>NC_090714.1:17211052-17862302 GCF_040954835.1 Lepisosteus oculatus | reverse complement strand
ACTTAACTTAACTTAACTTAACTTAACTTAACTTAACTTAACTTAACTTAACTTAACTTAACTTAACTTAACTTAACTTAACTTAACTTAACTTAACTTAACTTAACTTAACTTAACTTAACTTAACTTAACTTAACTTAACTTAACTTAACTTAACTTAACTTAACTTAACTTAACTTAACTTAACTTAACTTAACTTAACTTAACTTAACTTAACTTAACTTAACTTAACTTAACTTAACTTAACTTAACTTAACTTAACTTAACTTAACTTAACTTAACTTAACTTAACTTAACTTAACTTAACTTAACTTAACTTAACTTAACTTAACTTAACTTAACTTAACTTTTCTAGGGTCCAAAATGAAAAGCAAGGCTGACATAAGCTATCAACACTACAGCTATAAGCCATACAACCATGAAATGTGTACTCACCACCCACCTCCACAGCCACTGAAACTATTGAACAGTTAGCTTCAAAACTGCAACAAAGTATAACTTACACTCCAATTCATTTTGCAAACACAAAACTCAGCAAACACAAAACTCAAATGACTGAGCACAGTCCAAAGAACATTGTACAAATATTACAAAACTTAACAATAAATCCTAAAGAGCACACCCAAAACTTTATTGTGCTCTAATTACAATACTAACAACAAATATTTATAACATAACAAACAGTGCAAATTAAACCACTTCAAATACATAGCATTACAAATTAAAAAAACTTTGCAATTCTGAATTCTTACATTAGCTCATTTGAAAAAATGAATTCTCACAAAACCATACAGTACAGCTTAAAACAAGATTGTATAACAAACATATCCAAATTTTTTCAGTCATCATACAAATCCTCAAAGAGCACTCCCAGAAACTTTATTGTGCTCAAATTACAATACTAAACCAGATCATGAAAATTGACAACATAACATGCAGTGAACATCCTTCACAATACAAAACAATCTACCATCCATTTGTTTCCATCACAATTAAGCTCTTTACAGTCCAAAAACAGACCATTCACTTACTCCTAACAATACACAGTATTCACTTAACATACCACAACTTTTAAAAGTCCATCACTACTTCAGACAGGCTCCTCAACTCCATCCAGAAACTTGACTTGCTTGTAGAAACTCTCAAGTTGAAACACTTGCAACAGAAAAATATCCACTCAAACACTGCTCCTGATGAGGCCTCTTCAAGATGTACTCCATTTTCATCTTCAGTTCCAATAGTCAGGAAATAAAAATACATCACACCTGGAAAACAGACACCACCTCCCTCATCTGCACCACACTCCATGCACATATACAGGTACCCAATGAAACAAACATCTGCCCACCACCACCAACAAAATGACCCAAGTAGAAAAACAAAAGAAACTTTCAGATTAATTTACATTAAACATCCAAATAAAATACATTTCAAAAAATCCCTCCCCCAAAACCACACAAAACTAACCCTAACCCTAACTTCAAAGCATTAGAAATACAAAATTTCCAAAGTAACATTGCAATACAAAACCTAACCAGACTATTCAGACTTAAACATAGCCAAATACATGCAAGACTCTACTTACAATTACTCCAAACAACTACCCAAACTTAAATAGTGAAACAAGAAACACACACCTGCAATCTGCAAATGAATCCACACCCCAACTACAAGAACACCCACAAAAAACATACTCACCCAATTCCTCTTCAATCCCAGAAAGGTACATGGACCTTGAAATGGACAGTTGATGAGTTTCCAACCATGTCAGATTTCTTGTATTACAAATATATACAATGAAAAACATGGTCCATTACACTACAAAACACTTTTGGAAAAATAAAGTTCTTTCCAATCCAACACATTTTAACAGTGTTTCTCACATAAACTCACTCAAAACAATAAACTTTTTTAATCTACCACAATTTACAGCTTTAGCTTCAACCAACTCAAAATTAAACCTCTAGCACACAAAAAAGATCCCCTCAAAGAACTACCATCACCTCATCAACATGCACACAAATAGCAGATTCCATTCCAATTTTACAGTCCACAGCAATGACCAAAAACATCCCTCTTGGAAGACAGACACCACCTCACATCTGCACATTTTACCAGTAAAAAAAAAAAACTAAACTTCATATTGTATGACAGCATTAAATATTAAAGTGCTTAAAAGGTAGATAAAAACAACATTACTCCATTGGATATATAAAATAGTTAATTATTATACTGTAGCTTGTGAACAAAGAACCTCTTTCAGGTTTCCATTCAAACAAAAATGTGAATTTACAAACAGCTACTTACCACCTGCCTCTTCAATCCCTGAAAGGATGTCAAACATTGCCATTTATCAAACTTCTTCAATTTCAATTAAACAACCTTGGATAAACATCCCATATCATTTAACAACATGAAACCACATCACCAAACACTACAACTTAATACAATATTGTACAACAAAACATACCCACATCTTTTCAATCACTAATACCCTGAAAGAGCACACCCAGCAACTTTATTGTGCTCAAATTACAATGCTAAAACTACAACAAAGTGACAATACACCAGACATTGAGCATTAAACAACTTCAAAAATCTTGCATTACAAAGTTTTGAAAATACAATTTACAATTGAGAACACTGTCCATCACACTACAAAACAACTTTTCAAACATATTCAAGTTCTTTAAAGTTAAAAAAAGGAGACAAAGTAATTTCCCACAAACTTACTCAAAACAATAAAAGATCACATTTATTTGATCTTCCACAAATTTAATTGCTTTTAAACTCCAACTTTAAACACTCCTCCATTCCATCAAGACACATTCAAAAGTTGAAACACTGACACAAAAAACTTCTAAATTTACACATAATAAGTCCTCTTCTACATGCACAAAATCATATGCCATTACAAATGTAGAAATCACACATAAAAACAAAACAGAAACAAACAGAAAAGCATACTTTTAGAATTGAATTAATAGGGAATATAATATGGAAACATATAAAAAAAATAATAACAATAATAAAGTTCAAGTACTGTAGCACAAACAGTACTAAAAGACTTTCTATTGATGTGTACAACTGTTTCACCACTGTGCTGTCACCGTCTGTAGTGTGATGTCTTAAATAACTGACTTAAATAAGTGTGAGATTGGGTGCAATTGCTATGAGTTTTTTTAAACAAATAAACATTTCTTTTCAAAACTAAAAGAGCAAATCTTAATTGCATTATATTGACATCTTTTACATTTCTAAATATCACATGTTCACACTGTATGAACACAGCGGTACCACAGGGTGTAGGGCGCAAACCCACAGGAGTCCAAGAGCACAACATTGCAGGATGGGATAGCCCTACGCTGAGGACATTGAATTAAGTGGAGGAGAGTGTAACACCTACAGCCACCATTGCAGGTTTTTTTTTTTTTTTTTTTTAAAGCTACATACAGGACTCACTCAAGTCGCCCCTCCTCATCCCCTGCATGTGCGAGTTTTTTTTTTCGTCAGAAGGAAAGACAGCTCTTTAAGACCATGCATTGATTACCGCAGCCTTAATGCCATTACAATCAAGAATCACTACCCTCTGCCACTTATCCCTGCAGCCATAGAAGCCATCAGGGGTGCCACCATCTTCTCTAAACTCCATCTATGTGGTGCCTACAACCTCATTCGCATCCGCAAGGGCAACAAATGGAAAACTGTTTTCATTACCACCCACGGTCACTATGAATATCAAGTCATGCCATTCAGCCTCACAAATGCTCCTGCGGTCTTCCAGAATTTTATGAACTACATCTTCAGGGACATTTTCAATCAGTTTGTTCTGGTCTACATCTTGATCTTCTCCAGCTCTCTTCAGGAACACATCACTTGCATCCAGGAGGTCCTCCATCGCCTCATCGACAACAAACTGTATGCAAACGCAGAGAAATGCCTTTTTCACATCTCCAAGGTACAATTTATAGGCTACATTATTTCTCCACTTGGTATCAAGATGGACCCTGCCAAGACAGAAGCCATCAAGGACTGGCCCACCCCTAGGAACTTGAAGCAGATTCAACAGTTCCAGGGATTCACCAACTTTTATCATCGCTTCATCAGGGACTTCAGTTCTGTCACTGAACCCATTACCTCCTTGATTCGCAAGGGTCCCAGTCAGGGTAAGTGGACTCCTGAAGCTGACTGTGCTTTTCTCCGCTTGAAGTACCTTTTAACCTCTGCTCCACTTCTCCACCACCCTGATCCTCTCAACCTTTTGTCTTGCAAGTGGATGCCTCGGCACACAGAATTGGCATCATCCTATCCCAGTGCCATGGGGACAGGGGCATTCTGCATCCCTGTGCCTTTTTCTCTCAGAGACTGTCTCCTGCCAAAATGAATTATGACTTGGGTGACAGGGAACCACTCTCCATCAAACTCGCTCTAGAAGAGTGGAGACACTGGCTGGAGGGGGCTATGCACCCCTTGACCATCCTTACTGACCACAAGAACCTGGCTTACCTCCAGTCAGCAAGGCAACTTAACCCCCCATCAAGCTTGATGGTCTCTATTCTTCACCCGATTCGACTTCTTCATTACCTATATACCCAGCTCTAAGAATATCGAGGCAGACGCCCTATCCTGCCTGCACAACCCCCCTGATTCTGAGAATTCCCCTGAACCCATTGTTCCCTCCAATAAGATCATTTCCGCTATCCACTGTGACATTGAGGACCTTGTGCGCCGCTCTCTCTCCAGCCAGCCTGTACCACCCCAGTGCCCCCCGGATAAACTTTTTTTTCATGACTCTCGATTCACCAGACATCTCATCACACCTCTCTCTCAAGACCGATGTGGCCGACTATATTAAAGCTTGTCCGACCTGCGCCATCGCCAAGACTCCTCGCCTCAAGAGAGCCAGTCTCCTTCAACCCCTCCCTAGTCCCAGGTCACACGTCTCCATGGACTTCATTACTGACCTTCCCCCAAGTCAAGGCAAGTCTGTCATTATGGTCATCATCAATAGATTCTCCAAAGCCGCCCACTTTGTGCACCTTACCTCGTTACCTACTGCTCAGGAAATGGCTGACATCTTCGTCCTTCAGGTCTTCACCTCGTATTCCGTCTTTCACCCTTTGGATTTCTGGACACCTATTCTCTCAGCACCGCATAGGGTCCTAACACCTTTTTACAGCAAGTCCCTAGTGACTTCAGTGACAGAACAGTGAGCCTTAAGATGGACCCCGCAGGCTCTAATTTTCCTTCAGCGCTGCTGGCAAAGTACTCGGGCACTGGACCAGCTCAGCTCTAACGTTCAACAATTAGTTAACTTTGTCTCCGGGTCTGCCCCCCAGCCTGTCATTTCCCACCCACCCCGGAACCCCATACCTCCTCCCACCCTGGACCGATTCGATGGCAATCCGAACATGCCAGGTTTACCTGATGCAGTGCTGGGTGGCTTATAATCTCCGTCCAAACTGCTTTCCTACAGATAAAGAAAGGATTGATTTTATGGTAGCCTACCTCTCTGGCCGGGCCCTGGAATGAGCTGCAGGTCTCCTCACCAGGAATGCTCCGGAAGCCAAGATCTCACAGTTTCAAGCACTGTTGACCAACTTCAGACAGTCCCAATCCTATTTCGCCACCTCTCGCCTTTCAGTCCTATCGCAAGATGCAAAGCCTCTCCAGAAATACATCACAGACTTTCGGGTTCTGGCATCCCAGCTTGCTTGGAATCAGGAGGCCCTCATTCATCAATTCCGCCGGGGTCTGTCCCACGCTGGAGAGCTTTGTTTCGCTGGTCGTAGAGTTAGACGTCCACCTGCAGCAACGTAGGGCTCTAGCCAAACCCCTCCCGTTCCTACTCTGGCTACTCCCCCTTCGGTCTTATTCCTGAAGAACAGAGCCGCCGACTCTGAGGGATGCTATCTTTATTGTGGGGCCCCGATCACCTCAGAGCCTCCTCTCTAGTCCAACCCCTTCGCACCACCCATCCCCCTGCTAAGGTCAGTATCCATTCTCTCAGTCCTTCCACATCCGGGCTCTCCCTCCGTGCTACTCTTTCCTGGGGCAGTTCTCGGGAACCCATCTTGGCTTTTGTTGATTCAGGTGCTGTGGGCAACTTTCTAGACTCCAGTCTCGCCACCTCTAAGGATTCCCCTGCTGTCAGTCTCCCCTCTCATCCACATACAGTCCATCGACAGCTCCTCCCTCTCTCCGGGATTGGTGGAATGGCATACGATCCCCCTCTCTCTGCATATTGGTATTACTCACCAAGAACAGATCCAGCTCCTCCTCATCCATTCCCCATCTCTTCCACTTAATCTTGGTTTTCCCTGGTTGCAAGTACACAATCCTCGTATTTCCTGGCTTGCCATGATATCACTGCCTGGAGCCCTCGCTGCATTTCCCATGTCAGGGAACCTATAGGTAGTATAGGAGGATCCTTATGCTTGACCGGAATTCCACAGAACACAGAGTAGCAAAGGGACGATCCAAAAGACGAAATCCAAAGGCTGGGTCGATTAGGGAGGCAAAGGGTTTGGTAACGAGAGATATCCAAAAACAATCCAAAAGTCAAAATCCAGAAGGCGAGGTCAAGAGGCGGAAGCAGAAGATTCTAACGGGAGATCAGTCAAAAGGCTAGGAAACACACTGGAGAATACTGCGAGAGGCTTCTCAGTAGTGAGCGTGGGAAGGTGTGTGAGGGGAGTTTAAATACTGAAAGGAAAGGGGTGTGAGTGGATGATTGCTTAGGGAGTGAGAATTTGAGGAATCTGATGCATGTGAGAATGTGATGGGTTCAATCAGGGATGAGATTGTGAAGCAGATTTTCCCAGAATGTAATGTCATTTGCGAGGGAAAGTGTGGGGTGTGACAGGGACAGAACGGCGTTTGAGGTACAGTGTGGGGCGTGACAACCCATTGTCAACTTCCCCAGAAACTCCCAATCACCCTCATCTCTCAAGATATCCCATCCACTATACCCCCTGCTTACGCCAATCTTCATCTGGCAGTTTGTAAACAGAAAGCACTGTCTCTCACCCCACATCACCTTTACAACTGCCCAGTCGATCAAAATCCAGGTACCTTACTTCCCAGTGGATGCATCTTCCCTCTCTCTGTACAGGAATCCAAGGTCTTAGAAACCTACATCCAGGACTCTCTGAAATCAGAATTTAGTCACCCCTCCGCCTCCCCTGCCTGTGCAAGTTTTTTGTTGGTAAAAAGGATGGCTCCTTAAGACCATGTGTGGATTACCGCAGGCTTAATGCAATTACCGTATAGAACCATTACCATCTGCCTCTTATCCCCGCAGCCAAAGAATCTGTCCGGGCCGCCACCATCTTCTCAAAATTTGACCTACGTAGTGCCTACAACTTTCATCCGCATCTGCGAGGGCAACGAATGCAAGACGGCTTTCATTACCACTCACGGCCACTACGAAAACCAGATCATGCCTTTAGGTCTCACCAACACTTCGGCTGTTTTTCAGAATTTCACAAATGACATTTTTCGGAATATTATTAAATCGGTATGTCCTGGTCTACCTGGATGATATCTTGGTCTTCTCCAGCACCCTTCACGAACACACAACCCATGTCCGGGAGGTCACTGGTCGCCTCATTGAGGACAAGTTATTTGGCAAGTTGGAGAACTGCCTTTTTCATGTGTCTAGGGTGCAATTCCTAGGTGACATTTCTCCACTTGGTGTTCAGATGGACCCTGCCAAGAAGGGCCATAAGGGACTGGCCCACCCCCAAGAACTTGAAGCAGATTCAGCACTTCCTGGGTTTTGCCAATTTTTAACGCCACTTCAGTTCTGTCGCAGCCCCCCATTACCTCCTTGACCGCAAGGGCTCCAAGCATGGCAAAATGGACTCCTGAAGCACCTTTCATCACCTTTTCACCTCTGCTCCACTCCTCCACCACCCTGACCCCTCTCTGCCTTTTGTCCTGGAAGTTGATGCCTCCTCTCACAGAGTCGGAGCTATCCTGTCCCAACGTCATGGGGACAGGGGCGCTCTTCACCACTGTGCCTTTCTCCCGAAGAGTGTCTCCCACCGAGATGAATTCTCTGGGTGACAGGGAGCTACTCTCCATTAAACTCGCTCTCGAAGAGTGGAGACACTGGCTGGAGGGGGCCCTGCATCCCTTCACCATCCTCACCCATCACAAGAATCTGACCTACCTCCAGTTGGCAAGGCGACTCAATCCCCGACAAGCCTGGTGGTCCCTGTTCTTCACTCGATTTGACTCTCTCATCACTTACACTGCTGGCTCTTAGAATGTCAAGGCTGACGCCCTTTCCTACCTGCATGATCTTCCTGACTGAGAAACCCCTTAAACCCATTATCCCTCCTCATAAGATTGACGCCATCCGCTGCAACATTGAGAACCTCGTACGACGCTCACTGTCCAACCAGCCCGTACTCCCCCCCCAGTGCCCTCCGGATAAGCTTTTCGTTGCTGACCAGGTCTGCTCCGACATTCTCCGCTGGGGCCATGACTCTCGCGTTGCCAGTCATCTGGGGGTTCGACGCACCATCTCCTCTCACTTCTGGTGGTCCTCCCTCGAGACTGATGTCACCGACTGTTAAGGCTTGTTCCACGATCAAGACACCTTGTCTCAGAAGAGCTGGTCTCCTTCAACCTCTCCCTATCCCCAAGCATCCCTGGTCTCACGTCGCCGTGGATTTCCTTGCTGATCTCCTGTTAAGTAAAGGCAAGTCTGTCATTCTTGTCGTTGTTGATAGATTTTCCAAAGCCGCCCAGTTTGTTCCCCTTACCTCGTTACCCACTGCCCAGAAGATGGCGGACGTTTTCGTTCATCAGGTCTTCAGACTCCACGGCATACCGACTGATATAGTCTCTGGCAGAGGCCCTCAGTTTACGTTCCACTTTTGGAAAGCTTTCTGCAAGGCTCTAGGGACCTCTGACTCCCTCGCCACCGGCTATCATCCCGACGCTAACGGCCAGACCGAGCATCTGAGGCAGGAGCTTTTAACCTACCTGCGAGCTTACGTTTCCCCATCCCAGGATGTCTGGAACTCTCTGCTACCTTGGGTCGAATACGCCCATAACTCCCTCTACTCCTCCTCCACCGGTGTCTCACCCTTCCTCTGCTCCTTGGGGTATCAACCCTCATTCCTCCTGAATAGCAGCCCCGACTGACTCGGATATTCCCTCCATCTGTCAATATACGTCTTCTCTTAACTCTGGAAAACAAGCACAGAAGACCCTTTCCCAGGCTCCAAAGGGGACAACTTGTCTGGTTATCAACCAAGAACATTCCATTACGCCAACCCTCTGTCAAGTTGGGACCCCATTTTGTCGGCCCTTTCTGGGTTGTTTCCAGGATCACCCCGGTTAGCTTTTGTCTTGCTCTCCCCCCTACCCTTCGAATCCACCCAACCTTCCACGTTTCTCTTTTTAAGCCTTATCACCGTCTCCCCTCTCTAGACCCCAACCTCGGCCATCTCATCAATGGCACTTCCACCTTGGCACTGGGGGCAGTGCCAGTACCTAATAGACTGGGAAGGATAAAGTCCCAAGGACAGATCGTGGATTCCAGAACGGGACATCCTGGATAAATCCCTCATCAGGATCTTCCGTCAGTCTACGGCATCCAGAGCCGCCCGTGAGCGGGGGGGGGGTACTGTCACGAACCGCACTCCCGCGTGCACCTCTCTGCATCAACACCTGCACCCTAGTTGAGCAATTAGCACTCCTCACACCCTCTTTCCCATTTAAACCCTCGCTCACTGTTGAGATGTCTTAGCCTTTCTCTTGTGCGCTTACCTTACTGTACTGACTTCTGGATACCGACCCCGTTTTGTCTTCAGCAACGTCTTCATTTTTGTCTCACAGCTTTTGGATTTGGATACCTCACAGACCTGACTACTGGATATCCGATTGCTCTGTCCCCGGCTTTGTCTTCATTTCTGTTTCGCAGCTTTTTGATTTGGACACCGTACCGACTTAACTACTGGAAACCCGACCTAGCCTGCCCATTCAACCTCGTATTCTGTCTTTCGTCCTATGGATTTCTGGACACCTATTCTCTAAGCACCGCATAAGGTCCTAAAATCTCCCCCCCCCCCCCCTCCACACAAGTCCCTAGTGACTTCAGTGACATTTAGCCAGTTGTGGGTCAACTTCAACATCTGTCCAACTGTTTTTGATCATTTAACTTGAGCTTCTTAAAAAAAAAAAAAAAAAAAAAAAAAACAGAAAAGGGTCCTCAGATTAAAATTAAGTATTACATTAGCTAGATTGAGTGAATGGCCTCCTGTTGTTCATAACCCTTTTAATGGTTTTAGATTCCAGGCACTATTGATAAGTAAACCGCTACCCCACACTGCACAGCATAATAGCTATATTTGAAAACAGTAATGAAAAGTATCTTTTCTCAGGATAACTCCCCTCACAAAGAAAGCCAAGTAACAGTTTCAATACTCCCAAAACGCAGTATGTCTTACAAAACTGTTAACTTTCAGAACCAATGTGAAACTGAAATAAGACACAGGAAACCCAGAAATTACTGGAAGCACTCCCCATCCCAGTGTATTACCTGCAGTGTTCTCTTAAAAAAAAAAAAAAAAAAAAAAAAAAAAAAAGTTTCTCAACCCAAAGCAAGGTTGTATAACGTGAGGGGGGCTGTCTGGTGTGTAAATGCTATTGAGTCATGAAGACCCCCTATTCCAGTATTACCTGTAGTGTCATCTTCAAAAAAAAGTTTCACAACACAAAGCATGACTTGGAAAGTATAAAACACTTACTTGCAGCATTGTGCAGCTGCTAATAAGCTGCCGAGTAACAATTTGAATTTTCCTGCTGTCAGCAGTATTGTGTATATAGTTTACCCTTACCTGAATGAAAACAGGACAAATAAAGGGTTTCAGAAATCAAACAAAGCTTAATTCCCGTGCTTACAGTCTTGGTAATTGGAGGCTGCGCTGTTCTGCTTCCTATGGTGATATAGGAATTTTTCCACAAAGCCGTATTGAGCAGTATTTCTCACATTGTGAATGTGTGTACACAGCGGCCCCCCAGGTTCCAGTTAGTGCATAATTAAGCATTAATGAAAAACCAGAGGTTTTAAAAAAAGAATTAGCTCACTGATGTTTTACCTGGAGGCTGTGAACACTTTCACAAGTCGTGGTCTTTAAAATGCATTTGTTTGAAGGCTTTCTGCACTTCCCTTCCAAAGATATGGACAGAAGAATAATTCAGCGTGGTAAAAAAATGGCTTAAAAATGACAGTGAAAACAGTCACAATGTACTTTGTACACACAGCCAGTGTTTTCGTAACTCAAGGAGGTTTCGTGAAAAAGCTACAGGCATGCCAATGTAATCTTTTTTTAAATTTTTAGAAAAGTTTTTTAGAACCATAAAATAGCAGGAGAGCAGAAAAAGACCCCATGCAAAGAGGCCGAACAGGGAGTTAGCCCGGGCTCAGCAGTGCAAAGAGTTCTGGATTGGCATATAGAAACCTTTTGTCACGGATGTCGGAAAGGACGAACCATGGAATGGCAGGAGAGCAAAAAGACCCCATGCGTAGGAGCAAGACGGGGGTTAGCCTGGGCTCAGCTGTTCAGGAAATGCCGTATAGAAACCTATGCTCTCAGTTAGCGGATGTGGGGCGACCTGGTGCTAGGCAGATTTCAGGACATCCAAATGTCAATGCTGAGTGAGTAGCAGAGCAGAAGCAGGAAATAAATGGGCTACACAACAAGACAAGAATAATCACAGGGAACTAGGAACAGGAGGAAAGTAGAGCGCCATCTAGGTGTACTGGGTGTGACAGCTATGCCCTCAGGCCACGGACGGAGCAGCGACCTGGTGCTAGGCGGGGTCTCAGGATATCCAAACATCAATGCTGAGCGAAGTTACCCAGAAATATATAGCCCCTGCGAGAGAGAGAGACAACGGAAGGAGAGCAAAGCACAGGAAACTAGGGACAAGACAGTAGGAGCATCCTGCAGAGGGCGTGACAGTACCCCCCCCCCCCCCCCTTCATGGGTAGCTCCTAACGTCCATACAAATAAGTGAGCTGCACAGCACTGGGGAGAGGAAAAACCTCATTTAACTGAAAGGAAACCTCCAGGAGTTCACGACTGAGAACTGCCCCCTCCTTCAGGTAAAAAAAAAAAAAAAAAAAAACCTTTATTGAGTAGAGGAAGGGGGGGCTGGACTGGGCTCCGGAGGAGCAACACAAAAAAAGGCAGAACAGACAAAATCAAACAAAAATAAACCCTAATGGAACAGGGGGAACAATTAACACATAGGGGCATGGAAATCCAGACCAGAGGTGGTGGGAGCTCGGAGCCAGGGAGATCAGAGTGCATGGGAGCCCAGGACAAAGTTAAAACATGCAACAGGTGGGGCAACCTGGTGCTAGGTGGATTTCAGGACATCCAAACGTCAATGCTGAGTGAGTAGCAGAGCAGAAGCAGGAAATAAATGGGCTACACAACAAGACAAGAATAAATCACATGGAACTAGGAACAGGAGGAAAGTAGAGCGCCCTCTAGGTGTACTGGGCGTGACACCTATGCCCTCAGGCCACGGACGGAGCAGCGACCTGGTGCTAGGCGGGGTCTCAGGATATCCGAACATCAATGCTGAGCGAAGTTACCCAGAAATATATAGCCCCTGCGAGAGAGAGAGAGAGACAACGGAAGGAGAGCAAAGCACAGGAAACTAGGGACAAGACAGTAGGAGCATCCTGCAGAGGGCGTGACAGTACACCCCCCCCCCCCTTCATGGGTAGCTCCTAACGTCCATACAAATAAGTGAGCTGCACAGCACTGGGGAGAGGAAAAACCTCATTTAATTGAAAGGAAACCTCCAGCAGTTCACGGCTGAGAACTGCCCCCTCCTTCAGGTAAAAAAAAAAAAAAAAAAAAACCTTTATTGAGTAGAGGAAGGGGGGGCTGGACTGAAAAATAAACCCTAATGGAACAGGGGAAACAATTAACACATAGGGAAACCCAGACCAGAGATGGTGGGAGCTCGGAGCCAGGGAGATCAGAGTGCATGGGAGCCCAGGACAAAGTTAAAACATGCAACAGGTGGGGCAACCTGGTGCTAGGTGGATTTCAGGACATCCAAACGTCAATGCTGAGTGAGTAGCAGAGCAGAAGCAGGAAATAAATAGGCTACACAAAAAGACAAGAATAAATCACATGGAACTAGGAACAGGAGGAAAGTAGAGCGCCCTCTAGGTGTACTGGGCGTGACACCTATGCCCTCAGGCCACGGACGGAGCAGCGACCTGGTGCTAGGCGGGGTCTCAGGATTTCCAAACATCAATGCTGAGCAAAGGAGAATAAGTTACCCAGAAATATATAGCCCCCAGGAGAGAGAGACACCGGAAGGAGAGCAAAGCACAGGAAACTAGGGACAAGACAGTAGGAGCACCCTGCAGGGGGCGGGACCCTTAATGGGTGGCTCCTAACGTCCAAACAAATAAGTGAGCTGCATAGCACTTGGGGGAGGAAAAACCTCATTTAACAGAAGGGAAACCTCCAGGAGTCCACGGCTGAGAGCTGCCCCCTCCTCCAGGGTATTAACTTTATTGGGTAGAGGAAGGGGGGGGTCAGGTAGAGCTCCAGAGACTTGCCAAAAAAAAAAAAAAAGCACAAACCACAACAGAATTAAACCTGGGAGACCATAAAGAAGGGGAAACCGGGAAGTGAAAAATCAACACCAAGCAAAAAACAAGAAAAAAAAACACAGACTGGGCAAAACATGTTCAACATTCTATCACTGATATCGGAATGAACAACCCAAGGAGAGCCAGGCAAGGAGCCCGCTCACAGACACGGATGTCCGGAGTGATATCCGGCAATAAGAATAGGAAAGCCAGCTCAACATTCAATCACGGAAGCCAGGAGAGACAACCCAAAGAAAGCCAAGTATTCAGAAGTGTATGTCGGGATGGCATGACAGACTGACCCGCTCACAGGCTCGGAAGTCAAGAGTAGCATCCCACGAATAGAATATCAGAACTGAAAAAAACTACATTCATTAATACTATTAGTAATATCTTCAGTAAATACTGATGCATAAAATATTTATGATAAAGGTAGGTTGTGTGCTTTTGTCCAACTGAGCAATCTTGCTTTCATCGAATATACCCTTTTTAATGTTGGATGATTAACATGCTGTAATACAGTTTAAAGTCTAAAGAATATACAACTTAAATTCTTAATTGAATAAAGATTGTCCCTCAGCAGTGATCGGGATTCAAAACTGGCAATTTCTGGTGACAGCTCAAATGCTGGACATGCAAGGTTAAGCTTTATGAGCTCCACCTGGTGGTTTTACAAGGTGATTCCGGGTACTATTAACAATCTAATTTGCATACAGTCAATTGCAGTATGACACGAAATTGCGCGTTTTGATGCAACACGCCCACCGCGTTGTACCACAGCATACCCAGCTCGTTTTGAATGGCTGCATCTGTACAAATCGAAACAAACCGACCCCCAAAACTAACACCTCCCTTCCTGCACAATACCCCTTGCTAAACTAATGTAATTGTGCACACTTCCATCAAGAAAAAACAAACTACCTCCACAATCGTAGAGCAAATAAATGCTCCAATTTCAGTTCTACATTGTATTGCATGACTCTCAAAAAAATACAATACAAAGCAATAGAAATTCCAAAACATGAAAATTGCAAAGTTCCAACATAACACACAACCAAAACAGGCTATTCACATTGAAAATTAAAACTTTGACTTAATTCCAAAAGTCAAAAAGAACATAACCAGCACATTCACCTAATAACAAACCATAACAACCATCAACATAAATTGTTAGTGTAATAAGGGTATCATTAAACATCCAAATATATACAGGGCTTTACTTTCAATGACTCAAAAAGGTGTGAATGGTGCAATTAGCCAAAGAGCTTACCACCAGGAAAACAATTGTTCAAAACAAAGTTACTTCAGATATCATTCAGCCAAATCATAACAGAACATCTTCAATGTCCACTAGAACCAATAACATTATAGCCATTGAAAATAAGTGAAGCTCCAACTCTTCTCTGAATCCAACATGGCCTCATCATTCACAACCACCCTCACTGTAAATCAGCATACCACAAATTCAGAGTACTAATCTAAACAATGTTACCAAAAACATTCATATTAAAAAAAGCAAAATAGACTAATTTCCAAATCAGCTAAAATGACAAAACTGAAAGCTCAAAACAACCATAAACATCTAAGCATGTTTCAAAATACTCATATTTAAGCATAAAAAAAGGATAACTCCTAACCTTTAAAAAAAAAAAACACCACATTCAACATTATCCAAAAAGCTCAGTGCAGCCAACCTGAAGCTCCTCCTCACTTTCACATCAATAGTATTCATACTATCTTTTTAAGTTGCCCAAGTAGAGCATCGTGTGTAACGCACAAACTTCACATTGGCACCCAGGTTATTTCCATCACCATTCCAAAACCCACAAAGTCAAAATTGACTCTCCTTCATTATTCCAGTCACTTAAACATTAGATCCACAAAATACACCAACAGCAACATACTGAACCTCCAGTACAACCTTCACAATTCAATAAGCTTTAAATACCACACATAACAAAACACTTGACCAAAGTAGTCCCTAACCCTTTAACTCCTTCTCCCATCTAAAAAGGAAAAACCATTGTGTAATTATTCCAAATGTCAACTTCCCATCAAAACAGTTTAGGCATACAACAAAAAGGAGTTACACACCACAAACACATATCTCAATTTCCCCAACTCAACGCTTGCCTAAACACTGAACCGGATCTAAAATACTACCTATTTGCCAACTCAATTTACATTCTCTTACCTGCCACCTTTTTGAAAACAATCATCCAAGAATGTAATGTCCTATAGCCTTGACTGCTTACAAAAACCAATGAAAATTAACAAATTCAGGTCCAAACAGGTTTAAATCCTTTGAAATCCTACCACCCTTTGGAAAACCCATTTACAAAGAACCTTATAGAACACAACCCATGGCTGAAAACATTTCAATTCAAAGAACATAACCCTCACAAGAATAAACATCAGATTTCAGAACACATTAAAATAAACTAAAGTAACTTTTCTTCCATATCTCCAGAAAAAAAAACTCTAGTTTCAACTGATTATAGTACCATTAAACTCAACAAGTACCACAAACCTTCCCAAACCCACATTGCACAAATATTACCCCCCCCCCCAAAAAAAGCATAAAAAACACCCACCTTTCTCAGTCTTTCGGCTAACACAGCTGCAAGCCAAGACCTCCTACCCCTACAGGAACCAGAAACAGACTGACTACTAGACCCAAGGCTGCGTTTTTAAAACCCTCATCATTAACTCAGAAGTGTGGCTAATTCACCAGGAACCTACCACAACATGTCCTCAAAATGGTCAATTTGCAAAGCCCTATTGTTCATAATGTGACACACACCTGTTTCCAATGACTAAACAAGTATTAGCCAGCCCATCTACAGATCCAGCCATTCAAAATGCACCGGTGATAATGTGGGGGCTACTTAGAGGTTCAGGATCTGCTGGGTAACAATTTTTTATTTTTTTTTTATTTTTTTTTTTTACAAACAGTTGTGGGACTGCACTACTTTGTGGAACATTTGGACAGTCTTTAGAAGACAGTCAAGTTTCAACTAAATATGTTACCTTTCCACCCATCACATACAACCCTTCCCAAACTCGCAGTACAAAAATATTCTAAACACCTTCAAAAACTTCAACTGGCAACAACTTCAACCTACAACCTTCTTCAAATTACCACCCAAACCCAACAAACATCAAAACCACTCACCTTCCATAGCAGTCTTTGGGCTAACACAGCTGCAAGCCAGGAGCTCCTACCCATCCAGGAGCCAGAAGCAGACTGACTACTAGTCTCCAAGGCTGTGTTATTAAACCCCTCATCATTAACTCAGAGGTGTGGCTAATTCATCAAGAACCTATCCCCACATGCCCTCAAAATGGTCAATTAGCAAAGCCCTATTGTTCATAATGCGACACACCTGATTCCGATGACTAAACAAGTATTAGCCAGCCCATCTCCAGATCCAGCCATTCAGAAGACACAGGTGATAATGCAGGAGTACTTAAAAGGTTCAGCATCTGCTGGGTGCTGCAACTTTTTACAAACACTCAGTTGTGGGACTGCACTTCTTTGTGGAATATTTGGACAGTCACCAGAAAACGCCTGAGTTTAAATCCAAGTCAAAGGTAAGGAACAAATCTTTGCCAGTTATAGAAATTGAATTGTATACTGTGTATGACAGCATGTTAAATATCAAAGTACTTAAAAGTAAGTAGATAGAATAAAAACAAGATTGCTTAGTTGGATATATACAAATAGTTTATTATTATACTGTAGGGTGTGAACATAATGTGCCTCTTTCAGGTTTACATCGACAAAGAGAAAATCCAAATATATAATTTTATGGCAGAAAGTAAAAATAAAACATAATATATAAATAATGTACACAACAGTATTCCACCTTCTTCATACATCTTTTTAGGCATCAAAATCTTTAAATTGGTAAATTACAGTGGGATATACAAAAGTTTAAACATGCTGCTTCTAACACTATAGTTTATATACATGTGAAATTATTTTTATCCTTTTCAAAGAATACATAGTAAATGCCACTTGCTGTTATAAATAATGGCATTGAATTAATACCACTTAATTATATTAATATGGAATCACGTAACTAAGCAGCCAAAAATATCACAAATTGATGTTTTGGACTTTTAACTTTTAAAACTTTTTGTGTCCCTATAGAGGTAAAGGACAATAGATAATAACACTTTATTGGCCATATATATTTTTATGATATTAGGAATTTGTCTTTCCACATACCCTGTGTATGAGACACACATACAGGGAGAGAAGCTTGGGGTCAGACTGCAGGGTCAGCCATTTGAACAGCACCCCTGGAGCATTTGGGGTAAAGGGCCTCACTCAGGAGCCCAATGAAATAGGATTCCTGTGCCAGCTGTGGGATACTAACCAGCAACCTACCAGCCACTCTCAGATCCTTAGCCATAGAGCCACCACACCACCCCATGGAAAATGGGATTTCATGGCCCATGCAGGAATTGAACCCACAACCTTGAGCTCATTAATACCATACTCTAACCCATTGAGCTATCCAGCACCCGACAGCACACATAATGTAGCGTGCTCTACCTGTTTTTCATTCCTAAAGATTTGTTTGACTAGATAGTTATATAAAAAAGTTATATAAAAGTCTATAGTTATATAAAAATCTTAATATACTATACATAATTACTATTTCATGTTTTTAAAAAGTAGACTTTGTTTATTAGAAAAAAAACCTTGAGCCCTAAGCAGGAATTGAACCCAGATCTCCTAGGGTGGGGTGAGAGGACCACACAGCTAAACCCACTGCACCAACAGAGCACTTGGAACTGCTGCTGAAACAGACAGGTCAAACTGTTCCAAAAGTAATCAGGACTGAATGAGTCACAAAATAAACATTTTCAAAGAAAACAGACTACAGTTATACAATCAGTTACATAAATCTTTAATATTTTGATCCATTCATGTGATTACTAATTTCTTTTACTACATATTTCCATTTCATAATCCCATGAGGAAAGTGTGGTGGCTCTGTGGCTAAGGATTTGCACCTGTGGCTGGAAGGTTGCTGGTTCAAATCCCACAGCTGTCAGAGGGCTTTTTCTCCATTGGGCCCCTAAGCAAGGCCAATTGCTCCAGGGGTGCTGTATAATGGGCCCCAGACCTCTCTGTATCTCATGGACAGCAAGTTTGGCTTATGTGAAAAAGACAAATTCTTTTATAATTGTATATGGCTAGTAAAGTAATCTTACCTCATTCAGTGGATTCTAAAAAGTACATGTATTTTATTGGAATAATGCAAGGAGTCATAGAGAAGATTTATATGCTTTTTAAAAGAATCCATAATATTTTAATCTTAATAATGTTTTACATTTAACATAATCAGAAAGAGCACATCAAAACTTAACCACATAAAGTGAGTCTTTGATGCATAATGTTTGTAAAGTGCAATCCTGTGTACTTTTTATTTAAGCTACCTCTATCAGTCTTAGGCATTAAGTATGTTTATATTACTAAATCAATATAATTTATGATGATATGATGTTCAAAGATTTATTCTCCTGTTTTTTTTATGCTCAGCTACCAAAATTACCCTTTTGTTTTAAAATTCGATATTAAGATTCCATATTAACCAGGTTTAAACATGCACTTTGAATGCCTACATCTGTATAAATCTCTTGATCAAAAAACACAAAGAGGCTCAAAAGTGCAAACAATAATCATCAATGAATAGCTTCCCACATATGATTCAATCAGTCGCACTTTATTTAACCCCAAAATGAGAAATTCATTATCCATCTTCAAATGAATAGATGTATTATATGGAGTTTGTATAACTGTTGATTTAATTCAGCCAGCCACTATATACAGTTGTGAAGGTTTCACCCCTCACTGGACTTGGTACATTCTGAGGGGGAGGAGCCAGCCCAGCTCAGAGGATAAAAGAGCAGACTCCCTGTGCCTCTGTTTTCATTCAAGAGTCCAGGAGCTGAGGAGAGTGGTAAGTGGTGAGTACTATTTCCTTACTTTTGTAAATCTTTTTTTCTAACAAAGTTTATTTTAGAAAAGGGGTACTTAGATTAAATACACTTGGCTCCTACTACAAACCTTTTGTTGAGCAAAGTATTTGTTATTTTATATTTATTAACCAGTAGTAATCTACTACCTTTTTTGCAATAACCTACTCGCACGTTAAAGTTTCTACTGACTTAATTGGTGGACACTTCCAAACAGGTCTATATAAATGAAGAGGATTTATTTCATAATGTGATAAATTATTAAAGGTTTTAAGAATAAAAAGTGTTAAAAACAAAACCACAAATGAAGGTGTCTCTTTAGCTAAACCATGCACTTACAATTCAAAACCTACAAAGTTGGCATTTTTATGGTTAACATGGTACTTGAAAAAACTGGGATATAATTAATGAAATAGATTATAATTGTAAAGGTCATTACACTCTGTACTGGACTGACCCAAATCACACTAACCTCTGGGATTGGAGAAAAAGACCCCTAAACTCTAGTAGAATACATTGAGCAGCTAAGCTACTGTACCAAAAGTAGAAGAGTAATAAATCAACAAAACCTTGATAACTACCAATCTCATATGGCATATATGAATACTGGAGTGGCATATTTTATAAACTCAGTATGTCACCATTGTGTTTTCATTAATGAAATGTAATTACATCTACAAGCAGTTGAACTTGAAGAGGCAGGATCTGGACAACCTGACCTTTTCACACTTTTTTGGGTTCTTCTAAAAATGAAGAAAAGGTTGCTTTAACTACCAACTCAAGTTTATGATGTGATAACTAATGTGAAACTTATTTATCCTATGAATGATACATACCATTGCTTATTAAATGTCAATGTGCACATTCTTGCTTCTCTCCAAGCCATCATCATGGTTCCAAAGGACTCCTTCATGCAGGGCTCATGAAAATAAACACTCCTTACACATGGTACTTGTCACCGGTTTATTTTTCTACACATTACACTTCATGGGACGACTGGAACAGAACCAGATTTGGGCTTCTCATGTAATTCTCTCTCCAGTTTGTGGCTGTCTCCAAGATGTGTTCTCTGCCACAGTCCAAGAATATGGAGGTAGGTTAATTGCATTCTTGCACAAGTAGATGAGGAAAGGAATGGCATTCCATCTGATCTTCATTGGTGCAGTGAGCAGTATGGTTAAACCACTGTAAATAGATTTATACTTCCTTGCTGGCAGAAATCACTTATAGTAACATCCACAACAGATCTATTGCAGAGACAGACAAGCCCTCTATAAAAAAAAAAGACTTCACTAACCAAAAATCTAATTAGTTTAAAAGGATGAAAATTGTGTAACAATTACATTTGCTAGACTGTAAACCTAATGTATAAATAATTTTACTGCCACCAATGCTAGCAGTTGTCTCTGCCCTAAATGGCAACCTCTACACCACTCCATACAATTCTGATAACTCCTTTCTTAAATCTATTATATTCTCTTGGTCTATTCTATAATCTACAACTACTGCAGCTATAACAATTTCACACCAACATGTTACAAAAATAGTACTTACTTTGCAATGCAGTCTCAATCACTACAGTATGAAATGGATTCATCTTGGCAATACTTCCAGTAGACTTTTGGTCTTTTAAAGACATCAACTAATGCATTAAGACATACAAATAGCTGCACCCAAATTCACTACACATACAGAAAACCTTGTATAATGGACAGCTTAAGTAAACTGCTTTTGGGACATTTTCACATGGAAGGGAATGGAAGACGTAATTGGTGTAACTTCAGTTGCACTGGAACTGCTTGTTTACTCTTAAATAAGTGTATCCATTGTTACTAATGGGAGGCACTGTAGAGAGCATCAGTAAAAAAAAAGTCAACCACCCCAGATGGAAAAGTACCAGTATGACATTAGCAGCAACCACAAACAGTGAAAAAATAAACCATAGTGCCAACATTACCTCCAGACTGGACTAACACTATTGAGCAGGGTGCATAAAGTAAAAAGCAAAACCTTACTACCCAAGATGCATGAGTTTGTCTACACATGGAGAAAGGCATAAAGGGACAAGCAAGGAGGAAATGACACCTTACAAGGGTGCAATCCCCTCCAGGACTGTAGGAGTAAAAACTCCCTCTATAGGGGATGGTACTGCTAGTCACAGAGGCTGTCCAGTGTGCCTGTTACAACCCCAAGTGTCTAAAGTTGTAACTTCTAGGATGGTTTTGGATGGTGGTGGGTTTCTGGTGAAGAACTTGGAAAGCATGACAAGTTTTGGTGCAAAAGATTTATTTAAAGTGACTGGTACATAAACAGGATAACATGGAACTAGAGCAGTGCCAAAAAAACAAAAAAAATGAGGCTGGCTAATAGTGAGAAAGCCAACCAAACAAAAACCCAAAACACTCAGGTCTTCGGCATCTGAAACCCTGGCTAACCTTAACTACCCCCAGCCAGCCATATAAAACAAAGGCACTTGCCCATCCTAAACTAGTGTTTCTAATACAAAAACCAATGTACCTGACAACTTCAATACACTAGGGAACTACAACCAAAAGCAAAAAACAAAAGATGACAAAACATACTACAAAAGAACACAAAGGTTGATAACATGTTAGGACAAGGTAATTGCAAAAAAGTTCACACAAAAAAAAATGAAGCCAAAGCTAGACAAAAAAACCCCAAAAGTAAAACATGAGAACTGAAGAAAATCAAAGCCGAGCCAATCACAACCAAAGACACCTTCATTCTAAAAACCTCTACTTTACAAAGAAAATAAAGTACATTTTCATTTCTACACAACTGAACAAGGCACAAACCACCCAGGGGCAAAAATCTAATAACTTTCATAAACCCAAACCATTAAAATTCTGTGCTTTACATTGTCAATGCCTAAAAATATATACCAAAGCTTAGATGCCTAAAGAATGCTAATAAACATCCTCTACTTACATCAAATGTACCCAAAAAGTAGGACCTGAACCTCCCCAGTAGTAAAAAAAATAAATTGTGAAACCAATCAATTAGGAAGCAAAATGTCCAAATAAAAACTACAGGAAAAAGCAGATCCAGTGGCACAATGTACTTAATATAATTAACAGCAACTTATGTTGATGGTGGTGGTAAAAGAAAAAAAAAATTGGTACTTTATTAACATCCCATACAGACAAAAAGACACTCAATACACGAGAACATTCTCTGGCAAAGTATTTACAAAGCCACAACATAAAACAAAAATCCTCTCCCATGACAAGAGCTTTCTGTGCAGGTACCAAAAAAAGAGCCACACTCAGGTAAACCTTTCCTAAAGGAGTGGATGGGATTAGTTTTCCTTTTATTCATCCCTACTTAATAGGTTTAATTCACTTTTACTCTACAGCCAAGGCAAGATTTATCTACATGTGTGCACCCATGCAAATAAATCATTGCTTGACCTTAGCCTCTCAAACGCTTTTCAAAATGGCTAAGAATGTGCAAAGTAGCTACCAAGTTACAAAACTTGGAACTCTTTCTCTGTTCCTGCACCAAAAGTCACTGTCTCCTCCCTGCCAGGTGGCTCAGGTGCTTGAGTTACAAGCCAAGGTCCTAACAGCCATTACAAGGCTGGTGTGCAGAGATTCACAGCTCCTGTTGGACCATCAAAAGCACCTGAACCTCTTTCCAGCCCACAATTAACCCAAAAAAAGACCCCCCCCCTCATTTTTTGCCTGTTATTAGAAACTTCTACAGCAGCTTTAATGATCCTCTGATTTGCCCATTGGCTTCTGGGATGGGAACAGATTCATCAAGATATTTGCAGACAGAACCTGCTACCCAGTCTGCTGCATCTGGGCTCCTGTCCTGGTGAAGGTCTTCTCTTGGCAGCAAAGGCCTGGTCATCCCCCTGACAGCAAAGAACCTGAAGAAAAAAAAACACTAGGTCAGAAATAGTCCAGCCTACATTTCCACTTCCAACACCCAGTTTGACCTAAACTACTATAAATGTTCAGTACTACCTTTTCAGGACAAACCAACAAAACCACCCTAAAATGTGATAAAGTAAAAACAGAGTGCAGAACTCAAGTCCATTTCTAATACCTTGTTTAAAGCATTTAACATTCCCACACAAGTTCCCAAAAACAGCCAGTTAAACCTCTCCCTTCCCTCAACCTTGAGGAACTAAATTGTTCTTGAATACTTATCAAGGACATAAATCCACTTGCTTCTCCTCCTAGGTGTGCTAGCTTAAGACAAGACAATTAAAACTGTTAACATTCTCAAATATTCAATTCCTCATTAAAAATGCAGGGTTTCAGATTCCTCCACATTCCTCAGATAACAGGATCTTTCATGTTAATTTAAAGTAAAAACGTTTAGGCAAGAAAAAGTTGTTTGTACTATACAACTCCCATGCACATGCCAACAGCTGCCTAACCAATATACTCAATTATCTAACTTGACATGCAATCTCCACAACTGTACCTAAACAAATCAACATATACCCAAAGTACTCAAATGAAACCCCATGTACCCAGTGTACTCAAAATGAGAACTTGCCTCACTCACCTGACTGGATCCTCTGATGCTGCCTTTAACTTGCAGTCTTCAGACAAGCACACAACTCTAGCGGACCTTCACTGAAAGACCCCCGCGACCAGCCCCATCTGTGCTCCACTCCTGGGCGATGAAAGAACCTCCCTCTGAAGCCCAAGCTTGCTCATCTCCTCTAGCAGCATAGAGCCTGAAATGGAGAGAAGGATTCAGACCAGGTCCTCTGCACTTCTTAGAAACAGTCAAGCCAGCATTTCCACTCCCAACATGAACACAGTGCAGCACCTGTCCAGGACAAACCAACAGGAAAACACCCAGCAGAGAGCCAAGAAAAACCCCCTAGTCAAGGGTTCTTGGCACAGGATCCAGTGCAGTTCCTCCCCTGGGAGAAGAGCAGGTCCTGTGCCAAGCACCCATCAAGAGAACCTGGCTGACATGTGGTCTCCACAGAGCTGTAACCAGCAAGAAATCACTGAAGGGAGCAGCTGGTGTGCCAAGTCACCATTGTACTGCTCGGTATTTAAGTGATTTATTTACATGTGTGTACCCATGAAATAAAATCACATACAAAAGCACTGATTCCATCTTTCAGAGCCAGAATGACAGCCAGTCAAGTGCACATTAGTATACAAATACCTCAACCAAGCAGGGAGGAAAAATTACCCAGAAGAAAGTCAAAGAAAAACTACACCACTATGACTCTAGATGTTTAGCACATTAAAGCATAATGTGCTCTGCCAGAAGATAAACAAGAGCTTAACCAAACCAAAAGGAGCTTTTTAAAAAATGTCTTACAAGCAAGGACAAAATTAAGTGTTTATATTTGATTTAGACTTGATTAGAGAAAAGAGTTATTGGAAAGTGAAACTCACCAATCGCTCCAGGAACAAGGCCCTCCTAGACTTCCTTTGCAACAGCTCCAAGATCCATAGGCATCCAAAAGAATCTAAAAGTCTCGCCCAGCATATAAAAGGCTCATACTTTACTTCCATGACATTAACAGATTGGTGACTGGCTATGAAAATTAACTGTTCAAACCAGTTACACAAGCAATAAATAGAGAAAGACCTTTATCTAAAACCATCAAGCTTAGATTCCATTATTGGATAACCAAGGTAAAAAGGAATGACCAAGTCCATTAACATTTTTATTCATGTAGACCAAACATGGAAATAAAACTCATTTTAAATAAAACCATCTTCTATTAAAAGGCAGTACAGATTTCATACAAGTCAAAATCTCAAAAAGTTTTACACCCAATTAAATAGTGGTTGATATTCAGGCGTTTTTAAGCACACTAAAATGTGTACCTAAGGCTGTAGAAATGCGACTTAAAAACCAAATTAAAATTTTTGGTTTTACATAAAGAAAAATTCAGGGCACCCCAATAATCTTGAGATCCACAGGAATATGAGACCAAAACACTGACCATGTTCAGTACTAAACGGCTGCATCCTGGACTGAAAGGGTTTTAAAGCTTAAACATTCAGAACAAACTCAAAAGCACACCAGCAGCACTCAAAACCTAGTGATGGGTCACAGCCAATGGATTTAAACCTTCCAGCCACTTCATGCATTCTACCATCAGGGTGATTACAGCCTGCACACATACAGATCAAACCAAGTCTTGCATTCCCCAATGAATAGAAACTCCTCAAAGTTCAGGTTTGACAAACACTTTGCACAAGTTGACACTTTTACAGCCACATCTCCTTTATATGACCTGCTGTACAAGATACTCTGGGCAAAACCATGCACCATTTTGTATAGTATACATCAGTACTACACTTATACACAGAACAATAAAACTTAATGTAGCAGTTAGTATTGTTTTAAAAAAGTAAACATCCACAAGAAGTCCTCTAACAAAAGCATAAATATTGCAGCTCCCCCTTTTCACAAAGCACAGCACACATCCACTTCCAGACAGCTGGAAACTCATCCCTCCCCTTTCTGCACTAAAACGGACAGCATTACTTTCAGTGCTAAACTTTTGGTTTTAGGCATCTTAATCCTTACAATGAACCCCAGCTGCAATCCTAGTCTAAAGCGTACCACATCTGTAAGTAACTCAGGTGCAGATTTAGACTTGATCCTCTGCACCTTTTAGAAACAGTCAAGCCAGCATTTCCACTTTCAACATTTTCACAGCAAACCTTGTTCAAGAGAAAACAAACAAAAACACCCTGAAGAGAGCAAAGAGGAAACCTCCCAGTCCACAGGGGAGGGTTCAAGTGCCGTTCCTGTGCCAACACCCATCAAGAGAACCTGGCTGACATGCCATCTCCTCAGAGCTGTAACCAGCCAGGAGTCTGCTGGTGTGCCAAGTCATTCTTGTGCTGCAGTGCATCTAAAGAGATTTACTTCAAAGTGCACCCATGAAATAAATTCAGGCTTTCAGAGCCAGAAAGACAGCCAGTGAAGTGAGACACTGCTTAACCAAGACCGACAAGCATTTCCAAGAAATAGACCAACAGCTCTACTAATCGTGTGGATTAAGCTTAAGGATGCTTAAAATTGCCCACCAGAAATCACAAAACTAAGCCTCAAACTGAAAAGACATTTAAACATTTTGTATAAGCTAGCAAGACTCGTTTCCTAGTTCTAAAGGAGGCAGGAGCCTTAGTAATCAAGCTCTAGTTCTCAATTTCAGTTACAACTCTTGACTCATGTTTTCACCAAAACTTAGCTAACATAGTATTACAGACTCAGCAATACACCTAGATGGGTTTTCTGCCTTCAACATGGACAGAACTACAGAGTCTGGTAAATCCAGAGGTGGGGGAGTTTGCATTTTTATTAACACATGGTGCAACATCTTCCATCATGAAACACTGCTCACCCACTCTGGAATTTCTAATGATCAAATAACACCCCTTTTATCTGCTGAGGGAATTTAAAACTTATTATAGGTAGATATTTTGATCCCATGAGGGAAATTGCAGTTCAACAGCAGCTAAAGTGAACAGCATTGTAATGAATGATACAATACAATCAGTACAGTGAGAAGTGCACTAAGTAGAGTTACTCACAGTCCAGAACATACAAAGAATAAACCAAAACAGTACACAAAGTTGTATTGCACAAGTCCCTGGCATATTGCACGAAAACAGATGTAGCAGTTTACTGTTCAGACCGTTTATGACTGCCATCTACATCCACCCCCGACTAATGGCAAAGAAGCTGCACATCCCGACAACCTTTATCATTTTGGGTGACTAGTCTTACAAACTCAACCCCATTCTCCTGAAATACCAATCGGCAAGTCTCCTTCCCAACGAGAGGAGAAAACACTCTGGACCACGTTTACACCAACATTCAGAATGCTTACAAGGCCATACCCCTCCCCCAGTGTGGAAACAGACCACAATCACCATTTCTCCTCCCCACACACAGACAGCTGCACAGGTGAGTGAAACCAGCAGTCAGGACAGTGAGTGTGGCCTGAAGGAGCTGAATCACTCCTGCAGGACTGTTTTGAAGGCACTGACTGAGGTGTTTTTAAAAGAGGCATCCACACAGTATGTATCAACATACAGGAATATACATCAGTCACTAGCTACATCAAGACATGTGCTGGCTATGTGACAAAGGTAATAAGAGCATTTCCTAAACAGAAACCATGGATGAACAGAGGTCTGCAACATTCAATCAGGCAATAAATCAGAACTGAAGTCAGCCAGTATCAATCTAAAGAAAGGTATTAAACATGCAAAAATCACACTCAAACAGGAACTGGAGTAACACTTCAGCACTATTGACCCAAGGCGCATGTGGCAAGGTATACAGGCCCTCACAGACTACAAAAAGGCAGACCATCTGTCCATGATGCCTCCCTGCCTAATGAGCTCAACGCCTTTTATGCTCATTTTGAAGCCAGCAACACTTTTTATCCACATCTGGATTAAAAAAAAAACACACAGGATTACTATTCATCTACTTCAGCTCAGCTTTTAATACCATCATTCCAGAAACTAGTCAAGAAACTCAATGCACTGGGTCACGACACCACCCTCTGCAATGGGATTCGGGACTTTGACAGGCAGACCTCCAGCTGTCAAGCTTGGAAACCGCACCTCCAGCACCACTGAACACAGAAGTCCCCCGGGGTGTGTGCTTAATCCATCGTCCACCTGTCTGATTAAGAAAGTGCAACACAGCCTGAATTTCCCCAAGACGGTTGAAGGCGGCTAAGATATGTCCCCAGATTCTCACCAACTTTTACAGATGCACTACAGAAAGCACACAGGTTGCATCAGTGTAGTATGGCAACTGCAGTATTGCGGACCACAAAGCCCTACAGCGGGTGGTGAAAACTGCCCAGTCCATCACTGGGGTTACTCTCCCATCCAAGTCATTTATGATGGAGAGTGCTTGAGGAAAGCTCTAAGCAAAGACCCCACACACCCTAGCAAGAAGACTGCTTGAGCCTCTACCATCTGGAAACCAGTACCGGAGTATTTGGGCCCAGACAGTTTTTACCCACGCACTACACAACTATTAAACTTCCAGCCTCTCACCCATGAGCTGAACCCTCAATCAAATCTAAAACGCACACATTGAAATCTACCTCACTTGCCAAGAAGCTCACTCTCCATAAAATGTTTTATCCTTTATTTCACATAGTTGAAGTATGATCTTGCACATTGCCTATTTTCTTATACAAAAGTATTGTTTTGTACTGCTTAACATCCAAGAGCTAGCCAAATAGCATTTTGTTATACCATATACCTGTATATAAGTATAATGAAACTTGAACTCTACACTTTCCCAAATCAAAGACAAGATGCAAAAGCCCACAACTCACCGCTGCAGTAGGGACAGTGTCCTGCATGACTACTGTACCTTTGCATGTGTTCCAACATCCACAGGTGCCCAGCAGATTCACCAAGGGCAGCTTAAAACCCCTCCTTGCTTTCTAGTGTTCAACCTGCAGGACTTCAATACTCACAGGTCACACTCCCAATATCCATTCAGACAGCCAAGTCTGTTCCATGGAAGCTCATCTCCAAACAAGACGTCATCAGCACTGTCTGCATTCAGGTGGGCAGGGACTGGGGAGCACTGGGGACTGGGGCATTCCACTCTAAATCACAAACAATATTCCAGAGTCAATCATACCACTCAGCACCACTGTGGTCTAGCCTCATTGAGAGAGGCGGTTCTGTGAACATAACTGACCAAGATACCAACACTCTTCTCTTGAGACCAGGAGCTGAAAACTTCAAAAGCATCCTTTTTCCAGTGACAGTCCTCATCTGACAGCTGCCTCTCAGTGCACCAACTGCAAGGACAAAACAGGACTGTCCATTTTCCTCCTCCACACTACCACCATGCAGATGCAGTTTTAAAAGTGCCCCTCACACTGACCTGCATCTCCCCTCTACTTACAACTCCCCTTGTTCATGGAGAGGAGTCCAAGTCCACTTCCCAAGCAGTAGCACTCCTTGCTCTCCACCAAGACAGCTATGGGAAAACTGCATCCTGTGGGAAAAAAAAGAAAAAAAAATCAGACCCCCCCCCCCCCCACAGTCATTTACATCGAAGCCAAAAAGATAAGGATAACCAATTAAGCAGAACATGATTATACTAAAAATGCAAGATGGGTTAGGAGTAAACTAATCAGGCAGTGGGATAATTAGATTACTCAGTTTACTCCACTTCTGGTGATGAGAGGTCATCCATCTGGGAGCAAAAGCCTGGTCAACCCTTCTGGCAGCAGATAACCTGGTAGACAGATTGTTATGATCCTCTGCACTTAGAAACAGTAAGAACAATTACTCCCAGCTCCAGTTTTGTACTAAACGTCCAAAATGTTTATGGTGCAGCATCTGTCCAAGATAAAACAGGAAAAACACCCTGCAGAGAGTGAAGAGAAAACCCCCAGTCAAGGGCTCTTGCCACAGGGGAGGGATCCAGTGCAGTTCCTCCCCTGTGAGGAGAACAGTTCCTGTGCCAACACATCGCGAGTACCTGGCTGATATGCTGTAACCAGCAAGGAGTCTACGGAGGAGGCTGTTGGTGTGCCAAATCACTATTTTACTGCTGTGCATCAAAACCAATTTACATGTGTGCACCCATGAAATAAATCCGATGCAAAGCAGTAATTGCCTTACAGAGCCAGTCAAGTGCACATTAGTATACAAATGCCTCAACCAAACAGGGAGGAAAAATTACCCAGAAGAAAGCCCAAAAAAGGTTCACCTCTAGAAACAGTTCAGCATGTTAAAGCGTGACGTTATACACCAGAAGAGATCCAAGAGCTTAACATGTAGCCTGCTCCAGAAGAAACTTTTCAGCTTCAGTAAACAGTTCTAACAAGCAAATACTAAAAGGTTATATAGCATCAAGTTTGAAATCGATAAGGTTAGACCGGAAAAGAGTGAAACTCACCTCTGCTCCAGGGACATGTCCTCTATTACACCACCCTTGCACCTGCTCCAAGATCCATGTGCATCCAGGAATTTCAAGGACTGCTTGCAGCACCTCTTCACTTTCTACTGTTCAAACCACAGACTTCATTGCTTACCAATGGGCATCAACCAGTCACACAGCTGGTATCCAGTGAGCTTCCTCTGAGCAGGGTCCTCCAAGGCTGTCACTGCACTGTGCATTCAGCTGGCCAGGAACTGCAGAGCACTGATTGAACTATAATCAAATGCACAGATCTGCATCACTGCTGACCCATCTCAGGAAAAACAGCTACACTTGCACCTCCTCTACTTACCTTCAAACCCACCTATACCTAGGCCTCAAGAGTGCACCGATTAGAGTGAGAGCAAATAACATATCCACACCGAAGATGAGGGTTACAGCCCAAGCACGTCGTCAGGCAGTAGGATGATTGGTTTACCCACCACTCTTTCCACCTTATTCAGAGGCTCGGGACTTTCTGTAGATGAGAACTTGAAGCAGGTGGATCACCTCACCTTACTCAGGACAAAGCTAGCCTCCTCTCTTCTGAGCTGGACCATCATGCAGCATGGCATCATGGACACAGACACCACTAACATTGACAGTTCTGGATCTTGTTGCAATACTCCAGGACAGTTCTCACCCTGGACTTCGATGCTGTTGCTTCACTTCCGTGAGATTAGCTTGGATACTGGCTGAAACCAGAAATGAAAACTAGTCAAATCGGTTGCAAAAGCAAAAAAGTAGAAAATTTGAGACACTCAATTAAAAACCTCTAGCTTAACCAACTGAGCCTTATAACCAAGATACAGGATTGTTACCAAATCCATTTAAAGTAGTTCACCACGTAGATGTGCTGCACATTCAAGCACAACTTACCCATCATTAAAATCCAACCACCACTACCGAAAAACAGAACTGATTATGCAAAGCTGCATATCCAAATAAAATAGTAATTGAAATTCAATTTTTAAAGAGACCCTAAAAATGCATACCTAGTGTAGCAGAATTTTTGCCTTAAACTCAATTTGAGACGAGCCACTTCTGATTTTGCAAAAGTAACAAAAATTCAAAAACAGCAAGGATCCACAGCAGTATGAGATCAAAACACTATCCATCTTCAGTACCAAACCGCTACAGCCTTAACCAAGGTGAAAAGGCTTTAGAGCTTAAACAAATTAAACAATTGAAACAAGAGTACATAGTACTCGAAACTGATTGATAGGGCACCACGTGGATTGAGGTCTTTGAGCTGCATCACACACTTGACCATCATGGAGAGAATACTTTGAACACATACCGATTAACCCATGGTCAAACTAAGCCTCATATTCCTCAATGACTAGAAACACCTTGAAAAAAAGCTTTCTAGAAGATCAGCAGAACCACTTAACCAAGTTTCACAGCCAGTTTTACACCAATAACAGGTTTGTGCTCATGGTTAAAGTACACATCCAGTATAAGAAAGTCCAACAGTCTTCATGTAGCTCTCTCCCTCACAAGGCACAGTACTACACAACCACTTCTAATCAGCTGGAAACTCACTCCCCTTTGTGCACTAAACCTCTGACAGGACTGTGCTGGACATTCACAGAATAGTCTCACTGGGTAATCAGGAAGACACCATACTCTTAGTTCCCCCTTTAATTTACTTAATTCACTTCTAAAATTTCAATGTAAGATTTAGTTACATGTGTGCACCCATGAAATAAATCTTACATACTGACAATTCTCTAATTTCCCAGTCATACCATAAACAATTTTGCCAAATCCTCCCCAGTGCTTGCACAACACTTTCAGTATTTGACTTCCGTCCCCTGATTAACCAGTACTTATGCTACAGTGACACTTTATCATTAAGGCTAAAAAAAAAAAAAAAAACAAAGAACCCCAGCAGCTCCAGGCTACATCAGAGTCCCCTCTTACCTGGAACAAAGTCAACTTTGGCTCAATCAGCCAGGTGGCTCAGCTGCTCCTGGGAACAACCATCAAAAGGCTGATGTGTAGAGCACCAGTCGGAAAAGAAAGCTGCTCAAGTGGTGTCAAGCCCACAGCTGCCCCACACAACCTCCCCAATCTACTCTTGAGTGGTAAGGAACTCACTGATCTGACTGGGTCTCAGACATGGTATTTCACTGTTGTTTGAAAACATCACCAAGGAGTCTCCAAGAGGAGGAGGCTGCTGGTGCTACAACTGCTTAAGCAAGAAACATCAAAACAAAAGCCTACAATAAAGAAACCCACAGTTCAACAGGAAGCTAAACTTCCCCAGTGAATCCCAAAACTAAGCCTAGTACAAAACTGAAAAGGCATTGCATTTGGAATTTGCTAGCAAGACACTCACACCTGACTCCATATAAAGATGCTTTTAATCAAACACTATAGTTTGATATTTCAGTCATCTTTGATTTGGGAAAGTGTAGAGAACCAGTCACAAGGTGCAAAATGCCAAAACTCACCAATGATTAGACAATGTTCTGCACAACCTTCCCACGTGTTTAATACTCACAGAACACTCCCGATATCCTTTCGGACGGCCAATACTATTCAATGGAAGCGTCCATCAGCACTCTTTGCATTCAGGTGGACAGGGACTGGGGAGCAAATCACAGCACAGCACAAATCACAACATTCCACCCTAAATCACAGAAACATTCCAGAGACCAAGACACTTCTCTTGAGACTAGGAGCATCTTGTCTTCAACCACTGCCACGTGCACCAACTGTAAAAGAAACAGAACTAACCACTCCCATCCTCCACACAGAGGGGACCAGGTTGTGCTGTGTAGGCTGCTCCCAACTTTAAAAGCTCTCCTCACACTGACCTGAATCTCTCCTTTGCTTACCTTCAGCTCACATTGTTCACTCGGCGCAGCCCAAGTTCACCAGCAGTAATGCTTCCTACTCCCCCGTTCTCAGTCTGACAGCTGTCACCTGCTCATTGGAATACACAGTGTAAAAAAAGTATTTCAACATCACTATCTTGCATCACAACACTGGCTTGAATACTGAAGATGCCCAACGGATTGCTACAGTTAAAATTAGTTGCAAAATCAAAGATTCTCAAAATATTCAATTTTCCATGCAGTAAACTAAAGAATGCTTGGCTTTCAGATTGTCCTGCATCTCTGACCCTGATTACAGGGTCTTTCAACTTCAAGTACAAACTAGAAGTAGCCAAGAGTTTGTCATACAACACTATGTCCCATGCCAAAAGCCATCTGCCCAGTACACATAAATATACCCCATACAACAGTCTACACAATTGTACGTGAACCCAGGTGTATGTACTGTACCCAATGAAAATGTTCCCCATGTAGCTAGTGTACACATTGTAGTCAAACCTGAATCCTCTGATGTTATCAATGACATTCAGACTTGGAACAAGTTCCCCACTCCTCCAGTAGACCTTCATAGAAAGAGACCGGCCCCATCTGCGCTCCACTCCTGGTGATGAAAGGTCTTCCCTCAGGAGCACAAGCCTTCTCATCCCTACTGGCAGCAGAGAGCTTGAAATGGAGAGAAGGATTTAACCCAAGTCCTCTTCCTTTCTTGGAAACAGTCAAGTCCGCATTTTCACTACCAACAGGGTCCAAGTCAAACCAACAGGACAACACCCTGCAGAAAAAGGAAACCCCCCAGTCCACTGTCATGCCACAGGGGAGCAAGTGCAGTTCCTGTGCAAACACCCATCAAGAGAACCTGGCTGACATGCTGTCTCCTCAGAGTTGTAACCAGTAAGGAGTCCGATTCATCAGGTCACAATTGAACCAAAGTGATTTATTTGCATGTGTGCACCCATGAAATAAATCACATACAAAGCACTAATTTAGTCTTTGAGAGCCATAATGACAGCCAGTCAAGTGCACGTCAGTGCCTCACCCAATCAAGGAGCAAACATCACCCAAAAGAGACAAGACAAATCCAAAATTACACCTCATTTCCAAGTGGATAGCATGTTGCAATGAGGTTCAAGAGTTTAACACTAAGCCTACACCAAAAGTACCTTTTCCTCCATTGTAAAATTCTTACAAGTGAGGGGGTCGTTTGATCAATTTGGACTAAGCAACATGAAAGATATCTGAAAGAGAAGCTCACTCACCAATACTAAATGGTTAGAGCATCAAATTTGGTTTGGATTAGGGAAGACAGGAGAAGAGTGAAACTCACCTCTGCTCTGGGTAGTGCAACTGCTCCAAGATACATGGGCTTGCAGCATGTCTTCGCTCTCCCGTTTTAAAGTTCTGCACTTTATACTCACGGTAGGACATCAACAGGTCACGCAGCTAGCATCTTTTCGGCCAGCCAGTGAGCTTCCTCGAAACAGGATTCTCCAGGCCTGTCACTCCACACTGTGCATACAGCTGGCCAGGGACCGGGAAGCACATCACTGCTGACCAAATGCACAAAAAGTTTGACTTGCAACTCACCTTTACCTTGGCCACATGGGTGCACTGATTGGGTTAGGATCAATGATCAGGTCAGCATTGAAGGTGCAGGTTATAGGTTAGGGTCAGGAATTTCAGGCAGTGGGATGATTGGTTTACAGTCTGTGAGTCCTAACAATTTAAGCCGATAAAAAAAAATTGAGCAGATGCATCACCTCAGCTTTATCCATACAATTAGTTAATTCACCACATAAAAGGATCAATGATCACTAAAACAAAATTATTTTCATCCAATAAAGCTCAGGGCTACAGTAAATCTGATTACACTGGCTTGCAAAAAAAAAATCTAGAAAAATTAAAACCTCAAAAGAAGCTATTACTCTTACCTACCACAGTAATACTAACATTTTAAAAGTAAAAAACCACCACAAATCACAGGAGCGTCTTCACCTGCTGCAGCTGGGAACACACTGGCTCCAGGGCTGCCTTATAAAACTCCTCAGGGCGATTAACAGGAGCCAAACCCAACCTGTGCTCAGTGTCCCACCTCCACTGTTTCCAAATCAACACAACTGCTTCCAATGACTAAACTAGCACTTACCACCTCATCTATAATTCAGATGAGATTTGGATAATTAATGGACTACAATCAACCATAGAGAACTTTCCCACCACTATTAATCCATTAGTTATCTCAAACTAAAAAGGAAATTAACCTTTATTTAAAATAAGACAAGACTGGAGGAACAAAATTACTTAACCATGTGTTCAGCTTGGGAAGACTAGAGAAAGGTATGATATCTGAAACATACTTGAAGTAAAGCAGAAATATTAACCAGTACAGACAATTCTTTCCATATGACTTAATTACATGCAGCACTTTATGGTCCCAGGAACTAGCATGGAAACTGCTGAGCAAGAGACTTTAAGGCAGAGGTCTTAAGTCTGAAAAATTCCTTATTTGGAGCAAGCACAGCACTACCCATTGATTCAAACCAGTTTTAAACTGATACAATGCATGTAAAACCAAAAGATTCAAGCAGGAGGTGTCCATTCGCCTTAAGCTCACATCTCCTACCACTATATGGGTACAGAGTAACAGATTCCACTCTTAGACTCCATCACAGATAAGTACAACTGACACCCCTGCATGTTGTCACACTAAGTCCTTCTGGACCCAAGGCCTGCTCATCCCTTCTGACAGCAGAGATCCTGAAATGGAGAGAAGGATTTAGTCCAAGTCCTCAGCACTTTTCAGAAATACTAAGGAAGCTCAACCCCAAATCCAGGATCGCGCTGAACTTGCAAAATGTTCAGTATAGCACCTGCCCAGGACAAGCTAACAGGGAAACAATGTAGAGAGCAGAGAAAACCCCCCAGTCCAGGGCTCTTTCCACAAGGAAAAGATCCAGTGCAGTTCCTCTCCCTTGAAGAGAGCAGTTCCTGTGCCGACACCCATCAAGAGAACCTGGCTGACGTGCCATCTCCTCAGAGCCTCAACCAGTAAGGAGTCTGCAGTGTGCCAAGTCACGGTTGTACTGCAGTGTATCCAATGTGATTTACTTACATGTGTGCACCCATGAAATAAAATCCCACACAATGCAGTAATTCAGTCTTTGAGTCAGAATGGCAGCCAGTTCAGTGCATGACGGTGTAGGAGAGCTTCAACCAAGCAGGGAACAAACCCAGAAAGAAAGCCAAAAAGGTTTAACACATTAAAAACCATGTCATTTGCCACCAGAAGATATCCAAGAGGGGGGGTTGGGTGAGTGAAACCCACCTTGTCTCCAGGCACAGTGTCTTTCTAGACACTACCCTTCCATCTCCTCCAAGATCCATGGGCATCCAGGAAACTTGAGGACAGCTTACACCTCTTCACTTTCCCCACTGTTCAAAGCACAGGACTTCCATACTCACAAATGGACAACAGGTCACAAAGCTGGTATCCTTTTAGCCAGCCAGTGAGCTCCCTCTGAACAGGATTCACCAATCTTGTTTCTCCACACTGTGGATTAATTTTGCCAGGGATTGGGGAACACTGATCATTGTACTAAAATCAATTAACAATCCACACTAAAAGATCTTGACCTACACCTCCCCTCTACATACCTTCAAACTCACCTTTACCTTGGCCACAAGAGTGCACTTGAGTTAAGAGCAATAATTGGATCAGCATTAAAGACTCTGGCTGACTTGATTACTGACCACTATTTTCTGCAAACTGCCCATCACAGAGCAGCCAAGGTCAGGGATTCAGGCAATAGTTGAAATAGACACAGCCTTCCGCTTCCTCAACATTCTTCCTTTGACACGGCAGACGTCCAGGGAAACTGGATCCTTTTGCAATATTCATTAATGGTTGTCAACAGCTCACTAGAATAAACATGTAGCACCAAACAACAACAAAAAACAATGAATCAAATTCAGTGCATCCAACTCGACTCCACCCCAATCCTGATGGATCACGGATCCTAACCCTCAATGCTGGATCCTTACTGGCTGAAAGAAAAAAAAAAAAACAAATCCTTGTCCTGCTCACCCAGGACATAGATGCCCTTGCTTCTCTTCCTTGACATTAGCTTGCAAGCTTCTGAGGCAAGAGATTAGAATTCTTCAACTTGCTTCCCCGTGCCACACAAGTACTCAGATCTTTAGGTCAATTTACAGAAGACTAACATTCCTAAAGTAAAGGGGAAAAATAGTTAATGGAAGATATTTTTCCCCATCTGGACATAGGGTACATACAAGTACATCTAATGCACACCTAAATAAAACTACCAGTACTTCTACATAAAAACAGTAACAAGTTTACAGTACAGAGAATTGACAGACATTTCAAAGTTGTATACCCAAACAAATAGTGGTGGACAATGCCTCAACACGCAACGAAAGAGGTGCAGTAAGTTTGCATTTACTACAAAAAGAGCAGAAAGTCCCCCCCCCACCTCCAAAAAAATAATTAGGTTCCACAGCAGTACAAAACCAAACACTAACCATCTTCAGTACCAACAGCAGCAGCCTTGACTGGAGTTCCATAAGAGGGGGACGGTTTGAGTTTTAACACTTAAAGTTGATTTCAACCTTCCAGCTACAGCATGCTCTATACCATTAGGGAGATTACAGCTTGTACATATGCAGAACAAGCCATTGGTAAAACTAAGCTTAACATTCCCTAATCAAGTCATTCAAGTGTTCCAAGAGGTGTAAAAATAGAAATAGTTTACTACCATAGTATCTTGTATGGTCACAGGTCAATACACAGGAGCCAAGGGAAAAATATGCAGTATAAAACCAGTTTAAATAGGAGCACAAACAATGAAGTCCTCCAGCACAAGTAAGTTTCCATACTGCTCTCTCTCCCTTCTCACAAGAGAATACATACCACTTCAATCACCTAGAAACTCATACCTCCCCTTTCTGCACTAAACCTCTGACAGCATGGCTTTTAGTGCAGATAATGGGGAAAAATACAGCCTCACTGGGCTAAATCAGGAAGTCCACCTTACACTAGACTGGAGCATAGGTTTCCCCATTTTTTAATTTAATTCAGTTCAGAATTTCAGTCAATGTTAGATTTATTTACATGTGTGCACCCATGAAATAAATCTCACATACTGTGAATCTCTATTTTTCACTGGTACCCTTAGCAAAATAATTTAGCCAGATCTTTCCCTGTGCTTGCACAACACTTTCAGTATTGGACTTCCATTCCTAATTTACCACTTCATTTAAGTTAGAAAACAAAGAACCCCAGCAACTACAACTAAACAAAGGCTGTAAAATCAGGGCCCCTCCTGCCTGGAACAGTCAGTTATAGCTCAACCAGCCAGGTGGCTCAGGTGCTCCTAGAAACAGCCACCCCAAGGCTGGTGTGCAGAGTGGCAGTCAGAACAGAAAGCCACTCCTACCTTTGAAGGAGGATCAAGCAATGTCAAGCCCAGAGCTGCCCCACACACAGTCACCCCGGTCTCTACTCCTGGGTGGTAGAGAACTCACTGAGCAGCTCTGACAGGGTCCCCTAACAGCTGTTGTCTTGGTTTAGTAACTAAGAACTCCTCAAGCAGATCTTCACTGAAGAGAAAGCACCCAGTCTACAGTGTGCCACATCTGCACATTCCTGGCAAATAAAGGTCATCCCTCTGGGAGCAAAGGCCTGGTCAACCCTTCCAACAGCAGAACCTGAAGTAGAGATTTAGATTTGATCCTCTTCACTTTGAAACAGTAAGAATTTTTACTCCCAGTACCAGTTTAGTACTATACATGTCAGTATATAGTACAGCACCCAGAAGATAAGAAAACCTACACCTCAAATTAAACCAACACTCAAACATGATAGAAAAATCACCAGAAGTCTTCCAAAATTAACACTAAGCCAATTCTTAAGGGTAAAAATAAATAAATAAAAAAACAGGATACAAGAGTGAAACTCACCTCCTCCTAGACACTACCTTTACAACTGCTCAAAATTCATGGGCATCCAGAATATTCAAGGATTGCTTGCAGCACCTCTTCACCTTCCACTGTTAAAACCACAAGACTTCAATATCCACAGGTGGGCATCAACAGGTCACACAGTGGGTATCCTTTTAGCCAGCCAGTGAGCTTCCTCTGAACAATTCTCCAAGCGATGTCTCCATACTGTGCATTGAGATGGCCAGGGATTGAGAAGCTCCGAGTACTGCAGTGTAGTTTAACTCACAGACAATCAGAACCACTGCTGAACAGCCTTATAAAAAGCTGGTCTGTGCAGTTTCCACACACCGTTCCAACAAAATCTCATCTGGAAACTCCACCAGCATCCTCTCTCAAGTGAATGTGCTCATTGTCACCATCTGCCTCTCAGAACAGCACCTGAAGGAGACAAGGGCAGCAAAACACTGATGGCCACCCCACTGCCACAGAGAGGGGACCAGAACAAGTGCCATACAGACTTCTCCCAGCCTTAAGAGCTCACCCCACACTGACCTGCATCTCCAGTTTTCTACAGTCCAGCAGAGACTGGAACACCAGCATGTTGGACAGAGAAGGGTCTTCCCTGATGTCCCAGTGAAACTGTCAAGTCAGGATATAAAGCCTTTCCTGTTGCCAGTTTGAGCTCTAGAGAAGAGATCACAGTATTTACCAACAAGAGTTTCATACACTAAAACAAAATGTATAAGTGTTGGGGAAAACTAAAAATTGTCTAAACCAAAAGCAAATAGAGACTTCACACTAATCTTAACTTCACTCCATACTCTCAAGTATTGACACTTCTTAAAGTTTTTAAAAACACATCTTTGCAAAAGCTTTACAATTCTTCAACAACTCCTGGTTAAAAAAAGCATAGCAAAATAATTTACCTTATATAATAATGACATTAAAAACTAACAACCACCACTCTAATAACATAAAGCTCTCTTTAACCTGCTGTAGTAAGAGACAAAGAGAGCCAGACACCTACCCGCCTGGGCTGCCTTGTTATAAGCCTCATGATGACCTCACGGCTGTAGCTAATTCACCAGGGGCCAATCCCAACGGCTCCTCAAAGGGCCACTACCAAACCCCCACCGCTCCTAATACAACACACACCTGCTTCCAACGACCAAACAAGCATTAGCCAGCTAACCTATTGATCTCTCATCCCAAAGCCAAATTAATTTCCAAATGACTACCAAGAACACTTGTTAAATAGCACCCTGCTCCTGTTATTCAATTAGTTGCAGTTTCTTAGTGATTAAACCACCTTTTTATCCCTTCAAATTTCACTCATAAATGGTGAAAAGTGACTTGAAGCCAAACTGCAAATTATTCAAGATCCTTAAAATGTCCTTAATATAATTTCAAATGTTCAAAGTGTATATATATCCACACTGTATATCACATATATAAACACAACATGTTTTGTAACAAAACATAACTGCAACCTTGATATTAACTTAACATAAAATTTTATTTGGTCAAAACCATCACTAATCACACAGAAAAAAATAACACTCCTACACTCCTGAGGAAAAAAAACTAATTAAAAAAGTTAATTTATATGACAAATGAACATGGTGGGAGTACAATAAGTAATGGTTGGGCTCTTAAATTTCACATTTATATCTGCAGATGACTAGAAATTCATCTCTCCTACATATGTGTGTGTTTACAAGGCTGTTTTTTTATTCAGTTCAGTTTATTTGTTATATACACAAGTACAATTAAATCCTTATTCACATGTATGGTCCTATAAAAAGACATTAAGGAACACCCCTTTTAACTGTGGGTTAAACCTGTTTCACAGCCACTACGACTGTCACCTGTGGATGCTTTACCATTCTCTGTTTTTGCTACATTCCAAAGGGGAGGTGCCAGCCCTGCTCAGGGTATAAAACAGATTACTCCCTTTGCTCCTGTTTCCATTCAGTGGTTCAGAACAGGGGTGAGTACAGGCTGCTCTGTGGGGTAGAATATGTTCTTGAGATTTGCTTTAAGTTTACAGGGCTGAACTAGTTGGCTTTTCACTTTCTGGGGTTAAAGGGGACTACCACTCCTGGACTGGAGCAGCAAGTGTTTGTATTGTTGCTAAATATTGATTTAAATGAGTGTTTACAAGGTTGTTTTATCAAACACTTGATTATGACCATTTAGTTTGCATTCCTATAATAGTATAATTATATTTCATAGGTAAAATATAACTAGTATACTTTTCTTGATTACCTGGTAGAAAGCAGCTGAGCTGCATGAAGCCATTTCTGGTGGACTATTGATATTGTAGGTGGGTACCTGCATCAGCATGCGCAGTCTGCAAAGGAACAAGTAATATGCATATTCCATACTGAAAAGAGAAAAAAGAAAACACATTTCAACTGTGAAGCCTTCTTTTTGTTTCCAATTGATTTTGGCTTTTTTTGTTGCTTGGAAAACTGGTTTTACTCAGGTTTCTTGTGGAGGTGCCAGCCCAGCTTAAGGTGTAAAAAGTCACTGCTCCTGTGTTCATTCAGCATTTATAAAGTGGTGACATCTGGCTGTTTTTGGGACAAGCCTCTTTGTGAAGTGCTGTTTTTCTCTAGTTGACTTTTTTAATGAGTGGGGGCTCTTAGATTCGTTCACTTGGCTGGTTCTAGTAAACTGACTTGAGTGCCTGTTCCTGATGGAAAGGTAAGGTACTGTGAGCTGGGTAGGTACACTCTAGCAGTGTCCATTTTCCTTCATGTGGAATCCTTCTGTTAAGCTATGACACTTTCCACCTGCCCACCAAAGTGAGGGTTTCCCAGCTTATTAAAAATAACTTTTTCTGAATCTTGGGAAACAATTCCAGTGGCTCTTAACTCTAGAGAAGTGGTTCCCAATCCTGTTCCTGGTGACCTTGTTTCAGCTCAGCCCTTAGTTACACAATCAAACCCTTCATTGACTTTGGTTTGTTCCCTGTTCTTACTCATGTTGGAGATTTAAAGTAATATATTGTAAGTTAAATAAAGTCCCAAAGGTGTGCAGGTCACCAAGACTTGGAACTACTGCTATAGAGCATAGATACCCCGTCTTGGCCCGACAAACTTACTCTTCAGGTTTTCCATGTTTTTTTTTAAAGAATTGGCACCTAATGAGCAGTGTTAACCAGAGCTGCTGTCCTTGTCCTTCATTTCCCAGCTGGAATGAACCAGGGTTTGGGAAGGAGGACCCGTGGACCCCTGTGAAGTGTGATCCTGAGAACAGGAGGTGCTGTACTCCTGCCATTGTGGGAGTCCCAAACAGTGCTTAGCCACATCACGGAGGCAGACGCCTTTGGTTCTTTCAATAAAGGGCTGGGTAATATGCTTATGTGATTACATAAAAGCTGTGTACCTCTACCCTTGAGAAGGATAGACTATGGCTTTGACTACTAAACTTCAAATGGCCTATCAATAGTATCCCTTTTCCTTACCTCATGTACAGCATCAAACCCTGGGAGGTGGTTCATCTTCAGTGCTTCTGTCATTTTTGCAAAACGTGATGCAGAGCTTTCTTCCTGGTGCACACTGTTCTTTAGTAACACTTGCATCTCGTGTAGAGCATGGAAAAGGTGAGTAAATGTACTAGTTTCCCTGAATCACAGATTCAACTGCACAGGTTATAACTGTGTAATACTGTTTACAACACATACTAGTTTATGCCAAGTTTTGAACTATAATGGCATTTTAAGTGATTGATTCATCAATGGTGTAGTTTTTTAATCTGTTACTATTGTCTTTTTTTCCCATAGGCAAGTGTACTATTCTAGGTTTATAAAAGTTATAAATCTTACCATCTTACTTGAGTGCAACATGTAACACTGCAAGTGTTAATCCAAGGGCTCAGTACTGCAATTAAACTGGGGGGGAAGTGGAGGTGAACGCTGGACACATTCCTACTGGAATAGTGCTCTATAGGCAATATTAAAATTATCTTCCAGTTTTAAGGCTCAGCAGTGGAAACCAATCTATTGTTCACTTTGCAATTAACTCTTTCTTGTGCCTTTACAACCAAAAAATGTGGACAGCTTCCTCCTCAAGCACTTACTAGTTTAAAACATGATTTTTTAGCTTCTGTGGTACTAGTAATACATACCTACTACCTGCAACTACAACCAGCATGTGGTGGCAGTGCCAGATGAGATTAAGTGTCACAAGTAGAAGTTCACACCCATGTCTTTCCAGGATATAATCTGGAGTTTAACCGTCTGCCTATGCTGAAACAAGCCATCAGTCCTTTAAAATGGTAACTATCATTGGTTAAATGTTTTTTATTTATATAGTTAACTGACTGTTTTAGAAATGAAGCTTTTCCATTGCCTTTCCAGTCTGACCTTAGCAGAATCTCACTACTCTTTACAAAATCCACAAGGTGGCCAAGATCAATATTGGTCACACCTGAAGAAGGCTCCACGGCCGAAACGTTGTTCTCTTTCTTCTTTTTTTCAGCATGGAATAAACCTATTACTTGTTCCTTTGCAGCCTACGCATGCTGACGCAGCTACCCACAAGATCAATATTGTCTTCTGGATCTGTAGCAGCTTCACATGTGCACCTCAATGAAGGCTGACATCAGTAAGGAGGAATTGAGACCCAGTTTAACTACTGCAGTTTAATTTAGATCTCCTGTACCTATTGGGCGGAAGAAAAGTGATTTTTTTTGTGGAAGTGATTTCAAAAGCTAGGGCAAAGCCCACAGAGCTCAACCAATCGTTGACAATGTGGCAACTGCTTTACCTCAAATGTTTGTCTTCAGAGTACAAAAAAGTATGAGAAAGCAGTTGGGGAAAAAATACTCAACTCCATTTACATATTAAAATGTACCTTCTTCCACTGTTCTCTTTTGCCCAGTCCCACACAACCTTCCTTAAAATACAGGAGAAATGGTTTTGCTCAGAATGTTCATGACTAGACTAACCTATCAAGTTTAAGTTGTTTTCTGATAGCGGTAGGTTTTGCACCATGAAATTTGAAAATGCTAGATGTAAGTAGGTTACCTTTTTTCAGAGAGAAGTAATGTATTTATACATATTGTGAATTTTTAAACATACAATTAAAGAGTGTTTGCATTAAAGCTTAATTAAAAATATTATGTGCGATAGCTTATGTAAAAAGCAAACAAAATATACAAAAGTGGATGACTGTAAAAATTAAGGTACAACAGAGTTCCTCACGTATTCAAGCCTGGGTTCAATTTTAACTTGGCAATATCACTCTACACTGCATCTCCTGTTCCAGTTTGCTCTTTCTCCAGGCCTTCACTCTGCACTACAGCTCCCAGTTCCAAACCTGCACTCCAGTCTGCACTGTGGTTCCTGGCCTTTGCCCTGGAGCTCTGGCCTATTTTCTGCTGGTTCTCTTGCCTGAGTTTCCAATCTACGTTGGGAGGCAGCCTTCATCCTCTAGGACCCCAGGGCTCCTCTAGTGCAGGCACATTTCATTCTTACGTCAATGTAAACCATCCAATAAAATTAGCAGGTCTCAACCAACAGACTCACAAGTAAACCAGAATGAACAGTGGAAGAAGAGTATTGAGTGAGCTATCATGATCCTCACTGCCTACTCAACCATAAGACAAATCTCTTAACGAGCACTAGGACTGGCTAAAGAAATTAGTTGTTAATAAGGTCCAAATTATAATTGCTAGACTTGGACTATGCAGAAACTGATTTAAAAAAATTGAAGTGATTGTCCAAAATTTGAGGTTCCAGAGGCTTCACTTCTGCTCAAAGTGACTGGGGTGAGACTTTACTGAGAACCCTGGGCAGTAGCTGTGGTTTTAGAGCAAAGCCATGAAAATACAGCTGGATGCTTCATTCACACATCCTGCTATACCATGGTAAAACCAGAAGGCATTAGCTCATGCTGAAGGATCTATAACTAGTAAGATGACAGAATATTGTAGGACATTTTTGCCTTGTTGTTTGGAGGTAATGCAGTAAAATTCCTGTGAAATCTGTAACAAACACTCCCAGTTTATCTGGTGTTTATCCACCCCTCAACTCTTCCTTCTCCTCAGCCTTGATCCCCTAGACATGTTTAAAACCAATAAACATGCTACCACTGTAGGTGGTACTCAGTCTTAAGGTGTGTTATACAAGGTTACAAGAACAATATGTTTACAAGTCCAATTGAATTATCAAGAGTGTGAAAGTTAGATAAGAGTTTTAACTGCAGTTTTGTCTTTAAACTTGAAGGTATCATCTCTGGAACAGAAGGTACTATGCTCACTGACCTCCTGGGAGCATCAGGACTACACACCAGTGGGAAAGCATTTTGGCACAAACAGGCATTCAAAGGGTCTGAAAAAAGGCATCATAGTATTTCCAAGAGTAACTTGGATAATCACCATCATGGCCTGCCTGCACCACCCAAAAAGACAATTTTTCCTGTTCAAACAAGTTTGCCTACTTGTGCCACTGTAAAATCCTGGGAAGGTTATTCCGAAAGGAGCAGCTCTCCCCCTGTACTGTTCTACTTAGTTCTGCAGGACTGAGGCTACAAATCAGCACAATAAAAACTAAGTCAAGACCTGGCTGTGCCTTCTTGTTTCATTAAAGATGGACACAAGTAGGCAGGTTTCACATGCAAAAGAGCACAACCAATGAACAAGGTTCTGGACTTTAAATCATGCACTATGTACAACCAGAATTAGCCCTGAAGTGTGTAGAAGAACAATAAAAAAATAAATATGACACTGAGGACAGTAATGGAACAGCACAATCGTGTTCCTCAGGAGAACCTCAGATGGCTTTAGATAGATAGATACTTTATTGATCCCGTGAGGGAAATTGCAGTGCAACAGCAGCTTAACACAGACAACACAGCTACAGTGTAACGAATTACATAATAATAGTACAATACATACAATACAAGAGTTACTCACAGTCCGGACACAGAAAGAACAAACTAGAACAGAACAGTACACAGAAAAATCGTATCACACATCTGAATATAAATATAGATGTAATGCACAGGTCCCTGGCATATATTGCACAAAAAACCGTTGTAAACGGGGAAAAAGAAAGAGAACAGATCACTGTCAATGTTGCCTCTGCCCAGACGCAAGGTGGATGTGTTGTACAGTCTTATGGCAGAAGGCAAGAACGACCTCCTGTAGCGCTCCCTGTTGCACCGTGGATGAATCAGTCTATTGCTGAACGTGCTCTTCATTTCTGCAAGCCTGTCATAGAGGGGATGGGAGAAGTTGTCCATGATGGCCTCCATTTTGGACATCATTCTCCTCTCAGCCACTACCTCTAAGGGGTCCAGGTCAGACCCAATGACAGAGCTTGCTCTTCTGATGAGCTTGTTCAGCCTTTTAGAATCCACTGCTCTAATCCCAGAGCCCCAGCACACCACTGCGTAGAAAATGGCACTCGCTACCACCGACTGATAGAACATATGTAGCATCTTACTACACATAATTCAGAAATGTATGTACTTGAAAAATAATTGGTACTGTTTCATCACCAACTTACAAATCCTTTTTGCAATCAATTTCAGTGCGTCTCTTATACCAGCCACACGAGACAATGAATCACTAAGTGGATGTTAAAGTTTAATTTATCCCATATTCCTTCTTCCTTATATTTTTCCACTTTTTGCACAAATTCAGGTAATTATCTTTTCTTGAATTTCCTGGAAACTAGTTAAAGAGATCAAAAGCTCTTGGGATCCTAAGAGGTGACCACTGCATTTAAACTTGAAAGTTTTTAATACCATAAACCGATATTGCACTAACCGGGAGCATTTCCAAATCCTACATGAAAAACAGACAGCTCTCCTCTTTCCAACACAAGCACAAGTCTGTTACAGATGGCTGCATTAGACTGTTTCCCACACATCAAATGCACTCTGTGCAGAAAATTAAATTGCTTAAGTTGATGATGTACAGAAATAGACACTGTGTACAGTACATCTTTCCAGACCCTATTCCGCTGTTCAGCCAGATCCTTCTACCAGATAAACTCAATCGCATGACATGCTGATGTTCCAGAGATCCTGTTAATTCAATATAGTTGACAGGCTACATGTGTATAAGTTTTAAGTACACCTGTGAGCTTCTCCTGACGATTCTTAAAGTGTGAAGAGTGTTTTAAGAGCTGCACTGTGAGCTGCAAATCAGTTTTTGTTTGATTACATTTTTCATCAAATACACTCTGCTGAAAATTAAATTGCAGACGCTTATGATGAGCAGAAATAGACACTTTGTAATTCAACATAGTTAACGGGCTACATGTTTATAAGTTTTAAAGATCCCCGTAAGCTTCTCCTCAATTCTAACAATTAGGTGAAGAGTATTTTTACAAACTAAAGTCCAGCTCATAGTTAGTTTTGAAAAAAATCTAGGAGCGTTACTTGGAGACTAAACAATTATATGAATATTTGTGGATGTAATAAATTAAGATCTCTGTTGCAAGATGACAATATCCTTGCTGTTACAGTATATTGGAATTCCTCATTTGTAAAATGGGTTGATTGGAAAAGCAAATGTGGATGCTGCCGAATAAATATTGTATAACTAATAAGGTTAAGGAGGTTTCATACAAAATAATTAATCATACTTACCCAGTTGAGACCCTTGTTGTCCAGCGATTTAAAATTGAGATAAGTGATAAATGTGTTTTATTGTGACATTAGTAACTTTTCTATATTTATTTTGGTTATGTCCCATGGTAAAACCTTTCTGGACTAAGTTGCAAATTATATTAAAAAATAGACCAATATTTATATTTGCTTTGAAGAAATAGATGGCATGTTCAATCAGCCCCATCGAAAACGATACAAAAATATCGTTTGTAACTTTATTAGAATGGCACATTATCATGTACACAAAATGAAATAGTCTGGGAAAAAACCTATGTTTGAGCATTTTAATATGGATGTAAAGGAGAATCTGCAGACTGTTTCAAATTGTAAAAATATGAAAGCGGTGCAGACTTCAATTTGTTTCACCTTTTTATAATTTGTATTTATTTTATAATATGTACCCCTGTGATGCTTTTGTCTTGAAATGTTATCTGTACTCTTGTTTGTATTGTGTTCGATAATGCTTACATATTTTTTAAAATGAACTATTAATAAATAAAATTTAAGAACTAAAAACTATTAAACTTACATTCTGTTAACGGTATTTTCAATTTAAAAAGTTTTGAAGGTGAAATTTTGCTTAATGGCCACAAGGTGGCGCCATTGCACTATTTCTGTAAGAATCAAAATGTATTTTTCCAGTTTAATTCCACGGATCGGCCAACAGAGGGGGCACTTCTCCTACTGCTTCTATTGAATTCATAATAATTGCTTTCACTTATATCGCGCTTTTCTTTACGGGAAGATGTGATGAATTATGGAAAATGAAGCCTGTGCACTGTGGATTTGAAAACTATTTTAAGTTTCATGATGGATGAATTATGAGAAAATGTTACATTGTCTGGTGGTATTTGCAATATTCTCAAAATATACAACAGAGCGACATCTTAATCTCACACAACAAATATTAGAAGATCCTTTTTTTATACCTAAAAGCTTTCAGATGTTGAACAATTAAAATATTGCTTGCAGGAATCCAATTACTGTTATGAACTTTTTACAAGCTAATTGTCTGATTTAATTTTAATCTTATGATATTATGCATAATGGTAATGTACCATTGTTGTATTTTATTATTGTCATGTATGTTTTATGTTTAAGGTTTTGATGAAAACAACAAATTAGCTTCAGGACACTAAAGATGAATTAAATTATAAAGTAGATAATTAAATCATAGTATTGCAACCATATTTACTGGCAACCACACTGTCTAATTTTGGTGCTGCTCTTAATCTTGTCAGTTGGGTTGCTGATTTCCTTACAGACAGAACTCAGGGCCTAAGAGTCAACCATACTTCGTCTCAAGCTGCATTCTTGCACAAATGCCTCCCGAGGATCTATATTATCTTCCTTTCTCTTTGTTCAGTATACAATTTGTACGTTATTACCAGTCAAGTAAGACACATTTGCAGACAACTGTTATTAGTTTCTTGCAGGCAGATGTGTAGGGTCATGGGCCAACTAGAGAAGATTTTGCCACCTGGTGCAAACAAAACTACTCCAAGTAAGTTCACTGTCAGCTCAGCTCAGCTCTGGGCATCAGTGTGGTGGACTGTGCTGTAAGAGTGCCTTCACTGTCAGGCCCCACTCGGATCAAGAGAACACAGCAGCACAGGGACACACTGACACAGCCCAGCCAGCTGCATGACCTGCACCAGGCGTAGATGGACTCCAAACAGCCACGAATGCCAAAGAGCCCTAAAGACAAACTTCAAACAAAATAAACTACATTTCAAAACTCAAAGAAGGCTCCACAGCCAAAACATTGTTTTCTTTCGTCTCTTTATAGCAGGGAATAAACCCATTACTTGATCCCTTACATTTCAAAACGCTCTGTATCAAACCAACAAATCGTTCATAAATTTAAACCATGTTTTTGAGAAACTAGCCTTAAAATCAAAATGACTACATTCATATGAAACACACTCAGAAACAATATCAAATGGATTGATACAGAGTGCAGAAACAACTGAAGAGAACTACCAGAACTAAAACACCACCACACCACTCTGAACTGCGCCTCAGATACTGTGAGATGGTTGGACACTACATGCACACCCTAAAGAAGATAAGCACATACACAAACAGACAACTCTCAGACCATGAAAGAACTGTGGCCAAGACACAGTCAACAACACCTGACCCAACTGCAGCTCAGACCTGCAGCAAAGCCTGCTCAAACTCCTCAACCTTGTCCTGACGGCCGGCTGTTTCCCTGAGGCCGGGAATCAAGGACTGATCACGCCTGTCTGTAAGAATGGAGACAGACTCGACCCCAACAGGTACCGAGGCTTCATTGTTAACAGTAATCTGGGGAAGGAACTCTGTCGTATCTTGAATATCTGATAACCGGCCCTCCTTACTGAGCACAATGTCCTGCATTAGAGTCCGACTGGCTTCCTACCAAACCGCCACACATCCCATAACATTCACACCTGGGCTCCGATGGCCCATCTGGACCCAGAACAGCAGAGCCTGGCACCGCTGGAGCAGCACTGTCACACCTGGGCACTGCCAGCCCATCTGGACCCAGAACAGCAGAGCCTGGCACTGCCACACCTGGGCACTGCCAGCCCATCTGGACCCAGAACAGCAGAGCCTGGCACTGCTGGAGCAGGACTGTCAGACCTGGACACTGATAGCCCTTCTGCGTGAGACCAGAGTCATTGGTTCCCAGAACAGATCCAGATCTCAGGAAAACAGTTACAACTTCACAGTGAACAACAACACTTTGAAACACATACTTCTAACAGACAATCAGTTCATCTGGGAGTTTTCCTGGCAGTGAAGTCACTGAAGGAGAAGGCACACAGGGCTTTCCATGGCAGTAAAAAGAGGCTCTACAACATCAGTCCCCCAAATACAATTGGCTCTGAATATTCAAAAGTGCAATCGAACCCTTTACCCTATACTGCAGTGAAGTGTGGGATCCCCTCAGTGAGCAAGATTACACTAAATGGGACAAACAGCCTGTAGATACTCCATCCAAAAGAGTAAAAACATCCTCCAAACTGGAATGCTACAGAATCCTAAACAGACGATCCACACAATAAACACTAGCTGGATATTTGACCAGGCTAAGAAACAGCAAAGAGATACAGACCCTGTCAAGTACAGGTTCAGAGACACAATCAGGCCAGAGCAACTGGCTGACAAAGACCCGAATGTCCAGAGAGGACAGGCTGTGCTCCCATTGCCGAAAGAAAAAAAGGAAAGAGAGATACACTTTCTGCCGCACGGTGAGAAATATTCTGGAACAAGACTAACATTATTCACCAATAAAACAGATCATATCGCAAACCTGTCAGAATCAGAACAATGTCGAGTCCTGCTGGGAGAGAAATAATACAGTGTGTGATCTCCTGTCCCAGCCTGAGGAACAGTGAGCCTGTCTCTCAATAATAATAATAATACAGTGTGTGGTCTCCTGTCCCCAGCCTGAGGAACAGACAGTGAGCCTGTCTCTCAATAATAATAATACAGTGTGTGATCTCCTGTCCCCAGCCTGAGGAACAGTGAGCCTGTCTCTCAATAATAATAATAATCCAATGTGTGATCTCCTGTCCCAGCCTGAGGAACAGTGAGCCTGTCTCTCAATAATAATACAGTGTGTGATCTCCTGTCTCAGCCTGAGGAACAGACAGTGAGCCTGTCTCTCAATAATAATAATAATACAGTGTGTGATCTCCTGTCCCAGCCTGAGGAACAGACAGTGAGCCTGTCTCTCAATAATAATAATACAGTGCGTGATCTCCTGTCCCAGCCTGAGGAACAGACAGTGAGCCTGTCTCTCAATAATAATAATACAGTGTGTGATCTCCTGTCCCAGCCTGAGGAACAGACATTGAGCCTGTCTCTCAATAATAATAATACAGTGTGTGATCTCCTGTCCCAGCCTGAGGAACAGACAGTGAGCCTGTCTCTCAATAATAATAATACAGTGTGTGATCTCCTGTCCCAGCCTGAGGAACAGACAGTCAGCCTGTCTCTCAATAATAATAATACAGTGTGTGATCTCCTGTCCCAGCCTAAGGAACAGTGAGCCTGTCTCTCACTAATAATAATACAGTGTGTGATCTCCTGTCCCAGCCTGAGGAACAGACAGTGAGCCTGTCTCTCACTAATAATAATACAGTGTGTGATCTCCTGTCCCAGCCTGAGGAACAGACAGTGAGCCTGTCTCTCACTAATAATAATACAGTGTGTGATCTCCTGTCCCAGCCTGAGGAACAGACAGTGAGCCTGTCTCTCAATAATAATAATAATAATAATAATAATACAGTGTGTGATCTCCTGTCCCAGCCTGAGGAACAGACAGTGAGCCTGTCTCTCAATAATAATAATCCAGTGTGTGATCTACTGTCCCAGCCTGAGGAACAGAGAGTGAGCCCGTCTCTCAATAATAATACAGTGTGTGATCTCCTGTCCCAGCCTGAGGAACAGTGAGTCTGTCTCTCAATAATAATAATACAGTGTGTGATCTCAACAGATGACTCTTGGGCATGTGCCTGTGTGTTGTTAGTTTGTGTGCTTTTCTATATATTGCCTGCTGCCGTGAAACACATCCACCTCGGGGATAATGAAGACTCCCTCTCTCAAGAAAACACAACGCATCTGAAAATGACTTTTCTACAAATGTTTTCACTCCTCTGGTGTCAAAGTACGGCATCTGCAGGAAGGGGCGACTTGTCCATCCATCGTCCAGCAGGCCCACTCTACAGCACATCAGACAGATGCCTGTGAAATCAGCACCTTCGGGCTGCTTTACAAATATATTATGTAATACAATGCGTATTTTTACGGTCACGTTAACTTGCACTGTTAGTGTGTGTTGTGAGTTCTGGTGTGAATGAAACATGGCTGCTGTGATCAGATAACATTCAGGGAAACTCCAGCTCTCAGTGTTTAAGAATATTAAACCTTTACTGACCACAGTGGTGTTGAAAGCGAAGCTCCACTAATGTCTGTCAGGAGCTCCTCAGAGCCTCAGCTGCAGAGACCGGCCTGGAGACGCCCATCCTTCTGACTTGAAACCTGACAGGTGATGAACAGGAAAGGTTTTTACTCATGTGTCGGGACACCTGGAGTGACGGACTGGTTGGCATTGCAGCCCTGGCTTTCTCCTCAACTGGGATACGATCAGGTGGGGATTTTGTTTTCCTGGGGGTTTAAGTGGTGCACCTTGACTTGCAAATTCGTTTTTACTTTATGACAGTTTTTTTTAGTTGTTTTAAAGAACTTACTGTTTTGATTAGATGCATCAGAGATTGTGACTCTGCTTTTAGCTTCCCATTCCTTCCAAACAAAGGGTCTTCTGTTGTAGAGAACAGCACAGCATATCCAAAGCGAAGCGGGAGGGGACTGCAGTCCAGAGAAACCTTAAATTTTACAAAGAATGGAGGCAATTTCACACCTCTGGTTGTGCCAGAGGGTCCTCAGTGGAAGAGATACCAGGGTCCCCAGCACTGCTGTCACCTCTTCTGTACTCCTCCTATGCTAACAACTGTGTATCTACTGCTGTGAAAGTTATCAAGTCTGCAGATGATCCCACCGGAATAAAAAAAAAATCTGTAGAGGAAGGAGGTCACTGTTTTAATCAACTCCAAACAGACAGCACCCCAGGAACAAGACCCATGAGAACAGGGGCAGAGTATGCAGACTCCATACAGACAGCACCCCAGGAAACCAAACCCATGAGAACAGGGGCAGAGCATGCAGACTCCACACAGACAGCACCCCAGCACACCAGTCCCATGCGAACAGGGGCAGAGCATGCAGACTCCACACAGACAGCACCCCAGGACACCAGACCCATGATAACAGGGGCAGAGCATGCAGATTTCACACAGACAGCACCCCAGGAAACCAGACCAATGAGAACAGGGGGCAGAGCATGCAGACTCCACACAGACAGCACCCCAGGAAACTGAACCCATGAGAACAGGGGCAGAGCATGCAGACTCCACCCCAGGAAACCAGACCCATGAGAACAGGGGGCAGAGCATGCAGACTCCACACAGACAGCACCCCAGGAAACTGAACCCATGAGAACAGGGGCAGAGAAAGCAGACTCCACACAGACAGCACCCCAGGAACAGGACCCATGAGAAAAGGAGCAGAGCATACAGACTCCACACACACAGCACCCCAGGAAACCAGACCCATGAGAACAGGGGCAGAGCATGCAGACTCCACACAGACAGAACCCCAGGACACCAGACCCATGATTACAGGGGCAGAGCATGCAGACTCCACACAGACAGCACCCCAGGACACCAGACCCATGATTACCGGGGCAGAGCATGCAAACTCCACACAGACAGTACCCCAGGAAACTGAACCCATGAGAACAGGGGCATAGCATGCAGACTCCAAACAGACAGCACCCCAGGACACCAGACCCATGATTACGGGGCAAAGCATGCAGACGCCACACAGACAGCACCCCAGAAAAACAGACCAATGAGAACAGGGGCAGAGCATGCAGACTCCACACAGACAGCACCCCGGGACACCAGACCCATGAGAACTGGGGCAGAGCATGCAGACTCCACACAGACAGTACCCCGGGACATCAGACCCATGAGAACAGGGGCAGAGCATGCAGAATCCACCCCAGGAAACCAGACCCATGAGAACAGGGGAAGAGCATACAGACTCCACACAGACAGCACCCCAGGAAACCAGACCCATGAGAACAGGGGCAGAGCATGCAGACTCCACACAGACAGCACCCCAGGAACAGGACCCATGAGAACAGGGGGCAGAGCATGCAGACTCCACACAGACAGCACCCCAGGAGACCAGACCCCTGAGAACAGGGGCAGAGCATGCAGATTCCACACAGACAGCACCCCAGGAAACCAGACCAATGAGAACAGGGGCAGAGCATGCAGACTCCACACAGACAGTACCCCGGGACATCAGACCCATGAGAACAGGGGCAGAGCATGCAGAATCCACCCCAGGAAACCAGACCCATGAGAACAGGGGAAGAGCATGCAGACTCCACACAGACAGCACCCCAGGAAACCAGACCCATGAGAACAGGGGCAGAGCATGCAGACTCCACACAGACAGCACCCCAGGAACAGGACCCATGAGAACAGGGGGCAGAGCATGCAGACTCCACACAGACAGCACCCCAGGAACAGGACCCATGACAACAGGGGCAGAGCATGCAGACTCCACACAGACAGCACCCCAGGAACAGGACCCATGAGAACAGGGGCAGAGCATGCAGACTCCAGACAGACAGCACCCCAGGAACAGGACCCATGAGAACAGGGGCAGAGCATGCAGACTCCACACAGACAGCACCCCAGGAAACTGAACCCATGAGAACAGGGGCAGGGCATGCAGACTCCATACAGACAGCACCCCAGGAAACCAGACCCATGAGAACAGGGGCAGAGCATGTAGACTTCACACAGACAGCACCCCAGGAAACCAGACCCATGAGAACAGGGGCAGAGCATGCAGACTCCACACAGACAGCACCCCAGGAACAGGACCCATGAGAACAGGGGCAGAGCATGCAGACTCCACACAGACAGCACCCCAGGAACCAGACCCATGAGAACAGGGGCAGAGTATGCAGACTCCATACAGACAGCACCCCAGTAAACCAGACCCATGAGAACAGGGGCAGAGCATGCAGACTCCACACACACAGCACCCCAGGACACCAGACCCATGAGAACAGGGGAAGAGCATGCAGACTCCACACAGACAGCACCCCAGGAAACTGAACCCATGAGAACAGGGGCAGGGCATGCAGACTCCATACAGACAGCACCCCAGGAAACCAGACCCATGAGAACAGGGGCAGAGCATGCAGACTTCACACAGACAGCACCCCAGGAAACCAGACCCATGAGAACAGGGGCAGAGCATGCAGACTCCACACAGACAGCAGCCCAGGTAACACACCCCAGCAGGAGGAGGCGCCGACGGACTCGCTCATGGTGCAGTGAGCCCAGCGGTGTGAGGCTGGTGTCCAGCGCTGATGTGTCCCTGATAGTCCTGTCCCACAGCCTGCGAGTCACCGTTTCTTCCACAAAATACTCCAGCCAGCGCTTTTTAGACTCAAGTTTCTTAAGTTTCTGTTTTTCTCGCAGATTAGATTAAAAAAGCCGCCTGTTGACCTGCTGGAGGTCAGACCCGCTCCGGCAACAACTACTGCACCTCCGTTGCCCCGGCAACCACGTTTTATTTAACAAAGTAAAATAAACACCGGAGAAAAGTTTGCAAACAAGACAAGAGAGCTCAGAAACCCACAGACACGACGGCAGTGGGTTTTGTTTCTGTGTCGAGTGGATAAACCAGGCAGGACGAGCGCTGCAAACACACTAGAGTACACATAACACAATCAGGGGTACACAAGACTCCTGCTCTTTACACAAACAGGTTCAACAGGTCAATAAAGAGCAGGTCGGCACAGCTGTCATGATGTCTCATTTACAAAGAGTCTGAAGATTTGCTCGTCTCTTCCCAGAGCAGCTTCACTCCGGAGAGCAAGGAACAGCTCCTGCCGAGTCCGTCTTGTAAGACAGACATAGAAATCCGCGACACGGTAAATACACTGACATTGTATAATTAATTCTGATGCTCAATCAAATCTGCGGAACACGTGCGGAGCGCAGTCCAGAACACTATAAAGACTACATTTCCCACAAGCCCTGTGGCGACTTCCTTTTGACGTAATCGATTCGCGTCTTTTTATTTTTAATTATAACAACAATACATGCCATAAAAACAAGAATACATATAACACAGAGTATAGTCAGGGGTACATACGATAATACATGTACATGTTATGGAAAAAGATTAAACAAGTAATCTTGTTTAATAGTAAACAAAAGCAGATGAGGTCCGTACATGTTTCAAATTGTCTGTACAGACGCATTTACATTCGTTTTAAAGTGTTTAAACATGGGTCTCCTCTCACAGCATTTCGTTAATTATTATGAAGTATCATATTTTTTTAAATACAAACGATATTTTCATATTACTTTCAATAGGTTTAAAATGTAGTATTATTTAACTTCTTTAAAAGTAATGTCAATATTAGTTTCCTTCTTTACGTTATCTTTCAGAGTTGCTGTCACAAACGTCACAGTTATCATCTGTATTGATTTTCAATCTCTGCACAACGAGGATCTGTACAGAGGCGCTATTGGACTCGCCGCCATAGACTCGTGTATCTCTGTCGCCGCCCAGTGGACATTTCTCGAAAGTGCAGTTCTTTTTAACTTTTTATGGTAGCAATAAAAATAGATACAATACAAACAAGAGTATATTTATAGCACATCAATAATACCATCAGGGGTACATAGTATAATATATTTACACTTCTGAAAAAAAGATTAAACCAGGTTAATAAAGATAGGGGCTGATATAGTCTGTAAATACACTTTTACATCTATTTAAAATGTTCTAACGAAGCTGCCTGAGGAAAGAACTTACTGTTTTGATTACATGAATCAGAGATTGTGACTCTGCCTTTAGCTTCCCATTCCTTCCAAACAATTTCAATTTCACACCTCTGGTTGTGCCAGAGGGTCCTCAGTGGAAGAGATACCAGGGTCCCCAGCACTGCTGTCACCTCTTCTGTACTCCTCCTATGCTAACAGCTGTGTATCTACTGCTGACTCCGTGAAAGGAATCAAGACTCCAGATGATCCCACCCAAATAAAAAAAAAATTCTGGAGTGGAAGGAGGTCTCTGCTTTAGTCGGCTGGTGCCGTGAAAACAACCTCTAACTCTGTATAACTCCAACTGCCTGTGTCTCAGGAAGCCCTGGTCCGTTTGTAATGGAAAACCATTGAGAGCACTAGAATGACTGATTTCCATCTTCACTCTAGGTCACTGTGCTGAACAGCACATTACTGTATTCTGCATATGATATGTCTGTTATTTACACCTTTTCTTTCTCACTTTGTCTCTCTGTCCGTTTGGATCAGGTATTTGGAGAGCACCACCACACCAGCCAAACTACCCAAACAGTTGCTTAGGCACTCAAGTGGACTTGATCAAATTAAACTTTCCAACCTAAACAGGAAAATGACAGTTTAAATGGATTCTGCTGCCTTATTAATCATATTTCTCTTCTAAATTCTTTTAAAATAAAAACAAATATTTCTGACATGATACACACAAATAGCTATTTTTATACTTTCTGGTTATATTTCAATCTTATAAATGAAGCATTTCTTTCCTGCGGTTTGAGGTTGTTAAAGAGAAAGACCCCATACTATCACAACCCCCTTTACAGGCTGGTGAAAGAGGTGAAATGAGGTAGCGGAGGTGTAATTGAGTCGGACAGCAAACTGTCACCTGCTGCTTGCCAGGACAGGAATCTTACAAAGGTCCACTCCTCCCAGGAGGGTCACAGTAACAATGATGATGAGTAACACGAATGATTACAGTTCAGGGCCCCAGCACTGCCACCCACTAAAATAAACATGACACACAAGAGAACCCACAAGACAGTCATGGAAATCCATGACACGATAAACACGCTGAAATGGTACAATATAATTAATTCTGATGTTCAATCAAATCACCGAAACACGTGGGCAGTGCGGGCCAGAGAACTACAGAAACTACATTACCCATACGCCCTGTGGGCGACTTCCTTCTGACGTCATCGACTCGCGCCTTTTGACTGTTATTTTAATTTTGGGTTCATTGTATTTATTTTGTATTTTGTATCCATGTACAATACATTCATTCATTCATTCATTACTCTTGTTTGCAATGCAATGTATTCTTTGCATTCTTTGCTGTTGAAAATGCTTAAATATATTTAAAATTAAAATAACGTATTAATACGAACATTACTAACGGTATTTTAATTAAACAAACTTTCGGTGAAATTTTGCTGAATGACCACCAAGCGGCGCCATTGGCACATTATTGTAAGAATAATCATTTCCAAGAAATTTTCCAGTTTAATTCCACGGACCGGCCATCAGAGGGGCACTTTACTCGTCCTGCTGCTTCTGTTGAATTAATAATTGCTTAAATTATTGTCTGGTTAAATTGTCTGGTGGTAAGTATTTGTAATATAGGATTGCTCATGTCTGATCTGGAACACGAGATGGAAGTTTAACATGTGTGATTCACTGAGGTGGAGGGGTGGGAAATGACTGAAAGAAGTCTTGCCATGCTGTATTATTAATAGTAGTAGCATTGTATTGTATTGTCATATTGTCATATTAACACAAATCCTCAGACTCACTAACATCTCCAATAGAACGACAATCTCACACATCAAATATTAGAGGACCCTTCCTTTATACCTAAAAGCTTTCAGTTGTTGGACAATGAAAAGAGTGCTTGCAGGAATCTAATTACTGTTGTTATAAACTCATTACAATTGTCTCATTTCTTTTTTTTCTTTCTTCTCTTTTCAGCAGTAAATAAACCCATTACTTGATCCCTTACATTTCAAAACGCTCTGTATCAAACCAACAAATCGTTCATAAATTTAAACCATGTTTTTGAGAAACTAGCCTTAAAATCAAAATGACTACATTCATATGAAACACACTCAGAAACAATATCAAATGGTTTGATACAGAGTGCAGAAACAACTGAAGAGAACTACCAGAACTAAAACAACACCACACCACTCTGAGCTGCGCCTCAGATACTGTGAGATGGTTAGACACTACATGCACACCCTAAAGAAGATAGGCACATACACAAACAGACAACTCTCAGACCACAAAAGGCCTGTAGCCAAGACACAGTCAACAACGCTTGACCCAACTGGAGCTCAGACCTGCAGCAAAGCCTGCTCAAACTCCTCAACCTCGTCCTGACGGCCGGCTGTTTCCCTGAGGCCTGGAATCAAGGACTGATCACGCCCGTCTGTAAGAATGGAGACAGACTCAACCCCAACAGGTACCGGGGCTTCAGTCTTGAATATCTGATAACCGGCCCTCCTTACTGAGCACAATGTCCTGCATTAGAGTCAGACTGGCTTCCTACCAAACCGCCACACATCCCATCACATTCACACCTGGGCTCTGATGGCCCATCTGGACCCAGAACAGCAGAGCCTGGCACTGCTGGAGCAGCACTGTCAGACCCGGGCACTGCCAGCCCATCTGGACCCAGAACAGCAGAGCCTGGCACTACTGGAGCAGCACTGTCAGACCTGGTCACTGCCAGCCCATCTGGACCCAGAACAGCAGAGCCTGGCACTGCTGGAGCAGGACTGTCACATCTGGGCACTGCCAGCCAAACTGGACCCAGAACAGCAGAGCCTGGCACTGCTGGGGCAGTACTGTCACACCTGGGCACTGCCAGCCCATCTGGACCCAGAACAGCAGAGCCTGGCACTGCTGGAGCAGGACTGTCAGACCTGGGCACTGCCAGTCAATCTGGACCCAGAACAGCAGAGCCTGGCACTGCCAGCCCATCTGGACCCAGAACAGCAGAGCCTGGCACTGCTGGAGCAGGACTGTCACACCTGGGCACTGCCAGTCAATCTGGACAAGACCAGAGTTATGGTTTTCCAGGAGAAAGCCAGACCTCAGGGAAACGGGTACAAATTCACACTGAACAACAACACATTGGAACACACATCCAGCTACACATATCTCGGTCTCACCATCAGCTCTTCTGGGAGTTTTGACCTGGCAGTGAAGGCACTGAGGGAGAAGGCACTCAGGGCTTTCTACGCAATAAGAAGGAGGCTCTTCAATGTCAACCCACCAACAAGAATTTGGCTCCAAATATCTGAAAGTGTAATCCAACCCATTGCCCTATACGGCAGTGAAGTGTGGGGTCCCCTCACAGACCAGGAGTACACTCTGTAGAAACTCCTCCTTGCGCAGAGAAAAACAGCTAACAGCGAGTGCAGGGCTGAATTAGGCCAGTACCCACTATTGGTAAACATACAGAACAGAGTAATCAAACACTTGTTACACCTGAGAAACAGAGGCCACAATTCATACCACCACTAGGCCCTGCTGATCCCAGAGTACAGCTGGTCTTGACACCAGTCAGTCTCAGGACAGCACAGCTGCAGCAACACCAATCACAATCATCCAAATGCGGAGGGGACTGCAGTCCAGAGAAACCCAGCATTTGACAAGGACTGGAGGCCATTTCGCACCACAACTGTAGAACAGGATTCTTTCTGCACACCCAGTACTGGGGGCTGTGTCGGAGGCTCCTCACCAGAAGAGACTTGCATTCCTGTTGGCTCCTCTCGTTCTGTGATGATTTTAGACGTCGAATCGGGCAGGAGGCAGGCGCTCTTCGGGAGCTCTCGTCCCGTGCTATAACTCGGACCACGTGTCGGCACAATTGCTTCCTACATCGAAACAGAAACTTCAAACAACAAACCCCAACAAGAAATCTGTGCACACTTGGACTCCTGCTGCAGCTGAGGAGCTGTCACGCACACACCTCCTGTGTGGGTAGTGTTGGCCGTAGGACGTGTTGTTCACAGAGAGAAAAAATACACCATAGCAAGTCAGCACTCAAACAAACCAAAAGGCCAGTTTTATTGAAGTTGACGCAGCTGGCCACACAAACACTCACTGCGTCTCTTCACCAGGTATCAGAAACAAAATAAAGGAACAATCTTTTTATCATATCCACTCGCACCTTGCTCTCATTTCCAGACTCCTAACTTACCACTCCCAACAAACCCCAGTGCTCGCAACACCCTTTAAATAGGATTTGGCCCGTACCACTATGGATACAATAGGTGTAAAACAGAAAATTCACAAGACAAACAACACATAGCACAGCAGTCCGGGCTACTTGGACACACAATTACATGAAACCCTTAACAATTCACAGGACAGACATTCATCAGATCTTCTATACCTAGTTGCCATTTTTCGCAATAACATTAGGCTCTGATAACCTCCCCTCTCAGCATTCCAGCAATGTTATGTTCCTCTAGCTAAGCTTCAGGCATATAACCAGTCTCCTATCTGTTTGCAACCTTTTGACCTTTCTGAGGACCCCTCAGAACAAATAGACACTGGCGTCTCCTCTCATGCAGTGCTGTTAAGACTTAAGCTAGTGGCATCCTACACTATGCTTTGTTCCTTTAGGGCCATTTCTCTAAAAATAGTGTTCTCTACCTTTTGATTCCCCTCCTGTCCACAGCTAGAACAACTGTTTGCTAACAAAGACTGTTTATCTGTCTGGAAAGGTCTCCAAACTGTTACCAATTCCAAAAGAAAATCCCCTCAGATATATCTTGATCACTCTCTACCAGATAACACATTTTACAGCAGGTCTGAAACACAAAGGATCTCCAACGACCTTGTCCATGGCAGTCTCGCAACTCCTCCAAATAATTCACATCCTGGGGATGAGCTATTGTCCCCCACTCAACTGGAGTGCCACACCCACTCACACTCAATCTCTCACGAAGACTTGACGCCATTTACAAGTCTTGAGAATGCCCTGTGAAGCAAAGAACAGGATGTGTTAAGGCTATTCAAAAAGCAAAACTGTAAAAAGGCAGCAGGACCTGACTGTGTATCTCCAGCCACACTACAGCCCTGTGCTGGCCAACTCGCTCCAATCTTTACAGACGTTTTTAAGCAATCATTGTCCCAGTGCACAGTGCCAGACTGCTTCAAATCTTCTGTTATTGTTCCTGTTCCAAAAAAGGACACAAGAACCTGCCTTAATGCCTACAGACCCGTCGCACTAACGTCAGAACTGGCGCGTCTTCCCAACACGTTCGTGTCACAGTGAGGTGACCCCTCAAACAAGAATTATTTCCTGCCTCATATATGACTACGGCACCTAGCAATGCAAACAGGGTGCTAGGGCCCCTCTCCATTACCACAGGTTCTGTTGATCTCCCAGATCCACCAATGCCCACACAGACCAGCGACAAGCATGTGTATCGTATAAGTGACCTTTTTATTTTCTATCCACATTCACCATCAGCCAAAGACACAACGAAAACAGCAGCAACAAAAGGTCCTTCCAAGGATCATAATGAATCCAGAGGGACGGCAGTCTTTTCTGTCAAGTACCGAAGAGTAGCCACTCGAACGATTCTTCTTCGTACCTGTAAAGTCTTTGATGGCCCCAGTGAACGAGAGGCCGGTCCCATTTCCCCAGACTCCGTTCAGGTTCCACTAGAAATCCTCCCGCGAACTGTATTCCATTCCCCTCAGTTTGGAGCGGCTAGCCGGGCCGGTTTCTCGCTCCTTGCCTTCAGGTATTAAAAGTCTCTGTACAGTACCTCTGTTCCGATGCCACTGTCTCCCGTGGTCGTCAATCGGTCCTTGCCTCCGCGAACTCGCGCTCCGCAGCTTCCCTTGTGCTGCCTGTGTCGTCTCCCAGGTCTGGTGGGAATCGGGAGCCCGCTCCGTTCCGGCTCAGATGGTTTTATTCCTCCCCTCAGCCCATCTCCCTCAGGGGGTTTTCCACTGTCCCTGTCAGAAAGGGGCTTGCCCAGTATTTTACCAGGAGGAAGCTCGTGTGGCTGAAGAGTGTGAGAGTGCCGAGCTTAGGTGTTATGGGCCCTTATCACTTCTTTGTTCACTCTCCGGGTCGGAGAAACCTGAAAAGAGACAAACGTTGTGAGACCATTTATAAGCTCGGTGACCTCGAATTAAACAGAACAATAGCAACACTGTTCTACAAACCTTTCATTGAAAGGGTTTTCAAACACTGTCCCACTTGCTGGTTTGGCAACATCAGTAGCTGGAATTGAATATGCAGCCATTAGTCTGCCTGGCAAAAAACAACCGGTCTCTCCAGTGGTCTGCATACAAGTGAACACACAAACCCCATACTATTAAAACCCCTTTAGGGCACACTCACACCACAACACAATCAACCCGACAGACTCACCAACACTGGACTGCAGAAGCGGCAGGAAACCCTTGAGAACATGAGCAGAGCATGCAAACTCCACACACACAGCACCCCAGAAAACTGGAGCCACGAGAACATGAGCAGAGCATGCAAACTCCACACACACAGCACCCCAGGAACTAAATCCAGGCTCCCAGCGCTGCCACCCACTGCGCCGCCGTCTCTCACCTCCACTTGCAGATCATGACGCGACCGGAGACCGGAGACTCCTCACTCCTGCAGCAACACACCCCAGCAGGAGGAGGCGCCGACGGACTCGCTCATGGTGCAGTGAGCCCAGCGGTGTGAGGCTGGTGTCCAGCGCTGATATTTACCGACAGCCTGCGACTCACCGTTTCTTCCTTTTCTTCTGCATAATGTCCACAAAATACTCCAGCCAGCGCTTTTTAGACTAACGTTTCTGCTTTGCTCGCTGATTAGATTACAAAAGCCGACTGTTTACCTCCTAGAGGTCAGCTCGCACCAACTTCTGCAGCACCGTTTCCCCGGCAACCACGTTTTATTGACAAAGTAAAATAAACACAGGAGAAAAGTTTGCAAACAAGACGGGAGCTAAGAAACACGAGGACAGTGGGTTTGCTTTATGTGCCGGGTCGATTAACCAGCGCTGCAGACACGTGAAATACAAGAAAACATACACACAAGGGAACACATAAGAGAGACAAAGAAATACAAGACACGATAAATACGCTGAAATTGTATTAATATAATTCATTCTAATGTTCAATGAAATCAGCGAAACACATGGGCAGGGCAGCCCAGTAAACTACAGAGACTACATTACCCATAAGCCCTGTGGGCGACACCATTTTGACGTCATCGACTCATACTTTTGTATTTTTTATGAGACCAAAAACTACAAGAAAACGTAACGTAGCAGTCGTATTGTCAGGATACATGCAATAATACATGTACATTTTATGGAAAAAAAGATTCAACAAGGTAAATGCAGATAAGGCCCGTCCATGCTTCAACGTTCTTACAACACAGAAACAGACACATTTCAGAAAGACATTCTGAAATAAAATGTCTTTACATCCGTCTTAAACTGTTCAAACACGGTCTCCTCTCACACCATTCCCTTAATAATTATGTTGCGCAAGTATAATAATGTTTAAAAATACAAACGATATTTTCATTTTCCTTTTCAATGGGATTAAAATGTAACAAATTTATTTCTTTCCGATTTCAAGTCTTTCCGATAGCGCTTTGAGACTCAGCTCCGTGGACTCGTGTATCTCTGTCGCCACCCAGTGGACATTTCTCGGAAGTGTCACCGCCCGCCGGAATTCGGAAAAGTCCCGGGACTGAAGCTGTGTGACTGGACAAGAGCCTGTCTCCCGCCTCCTGCTGAAATCTCAGCGCCGATTGGACAAAAGCTGCTCACAGTCCGGATCCAGTGGAAGGCCGATCCACTCCGGGTTTTCCTTAGCCGGCAGTCCGGATCCAGTAGAAGGCCGATCCACTCCGAGTTTTCCGTAGCCGGCAGTCCGGATCCAGTGGAAGGCCGATCCACTCCGGGTTTTCCGTAGCCGGCAGTCCGGATCCAGTAGAAGGCCGATCCACTCCGAGTTTTCCGTAGCCGGCAGTCCGGATCCAGTGGAAGGCCGATCCACTCCGGGTTTTCCGTAGCCGGCAGTCCGGATCCAGTGGAAGGCCGATCCACTCCGGGTTTTCCGTAGCCGGCAGTCCGGATCCAGTGGAAGGCCGATCCACTCCGGGTTTTCCGTAGCCGGAAGTCCGGGTCCGGTGGAAAGGCTGATCCACTCCGGGTTTTCCGTAGCCGGAAGTCCGGATCCTTTACGATGCACGCCAGACTACGTTACAGATCACCGGAGTACATTACACAGGCAAATAAAGATAAGGTACGCACAGCTTTCATGTTGTGATACTTAGACATGGTTTGGAGACGTTCCCTCGTGTGTATTTTGAATTATTCAAATGCGTGTCGCTTCAATTTGGAAGCGCATAATTTCAGTGCATGAGCTTACCTGTTATATTGGGCGAGATTTCACACGGATAATCAAACAAGAACGAGTTTGCCCTGGAATCCATTCCACTGCCCAACCTGAAAGTCAGAGCATGAGAACGGACGGATTGTATGGCGATTGTGGTGTTGCTCGACCACATCAATTAGGCGAGAAGTACAATCTGCTACTACGACATACGGTCTAATTATTCAATTTTCGATTATTTCTCATCTTTAGGCTATTTATACATCTAATAACGAGCAAGTATAATGATTAAGCCAATGATACATTATATTTTAGATTCGGTTCAGCAGTATTGAGCAGTAAAATAACATCAATTTGTCTACAGGAAATGTCAGAATTAGAAGCCTTCTTTACACCATTTTGCCGATCTGTTCAGAGTGTTTTAACAACAGAACAAAACAAAAACAAACGTAAGGTTTCTGGGCTGCTTTGAGAAAGACAATTATCATCTATATTACTTTTAAATCTATGCACACTGTGTATCTTTATCGGGTCGATTCAATGTACAATTTTGTACTGACGCCTTAACCTTATTATTCATACAAAATCTGTTTGACAATAGTCATGTTTGATTCCACTCACTTTCCCCAAAGAGGTGCTCCAAAATAGTTTGACAAGATATTGTGAGATTGCGAGAAGGATCTGAAGTATTTATTAGTACAAGTATAACTAAATTGTTTTCCTTGTAGTCTAATAAAGGTTGTAAATTCTTCCATAGTTTCTGATGGTATACTGTTAGTTTCTTAAAAGCATCAATACCTCTCTAGGAGTAGCTCTGGTTACGACGGATTGTTATCAGACGTATCACAAACATTATATCTATTCATAAAATCTGCTTGATTCTACATTTCATCATCCACACCAGTTAATTTGTTGACCCCGCTTATACTATTTTAAACCCAGTTTTCAAAGCACAGGTTTATTTTTTCTCTGTATTCTAGATGATGTATCTATGGGAGGTATGTTTATCTATAAGAGACCACGTGAGGAGAACTTCTTCATGGAAGCTGGCAAGTTTCAGGGGGGTTTCCAGCATCCAAATGACATTCAAGTAAAAAGTCTATACCCGCTAGTTCCTGAATGATTAAATTAGGGAAACATACACCACCTACTTTGCTTAATTTTGTAAATAGTACTCTGTCGGTATCGGTATTAGATGCTCTAAACCCTGTAGCATTTAGGCCTCCTTCTGCCCGTGTTTGACAAATAACAACCATGAATAAAGTTTTTTTTTTATTTTACTAAGGTAGAGAACATCAAATCACAAAATCACCTTTTTGAAAATCTTAATACCAAGATATTTAATCACATCTTTTACATGTATATTACGTACGGAGCAGACACTTTTCAACAGCCACCAGTTCACTTTTCTGATATGTAAAGAAAGACCAGATACAGAGGAAATGACTTGTAAACGCATTTAATTGCTTTGTCCACCTCTGTGTGCTTTCTCAGAGAGAGAGTTGTATCCTCAGCCAATTGGGAACACCTGTAATCTCTTTATCCTGTACTTGGATACCCTGAAACTATTTGTTATAGGGGTGTAAGCAGTGGGAAGAGGAGTGGGCTCGTGTCGAATTGCCTTACCCGTTCCCAATCTGCAGGAGGTCCCACGACAGCAGGTAGCTGCTCCAGTCGCTGGAGCTCAGTTCGCTGTCGAGGGAGGACGAGGGCTCTGGCTCGGGGGAATCACGGCTCCACAGCTCCTACCTGTTGCAGAGTGTTTCTGCCCTGCCGATGGCCTCTGTGTTTTAGAAGGATCTGTCTCTTTTCGCTTGCTTACACCACAGGTTTCATCGACGATAGTGTGCATCCTGAAGCAGTGAGTTATCGGTCTTATTTCTACTGAGAAACAGTTCAAGCACTCACAAAACAATAACCAGGAGACGGTGTATGAAAAAGAATTGTAAGACTTGCAGAGTAGATTTGAATAGACAGTAGACGTCACACTGCGTGCTTGAATATCAGAGATTCAATTCATTCTTTCCTGTAGGTTAACTTCCTGTTTGACATTGTTCCGCTGTCACTTCTTCACAAACTCATAACTCGCCGTGTTCAATTTTGTGTTGAGTTACAGGAACCTCAGCATCAGATGAAATCCTCTTCAGCGCCCCAGTGAGACTGGGGGACTTGCCAGATTTTCAGCTTTATCACTGGGTGCTTCGGCTCAGGGCTGTTGAGCAAAGTGCTCCCCTCTGCTGGAGAGCCACAGGGGCACTACAGAGCGGCCTCGTGTTCCCTGCTCCTGCCCGTGCCTGTGGATGGCCAGTGTGACCGCGCGCGAGACAAAGTAGTGCATTCGTGGTGTAAATACAGAATGTTCACTAGCTGACTGAGGAAAGTTACAGAGACGGGAGTATACGTTCTGAAATAATGTGAACCACTGTTACTACACACAGACAGACTACTTAAAAATCATGTGGCTTTTTAAGGTTGTTTTGTCTGCCTAAAGTACGTTAGATTTGTCACAGCAAAGAGTTTGAATACTTACAGAATGCAGCAGCTAGAATTGTTACTTGGAGCAGAAAGAATGACCACATAACCCCCATACTTCTCTTTCTTCATTGGCTTCCTCTCAGGTACAGGGCGGACTTCAAACTCCTTCTACTTACTTACAAGGCTCTCAGAGGTCAGGCACCTGTCCTGCCTCGCAGGGATGCTGCAGAGGAGAAATACTGTACACAGCATAGTTTCAGAGGCCTGTCTGTCCTGGGCTGGGCACCATGTGAGTTGAATGCTGCATCAGTGCCATGGATCCAAGAGGGGCATCATGGATACAACTGTCGTTTAGGAGGATTCTGCTGGTCTGCAGAGACCTGCATGGGGTACTGACATACAGACGACGTGATGGATGGATGGATTAATACCCGCATTCATTTCTTTCTTTTTTTTTAATGATATAATGTTAGCATGCCCAAAGGGGTTGGGCAGCCAGTTGACCTTGGACCCCTAGAGGATTTTATTCTCCTTACTGAGGAGTCTTTGGTTCCTTTCCTCCATTGTCTTCAGTTCTGTATTCACAAAATGTATATTTACCTGCATTGTTCAGCACCTTGGGGCAACCTTGTTGTGAAAGGCGCTATATGAAAATAAATTGAATTGAATGGAATGACAGAGTCACGGCTTTTCCAGTTTCCTCTCCTATTATCTTCTTTATCTGCACTCTAAAACACAGTGAAACCTTGAACCTTTCAACTGGACCACTGCCGTTCTACATCAAAATGACTTTAACTAGGACGGAGACTTGAATGGGATGAAAAAGGAAAAGGCATTATTTGCAGGAAGAAATTAAACTGTTCCACCTGATCACTTGCTAAACAAAGTGATTCACTGGAGTGGAGGCGGTGAAAGCTTTGTGAATCAACTTACAAAAGGATACATGTTAGAAACGTGGCTCCCATATTAAACCCTTGAAAAATCTATGAGTGTTATGTGGAGGTGAAAGCATTGTTCAATTATTCTAATAAAGCTCACTCAACTAAGACCCAGAAAAGTACCAGAGTATTCTCACCTAAGAGGAAATACTAACAAGTAGGATGCTAAAATGAAAAGCATTAAAAAGTGAATGATCTTCAGTAGCTGAAATGATTATTGAGCTCTGGGTCACAGTGCTCCTGAAAAAAAATCAAATTTCAGCAGACACCCAAGGACAGCAGGTGAGCACCATGCTGAGCCAGTGTATAAGTGTATGAATCACAGTTTCAAGGAGCTTTTTTCAGTTTCGTTCCACTGATCGGCCAACACGGGGGGAACTTCAGTCTTACTCGCCCTATTGCATTAAGAAACTGTACAACATTCTCCAATAAGAACTTGCGACCTCACCTAACGAAAAGCAATTTGCGTAGCAGGGAAAGAGTGGACTCCCACTGGGGATTTTTGTTTTTCATCCCGATGGTGATGTGCACTATATAGAACGTTGCTGGACCCATGTGCAATTGGTGTCATTTCTAATCTAGAGGTCAAAGCTGTGAAACTTTCAAAGAGATGGAAGATCTCTTGCGAGACACCAATTCACAGAAGGGACTAATGAGATCTTTGCTTGAAGTCTCATTGTGCTGCACCATTTTTCAGTGGGCACGACTCACAGGCATCTAAAATCATCTCAGTGACGGACTAAACAGGCCTCTCGCAAAGACTCGGGAACGGACACAGACCTTATCATCTCTGCTCCTCGGGAAGCATGCAGAGATCACATTAGATGTGTTGCTCAAGCTCTTTATTGTCACGTACAGTAAACCCAGCAGTGTGGTCAGTGCGGGATGTGTTCTGTCCTGACGGCAGGGTCAGCAGCCAGAGGAGACCTGAAACACAAGACGGAGAGGTAAGACATTGATTCCGACAGAGAGAGCTTTCACACCGGATTACTGACAAGAGGAGCAATAAGAGAAGAGTTGTAAAGACACGCCGAAGAGAATATTCTCATCTAAGAGGAAATATTAACAAGTAGGATGTTAAAATGAAAAGCATTAAAAACTGCATGATCTGCAGTAGCGAAATGATTACTGAGCTCTGGGTCACAACGTGTTCCATTTGTACAGGAAAACGATTGAGAGCAGATTCACTTCTTCTGCACCAGAATGAATGATTTCCATCTTCACTCTAGGGTACTGTACTTTATAGCACTGTATTGTATTCTGCATATATGTCTGTTATGTATACATTTTCTTTCTCACTTTGTCTCTCTGTCCATTTGTATCAGTTTGTTGGAGAGCACCATCACACCAGCATCACAACATTTATTCTACTGCCTTAATAAGCAAATGTCTCTATTAAATTCTTTTTATATATAAAACATTTTTTGACATGATATACACAAATGGCTAATTATACTTTCTGATTATATTTCCATCTTAGAAATGAAGCATTTCTCTCCTGCAGTTTGAGGTTGTTAAATAGAAAACTGGATCACTCCAGGGCCGAATCTTCTCCCTCTCTTACACTCTCTTACATTCGTTCACGAATGATCACAAGAGCAAACACACAGACTGGCTTCTCACAAAGTGTGTCGATGACACAGTCCCGGTCAGCTTACTAAAGGACCCAGAAAATCACCACGGGCCAGTCTGAACAGTTTCACGGAATAGTCTGTTGACTTCTCTTTGATGTTTCATGTTACAAGAGCAAAACAATACTCACTGATTTGAGGATAATTGCACCATCCCTCCAGCCTACTGAAATGAACCGTCAGACTGCAGAAGCTGTCAGTGACTACAGGTCCTTGGGACTGGTCAAAGAAACCTGAGATGAGACAAAGGTTGTGAGACCATTTATAAGCTTGTGACCTCAAATTAAACGGAAGTCAGACATTTTCAAAGGGGGCAACACTGCGGCACAGTGGTTAGCATCGCTGCCTCATAGCACCGGGGCCCTGGGTTTGATTCCAGGGGTGCTGTCTGTGTGGAGTCTGCATGTTTGTTCGCGCTGCAGGGGACACCTCACCCCCACAGGGCACACAGACACAAACTCACACCACAGCCCATTTTTCCACAACACAATCAACCCGCCAGTATCAGTTTGTGTTCAGTGCCGGGGAGGTGCCTTGTCCTTGCAGAACAAAAACAAGGTGATCAGGACTGACGGCAAGATTCAGGTATTCAAGTACCCAGTAAATCCAGGGCTCAAATGGGGGAACTGTTTCACGAGCTACACAACATCCTCACACACGATGACAGAGCCTTGGAAAGCCGTGTGGAGAGTGAGGTGCTCGTACCCAGCCGGAGTTAAAAGACCACGCATTGAGCAGAGCAACTGAGCAAAAGCACACTATCGATCTACCCAACCCAGAAAAGCACACATCTCTGTGATACAGAGGCTAAGGCAACATGTGAGTAAAGGATTTTGAATCAGCAATTGTGCTGATGAGCCAGTCAGCAATTTTTCAGAAACAGCAAACATGTCGTCAGCCTCCAGGAGCTGCAGAAGATTGTGAGATATAAAGGAGTGAAACCAGGGCAGGAGAAACTGATTCCTCGTGTAGGAAGCTGAGGAAAAAGATGCACACCCTGCAGACTGAAAGGAAGACAGCACAAACTATCAGTAATGTCAGCCTAGAAGAAAGTGTAGTGCAGTGTGTTGCAACTAAGTTTTTGTTCAATATTTGTTTTGTCTGAAAGAGACTATTTTGATCAGATACATGCAATACTATTTCTTTCTCATTCTCTGTCTTTTTATGTCTTATTTGGATCACACCATAAAGTTCATAACCCAGCCAGTTGCTTTGGCTCTGAAAGCATCCCTCAGCAGGGACAGCCCTGATCCCCAAACACAGGGCTGCCCTTCCCACTGCCCGTCTGCTCTCTGCCCAGTGGAAGTAGCGTTTCTGCCCCGCAGCTGTGTGAGAGAAGATGACCTGAGAGCACTAACCCACCTCTGGAGAGGGAAGAGTCTCAGCTGGAAGGGAGGAGGAGCTGCCGGGCTGCCGCAGACAAGGCGCCGCTGAAATGATAGAGAAATCTTTTAGAATCAAACGTCACCTGGCTCAGTGTTTAAGCTGTAGTACATGATCACATTATAATATTAAAACATGCAGACTGCCATTTCCATTCTGTACAAACAAAGGGTTTTCCATTGTAGAAAACACCACTGCAAATCCAAAGCGGAGTGCACTGGGACTGCAGTCCAGAGAAACCCATCATGTTACAAGAACTGGAGGCCATTTCACACCAAAACTGTACAATAGGATTCTTTCTGCACACCCAGTACTGGGGGCTGTGTCAGAGGCTCCTCACCGTTCTGTGATGATTTTAGACGTCGAATCGGGCAGGAGGCAGGCGCTCTTCGGGAGCTCTCGTCCCGTGCTATAACTCGGACCACGCGATGGCACAATTGCTTCCTACATACAAACAGAAACTTCAAACAACAAAACCCAACAAGAAATCTGTGCACACTTGGACTCCTGCTGCAGCTGAGGAGCTGTCACGCACACACCTCCTGCGTGGGTAGTGTTGGCCGTAGGACGTGTTGTTCACAGAGAGAAAAAATACACCATAGCAAGTCAGCACTCAAACAAACCAAAAGGCCAGTTTTAGTGAAGTTGACGCAGCTGGCCACACAAACACTCACTGGGTCTCTTCACCAGGTATCCACACAGACAGCACCCCAGGAAACCAGACCCATGAAAACACAGGCAGAGCATGCAGACTCCACACAGACAGCAGCCCAGGAAACCAGACCCATGAGAACAGGGGCAGAGCATGCAGACTCCACACAGACAGCACCCCATGAACAGGACCCATGAGAACACAGGCAGAGCATGCAGACTCCAAACAGACAGCACCCCAGGAAACTGAACCCATGAGAACGGGGCAGAGCATGCAGACTCCACACAGACAGCACCCCAGGACACCAGACCCATGAGAACAGGGGCAGAGCATGCAGACTCCACACAGACAGCACCCCAGGAACAGGACCCATGAGAACAGGGGGCAGAGCATGCAGACTCCACACAGACAGCACCCCAGGAACAGGACCCATGACAACAGGGGCAGAGCATGCAGACTCCACACAGACAGCACCCCAGGAACAGGACCCATGACAACAGGGGCAGAGCATGCAGACTCCACACAGACAGCACCCCAGGAACAGGACCCATGAGAACAGGGGCAGAGCATGCAGACTCCAGACAGACAGCACCCCAGGAACAGGATCCATGAGAACAGGGGCAGAGCATGCAGACTCCACACAGACAGCACCCCAGGAAACTGAACCCATGAGAACAGGGGCAGGGCATGCAGACTCCATACAGACAGCACCCCAGGAAACCAGACCCATGAGAACAGGGGCAGAGCATGCAGACTTCACACAGACAGCACCCCAGGAAACCAGACCCATGAGAACAGGGGCAGAGCATGCAGACTCCACACAGACAGCACCCCAGGAACAGGACCCATGAGAACAGGGGCAGAGCATGCAGACTCCACACAGACAGCACCCCAGGAACCAGACCCATGAGAACAGGGGCAGAGCATGCAGACTCCACACAGACAGCAGCCCAGGTAACACACCCCAGCAGGAGGAGGCGCCGACGGACTCGCTCATGGTGCAGTGAGCCCAGCGGTGTGAGGCTGGTGTCCAGCGCTGATGTGTCCCTGATAGTCCTGTCCCACAGCCTGCGAGTCACCGTTTCTTCCACAAAATACTCCAGCCAGCGCTTTTTAGACTAAAGTTTCTTAAGTTTCTGTTTTTGTCGCAGATTAGATTAAAAAAGCCGCCTGTTGACCTGCTGGAGGTCAGACCCGCTCCGGCAACAGCTACTGCAGCTCCGTTGCCCCGGCAACCACGTTTTATTTAACAAAGTAAAATAAACACCGGAGAAAAGTTTGCAAACAAGACAAGAGAGCTCAGAAACCCACAGACACGACGGCAGTGGGTTTTGTTTCTGTGTCGAGTGGATAAACCAGGCAGGACGAGCGCTGCAAACACACTAGAGTACACATAACACAATCAGGGGTACACAAGACTCCTGCTTTTTACACAAACAGGTTCAACAGGTCAATAAAGAGCAGGTCGGCACAGCTGTCATGATGTCTCATTTACAAAGAATCTGAAGATTTGCTCGTCTCTTCCCAGAGCAGCTTCACTCCGGAGAGCAAGGAACAGCTCCTGCCGAGTCCGTCTTGTAAGACAGACATAGAAATCCGCGACACGGTAAATACACTGACATTGTATAATTAATTCTGATGCTCAATCAAATCTGCGGAACACGTGCGGAGCGCAGTCCAGAACACTATAAAGACTACATTTCCCACAAGCCCTGTGGCGACTTCCTTTTGACGTAATCGATTCGCGTCTTTTTATTTTTAATTATAACAACAATACATGCCATAAAAACAAGAATACATATAACACAGAGTATAGTCAGGGGTACATACGATAATACATGTACATGTTATGGAAAAAGATTAAACAAGTAATCTTGTTTAATAGTAAACAAAAGCAGATGAGGTCCGTACATGTTTCAAATTGTCTGTACAGACGCATTTACATCCGTTTTAAAGTGTTTAAACATGGGTCTCCTCTCACAGCATTTCGTTAATTATTATGAAGTATCATATTTTTTTAAATACAAACGATATTTTCATATTACTTTCAATAGGTTTAAAATGTAGTATTATTTAACTTCTTTAAAAGTAATGTCAATATTAGTTTCCTTCTTTACGTTATCTTTCAGAGTTGTTGTCACAAACGTCACAGTTATCATCTGTATTGATTTTCAATCTCTGCACAACGAGGATCTGTACAGAGGCGCTATTGGACTCGCCGCCATAGACTCGTGTATCTCTGTCGCCGCCCAGTGGACATTTCTCGAAAGTGCAGTTCTTTTTAACTTTTTATGGTAGCAATAAAAATAGATACAATACAAACAAGAGTATATTTATAGCACATCAATAATACCATCAGGGGTACATAGTATAATATATTTACACTTCTGAAAAAAAGATTAAACCAGGTTAATAAAGATAAGGGCTGATATAGTCTGTAAATACACTTTTACATCTATTTAAAATGTTCTAACGAAGCTGCCTGAGGAAAGAACTTACTGTTTTGATTACATGAATCAGAGATTGTGACTCTGCCTTTAGCTTCCCATTCCTTCCAAACAATTTCAATTTCACACCTCTGGTTGTGCCAGAGGGTCCTCAGTGGAAGAGATACCAGGGTCCCCAGCACTGCTGTCACCTCTTCTGTACTCCTCCTATGCTAACAGCTGTGTATCTACTGCTGACTCCGTGAAAGGAATCAAGACTCCAGATGATCCCACCCAAATAAAAAAAAAATTCTGGAGTGGAAGGAGGTCTCTGCTTTAGTCGGCTGGTGCCGTGAAAACAACCTCTAACTCTGTATAACTCCAACTGCCTGTGTCTCAGGAAGCCCTGGTCCGTTTGTAATGGAAAACCATTGAGAGCACTAGAATGACTGATTTCCATCTTCACTCTAGGTCACTGTGCTGAACAGCACATTACTGTATTCTGCATATGATATGTCTGTTATTTACACCTTTTCTTTCTCACTTTGTCTCTCTGTCCGTTTGGATCAGGTATTTGGAGAGCACCACCACACCAGCCAAACTACCCAAACAGTTGCTTAGGCACTCAAGTGGACTTGATCAAATTAAACTTTCCAACCTAAACAGGAAAATGACAGTTTAAATGGATTCTACTGCCTTATTAATCATATTTCTCTTCTAAATTCTTTTAAAATAAAAACAAATATTTCTGACATGATACACACAAATAGCTATTTTTATACTTTCTGGTTATATTTCAATCTTATAAATGAAGCATTTCTTTCCTGCGGTTTGAGGTTGTTAAAGAGAAAGACCCCATACTATCACAACCCCCTTTACAGGCTGGTGAAAGAGGTGAAATGAGGTAGCGGAGGTGTAATTGAGTCGGACAGCAAACTGTCACCTGCTGCTTGCCAGGACAGGAATCTTACAAAGGTCCACTCCTCCCAGGAGGGTCACAGTAACAATGATGATGAGTAACACGAATGATTACAGTTCAGGGCCCCAGCACTGCCACCCACTAAAATAAACATGACACACAAGAGAACCCACAAGACAGTCATGGAAATCCATGACACGATAAACACGCTGAAATGGTACAATATAATTAATTCTGATGTTCAATCAAATCACCGAAACACGTGGGCAGTGCGGGCCAGAGAACTACAGAAACTACATTACCCATACGCCCTGTGGGCGACTTCCTTCTGACGTCATCGACTCGCGCCTTTTGACTGTTATTTTAATTTTGGGTTCATTGTATTTATTTTGTATTTTGTATCCATGTACAATACATTCATTCATTCATTACTCTTGTTTGCAATGCAATGTATTCTTTGCATTCTTTGCTGTTGAAAATGCTTAAATATATTTAAAATTAAAATAACGTATTAATACGAACATTACTAACGGTATTTTAATTAAACAAACTTTCGGTGAAATTTTGCTGAATGACCACCAAGCGGCGCCATTGGCACATTATTGTAAGAATAATCATTTCCAAGAAATTTTCCAGTTTAATTCCACGGACCGGCCATCAGAGGGGCACTTTACGCGTCCTGCTGCTTCTGTTGAATTAATAATTGCTTAAATTATTGTCTGGTTAAATTGTCTGGTGGTAAGTATTTGTAATATAGGATTGCTCATGTCTGTCAAAATGACTACATTCATATGAAACACACTCAGAAACAATATCAAATGGTTTGATACAGAGTGCAGAAACAACTGAAGAGAACTACCAGAACTAAAACAACACCACCACTCTGAGCTGCGCCTCAGATACTGTGAGATGGTTAAGACACTACATGCACACCCTAAAGAATATAGGCACATACACAAACAGACAACTCTCAGACCACAAAAGGCCTGTAGCCAAGACACAGTCAACAACGCTTGACCCAACTGGAGCTCAGACCTGCAGCAAAGCCTGCTCAAACTCCTCAACCTCGTCCTGACGGCCGGCTGTTTCCCTGAGGCCTGGAATCAAGGACTGATCACGCCCGTCTGTAAGAATGGAGACAGACTCGACCCCAAAAGGTACCGGGGCTTCAGTCTTGAATATCTGATAACCGGCCCTCCTTACTGAGCACAATGTCCTGCATTAGAGTCAGACTGGCTTCCTACCAAACCGCCACACATCCCATCACATTCACACCTGGGCTCTGATGGCCCATCTGGACCCAGAACAGCAGAGCCTGGCACTGCTGGAGCAGCACTGTCAGACCCGGGCACTGCCAGCCCATCTGGACCCAGAACAGCAGAGCCTGGCACTGCTGGAGCAGCACTGTCAGACCCGGGCACTGCCAGCCCATCTGGACCCAGAACAGCAGAGCCTGGCACTACTGGAGCAGCACTGTCAGACCTGGTCACTGCCAGCCCATCTGGACCCAGAACAGCAGAGCCTGGCACTGCTGGAGCAGGACTGTCACATCTGGGCACTGCCAGCCAAACTGGACCCAGAACAGCAGAGCCTGGCACTGCTGGGGCAGTACTGTCACACCTGGGCACTGCCAGCCCATCTGGACCCAGAACAGCAGAGCCTGGCACTGCTGGAGCAGGACTGTCAGACCTGGGCACTGCCAGTCAATCTGGACCCAGAACAGCAGAGCCTGGCACTGCCAGCCCATCTGGACCCAGAACAGCAGAGCCTGGCACTGCTGGAGCAGGACTGTCACACCTGGGCACTGCCAGTCAATCTGGACAAGACCAGAGTTATGGTTTTCCAGGAGAAAGCCAGACCTCAGGGAAACGGGTACAAATTCACACTGAACAACAACACATTGGAGCACACATCCAGCTACACATATCTCGGTCTCACCATCAGCTCTTCTGGGAGTTTTGACCTGGCAGTGAATGCACTGAGGGAGAAGGCACTCAGGGCTTTCTACGCAATAAGAAGGAGGCTCTTCAATGTCAACCCACCAACAAGAATTTGGCTCTAAATATCTGAAAGTGTAATCCAACCCATTGCCCTATACGGCAGTGAAGTGTGGGGTCCCCTCACAGACCAGGAGTACACTCTGTAGAAACTCCTCCTTGCGCAGAGAAAAACAGCTAACAGCGAGTGCAGGGCTGAATTAGGCCAGTACCCACTATTGGTAAACATACAGAACAGAGTAATCAAACACTTGTTACACCTGAGAAACAGAGGCCACAATTCATACCACCACTAGGCCCTGCTGATCCCAGAGTACAGCTGGTCTTGACACCAGTCAGTCTCAGGACAGCACAGCTGCAGCAACACCAATCACAATCATCCAAATGCGGAGGGGACTGCAGTCCAGAGAAACCCAGCATTTGACAAGGACTGGAGGCCATTTCGCACCACAACTGTAGAACAGGATTCTTTCTGCACACCCAGTACTGGGGGCTGTGTCGGAGGCTCCTCACCAGAAGAGACTTGCATTCCTGTTGGCTCCTCTCGTTCTGTGATGATTTTAGACGTCGAATCGGGCAGGAGGCAGGCGCTCTTCGGGAGCTCTCGTCCCGTGCTATAACTCGGACCACGTGTCGGCACAATTGCTTCCTACATCGAAACAGAAACTTCAAACAACAAACCCCAACAAGAAATCTGTGCACACTTGGACTCCTGCTGCAGCTGAGGAGCTGTCACGCACACACCTCCTGTGTGGGTAGTGTTGGCCGTAGGACGTGTTGTTCACAGAGAGAAAAAATACACCATAGCAAGTCAGCACTCAAACAAACCAAAAGGCCAGTTTTATTGAAGTTGACGCAGCTGGCCACACAAGCACTCACTGCGTCTCTTCACCAGGTATCAGAAACAAAATAAAGGAACAATCTTTTTATCATATCCACTCGCACCTTGCTCTCATTTCCAGACTCCTAACTTACCACTCCCAACAAACCCCAGTGCTCGCAACACCCTTTAAATAGGATTTGGCCCGTACCACTATGGATACAATAGGTGTAAAACAGAAAATTCACAAGACAAACAACACATAGCACAGCAGTCCGGACTACTTGGACACACAATTACATGAAACCCTTAACAATTCACAGGACAGACATTCATCAGATCTTCTATACCTAGTTGCCATTTTTCGCAATAACATTAGGCTCTGATAACCTCCCCTCTCAGCATTCCAGCAATGTTATGTTCCTCTAGCTAAGCTTCAGGCATATAACCAGTCTCCTATCTGTTTGCAACCTTTTGACCTTTCTGAGGACCCCTCAGAACAAATAGACACTGGCGTCTCCTCTCATGCAGTGCTGTTAAGACTTAAGCTAGTGGCATCCTACACTATGCTTTGTTCCTTTAGGGCCATTTCTCTAAAAATAGTGTTCTCTACCTTTTGATTCCCCTCCTGTCCACAGCTAGAACAACTGTTTGCTAACAAAGACTGTTTATCTGTCTGGAAAGGTCTCCAAACTGTTACCAATTCCAAAAGAAAATCCCCTCAGATACATCTTGATCACTCTCTACCAGATAACACATTTTACAGCAGGTCTGAAACACAAAGGATCTCCAACGACCTTGTCCATGGCAGTCTCGCAACTCCTCCAAATAATTCACATCCTGGGGATGAGCTATTGTCCCCCACTCAACTGGAGTGCCACACCCACTCACACTCAATCTCTCACGAAGACTTGACGCCGTTTACAAGTCTTGAGAATGCCCTGTGAAGCAAAGAACAGGATGTGTTAAGGCTATTCAAAAAGCAAAACTGTAAAAAGGCAGCAGGACCTGACTGTGTATCTCCAGCCACACTACAGCCCTGTGCTGGCCAACTCGCTCCAATCTTTACAGACGTTTTTAAGCAATCATTGTCCCAGTGCACAGTGCCAGACTGCTTCAAATCTTCTGTTATTGTTCCTGTTCCAAAAAAGGACACAAGAACCTGCCTTAATGCCTACAGACCCGTCGCACTAACGTCAGAACTGGCGCGTCTTCCCAACACGTTCGTGTCACAGTGAGGTGACCCCTCAAACAAGAATTATTTCCTGCCTCATATATGACTACGGCACCTAGCAATGCAAACAGGGTGCTAGGGCCCCTCTCCATTACCACAGGTTCTGTTGATCTCCCAGATCCACCAATGCCCACACAGACCAGCGACAAGCATGTGTATCGTATAAGTGACCTTTTTATTTTCTATCCACATTCACCATCAGCCAAAGACACAACGAAAACAGCAGCAACAAAAGGTCCTTCCAAGGATCATAATGAATCCAGAGGGACAGCAGTCTTTTCTGTCAAGTACCGAAGAGTAGCCACTCGAACGATTCTTCTTCGTACCTGTAAAGTCTTTGATGGCCCCAGTGAACGAGAGGCCGGTCCCATTTCCCCAGACTCCGTTCAGGTTCCACTAGAAATCCTCCCGCGAACTGTATTCCATTCCCCTCAGTTTGGAGCGGCTAGCCGGGCCGGTTTCTCGCTCCTTGCCTTCAGGTATTAAAAGTCTCTGTACAGTACCTCTGTTCCGATGCCACTGTCTCCCGTGGTCGTCAATCGGTCCTTGCCTCCGCGAACTCGCGCTCCGCAGCTTCCCTTGTGCTGCCTGTGTCGTCTCCCAGGTCTGGTGGGAATCGGGAGCGCGCTCCGTTCCGGCTCAGATGGTTTTATTCCTCCCCTCAGCCCATCTCCCTCAGGGGGTTTTCCACTGTCCCTGTCAGAAAGGGGCTTGCCCAGTATTTTACCAGGAGGAAGCTCGTGTGGCTGAAGAGTGTGAGAGTGCCGAGCTTAGGTGTTATGGGCCCTTATCACTTCTTTGTTCACTCTCCGGGTCGGAGAAACCTGAAAAGAGACAAACGTTGTGAGACCATTTATAAGCTCGGTGACCTCGAATTAAACAGAACAATAGCAACACTGTTCTACAAACCTTTCATTGAAAGGGTTTTCAAACACTGTCCCACTTGCTGGTTTGGCAACATCAGTAGCTGGAATTGAATATGCAGCCATTAGTCTGCCTGGCAAAAAACAACCGGTCTCTCCAGTGGTCTGCATACAAGTGAACACACAAACCCCATACTATTAAAACCCCTTTAGGGCACACTCACACCACAACACAATCAACCCGACAGACTCACCAACACTGGACTGCAGAAGCGGCAGGAAACCCTTGAGAACATGAGCAGAGCATGCAAACTCCACACACACAGCACCCCAGAAAACTGGAGCCACGAGAACATGAGCAGAGCATGCAAACTCCACACACACAGCACCCCAGAAAACTGGAGCCACGAGAACATGAGCAGAGCATGCAGACTCCACACAGACAGCACCCCAGGAACTAAATCCAGGCTCCCAGCGCTGCCACCCACTGCGCCGCCGTCTCTCACCTCCACTTGCAGATCATGACGCGACCGGAGACCGGAGACTCCTCACTCCTGCAGCAACACACCCCAGCAGGAGGAGGCGCCGACGGACTCGCTCATGGTGCAGTGAGCCCAGCGGTGTGAGGCTGGTGTCCAGCGCTGATATTTACCGACAGCCTGCGACTCACCGTTTCTTCCTTTTCTTCTGCATAATGTCCACAAAATACTCCAGCCAGCGCTTTTTAGACTAACGTTTCTGCTTTGCTCGCTGATTAGATTACAAAAGCCGACTGTTTACCTCCTAGAGGTCAGCTCGCACCAACTTCTGCAGCACCGTTTCCCCGGCAACCACGTTTTATTGACAAAGTAAAATAAACACAGGAGAAAAGTTTGCAAACAAGACGGGAGCTAAGAAACACGAGGACAGTGGGTTTGCTTTATGTGCCGGGTCGATTAACCAGCGCTGCAGACACGTGAAATACAAGAAAACATACACACAAGGGAACACATAAGAGAGACAAAGAAATACAAGACACGATAAATACGCTGAAATTGTATTAATATAATTCATTCTAATGTTCAATGAAATCAGCGAAACACATGGGCAGGGCAGCCCAGTAAACTACAGAGACTACATTACCCATAAGCCCTGTGGGCGACACCATTTTGACGTCATCGACTCATACTTTTGTATTTTTTATGAGACCAAAAACTACAAGAAAACGTAACGTAGCAGTCGTATTGTCAGGATACATGCAATAATACATGTACATTTTATGGAAAAAAAGATTCAACAAGGTAAATGCAGATAAGGCCCGTCCATGCTTCAACGTTCTTACAACACAGAAACAGACACATTTCAGAAAGACATTCTGAAATAAAATGTCTTTACATCCGTCTTAAACTGTTCAAACACGGTCTCCTCTCACACCATTCCCTTAATAATTATGTTGCGCAAGTATAATAATGTTTAAAAATACAAACGATATTTTCATCTTCCTTTTCAATGGGATTAAAATGTAACAAATTTATTTCTTTCCGATTTCAAGTCTTTCCGATAGCGCTTTGAGACTCAGCTCCGTGGACTCGTGTATCTCTGTCGCCACCCAGTGGACATTTCTCGGAAGTGTCACCGCCCGCCGGAATTCGGAAAAGTCCCGGGACTGAAGCTGTGTGACTGGACAAGAGCCTGTCTCCCGCCTCCTGCTGAAATCTCAGCGCCGATTGGACAAAAGCTGCTCACAGTCCGGATCCAGTGGAAGGCCGATCCACTCCGGGTTTTCCTTAGCCGGCAGTCCGGATCCAGTAGAAGGCCGATCCACTCCGGGTTTTCCGTAGCCGGCAGTCCGGATCCAGTGGAAGGCCGATCCACTCCGGGTTTTCCGTAGCCGGAAGTCCGGGTCCGGTGGAAAGGCTGATCCACTCCGGGTTTTCCGTAGCCGGAAGTCCGGATCCTTTACGATGCACGCCAGACTACGTTACAGATCACCGGATTACATTACACAGGCAAATAAAGATAAGGTACGCACAGCTTTCATGTTGTGATACTTAGACATGGTTTGGAGACGTTCCCTCGTGTGTATTTTGAATTATTCAAATGCGTGTCGCTTCAATTTGGAAGCGCATCATTTCAGTGCATGAGTTTACCTGTTATATTGGGCGAGATTTCACACGGATAATCAAACAAGAACGAGTTTGCCCTGGAATCCATTCCACTGCCCAACCTGAAAGTCAGAGCATGAGAACGGACGGATTGTATGGCGATTGTGGTGTTGCTCGACCACATCAGTTAGGCGAGAAGTACAATCTGCTACTACGACATACGGTCTAATTATTCAATTTTCGATTATTTCTCATCCTTAGGTTATTTATACATCTAATAACGAGCAAGTATAATGATTAAGCCAATGATACATTATATTTTAGATTCGGTTCAGCAGTATTGAGCAGTAAAATAATATCAATTTGTCTACAGGAAATGTCAGAATTAGAAGCCTTCTTTACACCATTTTGCCGATCTGTTCAGAGTGTTTTAACAACAGAACAAAACAAAAACAAACGTAAGGTTTCTGGGCTGCTTTGAGAAAGACAATTATCATCTATATTACTTTTAAATCTATGCACAATGTGTATCTTTACCGGGTCGATTCAATGTACAATTTTGTACTGACGCCTTAACCTTATTATTCATACAAAATCTGTTTGACAATAGTCATGTTTGATTCCACTCACTTTCCCCAAAGAAGTGCTCAAAAATAGTTTGACAAGATATTGTGAGATTGCGAGAGGGATCTGAAGTATTTATTAGTACAAGTATAACTAAATTGTTTTCCTTGTAGTCTAATAAAGGTTGTAAATTCTTCCATAGTTTCTGATGGTATACTGTTAAGTTTCTTAAAAGCATCAATACCTCTCTAGGAGTAGCTCTGGTTACGACGGATTGTTATCAGACTTATCACAAACATTATATCTATTCATAAAATCTGCTTGATTCTACATTTCATCATCCACACCAGTTAATTTGTTGACCCCGCTTATACTATTTTAAACCCAGTTTTCAAAGCACAGGTTTATTTTTTCTGTGTATTCTAGATGATGTATCTATGGGAGGTATGTTTATCTATAAGAGACCACGTGAGGAGAACTTCTTCATGGAAGCTGGCAAGTTTCAGGGGGGTTTCCAGCATCCAAATGACATTCAAGTAAAAAGTCTATACCCGCTAGTTCCTGAATGATTAAATTAGGGAAACATACACCACCTACTTTGCTTAATTTTGTAAATAATACTCTGTCGGTATCGGTATTAGATGCTCTAAACCCTGTAGCATTTAGGCCTCCTTCTGCCCGTGTTTGAGAAATAACAACCATGAATAAAGTTTTTTTTATTATTTTACTAAGGTAGAGAACATCAAATCACAAAATCACCTTTTTGAAAATCTTAATACCAAGATATTTAATCACATCTTTTACATGTATATTACGTACGGAGCAGACACTTTCCAACAGCCACCAGTTCACTTTTCTGATATGTAAAGAAAGACCAGATACAGAGGAAATGACTTGTAAACGCATTTAATTGCTTTGTCCACCTCTGTGTGCTTTCTCAGAGAGAGAGTTGTATCCTCAGCCAATTGGGAACACGTGTAATCTCTTTATCCTGTACTTGAATACCCTGAAACTATTTGTTATAGGGGTGTAAGCAGTGGGAAGAGGAGTGGGCTCGTGTCGAATTGCCTTACCCGTTCCCAATCTGCAGGAGGTCCCACGACAGCAGGTAGCTGCTCCGGTCGCTGGAGCTCAGTTCGCTGTCGAGGGAGGACGAGGGCTCTGGCTCGGGGGAATCACGGCTCCACAGCTCCTACCTGTTGCAGAGTGTTTCTGCCCTCCCGATGGCCTCTGTGTTTTAGAAGGATCTGTCTCTTTTCGCTTGCTTACACCACAGGTTTCATCGACGATAGTGTGCATCCTGAAGCAGTGAGTTATCGGTCTTATTTCTACTGAGAAACAGTTCAAGCACTCACAAAACAATAACCAGGAGACGGTGTATGAAAAAGAATTGTAAAACTTGCAGAGAAGATTTGAATAGACAGTGGACGTCACACTGCGTGCTTGAATATCAAAGATTCAATTCATTCTTTCCTGTAGGTTAACTTCCTGTTTGACATTGTTCCGCTGTCACTTCTTCACAAACTCATAACTCGCCGTGTTCAATTTTGTGTTGAGTTACAGGAACCTCAGCATCAGATGAAATCCTCTTCAGCGCCCCAGGGAGACTGGGGGACTTGCCAGATTTTCAGCTTTATCACTGGGTCCTTCGGCTCAGGGCTGTTGAGCAAAGTGCTCCCCTCTGCTGGAGAGCCACAGGGGCACTACAGAGCGGCCTCGTGTTCCCTGCTCCTGTCCGTGCCTGTGGACGGCCAGTGTGACCGCGCGCGAGACAAAGTAGTGCATTCGTGGTGTAAATACAGAATGTTCACTAGCTGACTGAGGAACGTTACAGAGACGGGAGTATACGTTCTGAAATAATGTGAACCACTGTTACTACACTCAGACAGACTACTTAAAAATCATGTGGCTTTTTAAGGTCGTTTTGTCTGCCTAAAGTACGTTAGATTTGTCACAGCAAAGAGTTTGAATACTTACAGAATGCAGCAGCTAGAATTGTTACTTGGAGCAGAAAGAATGACCACATAAACCCCATACTTCTCTCTCTTCATTGGCTTCCTCTCAGGTACAGGGCGGACTTCAAACTCCTTCTACTTACTTACAAGGCTCTCAGAGGTCAGGCACCTGTCCTGCCTCGCAGGGATGCTGCAGAGGAGAAATACTGTACACAGCATAGTTTCAGAGGCCTGTCTGTCCTGGGCTGGGCACCATGTGAGTTGAATGCTGCATCAGTGCCATGGATCCAAGAGGGGCATCATGGATACAGCTGTCGTTTAGGAGGATTCTGCTGGTCTGCAGAGACCTGCATGGGGTACTGACATACAGACGACGTGATGGATGGATTAATACCCACATTCATTTCTTTCTTTTTTTTTAATGATATAATGTTAGCATGCCCAAAGGGGTTGGGCAGCCAGTTGACCTTGGACCCCTAGAGGATTTTATTCTCCTTACTGAGGAGTCTTTGGTTCCTTTCCTCCATTGTCTTAAGTTCTGTATTCACAAAATGTATATTTACCTGCATTGTTAAGCGCCCTGGGGCAACCTTGTTGTGAAAGGCGCTATATGAAAATAAATTGAATTGAATTGAATGAGAGAGTCACAGCTTTTCCAGTTTCCTCTCCTATTTTCTTCTTTATCTGCACTCTAAAACACAGTGAAACCTTGAACCTTTCAACTGGACCACTGCCGTTCTACATCACAATGACTTTAACTAGGACGGAGACTTGAATGGGATGAAAAAGGAAAAGGCATTATTTGCAGGAAGAAATTAAACTGTTCCACCTGATCACTTGCTAAACAAAGTGATTCACTGGAGTGGAGGCGGTGAAAGCTTTGTGAATCAACTTACAAAAGGATACATGTAAGAAACGTAGCTCCCATATTTAACCCTTGAAAAATCTATGAGTGTTATGTGGAGGTGAAAGTATTGTTCAATTATTCTAATAAAGCTCACTCAACTAAGACCCAGAAAAGTACCAGAGTATTCTCACCTAAGAGGAAATACTAACAAGTAGGATGTTAAAATGAAAAGCATTAAAAAGTGAATGATCTTCAGTAGCTGAAATGATTATTGAGCTCTGGGTCACAGTGTTCCTGAAAAAAAATCAAATTTCAGCAGACACCCAAGGACAGCAGGTGAGCACCATGCTGAGCCAGTGTATAAGTGTATGAATCACAGTTTCAAGGAGCTTTTTTCAGTTTCGTTCCACTGATCGGCCAACACGGGGGGAACTTCAGTTTTACTCGCCCTATTGCATTAAGAAACTGTACAACATTCTCCAATAAGAACTTGCGACCTCACCTAACGAAAAGCAATTTGCGTAGCAGGGAAAGAGTGGACTCCCACTGGGGATTTTTGTTTTTCATCCCGATGGTGATGTGCACTATATAGAACGTTGCTGGACCCATGTGCAATTGGTGTCATTTCTAATCTAGAGGTCAAAGCTGTGAAACTTTCAAAGACATGGAAGATCTCTTGCGAGACACCAATTCACAGAAGGGACTAATGAGATCTTTGCTTGAAGTCTCATTGTGCTGCACCATTTTTCAGTGGGCACGACTCATAGGCATCTAAAATCATCTCAGTGACGGACTAAACAGGCCTCTCGCAAAGACTCGGGAACGGACACAGACCTTATCATCTCTGCTCCTCGGGAAGCATGCAGAGATCACATTAGATGTGTTGCTCAAGCTCTTTATTGTCACGTGCAGTAAACCCAGCAGTGTGGTCAGTGCGGGATGTGTTCTGTCCTGACGGCAGGGTCAGCAGCCAGAGGAGACCTGAAACACAAGACGGAGAGGTAAGACATTGATTCCGACAGAGAGAGCTTTCACACCGGATTACTGACAAGAGGAGCAATAAGAGAAGAGTTGTAAAGACACGCCGAAGAGAATATTCTAATCTAAGAGGAAATATTAACAAGTAGGATGTTAAAATGAAAAGCATTAAAAACTGCATGATCTGCAGTAGCGAAATGATTACTGAGCTCTGGGTCACAACGTGTTCCATTTGTACAGGAAAACGATTGAGAGCAGATTCACTTCTTCTGCACCAGAATGAATGATTTCCATCTTCACTCTAGGGTACTGTACTTTATAGCACTGTATTGTATTCTGCATATATGTCTGTTATGTATACATTTTCTTTCTCACTTTGTCTCTCTGTCCATTTGTATCAGTTTGTTGGAGAGCACCATCACACCAGCATCACAACATTTATTCTACTGCCTTAATAAGCAAATGTCTCTATTAAATTCTTTTTATATATAAAACATTTTTTGACATGATATACACAAATGGCTAATTATACTTTCTGATTATATTTCCATCTTAGAAATGAAGCATTTCTCTCCTGCAGTTTGAGGTTGTTAAATAGAAAACTGGATCACTCCAGGGCTGAATGTTCTCCCTCTCTTACACTCTCTTACATTCGTTCACGAATGATCACAAGAGCAAACACACAGACTGGCTTCTCACAAAGTGTGTCGATGACACAGTCCCGGTCAGCTTACTAAAGGACCCAGAAAATCACCACGGGCCAGTCTGAACAGTTTCACGGAATAGTCTGTTGACTTCTCTTTGATGTTTCATGTTACAAGAGCAAAACAATACTCACTGATTTGAGGATAATTGCGCCATCCCTCCAGCCTACTGAAATGAACCGTCAGACTGCAGAAGCTGTCAGTGACTACAGGTCCTTGGGACTGGTCAGAGAAACCTGAGATGAGACAAACGTTGTGAGACCATTTATAAGCTTGTGAATTAAAACGGAAGTCAGACATTTTCAAAGGGGGCAACACTGCGGCACAGTGGTTAGCATCGCTGCCTCATAGCACCGGGGCCCTGGGTTTGATTCCAGGGTGCTGTCTGTGTGGAGTCTGCATGTTTGTTTGCGCTGCAGGGGACACCTCACCCCCACAGGGCACACAGACACAAACTCACACCACAGCCCATTTTTCCACAACACAATCAACCCTCCAGTATCAGTTTGTGTTCAGTGCTGGGGAGGTGCCTTGTCCTTGCAGAACAAAAACAAGGTGATCAGGACTGACGGCAAGATTCAGGTATTCAAGTACCCAGTAAATCCAGGGCTCAAATGGGGGAACTGTTTCACGAGCTACACAACATCCTCACACACGGTGACAGAGCCTTGGAAAGCCGTGTGGAGAGTGAGGTGCTCGTACCCAGCCGGAGTTAAAAGACCACGCACTGAGCAGAGCAACTGAGCAAAAGCACACTATCGATCTACCCAACCCAGAAAAGCACACATCTCTGTGATACAGAGGCTAAGGCAACATGTGAGTAAAGGATTTTGAATCAGCAATTGTGCTGATGAGCCAGTCAGCAATTTTTCAGAAACAGCAAACATGTCGTCAGCCTCCAGGAGCTGCAGAAGATTGTGAGATATAAAGGAGTGAAACCAGGGCAGGAGAAACTGATTCCTCGTGTAGGAAGCTGAGGAAAAAGATGCACACCCTGCAGACTGAAAGGAAGACAGCACAAACTATCGGTAATGTCAGCCTAGAAGAAAGTGTAGTGCAGTGTGTTGCAACTAAGTTTTTGTTCAATATTTGTTTTGTCTGAAAGAGACTATTTTGATCAGATACATGCAATACTATTTCTTTCTCATTCTCTGTCTTTTTATGTCTTATTTGGATCACACCATAAAGTTCATAACCCAGCCAGTTGCTTTGGCTCTGAAAGCATCTCTCAGCAGGGACAGCCCTGATCCCCAAACACAGGGCTGCCCTTCCCACTGCCCGTCTGCTCTCTGCCCAGTGGAAGTAGCGTTTCTGCCCCGCAGCTGTGTGAGAGAAGATGACCTGAGAGCACTAACCCACCTCTGGAGAGGGAAGAGTCTCAGCTGGAAGGGAGGAGGAGCTGCCGGGCTGCCGCAGACAAGGCGCCGCTGAAATGATAGAGAAATCTTTTAGAATCAAACGTCACCTGGCTCAGTGTTTAAGCTGTAGTACATGATCACATTATAATATTAAAACATGCAGACTGCCATTTCCATTCTGTACAAACAAAGGGTTTTCCATTGTAGAAAACACCACTGCAAATCCAAAGCGGAGTGCACTGGGACTGCAGTCCAGAGAAACCCATCATGTTACAAGAACTGGAGGCCATTTCACACCAAAACTGTACAATAGGATTCTTTCTGCACACCCAGTACTGGGGGCTGTGTCAGAGGCTCCTCACCGTTCTGTGATGATTTTAGACGTCGAATCGGGCAGGAGGCAGGCGCTCTTCGGGAGCTCTCGTCCCGTGCTATAACTCGGACCACGCGATGGCACAATTGCTTCCTACATACAAACAGAAACTTCAAACAACAAAACCCAACAAGAAATCTGTGCACACTTGGACTCCTGCTGCAGCTGAGGAGCTGTCACGCACACACCTCCTGCGTGGGTAGTGTTGGCCGTAGGACGTGTTGTTCACAGAGAGAAAAAATACACCATAGCAAGTCAGCACTCAAACAAACCAAAAGGCCAGTTTTAGTGAAGTTGACGCAGCTGGCCACACAAACACTCACTGGGTCTCTTCACCAGGTATCCACACAGACAGCACCCCAGGAAACCAGACCCATGAAAACACAGGCAGAGCATGCAGACTCCACACAGACAGCAGCCCAGGAAACCAGACCCATGAGAACAGGGGCAGAGCATGCAGACTCCACACAGACAGCACCCCATGAACAGGACCCATGAGAACACAGGCAGAGCATGCAGACTCCAAACAGACAGCACCCCAGGAAACTGAACCCATGAGAACGGGGCAGAGCATGCAGACTCCACACAGACAGCACCCCAGGACACCAGACCCATGAGAACAGGGGCAGAGCATGCAGACTCCACACAGACAGCACCCCAGGAACAGGACCCATGAGAACAGGGGGCAGAGCATGCAGACTCCACACAGACAGCACCCCAGGAACAGGACCCATGACAACAGGGGCAGAGCATGCAGACTCCACACAGACAGCACCCCAGGAACAGGACCCATGACAACAGGGGCAGAGCATGCAGACTCCACACAGACAGCACCCCAGGAACAGGACCCATGAGAACAGGGGCAGAGCATGCAGACTCCAGACAGACAGCACCCCAGGAACAGGATCCATGAGAACAGGGGCAGAGCATGCAGACTCCACACAGACAGCACCCCAGGAAACTGAACCCATGAGAACAGGGGCAGGGCATGCAGACTCCATACAGACAGCACCCCAGGAAACCAGACCCATGAGAACAGGGGCAGAGCATGCAGACTTCACACAGACAGCACCCCAGGAAACCAGACCCATGAGAACAGGGGCAGAGCATGCAGACTCCACACAGACAGCACCCCAGGAACAGGACCCATGAGAACAGGGGCAGAGCATGCAGACTCCACACAGACAGCACCCCAGGAACCAGACCCATGAGAACAGGGGCAGAGCATGCAGACTCCACACAGACAGCAGCCCAGGTAACACACCCCAGCAGGAGGAGGCGCCGACGGACTCGCTCATGGTGCAGTGAGCCCAGCGGTGTGAGGCTGGTGTCCAGCGCTGATGTGTCCCTGATAGTCCTGTCCCACAGCCTGCGAGTCACCGTTTCTTCCACAAAATACTCCAGCCAGCGCTTTTTAGACTAAAGTTTCTTAAATTTCTGTTTTTGTCGCAGATTAGATTAAAAAAGCCGCCTGTTGACCTGCTGGAGGTCAGACCCGCTCCGGCAACAGCTACTGCAGCTCCGTTGCCCCGGCAACCACGTTTTATTTAACAAAGTAAAATAAACACCGGAGAAAAGTTTGCAAACAAGACAAGAGAGCTCAGAAACCCACAGACACGACGGCAGTGGGTTTTGTTTCTGTGTCGAGTGGATAAACCAGGCAGGACGAGCGCTGCAAACACACTAGAGTACACATAACACAATCAGGGGTACACAAGAGTCCCGCTCTTTACACAAACAGGTTCAACAGGTCAATAAAGAGCAGGTCGGCACAGCTGTCATGATGTCTCATTTACAAAGAATCTGAAGATTTGCTCGTCTCTTCCCAGAGCAGCTTCACTCCGGAGAGCAAGGAACAGCTCCTGCCGAGTCCGTCTTGTAAGACAGACATAGAAATCCGCGACACGGTAAATACACTGACATTGTATAATTAATTCTGATGCTCAATCAAATCTGCGGAACACGTGCGGAGCGCAGTCCAGAACACTATAAAGACTACATTTCCCACAAGCCCTGTGGCGACTTCCTTTTGACGTAATCGATTCGCGTCTTTTTATTTTTAATTATAACAACAATACATGCCATAAAAACAAGAATACATATAACACAGAGTATAGTCAGGGGTACATACGATAATACATGTACATGTTATGGAAAAAGATTAAACAAGTAATCTTGTTTAATAGTAAACAAAAGCAGATGAGGTCCGTACATGTTTCAAATTGTCTGTACAGACGCATTTACATCCGTTTTAAAGTGTTTAAACATGGGTCTCCTCTCACAGCATTTCGTTAATTATTATGAAGTATCATATTTTTTTAAATACAAACGATATTTTCATATTACTTTCAATAGGTTTAAAATGTAGTATTATTTAACTTCTTTAAAAGTAATGTCAATATTAGTTTCCTTCTTTACGTTATCTTTCAGAGTTGCTGTCACAAACGTCACAGTTATCATCTGTATTGATTTTCAATCTCTGCACAACGAGGATCTGTACAGAGGCGCTATTGGACTCGCCGCCATAGACTCGTGTATCTCTGTCGCCGCCCAGTGGACATTTCTCGAAAGTGCAGTTCTTTTTAACTTTTTATGGTAGCAATAAAAATAGATACAATACAAACAAGAGTATATTTATAGCACATCAATAATACCATCAGGGGTACATAGTATAATATATTTACACTTCTGAAAAAAAGATTAAACCAGGTTAATAAAGATAAGGGCTGATATAGTCTGTAAATACACTTTTACATCTATTTAAAATGTTCTAACGAAGCTGCCTGAGGAAAGAACTTACTGTTTTGATTACATGAATCAGAGATTGTGACTCTGCCTTTAGCTTCCCATTCCTTCCAAACAATTTCAATTTCACACCTCTGGTTGTGCCAGAGGGTCCTCAGTGGAAGAGATACCAGGGTCCCCAGCACTGCTGTCACCTCTTCTGTACTCCTCCTATGCTAACAGCTGTGTATCTACTGCTGACTCCGTGAAAGGAATCAAGACTCCAGATGATCCCACCCAAATAAAAAAAAAATTCTGGAGTGGAAGGAGGTCTCTGCTTTAGTCGGCTGGTGCCGTGAAAACAACCTCTAACTCTGTATAACTCCAACTGCCTGTGTCTCAGGAAGCCCTGGTCCGTTTGTAATGGAAAACCATTGGGAGCACTAGAATGACTGATTTCCATCTTCACTCTAGGTCACTGTGCTGAACAGCACATTACTGTATTCTGCATATGATATGTCTGTTATTTACACCTTTTCTTTCTCACTTTGTCTCTCTGTCCGTTTGGATCAGGTATTTGGAGAGCACCACCACACCAGCCAAACTACCCAAACAGTTGCTTAGGCACTCAAGTGGACTTGATCAAATTAAACTTTCCAACCTAAACAGGAAAATGACAGTTTAAATGGATTCTACTGCCTTATTAATCATATTTCTCTTCTAAATTCTTTTAAAATAAAAACAAATATTTCTGACATGATACACACAAATAGCTATTTTTATACTTTCTGGTTATATTTCAATCTTATAAATGAAGCATTTCTTTCCTGCGGTTTGAGGTTGTTAAAGAGAAAGACCCCATACTATCACAACCCCCTTTACAGGCTGGTGAAAGAGGTGAAATGAGGTAGCGGAGGTGTAATTGAGTCGGACAGCAAACTGTCACCTGCTGCTTGCCAGGACAGGAATCTTACAAAGGTCCACTCCTCCCAGGAGGGTCACAGTAACAATGATGATGAGTAACACGAATGATTACAGTTCAGGGCCCCAGCACTGCCACCCACTAAAATAAACATGACACACAAGAGAACCCACAAGACAGTCATGGAAATCCATGACACGATAAACACGCTGAAATGGTACAATATAATTAATTCTGATGTTCAATCAAATCACCGAAACACGTGGGCAGTGCGGGCCAGAGAACTACAGAAACTACATTACCCATACGCCCTGTGGGCGACTTCCTTCTGACGTCATCGACTCGCGCCTTTTGACTGTTATTTTAATTTTGGGTTCATTGTATTTATTTTGTATTTTGTATCCATGTACAATACATTCATTCATTCATTCATTACTCTTGTTTGCAATGCAATGTATTCTTTGCATTCTTTGCTGTTGAAAATGCTTAAATATATTTAAAATTAAAATAACGTATTAATACGAACATTACTAACGGTATTTTAATTAAACAAACTTTCGGTGAAATTTTGCTGAATGACCACCAAGCGGCGCCATTGGCACATTATTGTAAGAATAATCATTTCCAAGAAATTTTCCAGTTTAATTCCACGGACCGGCCATCAGAGGGGCACTTTGCGCGTCCTGCTGCTTCTGTTGAATTAATAATTGCTTAAATTATTGTCTGGTTAAATTGTCTGGTGGTAAGTATTTGTAATATAGGATTGCTCATGTCTGTCAAAATGACTACATTCATATGAAACACACTCAGAAACAATATCAAATGGTTTGATACAGAGTGCAGAAACAACTGAAGAGAACTACCAGAACTAAAACAACACCACCACTCTGAGCTGCGCCTCAGATACTGTGAGATGGTTAAGACACTACATGCACACCCTAAAGAATATAGGCACATACACAAACAGACAACTCTCAGACCACAAAAGGCCTGTAGCCAAGACACAGTCAACAACGCTTGACCCAACTGGAGCTCAGACCTGCAGCAAAGCCTGCTCAAACTCCTCAACCTCGTCCTGACGGCCGGCTGTTTCCCTGAGGCCTGGAATCAAGGACTGATCACGCCCGTCTGTAAGAATGGAGACAGACTCGACCCCAAAAGGTACCGGGGCTTCAGTCTTGAATATCTGATAACCGGCCCTCCTTACTGAGCACAATGTCCTGCATTAGAGTCAGACTGGCTTCCTACCAAACCGCCACACATCCCATCACATTCACACCTGGGCTCTGATGGCCCATCTGGACCCAGAACAGCAGAGCCTGGCACTGCTGGAGCAGCACTGTCAGACCCGGGCACTGCCAGCCCATCTGGACCCAGAACAGCAGAGCCTGGCACTGCTGGAGCAGCACTGTCAGACCCGGGCACTGCCAGCCCATCTGGACCCAGAACAGCAGAGCCTGGCACTACTGGAGCAGCACTGTCAGACCTGGTCACTGCCAGCCCATCTGGACCCAGAACAGCAGAGCCTGGCACTGCTGGAGCAGGACTGTCACATCTGGGCACTGCCAGCCAAACTGGACCCAGAACAGCAGAGCCTGGCACTGCTGGGGCAGTACTGTCACACCTGGGCACTGCCAGCCCATCTGGACCCAGAACAGCAGAGCCTGGCACTGCTGGAGCAGGACTGTCAGACCTGGGCACTGCCAGTCAATCTGGACCCAGAACAGCAGAGCCTGGCACTGCCAGCCCATCTGGACCCAGAACAGCAGAGCCTGGCACTGCTGGAGCAGGACTGTCACACCTGGGCACTGCCAGTCAATCTGGACAAGACCAGAGTTATGGTTTTCCAGGAGAAAGCCAGACCTCAGGGAAACGGGTACAAATTCACACTGAACAACAACACATTGGAGCACACATCCAGCTACACATATCTCGGTCTCACCATCAGCTCTTCTGGGAGTTTTGACCTGGCAGTGAATGCACTGAGGGAGAAGGCACTCAGGGCTTTCTACGCAATAAGAAGGAGGCTCTTCAATGTCAACCCACCAACAAGAATTTGGCTCCAAATATCTGAAAGTGTAATCCAACCCATTGCCCTATACGGCAGTGAAGTGTGGGGTCCCCTCACAGACCAGGAGTACACTCTGTAGAAACTCCTCCTTGCGCAGAGAAAAACAGCTAACAGCGAGTGCAGGGCTGAATTAGGCCAGTACCCACTATTGGTAAACATACAGAACAGAGTAATCAAACACTTGTTACACCTGAGAAACAGAGGCCACAATTCATACCACCACTAGGCCCTGCTGATCCCAGAGTACAGCTGGTCTTGACACCAGTCAGTCTCAGGACAGCACAGCTGCAGCAACACCAATCACAATCATCCAAATGCGGAGGGGACTGCAGTCCAGAGAAACCCAGCATTTGACAAGGACTGGAGGCCATTTCGCACCACAACTGTAGAACAGGATTCTTTCTGCACACCCAGTACTGGGGGCTGTGTCGGAGGCTCCTCACCAGAAGAGACTTGCATTCCTGTTGGCTCCTCTCGTTCTGTGATGATTTTAGACGTCGAATCGGGCAGGAGGCAGGCGCTCTTCGGGAGCTCTCGTCCCGTGCTATAACTCGGACCACGTGTCGGCACAATTGCTTCCTACATCGAAACAGAAACTTCAAACAACAAACCCCAACAAGAAATCTGTGCACACTTGGACTCCTGCTGCAGCTGAGGAGCTGTCACGCACACACCTCCTGTGTGGGTAGTGTTGGCCGTAGGACGTGTTGTTCACAGAGAGAAAAAATACACCATAGCAAGTCAGCACTCAAACAAACCAAAAGGCCAGTTTTATTGAAGTTGACGCAGCTGGCCACACAAGCACTCACTGCGTCTCTTCACCAGGTATCAGAAACAAAATAAAGGAACAATCTTTTTATCATATCCACTCGCACCTTGCTCTCATTTCCAGACTCCTAACTTACCACTCCCAACAAACCCCAGTGCTCGCAACACCCTTTAAATAGGATTTGGCCCGTACCACTATGGATACAATAGGTGTAAAACAGAAAATTCACAAGACAAACAACACATAGCACAGCAGTCCGGACTACTTGGACACACAATTACATGAAACCCTTAACAATTCACAGGACAGACATTCATCAGATCTTCTATACCTAGTTGCCATTTTTCGCAATAACATTAGGCTCTGATAACCTCCCCTCTCAGCATTCCAGCAATGTTATGTTCCTCTAGCTAAGCTTCAGGCATATAACCAGTCTCCTATCTGTTTGCAACCTTTTGACCTTTCTGAGGACCCCTCAGAACAAATAGACACTGGCGTCTCCTCTCATGCAGTGCTGTTAAGACTTAAGCTAGTGGCATCCTACACTATGCTTTGTTCCTTTAGGGCCATTTCTCTAAAAATAGTGTTCTCTACCTTTTGATTCCCCTCCTGTCCACAGCTAGAACAACTGTTTGCTAACAAAGACTGTTTATCTGTCTGGAAAGGTCTCCAAACTGTTACCAATTCCAAAAGAAAATCCCCTCAGATACATCTTGATCACTCTCTACCAGATAACACATTTTACAGCAGGTCTGAAACACAAAGGATCTCCAACGACCTTGTCCATGGCAGTCTCGCAACTCCTCCAAATAATTCACATCCTGGGGATGAGCTATTGTCCCCCACTCAACTGGAGTGCCACACCCACTCACACTCAATCTCTCACGAAGACTTGACGCCGTTTACAAGTCTTGAGAATGCCCTGTGAAGCAAAGAACAGGATGTGTTAAGGCTATTCAAAAAGCAAAACTGTAAAAAGGCAGCAGGACCTGACTGTGTATCTCCAGCCACACTACAGCCCTGTGCTGGCCAACTCGCTCCAATCTTTACAGACGTTTTTAAGCAATCATTGTCCCAGTGCACAGTGCCAGACTGCTTCAAATCTTCTGTTATTGTTCCTGTTCCAAAAAAGGACACAAGAACCTGCCTTAATGCCTACAGACCCGTCGCACTAACGTCAGAACTGGCGCGTCTTCCCAACACGTTCGTGTCACAGTGAGGTGACCCCTCAAACAAGAATTATTTCCTGCCTCATATATGACTACGGCACCTAGCAATGCAAACAGGGTGCTAGGGCCCCTCTCCATTACCACAGGTTCTGTTGATCTCCCAGATCCACCAATGCCCACACAGACCAGCGACAAGCATGTGTATCGTATAAGTGACCTTTTTATTTTCTATCCACATTCACCATCAGCCAAAGACACAACGAAAACAGCAGCAACAAAAGGTCCTTCCAAGGATCATAATGAATCCAGAGGGACAGCAGTCTTTTCTGTCAAGTACCGAAGAGTAGCCACTCGAACGATTCTTCTTCGTACCTGTAAAGTCTTTGATGGCCCCAGTGAACGAGAGGCCGGTCCCATTTCCCCAGACTCCGTTCAGGTTCCACTAGAAATCCTCCCGCGAACTGTATTCCATTCCCCTCAGTTTGGAGCGGCTAGCCGGGCCGGTTTCTCGCTCCTTGCCTTCAGGTATTAAAAGTCTCTGTACAGTACCTCTGTTCCGATGCCACTGTCTCCCGTGGTCGTCAATCGGTCCTTGCCTCCGCGAACTCGCGCTCCGCAGCTTCCCTTGTGCTGCCTGTGTCGTCTCCCAGGTCTGGTGGGAATCGGGAGCGCGCTCCGTTCCGGCTCAGATGGTTTTATTCCTCCCCTCAGCCCATCTCCCTCAGGGGGTTTTCCACTGTCCCTGTCAGAAAGGGGCTTGCCCAGTATTTTACCAGGAGGAAGCTCGTGTGGCTGAAGAGTGTGAGAGTGCCGAGCTTAGGTGTTATGGGCCCTTATCACTTCTTTGTTCACTCTCCGGGTCGGAGAAACCTGAAAAGAGACAAACGTTGTGAGACCATTTATAAGCTCGGTGACCTCGAATTAAACAGAACAATAGCAACACTGTTCTACAAACCTTTCATTGAAAGGGTTTTCAAACACTGTCCCACTTGCTGGTTTGGCAACATCAGTAGCTGGAATTGAATATGCAGCCATTAGTCTGCCTGGCAAAAAACAACCGGTCTCTCCAGTGGTCTGCATACAAGTGAACACACAAACCCCATACTATTAAAACCCCTTTAGGGCACACTCACACCACAACACAATCAACCCGACAGACTCACCAACACTGGACTGCAGAAGCGGCAGGAAACCCTTGAGAACATGAGCAGAGCATGCAAACTCCACACAGACAGCACTCCAGGAAACCAGACACATGAGAACATGTGCAGAGCATGTGCGCCGTCTCTCAGCCTTTCACCTCCACATGCAGATCAGGACGCGACCGGAGACCGGAGACTCCTCACTCCTGCAGGAGGAGGCGCCGACGGACTCGCTCAGCCCAGCGCTTACATTTCCCTGACAGTCCTGTCCTACAGCCTGCGACTCACCGCTTCTTCCTTTTCTTCTGCGAAATGTCCACAAAATACTCCAGCCAGCGCCGTTTAGACTAAAGTTTCGGCTTTGCCAGCTGTCTCCCTCCCGGAGGTCAGATCGAAACAACTTCTGCAGCACCGTTTCCCCAGCAACCACGTTTTATTTAACAAAGTAAAATAAACACAGGAGAAAAGTTTGCAAACATGCAGGCAGGATGAGCGCTGCAGACACATGCTGCTGCCCGGGTCCGTCTTGTGAAATAAACAGAATTTTGCACCCCAGGAACTAGACCCACGAGAACATAAGGAGAGCATGCAAACTCCACACACACAGCACCCCAGAAAACTGGAGCCACGAGAACATGAGCAGAGCATGCAAACTCCACACACACAGCACCCCAGAAAACTGGAGCCACGAGAACATGAGCAGAGCATGCAGACTCCACACAGACAGCACCCCAGGAACTAAATCCAGGCTCCCAGCGCTGCCACCCACTGCGCCGCCGTCTCTCACCTCCACTTGCAGATCATGACGCGACCGGAGACCGGAGACTCCTCACTCCTGCAGCAACACACCCCAGCAGGAGGAGGCGCCGACGGACTCGCTCATGGTGCAGTGAGCCCAGCGGTGTGAGGCTGGTGTCCAGCGCTGATATTTACCGACAGCCTGCGACTCACCGTTTCTTCCTTTTCTTCTGCATAATGTCCACAAAATACTCCAGCCAGCGCTTTTTAGACTAACGTTTCTGCTTTGCTCGCTGATTAGATTACAAAAGCCGACTGTTTACCTCCTAGAGGTCAGCTCGCACCAACTTCTGCAGCACCGTTTCCCCGGCAACCACGTTTTATTGACAAAGTAAAATAAACACAGGAGAAAAGTTTGCAAACAAGACGGGAGCTAAGAAACACGAGGACAGTGGGTTTGCTTTATGTGCCGGGTCGATTAACCAGCGCTGCAGACACGTGAAATACAAGAAAACATACACACAAGGGAACACATAAGAGAGACAAAGAAATACAAGACACGATAAATACGCTGAAATTGTATTAATATAATTCATTCTAATGTTCAATGAAATCAGCGAAACACATGGGCAGGGCAGCCCAGTAAACTACAGAGACTACATTACCCATAAGCCCTGTGGGCGACACCATTTTGACGTCATCGACTCATACTTTTGTATTTTTTATGAGACCAAAAACTACAAGAAAACGTAACGTAGCAGTCGTATTGTCAGGATACATGCAATAATACATGTACATTTTATGGAAAAAAAGATTCAACAAGGTAAATGCAGATAAGGCCCGTCCATGCTTCACCGTTCTTACAACACAGAAACAGACACATTTCAGAAAGACATTCTGAAATAAAATGTCTTTACATCCGTCTTAAACTGTTCAAACACGGTCTCCTCTCACACCATTCCCTTAATAATTATGTTGCGCAAGTATAATAATGTTTAAAAATACAAACGATATTTTCATCTTCCTTTTCAATGGGATTAAAATGTAACAAATTTATTTCTTTCCGATTTCAAGTCTTTCCGATAGCGCTTTGAGACTCAGCTCCGTGGACTCGTGTATCTCTGTCGCCACCCAGTGGACATTTCTCGGAAGTGTCACCGCCCGCCGGAATTCGGAAAAGTCCCGGGACTGAAGCTGTGTGACTGGACAAGAGCCTGTCTCCCGCCTCCTGCTGAAATCTCAGCGCCGATTGGACAAAAGCTGCTCACAGTCCGGATCCAGTGGAAGGCCGATCCACTCCGGGTTTTCCTTAGCCGGCAGTCCGGATCCAGTAGAAGGCCGATCCACTCCAGGTTTTCCGTAGCCGGCAGTCCGGATCCAGTGGAAGGCCGATCCACTCCGGGTTTTCCGTAGCCGGAAGTCCGGATCCAGTTGAAGGCCGATCCACTCCGGGTTTTCCGTAGCCGGCAGTCCGGATCCGGTGGAAGGCTGATCCACTCCGGGTTTTCCGTAGCCGGAAGTCCGGATCCGGTGGAAGGCCGATCCACTCCGGGTTTTCCGTAGCCGGAAGTCCGGGTCCGGTGGAAAGGCCGATCCACTCCGGGTTTTCCGTAGCCGGAAGTCCGGGTCCGGTGGAAAGGCTGATCCACTCCGGGTTTTCCGTAGCCGGAAGTCCGGATCCTTTACGATGCACGCCAGACTACGTTACAGATCACCGGATTACATTACACAGGCAAATAAAGATAAGGTACGCACAGCTTTCATGTTGTGATACTTAGACATGGTTTGGAGACGTTCCCTCGTGTGTATTTTGAATTATTCAAATGCGTGTCGCTTCAATTTGGAAGCGCATCATTTCAGTGCATGAGTTTACCTGTTATATTGGGCGAGATTTCACACGGATAATCAAACAAGAACGAGTTTGCCCTGGAATCCATTCCACTGCCCAACCTGAAAGTCAGAGCATGAGAACGGACGGATTGTATGGCGATTGTGGTGTTGCTCGACCACATCAGTTAGGCGAGAAGTACAATCTGCTACTACGACATACGGTCTAATTATTCAATTTTCGATTATTTCTCATCTTTAGGCTATTTATACATCTAATAACGAGCAAGTATAATGATTAAGCCAATGATACATTATATTTTAGATTCGGTTCAGCAGTATTGAGCAGTAAAATAATATCAATTTGTCTACAGGAAATGTCAGAATTAGAAGCCTTCTTTACACCATTTTGCCGATCTGTTCAGAGTGTTTTAACAACAGAACAAAACAAAAACAAACGTAAGGTTTCTGGGCTGCTTTGAGAAAGACAATTATCATCTATATTACTTTTAAATCTATGCACAATGTGTATCTTTACCGGGTCGATTCAATGTACAATTTTGTACTGACGCCTTAACCTTATTATTCATACAAAATCTGTTTGACAATAGTCATGTTTGATTCCACTCACTTTCCCCAAAGAAGTGCTCAAAAATAGTTTGACAAGATATTGTGAGATTGCGAGAGGGATCTGAAGTATTTATTAGTACAAGTATAACTAAATTGTTTTCCTTGTAGTCTAATAAAGGTTGTAAATTCTTCCATAGTTTCTGATGGTATACTGTTAAGTTTCTTAAAAGCATCAATACCTCTCTAGGAGTAGCTCTGGTTACGACGGATTGTTATCAGACTTATCACAAACATTATATCTATTCATAAAATCTGCTTGATTCTACATTTCATCATCCACACCAGTTAATTTGTTGACCCCGCTTATACTATTTTAAACCCAGTTTTCAAAGCACAGGTTTATTTTTTCTCTGTATTCTAGATGATGTATCTATGGGAGGTATGTTTATCTATAAGAGACCACGTGAGGAGAACTTCTTCATGGAAGCTGGCAAGTTTCAGGGGGGTTTCCAGCATCCAAATGACATTCAAGTAAAAAGTCTATACCCGCTAGTTCCTGAATGATTAAATTAGGGAAACATACACCACCTACTTTGCTTAATTTTGTAAATAATACTCTGTCGGTATCGGTATTAGATGCTCTAAACCCTGTAGCATTTAGGCCTCCTTCTGCCCGTGTTTGAGAAATAACAACCATGAATAAAGTTTTTTTTATTATTTTACTAAGGTAGAGAACATCAAATCACAAAATCACCTTTTTAAAATCTTAATACCAAGATATTTAATCACATCTTTTACATGTATATTACGTACGGAGCAGACACTTTCCAACAGCCACCAGTTCACTTTTCTGATATGTAAAGAAAGACCAGATACAGAGGAAATGACTTGTAAACGCATTTAATTGCTTTGTCCACCTCTGTGTGCTTTCTCAGAGAGAGAGTTGTATCCTCAGCCAATTGGGAACACGTGTAATCTCTTTATCCTGTACTTGAATACCCTGAAACTATTTGTTATAGGGGTGTAAGCAGTGGGAAGAGGAGTGGGCTCGTGTCGAATTGCCTTACCCGTTCCCAATCTGCAGGAGGTCCCACGACAGCAGGTAGCTGCTCCGGTCGCTGGAGCTCAGTTCGCTGTCGAGGGAGGACGAGGGCTCTGGCTCGGGGGAATCACGGCTCCACAGCTCCTACCTGTTGCAGAGTGTTTCTGCCCTCCCGATGGCCTCTGTGTTTTAGAAGGATCTGTCTCTTTTTGCTTGCTTACACCACAGGTTTCATCGACGATAGTGTGCATCCTGAAGCAGTGAGTTATCGGTCTTATTTCTACTGAGAAACAGTTCAAGCACTCACAAAACAATAACCAGGAGACGGTGTATGAAAAAGAATTGTAAAACTTGCAGAGAAGATTTGAATAGACAGTGGACGTCACACTGCGTGCTTGAATATCAAAGATTCAATTCATTCTTTCCTGTAGGTTAACTTCCTGTTTGACATTGTTCCGCTGTCACTTCTTCACAAACTCATAACTCGCCGTGTTCAATTTTGTGTTGAGTTACAGGAACCTCAGCATCAGATGAAATCCTCTTCAGCGCCCCAGGGAGACTGGGGGACTTGCCAGATTTTCAGCTTTATCACTGGGTCCTTCGGCTCAGGGCTGTTGAGCAAAGTGCTCCCCTCTGCTGGAGAGCCACAGGGGCACTACAGAGCGGCCTCGTGTTCCCTGCTCCTGTCTGTGCCTGTGGACGGCCAGTGTGACCGCGCGCGAGACAAAGTAGTGCATTCGTGGTGTAAATACAGAATGTTCACTAGCTGACTGAGGAACGTTACAGAGACGGGAGTATACGTTCTGAAATAATGTGAACCACTGTTACTACACTCAGACAGACTACTTAAAAATCATGTGGCTTTTTAAGGTCGTTTTGTCTGCCTAAAGTACGTTAGATTTGTCACAGCAAAGAGTTTGAATACTTACAGAATGCAGCAGCTAGAATTGTTACTTGGAGCAGAAAGAATGACCACATAAACCCCATACTTCTCTCTCTTCATTGGCTTCCTCTCAGGTACAGGGCGGACTTCAAACTCCTTCTACTTACTTACAAGGCTCTCAGAGGTCAGGCACCTGTCCTGCCTCGCAGGGATGCTGCAGAGGAGAAATACTGTACACAGCATAGTTTCAGAGGCCTGTCTGTCCTGGGCTGGGCACCATGTGAGTTGAATGCTGCATCAGTGCCATGGATCCAAGAGGGGCATCATGGATACAGCTGTCGTTTAGGAGGATTCTGCTGGTCTGCAGAGACCTGCATGGGGTACTGACATACAGACGACATGATGGATGGATGGATTAATACCCGCATTCATTTCTTTCTTTTTTTTTAATGATATAATGTTAGCATGCCCAAAGGGGTTGGGCAGCCAGTTGACCTTGGACCCCTAGAGGATTTTATTCTCCTTACTGAGGAGTCTTTGGTTCCTTTCCTCCATTGTCTTCAGTTCTGTATTCACAAAATGTATATTTACCTGCATTGTTAAGCGCCCTGGGGCAACCTTGTTGTGAAAGGCGCTATATGAAAATAAATTGAATTGAATTGAATGAGAGAGTCACAGCTTTTCCAGTTTCCTCTCCTATTATCTTCTTTATCTGCACTCTAAAACACAGTGAAACCTTGAACCTTTCAACTGGACCACTGCCGTTCTACATCACAATGACTTTAACTAGGACGGAGACTTGAATGGGATGAAAAAGGAAAAGGCATTATTTGCAGGAAGAAATTAAACTGTTCCACCTGATCACTTGCTAAACAAAGTGATTCACTGGAGTGGAGGCGGTGAAAGCTTTGTGAATCAACTTACAAAAGGAAACGTAAGAAACGTAGCTCCCATATTTAACCCTTGAAAAATCTATGAGTGTCATGTAGAGGTGAAAGTATTGTTCAATTATTCTAATAAAGCTCACTCAACTAAGACCCAGAAAAGTACCAGAGTATTCTCACCTAAGAGGAAATACTAACAAGTAGGATGTTAAAATGAAAAGCATTAAAAACTGAATGATCTTCAGTAGCTGAAATGATTATTGAGCTGTGGGTCACAGTGCTCCTGAAAAAAAATCAAATTTCAGCAGACACCCAAGGTGAGCACCATGCTGAGCCAGTGTACAAGTGTATGAATCACAGTTTCAAGGAGCTTTTTTCAGTTTCGTTCCACTGATCGGCCAACACGGGGGGAACTTCAGTCTTACTCGCCCTATTGCATTAAGAAACTGTACAACATTCTCCAATAAGAACTTGCGACCTCACCTAACGAAAAGCAATTTGCGTAGCAGGGAAAGACTGGACTCCCACTGGGGATTTTTGTTTTTCATCCCGATGGTGATGTGCACTATATAGAACGTTGCTGGACCCATGTGCAATTGGTGTCATTTCTAATCTAGAGGTCAAAGCTGTGAAACTTTCAAAGAGATGGAAGATCTCTTGCGAGACACCAATTCACAGAAGGGGCTAATGAAATCTTTGCTTGAAGTCTCATTGTGCTGCACTATTTCATTTTTCAGTGGGCACGACTCACAGGCATCTAAAATCATCTCAGTGACGGACTAAACAGGCCTCTCGCAAAGACTCGGGAACGGACACAGACCTTATCATCTCTGCTCCTCGGGAAGCGTGCAGAGATCACATTAGATGTGTTGCTCAAGCTCTTTATTGTCACGTACAGTAAACCCAGCAGTGTGGTCAGTGCGGGATGTGTTCTGTCCCGACGGCAGGGTCAGCAGCCAGAGGAGACCTGAAACACAAGACGGAGAGGTAAGACATTGATTCCGACAGAGAGAGCTTTCACACCGGATTACTGACAAGAGGAGCAATAAGAGAAGAGTTGTAAAGACACGCCGAAGAGAATATTCTCATCTAAGAGGAAATATTAACAAGTAGGATGTTAAAATGAAAAGCATTAAAAACTGCATGATCTGCAGTAGCGAAATGATTACTGAGCTCTGGGTCACGGACAGCAGGGGAGTGAATGAGTTGTTTATTTTGTTTCCTGTGAATTATGTAGAATTCACAACGTGTTCCATTTGTACAGGAAAACGATTGAGAGCAGATTCACTTCTTCTGCACCAGAATGAATGATTTCCATCTTCACTCTAGGGTACTGTACTTTATAGCACTGTATTGTATTCTGCATATATGTCTGTTATGTATACATTTTCTTTCTCACTTTGTCTCTCTGTCCATTTGTATCAGTTTGTTGGAGAGCACCATCACACCAGCATCACAACATTTATTCTACTGCCTTAATAAGCAAATGTCTCTATTAAATTCTTTTTATATATAAAACTTTTTTTGACATGATATACACAAATGGCTAATTATACTTTCTGATTATATTTCCATCTTAGAAATGAAGCATTTCTCTCCTGCAGTTTGAGGTTGTTAAATAGAAAACTGGATCACTCCAGGGCTGAATCTTCTCCCTCTCTTACACTCTCTTACATTCGTTCACGAATGATCACAAGAGCAAACACACAGACTGGCTTCTCACAAAGTGTGTCGATGACACAGTCCCGGTCAGCTTACTAAAGGACCCAGAAAATCACCACGGGCCAGTCTGAACAGTTTCACGGAATAGTCTGTTGACTTCTCTTTGATGTTTCATGTTACAAGAGCAAAACAATACTCACTGATTTGAGGATAATTGCGCCATCCCTCCAGCCTACTGAAATGAACCGTCAGACTGCAGAAGCTGTCAGTGACTACAGGTCCTTGGGACTGGTCAGAGAAACCTGAGATGAGACAAACGTTGTGAGACCATTTATAAGCTTGTGAATTAAAACGGAAGTCAGACATTTTCAAAGGGGGCAACACTGCGGCACAGTGGTTAGCATCGCTGCCTCATAGCACCGGGGCCCTGGGTTTGATTCCAGGGGTGCTGTCTGTGTGGAGTCTGCATGTTTGTTTGCGCTGCAGGGGACACCTCACCCCCACAGGGCACACAGACACAAACTCACACCACAGCCCATTTTTCCACAACACAATCAACCCTCCAGTATCAGTTTGTGTTCAGTGCTGGGGAGGTGCCTTGTCCTTGCAGAACAAAAACAAGGTGATCAGGACTGACGGCAAGATTCAGGTATTCAAGTACCCAGTAAATCCAGGGCTCAAATGGGGGAACTGTTTCACGAGCTACACAACATCCTCACACACGGTGACAGAGCCTTGGAAAGCCGTGTGGAGAGTGAGGTGCTCGTACCCAGCCGGAGTTAAAAGACCACGCACTGAGCAGAGCAACTGAGCAAAAGCACACTATCGATCTACCCAACCCAGAAAAGCACACATCTCTGTGATACAGAGGCTAAGGCAACATGTGAGTAAAGGATTTTGAATCAGCAATTGTGCTGATGAGCCAGTCAGCAATTTTTCAGAAACAGCAAACATGTCGTCAGCCTCCAGGAGCTGCAGAAGATTGTGAGATATAAAGGAGTGAAACCAGGGCAGGAGAAACTGATTCCTCGTGTAGGAAGCTGAGGAAAAAGATGCACACCCTGCAGACTGAAAGGAAGACAGCACAAACTATCAGTAATGTCAGCCTAGAAGAAAGTGTAGTGCAGTGTGTTGCAACTAAGTTTTTGTTCAATATTTGTTTTGTCTGAAAGAGACTATTTTGATCAGATACATGCAATACTATTTCTTTCTCATTCTCTGTCTTTTTATGTCTTATTTGGATCACACCATAAAGTTCATAACCCAGCCAGTTGCTTTGGCTCTGAAAGCATCCCTCAGCAGGGACAGCCCTGATCCCCAAACACAGGGCTGCCCTTCCCACTGCCCGTCTGCTCTCTGCCCAGTGGAAGTAGCGTTTCTGCCCCGCAGCTGTGTGAGAGAAGATGACCTGAGAGCACTAACCCACCTCTGGAGAGGGAAGAGTCTCAGCTGGAAGGGAGGAGGAGCTGCCGGGCTGCCGCAGACAAGGCGCCGCTGAAATGATAGAGAAATCTTTTAGAATCAAACGTCACCTGGCTCAGTGTTTAAGCTGTAGTACATGATCACATTATATTATTAAAACATGCAGACTGCCATTTCCATTCTGTACAAACAAAGGGTTTTCCATTGTAGAAAACACCACTGCAAATCCAAAGCGGAGTGCACTGGGACTGCAGTCCAGAGAAACCCATCATGTTACAAGAACTGGAGGCCATTTCACACCAAAACTGTACAATAGGATTCTTTCTGCACACCCAGTACTGGGGGCTGTGTCAGAGGCTCCTCACCGTTCTGTGATGATTTTAGACGTCGAATCGGGCAGGAGGCAGGCGCTCTTCGGGAGCTCTCGTCCCGTGCTATAACTCGGACCACGTGTCGGCACAATTGCTTCCTACATCGAAACAGAAACTTCAAACAACAAACCCCAACAAGAAATCTGTGCACACTTGGACTCCTGCTGCAGCTGAGGAGCTGTCACGCACACACCTCCTGGGTGGGTAGTGTTGGCCGTAGGACGTGTTGTTCACAGAGAGAAAAAATACACCATAGCAAGTCAGCACTCAAACAAACCAAAAGGCCAGTTTTAGTGAAGTTGACGCAGCTGGCCACACAAACACTCACTGGGTCTCTTCACCAGGTATCCACACAGACAGCACCCCAGGAAACCAGACCCATGAAAACACAGGCAGAGCATGCAGACTCCACACAGACAGCAGCCCAGGAAACCAGACCCATGAGAACAGGGGCAGAGCATGCAGACTCCACACAGACAGCACCCCATGAACAGGACCCATGAGAACACAGGCAGAGCATGCAGACTCCAAACAGACAGCACCCCAGGAAACTGAACCCATGAGAACGGGGCAGAGCATGCAGACTCCACACAGACAGCACCCCAGGAACAGGACCCATGACAACAGGGGCAGAGCATGCAGACTCCACACAGACAGCACCCCAGGAACAGGACCCATGAGAACAGGGGCAGAGCATGCAGACTCCAGACAGACAGCACCCCAGGAACAGGATCCATGAGAACAGGGGCAGAGCATGCAGACTCCACACAGACAGCACCCCAGGAAACTGAACCCATGAGAACAGGGGCAGGGCATGCAGACTCCATACAGACAGCACCCCAGGAAACCAGACCCATGAGAACAGGGGCAGAGCATGCAGACTTCACACAGACAGCACCCCAGGAAACCAGACCCATGAGAACAGGGGCAGAGCATGCAGACTCCACACAGACAGCACCCCAGGAACAGGACCCATGAGAACAGGGGCAGAGCATGCAGACTCCACACAGACAGCACCCCAGGAACCAGACCCATGAGAACAGGGGCAGAGCATGCAGACTCCACACAGACAGCAGCCCAGGTAACACACCCCAGCAGGAGGAGGCGCCGACGGACTCGCTCATGGTGCAGTGAGCCCAGCGGTGTGAGGCTGGTGTCCAGCGCTGATGTGTCCCTGATAGTCCTGTCCCACAGCCTGCGAGTCACCGTTTCTTCCACAAAATACTCCAGCCAGCGCTTTTTAGACTAAAGTTTCTTAAGTTTCTGTTTTTGTCGCAGATTAGATTAAAAAAGCCGCCTGTTGACCTGCTGGAGGTCAGACCCGCTCCGGCAACAGCTACTGCAGCTCCGTTGCCCCGGCAACCACGTTTTATTTAACAAAGTAAAATAAACACCGGAGAAAAGTTTGCAAACAAGACAAGAGAGCTCAGAAACCCACAGACACGACGGCAGTGGGTTTTGTTTCTGTGTCGAGTGGATAAACCAGGCAGGACGAGCGCTGCAAACACACTAGAGTACACATAACACAATCAGGGGTACACAAGAGTCCCGCTCTTTACACAAACAGGTTCAACAGGTCAATAAAGAGCAGGTCGGCACAGCTGTCATGATGTCTCATTTACAAAGAATCTGAAGATTTGCTCGTCTCTTCCCAGAGCAGCTTCACTCCGGAGAGCAAGGAACAGCTCCTGCCGAGTCCGTCTTGTAAGACAGACATAGAAATCCGCGACACGGTAAATACACTGACATTGTATAATTAATTCTGATGCTCAATCAAATCTGCGGAACACGTGCGGAGCGCAGTCCAGAACACTATAAAGACTACATTTCCCACAAGCCCTGTGGCGACTTCCTTTTGACGTAATCGATTCGCGTCTTTTTATTTTTAATTATAACAACAATACATGCCATAAAAACAAGAATACATATAACACAGAGTATAGTCAGGGGTACATACGATAATACATGTACATGTTATGGAAAAAGATTAAACAAGTAATCTTGTTTAATAGTAAACAAAAGCAGATGAGGTCCGTACATGTTTCAAATTGTCTGTACAGACGCATTTACATCCGTTTTAAAGTGTTTAAACATGGGTCTCCTCTCACAGCATTTCGTTAATTATTATGAAGTATCATATTTTTTTAAATACAAACGATATTTTCATATTACTTTCAATAGGTTTAAAATGTAGTATTATTTAACTTCTTTAAAAGTAATGTCAATATTAGTTTCCTTCTTTACGTTATCTTTCAGAGTTGCTGTCACAAACGTCACAGTTATCATCTGTATTGATTTTCAATCTCTGCACAACGAGGATCTGTACAGAGGCGCTATTGGACTCGCCGCCATAGACTCGTGTATCTCTGTCGCCGCCCAGTGGACATTTCTCGAAAGTGCAGTTCTTTTTAACTTTTTATGGTAGCAATAAAAATAGATACAATACAAACAAGAGTATATTTATAGCACATCAATAATACCATCAGGGGTACATAGTATAATATATTTACACTTCTGAAAAAAAGATTAAACCAGGTTAATAAAGATAAGGGCTGATATAGTCTGTAAATACACTTTTACATCTATTTAAAATGTTCTAACGAAGCTGCCTGAGGAAAGAACTTACTGTTTTGATTACATGAATCAGAGATTGTGACTCTGCCTTTAGCTTCCCATTCCTTCCAAACAATTTCAATTTCACACCTCTGGTTGTGCCAGAGGGTCCTCAGTGGAAGAGATACCAGGGTCCCCAGCACTGCTGTCACCTCTTCTGTACTCCTCCTATGCTAACAGCTGTGTATCTACTGCTGACTCCGTGAAAGGAATCAAGACTCCAGATGATCCCACCCAAATAAAAAAAAAATTCTGGAGTGGAAGGAGGTCTCTGCTTTAGTCGGCTGGTGCCGTGAAAACAACCTCTAACTCTGTATAACTCCAACTGCCTGTGTCTCAGGAAGCCCTGGTCCGTTTGTAATGGAAAACCATTGGGAGCACTAGAATGACTGATTTCCATCTTCACTCTAGGTCACTGTGCTGAACAGCACATTACTGTATTCTGCATATGATATGTCTGTTATTTACACCTTTTCTTTCTCACTTTGTCTCTCTGTCCGTTTGGATCAGGTATTTGGAGAGCACCACCACACCAGCCAAACTACCCAAACAGTTGCTTAGGCACTCAAGTGGACTTGATCAAATTAAACTTTCCAACCTAAACAGGAAAATGACAGTTTAAATGGATTCTACTGCCTTATTAATCATATTTCTCTTCTAAATTCTTTTAAAATAAAAACAAATATTTCTGACATGATACACACAAATAGCTATTTTTATACTTTCTGGTTATATTTCAATCTTATAAATGAAGCATTTCTTTCCTGCGGTTTGAGGTTGTTAAAGAGAAAGACCCCATACTATCACAACCCCCTTTACAGGCTGGTGAAAGAGGTGAAATGAGGTAGCGGAGGTGTAATTGAGTCGGACAGCAAACTGTCACCTGCTGCTTGCCAGGACAGGAATCTTACAAAGGTCCACTCCTCCCAGGAGGGTCACAGTAACAATGATGATGAGTAACACGAATGATTACAGTTCAGGGCCCCAGCACTGCCACCCACTAAAATAAACATGACACACAAGAGAACCCACAAGACAGTCATGGAAATCCATGACAAGATAAACACGCTGAAATGGTACAATATAATTAATTCTGATGTTCAATCAAATCACCGAAACACGTGGGCAGTGCGGGCCAGAGAACTACAGAAACTACATTACCCATACGCCCTGTGGGCGACTTCCTTCTGACGTCATCGACTCGCGCCTTTTGACTGTTATTTTAATTTTGGGTTCATTGTATTTATTTTGTATTTTGTATCCATGTACAATACATTCATTCATTCATTCATTACTCTTGTTTGCAATGCAATGTATTCTTTGCATTCTTTGCTGTTGAAAATGCTTAAATATATTTAAAATTAAAATAACGTATTAATACGAACATTACTAACGGTATTTTAATTAAACAAACTTTCGGTGAAATTTTGCTGAATGACCACCAAGCGGCGCCATTGGCACATTATTGTAAGAATAATCATTTCCAAGAAATTTTCCAGTTTAATTCCACGGACCGGCCATCAGAGGGGCACTTTGCGCGTCCTGCTGCTTCTGTTGAATTAATAATTGCTTAAATTATTGTCTGGTTAAATTGTCTGGTGGTAAGTATTTGTAATATAGGATTGCTCATGTCTGATCTGGAACACGAGATGGAAGTTTAACATGTGTGATTCACTGAGGTGGAGGGGTGGGAAATGACTGAAAGAAGTCTTGCCATGCTGTATTATTAATAGTAGTAGCATTGTATTGTATTGTCATATTGTCATATTAACACAAATCCTCAGACTCACTAACATCTCCAATAGAACGACAATCTCACACATCAAATATTAGAGGACCCTTCCTTTATACCTAAAAGCTTTCAGTTGTTGGACAATGAAAAGAGTGCTTGCATGAATCTAATTACTGTTGTTATAAACTCATTACAAGCTAATTGTCTCATTTCTTTTTTTTCTTTCTTCTCTTTTCAGCAGTAAATAAACCCATTACTTGATCCCTTACATTTCAAAACGCTCTGTATCAAACCAACAAATCGTTCATAAATTTAAACCATGTTTTTGAGAAACTAGCCTTAAAATCAAAATGACTACATTCATATGAAACACACTCAGAAACAATATCAAATGGTTTGATACAGAGTGCAGAAACAACTGAAGAGAACTACCAGAACTAAAACAACACCACCACTCTGAGCTGCGCCTCAGATACTGTGAGATGGTTAAGACACTACATGCACACCCTAAAGAATATAGGCACATACACAAACAGACAACTCTCAGACCACAAAAGGCCTGTAGCCAAGACACAGTCAACAACGCTTGACCCAACTGGAGCTCAGACCTGCAGCAAAGCCTGCTCAAACTCCTCAACCTCGTCCTGACGGCCGGCTGTTTCCCTGAGGCCTGGAATCAAGGACTGATCACGCCCGTCTGTAAGAATGGAGACAGACTCGACCCCAAAAGGTACCGGGGCTTCAGTCTTGAATATCTGATAACCGGCCCTCCTTACTGAGCACAATGTCCTGCATTAGAGTCAGACTGGCTTCCTACCAAACCGCCACACATCCCATCACATTCACACCTGGGCTCTGATGGCCCATCTGGACCCAGAACAGCAGAGCCTGGCACTGCTGGAGCAGCACTGTCAGACCCGGGCACTGCCAGCCCATCTGGACCCAGAACAGCAGAGCCTGGCACTGCTGGAGCAGCACTGTCAGACCCGGGCACTGCCAGCCCATCTGGACCCAGAACAGCAGAGCCTGGCACTACTGGAGCAGCACTGTCAGACCTGGTCACTGCCAGCCCATCTGGACCCAGAACAGCAGAGCCTGGCACTGCTGGAGCAGGACTGTCACATCTGGGCACTGCCAGCCAAACTGGACCCAGAACAGCAGAGCCTGGCACTGCTGGGGCAGTACTGTCACACCTGGGCACTGCCAGCCCATCTGGACCCAGAACAGCAGAGCCTGGCACTGCTGGAGCAGGACTGTCAGACCTGGGCACTGCCAGTCAATCTGGACCCAGAACAGCAGAGCCTGGCACTGCCAGCCCATCTGGACCCAGAACAGCAGAGCCTGGCACTGCTGGAGCAGGACTGTCACACCTGGGCACTGCCAGTCAATCTGGACAAGACCAGAGTTATGGTTTTCCAGGAGAAAGCCAGACCTCAGGGAAACGGGTACAAATTCACACTGAACAACAACACATTGGAGCACACATCCAGCTACACATATCTCGGTCTCACCATCAGCTCTTCTGGGAGTTTTGACCTGGCAGTGAATGCACTGAGGGAGAAGGCACTCAGGGCTTTCTACGCAATAAGAAGGAGGCTCTTCAATGTCAACCCACCAACAAGAATTTGGCTCCAAATATCTGAAAGTGTAATCCAACCCATTGCCCTATACGGCAGTGAAGTGTGGGGTCCCCTCACAGACCAGGAGTACACTCTGTAGAAACTCCTCCTTGCGCAGAGAAAAACAGCTAACAGCGAGTGCAGGGCTGAATTAGGCCAGTACCCACTATTGGTAAACATACAGAACAGAGTAATCAAACACTTGTTACACCTGAGAAACAGAGGCCACAATTCATACCACCACTAGGCCCTGCTGATCCCAGAGTACAGCTGGTCTTGACACCAGTCAGTCTCAGGACAGCACAGCTGCAGCAACACCAATCACAATCATCCAAATGCGGAGGGGACTGCAGTCCAGAGAAACCCAGCATTTGACAAGGACTGGAGGCCATTTCGCACCACAACTGTAGAACAGGATTCTTTCTGCACACCCAGTACTGGGGGCTGTGTCGGAGGCTCCTCACCAGAAGAGACTTGCATTCCTGTTGGCTCCTCTCGTTCTGTGATGATTTTAGACGTCGAATCGGGCAGGAGGCAGGCGCTCTTCGGGAGCTCTCGTCCCGTGCTATAACTCGGACCACGTGTCGGCACAATTGCTTCCTACATCGAAACAGAAACTTCAAACAACAAACCCCAACAAGAAATCTGTGCACACTTGGACTCCTGCTGCAGCTGAGGAGCTGTCACGCACACACCTCCTGTGTGGGTAGTGTTGGCCGTAGGACGTGTTGTTCACAGAGAGAAAAAATACACCATAGCAAGTCAGCACTCAAACAAACCAAAAGGCCAGTTTTATTGAAGTTGACGCAGCTGGCCACACAAGCACTCACTGCGTCTCTTCACCAGGTATCAGAAACAAAATAAAGGAACAATCTTTTTATCATATCCACTCGCACCTTGCTCTCATTTCCAGACTCCTAACTTACCACTCCCAACAAACCCCAGTGCTCGCAACACCCTTTAAATAGGATTTGGCCCGTACCACTATGGATACAATAGGTGTAAAACAGAAAATTCACAAGACAAACAACACATAGCACAGCAGTCCGGACTACTTGGACACACAATTACATGAAACCCTTAACAATTCACAGGACAGACATTCATCAGATCTTCTATACCTAGTTGCCATTTTTCGCAATAACATTAGGCTCTGATAACCTCCCCTCTCAGCATTCCAGCAATGTTATGTTCCTCTAGCTAAGCTTCAGGCATATAACCAGTCTCCTATCTGTTTGCAACCTTTTGACCTTTCTGAGGACCCCTCAGAACAAATAGACACTGGCGTCTCCTCTCATGCAGTGCTGTTAAGACTTAAGCTAGTGGCATCCTACACTATGCTTTGTTCCTTTAGGGCCATTTCTCTAAAAATAGTGTTCTCTACCTTTTGATTCCCCTCCTGTCCACAGCTAGAACAACTGTTTGCTAACAAAGACTGTTTATCTGTCTGGAAAGGTCTCCAAACTGTTACCAATTCCAAAAGAAAATCCCCTCAGATACATCTTGATCACTCTCTACCAGATAACACATTTTACAGCAGGTCTGAAACACAAAGGATCTCCAACGACCTTGTCCATGGCAGTCTCGCAACTCCTCCAAATAATTCACATCCTGGGGATGAGCTATTGTCCCCCACTCAACTGGAGTGCCACACCCACTCACACTCAATCTCTCACGAAGACTTGACGCCGTTTACAAGTCTTGAGAATGCCCTGTGAAGCAAAGAACAGGATGTGTTAAGGCTATTCAAAAAGCAAAACTGTAAAAAGGCAGCAGGACCTGACTGTGTATCTCCAGCCACACTACAGCCCTGTGCTGGCCAACTCGCTCCAATCTTTACAGACGTTTTTAAGCAATCATTGTCCCAGTGCACAGTGCCAGACTGCTTCAAATCTTCTGTTATTGTTCCTGTTCCAAAAAAGGACACAAGAACCTGCCTTAATGCCTACAGACCCGTCGCACTAACGTCAGAACTGGCGCGTCTTCCCAACACGTTCGTGTCACAGTGAGGTGACCCCTCAAACAAGAATTATTTCCTGCCTCATATATGACTACGGCACCTAGCAATGCAAACAGGGTGCTAGGGCCCCTCTCCATTACCACAGGTTCTGTTGATCTCCCAGATCCACCAATGCCCACACAGACCAGCGACAAGCATGTGTATCGTATAAGTGACCTTTTTATTTTCTATCCACATTCACCATCAGCCAAAGACACAACGAAAACAGCAGCAACAAAAGGTCCTTCCAAGGATCATAATGAATCCAGAGGGACAGCAGTCTTTTCTGTCAAGTACCGAAGAGTAGCCACTCGAACGATTCTTCTTCGTACCTGTAAAGTCTTTGATGGCCCCAGTGAACGAGAGGCCGGTCCCATTTCCCCAGACTCCGTTCAGGTTCCACTAGAAATCCTCCCGCGAACTGTATTCCATTCCCCTCAGTTTGGAGCGGCTAGCCGGGCCGGTTTCTCGCTCCTTGCCTTCAGGTATTAAAAGTCTCTGTACAGTACCTCTGTTCCGATGCCACTGTCTCCCGTGGTCGTCAATCGGTCCTTGCCTCCGCGAACTCGCGCTCCGCAGCTTCCCTTGTGCTGCCTGTGTCGTCTCCCAGGTCTGGTGGGAATCGGGAGCGCGCTCCGTTCCGGCTCAGATGGTTTTATTCCTCCCCTCAGCCCATCTCCCTCAGGGGGTTTTCCACTGTCCCTGTCAGAAAGGGGCTTGCCCAGTATTTTACCAGGAGGAAGCTCGTGTGGCTGAAGAGTGTGAGAGTGCCGAGCTTAGGTGTTATGGGCCCTTATCACTTCTTTGTTCACTCTCCGGGTCGGAGAAACCTGAAAAGAGACAAACGTTGTGAGACCATTTATAAGCTCGGTGACCTCGAATTAAACAGAACAATAGCAACACTGTTCTACAAACCTTTCATTGAAAGGGTTTTCAAACACTGTCCCACTTGCTGGTTTGGCAACATCAGTAGCTGGAATTGAATATGCAGCCATTAGTCTGCCTGGCAAAAAACAACCGGTCTCTCCAGTGGTCTGCATACAAGTGAACACACAAACCCCATACTATTAAAACCCCTTTAGGGCACACTCACACCACAACACAATCAACCCGACAGACTCACCAACACTGGACTGCAGAAGCGGCAGGAAACCCTTGAGAACATGAGCAGAGCATGCAAACTCCACACAGACAGCACTCCAGGAAACCAGACACATGAGAACATGTGCAGAGCATGTGCGCCGTCTCTCAGCCTTTCACCTCCACATGCAGATCAGGACGCGACCGGAGACCGGAGACTCCTCACTCCTGCAGGAGGAGGCGCCGACGGACTCGCTCAGCCCAGCGCTTACATTTCCCTGACAGTCCTGTCCTACAGCCTGCGACTCACCGCTTCTTCCTTTTCTTCTGCGAAATGTCCACAAAATACTCCAGCCAGCGCCGTTTAGACTAAAGTTTCGGCTTTGCCAGCTGTCTCCCTCCCGGAGGTCAGATCGAAACAACTTCTGCAGCACCGTTTCCCCAGCAACCACGTTTTATTTAACAAAGTAAAATAAACACAGGAGAAAAGTTTGCAAACATGCAGGCAGGATGAGCGCTGCAGACACATGCTGCTGCCCGGGTCCGTCTTGTGAAATAAACAGAATTTTGCACCCCAGGAACTAGACCCACGAGAACATAAGGAGAGCATGCAAACTCCACACACACAGCACCCCAGAAAACTGGAGCCACGAGAACATGAGCAGAGCATGCAAACTCCACACACACAGCACCCCAGAAAACTGGAGCCACGAGAACATGCGCAGAGCATGCAGACTCCACACAGACAGCACCCCAGGAACTAAATCCAGGCTCCCAGCGCTGCCACCCACTGCGCCGCCGTCTCTCACCTCCACTTGCAGATCATGACGCGACCGGAGACCGGAGACTCCTCACTCCTGCAGCAACACACCCCAGCAGGAGGAGGCGCCGACGGACTCGCTCATGGTGCAGTGAGCCCAGCGGTGTGAGGCTGGTGTCCAGCGCTGATATTTACCGACAGCCTGCGACTCACCGTTTCTTCCTTTTCTTCTGCATAATGTCCACAAAATACTCCAGCCAGCGCTTTTTAGACTAACGTTTCTGCTTTGCTCGCTGATTAGATTACAAAAGCCGACTGTTTACCTCCTAGAGGTCAGCTCGCACCAACTTCTGCAGCACCGTTTCCCCGGCAACCACGTTTTATTGACAAAGTAAAATAAACACAGGAGAAAAGTTTGCAAACAAGACGGGAGCTAAGAAACACGAGGACAGTGGGTTTGCTTTATGTGCCGGGTCGATTAACCAGCGCTGCAGACACGTGAAATACAAGAAAACATACACACAAGGGAACACATAAGAGAGACAAAGAAATACAAGACACGATAAATACGCTGAAATTGTATTAATATAATTCATTCTAATGTTCAATGAAATCAGCGAAACACATGGGCAGGGCAGCCCAGTAAACTACAGAGACTACATTACCCATAAGCCCTGTGGGCGACACCATTTTGACGTCATCGACTCATACTTTTGTATTTTTTATGAGACCAAAAACTACAAGAAAACGTAACGTAGCAGTCGTATTGTCAGGATACATGCAATAATACATGTACATTTTATGGAAAAAAAGATTCAACAAGGTAAATGCAGATAAGGCCCGTCCATGCTTCACCGTTCTTACAACACAGAAACAGACACATTTCAGAAAGACATTCTGAAATAAAATGTCTTTACATCCGTCTTAAACTGTTCAAACACGGTCTCCTCTCACACCATTCCCTTAATAATTATGTTGCGCAAGTATAATAATGTTTAAAAATACAAACGATATTTTCATCTTCCTTTTCAATGGGATTAAAATGTAACAAATTTATTTCTTTCCGATTTCAAGTCTTTCCGATAGCGCTTTGAGACTCAGCTCCGTGGACTCGTGTATCTCTGTCGCCACCCAGTGGACATTTCTCGGAAGTGTCACCGCCCGCCGGAATTCGGAAAAGTCCCGGGACTGAAGCTGTGTGACTGGACAAGAGCCTGTCTCCCGCCTCCTGCTGAAATCTCAGCGCCGATTGGACAAAAGCTGCTCACAGTCCGGATCCAGTGGAAGGCCGATCCACTCCGGGTTTTCCGTAGCCGGCAGTCCGGATCCAGTTGAAGGCCGATCCACTCCGGGTTTTCCGTAGCCGGAAGTCCGGATCCGGTGGAAGGCTGATCCACTCCGGGTTTTCCGTAGCCGGAAGTCCGGATCCGGTGGAAGGCCGATCCACTCCGGGTTTTCCGTAGCCGGAAGTCCGGGTCCGGTGGAAAGGCCGATCCACTCCGGGTTTTCCGTAGCCGGAAGTCCGGATCCGGTGGAAGGTCGATCCACTCCGGGTTTTCCGTAGCCGGAAGTCCGGGTCCGGTGGAAAGGCTGATCCACTCCGGGTTTTCCGTAGCCGGAAGTCCGGATCCTTTACGATGCACGCCAGACTACGTTACAGATCACCGGATTACATTACACAGGCAAATAAAGATAAGGTACGCACAGCTTTCATGTTGTGATACTTAGACATGGTTTGGAGACGTTCCCTCGTGTGTATTTTGAATTATTCAAATGCGTGTCGCTTCAATTTGGAAGCGCATCATTTCAGTGCATGAGTTTACCTGTTATATTGGGCGAGATTTCACACGGATAATCAAACAAGAACGAGTTTGCCCTGGAATCCAGTCCACTGCCCAACCTGAAAGTCAGAGCATGAGAACGGACGGATTGTATGGCGATTGTGGTGTTGCTCGACCACATCAGTTAGGCGAGAAGTACAATCTGCTTCTACGACATACGGTCTAATTATTCAATTTTCGATTATTTCTCATCTTTAGGCTATTTATACATCTAATAACGAGCAAGTATAATGATTAAGCCAATGATACATTATATTTTAGATTCGGTTCAGCAGTATTGAGCAGTAAAATAATATCAATTTGTCTACAGGAAATGTCAGAATTAGAAGCCTTCTTTACACCATTTTGCCGATCTGTTCAGAGTGTTTTAACAACAGAACAAAACAAAAACAAACGTAAGGTTTCTGGGCTGCTTTGAGAAAGACAATTATCATCTATATTACTTTTAAATCTATGCACAATGTGTATCTTTACCGGGTCGATTCAATGTACAATTTTGTACTGACGCCTTAACCTTATTATTCATACAAAATCTGTTTGACAATAGTCATGTTTGATTCCACTCACTTTCCCCAAAGAAGTGCTCAAAAATAGTTTGACAAGATATTGTGAGATTGCGAGAGGGATCTGAAGTATTTATTAGTACAAGTATAACTAAATTGTTTTCCTTGTAGTCTAATAAAGGTTGTAAATTCTTCCATAGTTTCTGATGGTATACTGTTAAGTTTCTTAAAAGCATCAATACCTCTCTAGGAGTAGCTCTGGTTACGACGGATTGTTATCAGACTTATCACAAACATTATATCTATTCATAAAATCTGCTTGATTCTACATTTCATCATCCACACCAGTTAATTTGTTGACCCCGCTTATACTATTTTAAACCCAGTTTTCAAAGCACAGGTTTATTTTTTCTCTGTATTCTAGATGATGTATCTATGGGAGGTATGTTTATCTATAAGAGACCACGTGAGGAGAACTTCTTCATGGAAGCTGGCAAGTTTCAGGGGGGTTTCCAGCATCCAAATGACATTCAAGTAAAAAGTCTATACCCGCTAGTTCCTGAATGATTAAATTAGGGAAACATACACCACCTACTTTGCTTAATTTTGTAAATAATACTCTGTCGGTATCGGTATTAGATGCTCTAAACCCTGTAGCATTTAGGCCTCCTTCTGCCCGTGTTTGAGAAATAACAACCATGAATAAAGTTTTTTTTATTATTTTACTAAGGTAGAGAACATCAAATCACAAAATCACCTTTTTGAAAATCTTAATACCAAGATATTTAATCACATCTTTTACATGTATATTACGTACGGAGCAGACACTTTCCAACAGCCACCAGTTCACTTTTCTGATATGTAAAGAAAGACCAGATACAGAGGAAATGACTTGTAAACGCATTTAATTGCTTTGTCCACCTCTGTGTGCTTTCTCAGAGAGAGAGTTGTATCCTCAGCCAATTGGGAACACCTGTAATCTCTTTATCCTGTACTTGAATACCCTGAAACTATTTGTTATAGGGGTGTAAGCAGTGGGAAGAGGAGTGGGCTCGTGTCGAATTGCCTTACCCGTTCCCAATCTGCAGGAGGTCCCACGACAGCAGGTAGCTGCTCCGGTCGCTGGAGCTCAGTTCGCTGTCGAGGGAGGACGAGGGCTCTGGCTCGGGGGAATCACGGCTCCACAGCTCCTACCTGTTGCAGAGTGTTTCTGCCCTCCCGATGGCCTCTGTGTTTTAGAAGGATCTGTCTCTTTTCGCTTGCTTACACCACAGGTTTCATCGACGATAGTGTGCATCCTGAAGCAGTGAGTTATCGGTCTTATTTCTACTGAGAAACAGTTCAAGCACTCACAAAACAATAACCAGGAGACGGTGTATGAAAAAGAATTGTAAAACTTGCAGAGAAGATTTGAATAGACAGTGGACGTCACACTGCGTGCTTGAATATCAAAGATTCAATTCATTCTTTCCTGTAGGTTAACTTCCTGTTTGACATTGTTCCGCTGTCACTTCTTCACAAACTCATAACTCGCCGTGTTCAATTTTGTGTTGAGTTACAGGAACCTCAGCATCAGATGAAATCCTCTTCAGCGCCCCAGGGAGACTGGGGGACTTGCCAGATTTTCAGCTTTATCACTGGGTCCTTCGGCTCAGGGCTGTTGAGCAAAGTGCTCCCCTCTGCTGGAGAGCCACAGGGGCACTACAGAGCGGCCTCGTGTTCCCTGCTCCTGTCCGTGCCTGTGGACGGCCAGTGTGACCGCGCGCGAGACAAAGTAGTGCATTCGTGGTGTAAATACAGAATGTTCACTAGCTGACTGAGGAACGTTACAGAGACGGGAGTATACGTTCTGAAATAATGTGAACCACTGTTACTACACTCAGACAGACTACTTAAAAATCATGTGGCTTTTTAAGGTCGTTTTGTCTGCCTAAAGTACGTTAGATTTGTCACAGCAAAGAGTTTGAATACTTACAGAATGCAGCAGCTAGAATTGTTACTTGGAGCAGAAAGAATGACCACATAACCCCCATACTTCTCTCTCTTCATTGGCTTCCTCTCGGGTACAGGGCGGACTTCAAACTCCTTCTACTTACTTACAAGGCTCTCAGAGGTCAGGCACCTGTCCTGCCTCGCAGGGATGCTGCAGAGGAGAAATACTGTACACAGCATAGTTTCAGAGGCCTGTCTGTCCTGGGCTGGGCACCATGTGAGTTGAATGCTGCATCAGTGCCATGGATCCAAGAGGGGCATCATGGATACAGCTGTCGTTTAGGAGGATTCTGCTGGTCTGCAGAGACCTGCATGGGGTACTGACATACAGACGACATGATGGATGGATGGATTAATACCCGCATTCATTTCTTTCTTTTTTTTTAATGATATAATGTTAGCATGCCCAAAGGGGTTGGGCAGCCAGTTGACCTTGGACCCCTAGAGGATTTTATTCTCCTTACTGAGGAGTCTTTGGTTCCTTTCCTCCATTGTCTTCAGTTCTGTATTCACAAAATGTATATTTACCTGCATTGTTAAGCGCCCTGGGGCAACCTTGTTGTGAAAGGCGCTATATGAAAATAAATTGAATTGAATTGAATGAGAGAGTCACAGCTTTTCCAGTTTCCTCTCCTATTATCTTCTTTATCTGCACTCTAAAACACAGTGAAACCTTGAACCTTTCAACTGGACCACTGCCGTTCTACATCACAATGACTTTAACTAGGACGGAGACTTGAATGGGATGAAAAAGGAAAAGGCATTATTTGCAGGAAGAAATTAAACTGTTCCACCTGATCACTTGCTAAACAAAGTGATTCACTGGAGTGGAGGCGGTGAAAGCTTTGTGAATCAACTTACAAAAGGAAACGTAAGAAACGTAGCTCCCATATTTAACCCTTGAAAAATCTATGAGTGTCATGTAGAGGTGAAAGTATTGTTCAATTATTCTAATAAAGCTCACTCAACTAAGACCCAGAAAAGTACCAGAGTATTCTCACCTAAGAGGAAATACTAACAAGTAGGATGTTAAAATGAAAAGCATTAAAAACTGAATGATCTTCAGTAGCTGAAATGATTATTGAGCTGTGGGTCACAGTGCTCCTGAAAAAAAATCAAATTTCAGCAGACACCCAAGGTGAGCACCATGCTGAGCCAGTGTACAAGTGTATGAATCACAGTTTCAAGGAGCTTTTTTCAGTTTCGTTCCACTGATCGGCCAACACGGGGGGAACTTCAGTCTTACTCGCCCTATTGCATTAAGAAACTGTACAACATTCTCCAATAAGAACTTGCGACCTCACCTAACGAAAAGCAATTTGCGTAGCAGGGAAAGACTGGACTCCCACTGGGGATTTTTGTTTTTCATCCCGATGGTGATGTGCACTATATAGAACGTTGCTGGACCCATGTGCAATTGGTGTCATTTCTAATCTAGAGGTCAAAGCTGTGAAACTTTCAAAGAGATGGAAGATCTCTTGCGAGACACCAATTCACAGAAGGGGCTAATGAAATCTTTGCTTGAAGTCTCATTGTGCTGCACTATTTCATTTTTCAGTGGGCACGACTCACAGGCATCTAAAATCATCTCAGTGACGGACTAAACAGGCCTCTCGCAAAGACTCGGGAACGGACACAGACCTTATCATCTCTGCTCCTCGGGAAGCGTGCAGAGATCACATTAGATGTGTTGCTCAAGCTCTTTATTGTCACGTACAGTAAACCCAGCAGTGTGGTCAGTGCGGGATGTGTTCTGTCCTGATGGCAGGGTCGGCAGCCAGAGGAGACCTGAAACACAAGACGGAGAGGTAAGACATTGATTCCGACAGAGAGAGCTTTCACACCGGATTACTGACAAGAGGAGCAATAAGAGAAGAGTTGTAAAGACACGCCGAAGAGAATATTCTCATCTAAGAGGAAATATTAACAAGTAGGATGTTAAAATGAAAAGCATTAAAAACTGCATGATCTGCAGTAGCGAAATGATTACTGAGCTCTGGGTCACGGACAGCAGGGGAGTGAATGAGTTGTTTATTTTGTTTCCTGTGAATTATGTAGAATTCACAACGTGTTCCATTTGTACAGGAAAACCATTGAGAGCAGATTCACTTCTTCTGCGCCAGAATGAATGATTTCCATCTTCACTCTAGGGTACTGTACTTTATAGCACTGTATTGTATTCTGCATATATGTCTGTTATGTATACATTTTCTTTCTCACTTTGTCTCTCTGTCCATTTGTATCAGTTTGTTGGAGAGCACCATCACACCAGCATCACAACATTTATTCTACTGCCTTATTAAGCAAATGTCTCTACTAAATTCATTTTATATATAAAACGTTTTTTGACATGATATACACAAATGGCTAATTATACTTTCTGATTATATTTCCATCTTAGAAATGAAGCATTTCTCTCCTGCAGTTTGAGGTTGTTAAATAGAAAACTGGATCACTCCAGGGCCGAATCTTCTCCCTCTCTTACACTCTCTTACATTCGTTCACGAATGATCACAAGAGCAAACACACAGACTGGCTTCTCACAAAGTGTGTCGATGACACAGTCCCGGTCAGCTTACTAAAGGACCCAGAAAATCACCACGGGCCAGTCTGAACAGTTTCACGGAATAGTCTGTTGACTTCTCTTTGATGTTTCATGTTACAAGAGCAAAACAATACTCACTGATTTGAGGATAATTGCACCATCCCTCCAGCCTACTGAAATGAACCGTCAGACTGCAGAAGCTGTCAGTGACTACAGGTCCTTGGGACTGGTCAGAGAAACCTGAGATGAGACAAACGTTGTGAGACCATTTATAAGCTTGTGACCTCAAATTAAACGGAAGTCAGACATTTTCAAAGGGGGCAACACTGCGGCACAGTGGTTAGCATCGCTGCCTCATAGCACCGGGGCCCTGGGTTTGATTCCAGGGGTGCTGTCTGTGTGGAGTCTGCATGTTTGTTCGCGCTGCAGGGGACACCTCACCCCCACAGGGCACACAGACACAAACTCACACCACAGCCCATTTTTCCACAACACAATCAACCCGCCAGTATCAGTTTGTGTTCAGTGCCGGGGAGGTGCCTTGTCCTTGCAGAACAAAAACAAGGTGATCAGGACTGACGGCAAGATTCAGGTATTCAAGTACCCAGTAAATCCAGGGCTCAAATGGGGGAACTGTTTCACGAGCTACACAACATCCTCACACACGATGACAGAGCCTTGGAAAGCCGTGTGGAGAGTGAGGTGCTCGTACCCAGCCGGAGTTAAAAGACCACGCATTGAGCAGAGCAACTGAGCAAAAGCACACTATCGATCTACCCAACCCAGAAAAGCACACATCTCTGTGATACAGAGGCTAAGGCAACATGTGAGTAAAGGATTTTGAATCAGCAATTGTGCTGATGAGCCAGTCAGCAATTTTTCAGAAACAGCAAACATGTCGTCAGTCTCCAGGAGCTGCAGAAGATTGTGAGATATAAAAGAGTGAAACCAGGGCAGGAGAAACTGATTCCTCGTGTAGGAAGCTGAGGAAAAAGATGCACACCCTGCAGACTGAAAGGAAGACAGCACAAACTATCGGTAATGTCAGCCTAGAAGAAAGTGTAGTGCAGTGTGTTGCAACTAAGTTTTTGTTCAATATTTGTTTTGTCTGAAAGAGACTATTTTGATCAGATACATGCAATACTATTTCTTTCTCATTCTCTGTCTTTTTATGTCTTATTTGGATCACACCATAAAGTTCATAACCCAGCCAGTTGCTTTGGCTCTGAAAGCATCCCTCAGCAGGGACAGCCCTGATCCCCAAACACAGGGCTGCCCTTCCCACTGCCCGTCTGCTCTCTGCCCAGTGGAAGTAGCGTTTCTGCCCCGCAGCTGTGTGAGAGAAGATGACCTGAGAGCACTAACCCACCTCTGGAGAGGGAAGAGTCTCAGCTGGAAGGGAGGAGGAGCTGCCGGGCTGCCGCAGACAAGGCGCCGCTGAAATGATAGAGAAATCTTTTAGAATCAAACGTCACCTGGCTCAGTGTTTAAGCTGTAGTACATGATCACATTATATTATTAAAACATGCAGACTGCCATTTCCATTCTGTACAAACAAAGGGTTTTCCATTGTAGAAAACACCACTGCAAATCCAAAGCGGAGTGCACTGGGACTGCAGTCCAGAGAAACCCATCATGTTACAAGAACTGGAGGCCATTTCACACCAAAACTGTACAATAGGATTCTTTCTGCACACCCAGTACTGGGGGCTGTGTCAGAGGCTCCTCACCGTTCTGTGATGATTTTAGACGTTGAATCGGGCAGGAGGCAGGCGCTCTTCGGGAGCTCTCGTCCCGTGCTATAACTCGGACCACGCGATGGCACAATTGCTTCCTACATACAAACAGAAACTTCAAACAACAAAACCCAACAAGAAATCTGTGCACACTTGGACTCCTGCTGCAGCTGAGGAGCTGTCACGCACACACCTCCTGCGTGGGTAGTGTTGGCCGTAGGACGTGTTGTTCACAGAGAGAAAAAATACACCATAGCAAGTCAGCACTCAAACAAACCAAAAGGCCAGTTTTATTGAAGTTGACGCAGCTGGCCACACAAACACTCACTGGGTCTCTTCACCAGGTATCCACACCGACAGCACCCCAGGAAACCAGACCCATGAGAACAGGGGCAGAGCATGCAGACTCCACACAGACAGCACCCCAGGAACAGGACCCATGAGAACATGGGCAGAGCATGCAGACTCCACACAGACAGCACCCCATGAACAGGACCCATGAGAACACAGGCAGAGCATGCAGACTCCAAACAGACAGCACCCCAGGAAACTGAACCCATGAGAACGGGGAAGAGCATGCAGACTCCACACAGACAGCACCCCAGGACACCAGACCCGTGAGAACAGGGGCAGAGCATGCAGACTCCACACAGACAGCACCCCAGGACACCAGACCCATGAGAACAGGGGCAGAGCATGCAGACTCCACACAGACAGTACCCCAGGAAACCGAACCCATGAGAACAGGGGAAGAGCATGCAGACTCCACAAAGACAGCACCCCAGGAAACCAGACCCATGAGAACAGGGGCAGAGCATGCAGACTCCACACAGACAGCACCCCAGGAACAGGACCCATGAGAACAGGGGGCAGAGCATCCAGACTCTACACAGACAGCACCCCAGGAACAGGACCCATGACAACAGGGGCAGAGCATGCAGACTCCACACAGACAGCACCCCAGGAACAGGACCCATGACAACAGGGGCAGAGCATGCAGACTCCACACAGACAGCACCCCAGGAACAGGACCCATGAGAACAGGGGCAGAGCATGCAGACTCCAGACAGACAGCACCCCAGGAACAGGATCCATGAGAACAGGGGCAGAGCATGCAGACTCCACACAGACAGCACCCCAGGAAACTGAACCCATGAGAACAGGGGCAGGGCATGCAGACTCCATACAGACAGCACCCCAGGAAACCAGACCCATGAGAACAGGGGCAGAGCATGCAGACTTCACACAGACAGCACCCCAGGAAACCAGACCCATGAGAACAGGGGCAGAGCATGCAGACTCCACACAGACAGCAGCCCAGGTAACACACCCCAGCAGGAGGAGGCGCCAACAGACTCGCTCATGGTGCAGTGAGCCCAGCGGTGTGAGGCTGGTGTCCAGCGCTGATGTGTCCCTGATAGTCCTGTCCCACAGCCTGCGAGTCACCGTTTCTTCCACAAAATACTCCAGCCAGCGCTTTTTAGACTCAAGTTTCTTAAGTTTCTGTTTTTCTCGCAGATTAGATTAAAAAAGCCGCCTGTTGACCTGCTGGAGGTCAGACCCGCTCCGGCAACAACTACTGCAGCTCCGTTGCCCCGGCAACCACGTTTTATTTAACAAAGTAAAATAAACACAGGAGAAAAGTTTGCAAACAAGACAAGAGAGCTCAGAAACCCACAGACACGACGGCAGTGGGTTTTGTTTCTGTGTCGAGTTGATAAACCAGGCAGGACGAGCGCTGCAAACACACTAGAGTACACATAACACAATCAGGGGTACACAAGAGTCCCGCTCTTTACACAAACAGGTTCAACAGGTCAATAAAGAGCAGGTCGGCACAGCTGTCATGATGTCTCATTTACAAAGAGTCTGAAGATTTGCTCGTCTCTTCCCAGAGCAGCTTCACTCCGGAGAGCAAGGAACAGCTCCTGCCGAGTCCGTCTTGTAAGACAGACATAGAAATCCGCGACACGACAAATACGCTGAAATTGTATAATTAATTTAAGTTCTATTAAAAATGTGAGAAATAATAAAGCACGGAAAACATAGGATATATGTAAAAAATACAAGTTAATCATAAAACTTACCTATTACCTCTGGCGGTTAATTGTTTATTTTTCTGTTTGTGTTTGTTTACTTATACCTAATTTGATCCTCTGATTGAATTTGTATTTGTAAATTATTTACAAGTTTAATAAAAAAAAATTCTGATGCTCAATCAAATCTGCGGAACGCGTGGGCTGCGCACGTGTTCTGTAGTGCGCTATAGAGCACTAGAGAGACTACATTTCCCACAAGCCCTGTGGGCGACTTCCTTTTGACGTAATCGATTCGCGTCTTTTTTCTTTTTAATTATAACAACAATACATGCCATAAAAACAAGAATACATATAACATAGAGTATAGTCAGGGGTACATACAATAATACATGTACATGTTATGCAAAAAGATTAAACAAGTAATCTTGTTTAATAGTAAACAAAAGCAGATAAGGTCCGTACATGTTTCAAATTGTCTGTACAAACGCATTTACATCCGTTTTAAAGTGTTCAAACATGGGTCTCCTCTCACAGCATTTCGTTAATTATTATATCGTGGAAGTATCATTTTTTTTAAATACAAACGATATTTTCATATTACTTTCAATGGGTTTAAATGTAGCATGATTTTACTTCTTTAAAAGTAATGTCAATATTAGTTTCCTTCTTTACATTAGCTTTCAGAGTTGCTGTCACAAAAGTCACAGTTACCATCTGTTTTGATTTTCAATCTCTGCACAACGAGGATCTGTAAGGAGGCGCTTTAAGATTCGCCGCCATAGACTCGTGTATCTCTGTCGCCGCCCAGTGGACATTTCTCAGAAGTGCAGTTCTTTTTAACTCATGTAGCAATAAAAATAAATACGACACAAAACAAGAGTATATATAGCAAATCAATAATGTCATCAGGGGTACATAGTATAATATATTTACACTTCTGAAAAAGAAATTCAATATCTGCACAACAAGTCTTCGACAGCGCTTTGAGACTCACCGCCATAGACTCGTGTATCTCTGTTGCCGCCCAGTGGACATTTCTCGGAAGTGTCACCGCCCTCCGTAATTAGGTAAAGTCCCGGAATTGTAATTGTGATTGGACGAAAGCCGTACCTACCCCGCCTCCTGCCGAAATCTCAGCGCTGATTGGTTCTGAGCCGAGTCACTCAACTTGAGGGCGGTAATTCCGTGGAAGAACAGGAAAGTCCGTGGTGATTGGCTAGAAGCGGTGTCACTCACAAAAACCAAAAGGAAATCCCGCCTTTTCTAGCCAACGGCGGTGATTGGACAAGCCCTGTGCCGCTCATTTGACGTCACTTAACTGCGACGAAACCGGATCTGATGTGTGTTTAGCGCGACAGCTGGTCCGTCGCCCGAGGTCGGTGTGTAGCCGCGGCCCAGGATGCTGTGGTTCCGCTCTCTGCTTGTTAAGCACTGCGGACTCCTGGAAAACCGTATTGCAGGGCAGAGAGTTATTGAAATCCAGACGTCGCTGGAGAGTTTGTTTACTGACGAGTCACCTCACGTTGCTGATTAATTCGACCTCCTTGTGTTTTCTCTGCTTTAACAAATAGTAAAAATGCTATTCAATGCACACAAGAGTACATCACAGATCACCGGGGTACATTATACAAGCCAATAAAGATAAGGTCTACTTATCTTTAAGGTCCGGTTTCCTGGGGTACTTGCTTACCCCTTGATCGCAACAACTTTTACAGCTCCGTTGCCACGGCAACCACGTTTTATTGACAAAGTAAAATAAACACAGAAGAAAAGTTTGCAAACAAGACGGGAGCTAAGGAACCCGAGGACAGTGGGTTTGCTTTATGTGCCGGGTCGATAAACCAGCGCTGCAGACACGTGAAATAAAAGAAAACATACACTCAAGGGAACACATAAGAGAGACATACAAATACAAGACACGATCAATACGCTGAAATTGTATTAATATTGTGCGTTACAATATAATTAATTCTACTGTTCAATCAAATCAGCGAAACACATGGGCAGGGCAGCCCAGTGAACTACAGAGACTACATTACCCATAAGCTCTGTGTGCGACAACATTTTGACGTAATCGACTCGCGTCTTTTGTATTCTTTTTTTTAAAGATTTTTTTATTAAATTTGTAAAGCATTTACAAATACAAATACAATCAGAGGATCAAATTAGGTACAAGAGGACAAACACAAACAGAAAAATAAACAGTTAACCGCTGTTTATTTATTAATAATAAATAAACCGAATTTATTATTTCTCACATTTTTAATAGAATTTAAATAGCGTTTCAGCTCCACCTCAAAAGAACTAAAAAGGGGAGTATTATTAGACCATTTGGATTTATGGATGTAAAATTTACCAAGAATGATTAATAAATTGACTATAAATAAATGCTCTTTTTCCAAATTTTCTACTAAACAGTACAATAAAATGTCAAAATCATTCAATCTAAAAAACACCTTTAACTGCCTGCAAACAAAACTCTGTAAATCCGTCCAAAACAACTTCACAAACCTACACCTAACAAATAAATGCACCAAAGATTCCTTTTCCGCCCGACAAAAAACACACAGATCATCCTGCTCATGCTTAAATTTAAAGAGTACTAATTTCACTGGATAAATGAATGATTTTAAACGATATCTCTTTAACTTTATTTGTAATACAAAATCTATCAGGAATTGTCCAAACTAACTTCCAGTTTATATTTTCAAACATTGCATTCCAAAAAGACAAACAAGAAGGGATAAGATGGGGTTTACAAAGATTTCTAATATGAGTATTGTTACACTTCTTATCCTTTATTTCCACGCCATCCAAGAATAAATCAGTTGTAGGACCCAAAAGGAGGTCAGTCCTATTAACACTTTGATTTGCTTTTAATAAACCCACTACACCTTCCGGAATGGCGTCTTTTGTATTCTTTATGAGACCAAAAACTACAAGAAAACGTAACGTAGCAGTCGTATTGTCAGGGTACATGCAATAATACATGAACATTTTATGGAAAAAAAGATTCAACAAGGTAAATGCAGATAAGGCCCGTCCATGCTTCAACGTTCTTACAACACAGAAACAGACACATTTCAGAAAGACATTCTGAAATAAAATGTCTTTACATCCGTCTTAAACTGTTCAAACACGGTCTCCTCTCACACCATTCCCTTAATAATTATGTTGCGCAAGTATAATAATGTTTTAAAATACAAACGATATTTTCATCTTCCTTTTCAATGGGATTAAAATGTAACAAATGTATTTCTTTCCGATTTCAAGTCTTTCCGATAGCGCTTTGAGACTAAGCTCCGTGGACTCGTGTATCTCTGTCGCCACCCAGTGGACATTTCTCGGAAGTGTCACCGCCCGCTGGAATTCGGAAAAGTCCCGGGACTGAAGCTGTGTGACTGGACAAGAGCCTGTCTCCCGCCTCCTGCTGAAATCTCAGCGCCGATTGGACAAAAGCTGCTCACAGTCCGGATCCAGTGGAAGGCCGATCCACTCCGGGTTTTCCGTAGCCGGCAGTCCGGATCCAGTGGAAGGCCGATCCACTCCGGGTTTTCCGTAGCCGGCAGTCCGGATCCAGTGGAAGGCTGATCCGCTCCGGGTTTTCTGTAGCCGGCAGTCCGGATCCAGTGGAAGGCTGATCCACTCCGGGTTTTGCGTAGCCGGAAGTCCGGGTCCGGTGGAAAGGCCGATCCACTCCGGGTTTTGCGTAGCCGGAAGTCCGGGTCCGGTGGAAAGGCCGATCCACTCCGGGTTTTCCTTAGCCGGAAGTCCGGATCCTTTACGATGCACGCAAGACTACGTTACAGATCACCGGATTACATTACACAGGCAAATAAAGATAAGGTACGCACAGCTTTCATGTTGTGATACTTAGACATGGTTTGGAGACGTTCCCTCGTGTGTATTTTGAATTATTCAAGTGCGTGTCGCTTTAATTTGGAAGCGCATCATTTCAGTGCATGAGTTTACCTGTTATATTGGGCGAGATTTCACACGGATAATCAAACAAGAACGAGTTTGCCCTGGAATCCATTCCACTGCCCAACCTGAAAGTCAGAGCATGAGAACGGACGGATTGTATGGCGATTGTGGTGTTGCTCGACCACATCAGTTAGGCGAGAAGTACAATCTGCTACTACGACATACGGTCTAATTATTCAATTTTCGATTATTTCTCATCCTTAGGTTATTTATACATCTAATAACGAGCAAGTATAATGATTTAGCCAATGATACATTATATTTTAGATTCGGTTCAGCAGTATTGAGCAGTAAAATAATATCAATTTGTCTACAGGAAATGTCAGAATTAGAAGCCTTCTTTACACCATTTTGCCGATCTGTTCAGAGTGTTTTAACAACAGAACAAAACAAAAACAAACGTAAGGTTTCTGGGCTGCTTTGAGAAAGACAATTATCATCTATATTACTTTTAAATCTATGCACACTGTGTATCTTTACCGGGTCGATTCAATGTTCAATTTTGTACTGACGCCTTAACCTTATTATTCATACAAAATCTGTTTGACAATAGTTATGTTTGATTCCACTCACTTTCCCCAAAGAGGTGCTCCAAAATAGTTTGACAAGATATTGTGAGATTGCGACAGGGATCTGAAGTATTTATTAGTACAAGTATAACTAAATTGTTTTCCTTGTAGTCTAATAAAGGTTGTAAATTCTTCCATAGTTTCTGATGGTATACTGTTAGTTTCTTAAAAGCATCAATACCTCTCTAGGAGTAGCTCTGGTTACGACGGATTGTTATCAGACGTATCACAAACATTATATCTATTCATAAAATCTGCTTGATTCTACATTTCATCATCCACACCAGTTAATTTGTTGACCCCGCTTATACTATTTTAAACCCAGTTTTCAAAGCACAGGTTTATTTTTTCTCTGTATTCTAGATGATGTATCTATGGGAGGTATGTTTATCTATAAGAGACCACGTGAGGAGAACTTCTTCATGGAAGCTGGCAAGTTTCAGGGGGGTTTCCAGCATCCAAATGACATTCAAGTAAAAAGTCTATACCCGCTAGTTCCTGAATGATTAAATTAGGGAAACATACACCACCTACTTTGCTTAATTTTGTAAATAATACTCTGTCGGTATCGGTATTAGATGCTCTAAACCCTGTAGCATTTAGGCCTCCTTCTGCCCGTGTTTGAGAAATAACAACCATGAATAAAGTTTTTTTTTATTTTACTAAGGTAGAGAACATCAAATCACAAAATCACCTTTTTGAAAATCTTAATACCAAGATATTTAATCACATCTTTTACATGTATATTACGTACGGAGCAGACACTTTCCAACAGCCACCAGTTCACTTTTCTGATATGTAAAGAAAGACCAGATACAGAGGAAATGACTTGTAAACGCATTTAATTGCTTTGTCCACCTCTGTGTGCTTTCTCAGAGAGAGAGTTGTATCCTCAGCCAATTGGGAACACCTGTAATCTCTTTATCCTGTACTTGAATACCCTGAAACTATTTGTTATAGGGGTGTAAGCAGTGGGAAGAGGAGTGGGCTCGTGTCGAATTGCCTTACCCGTTCCCAATCTGCAGGAGGTCCCACGACAGCAGGTAGCTGCTCCGGTCGCTGGAGCTCAGTTCGCTGTCGAGGGAGGACGAGGGCTCTGGCTCGGGGGAATCACGGCTCCACAGCTCCTACCTGTTGCAGAGTGTTTCTGCCCTCCCGATGGCCTCTGTGTTTTAGAAGGATCTGTCTCTTTTCGCTTGCTTACACCACAGGTTTCATCGACGATAGTGTGCATCCTGAAGCAGTGAGTTATCGGTCTTATTTCTACTGAGAAACAGTTCAAGCACTCACAAAACAATAACCAGGAGACGGTGTATGAAAAAGAATTGTAAAACTTGCAGAGAAGATTTGAATAGACAGTGGACGTCACACTGCGTGCTTGAATATCAAAGATTCAATTCATTCTTTCCTGTAGGTTAACTTCCTGTTTGACATTGTTCCGCTGTCACTTCTTCACAAACTCATAACTCGCCGTGTTCAATTTTGTGTTGAGTTACAGGAACCTCAGCATCAGATGAAATCCTCTTCAGCGCCCCAGGGAGACTGGGGGACTTGCCAGATTTTCAGCTTTATCACTGGGTCCTTCGGCTCAGGGCTGTTGAGCAAAGTGCTCCCCTCTGCTGGAGAGCCACAGGGGCACTACAGAGCGGCCTCGTGTTCCCTGCTCCTGTCCGTGCCTGTGGACGGCCAGTGTGACCGCGCGCGAGACAAAGTAGTGCATTCGTGGTGTAAATACAGAATGTTCACTAGCTGACTGAGGAACGTTACAGAGACGGGAGTATACGTTCTGAAATAATGTGAACCACTGTTACTACACTCAGACAGACTACTTAAAAATCATGTGGCTTTTTAAGGTCGTTTTGTCTGCCTAAAGTACGTTAGATTTGTCACAGCAAAGAGTTTGAATACTTACAGAATGCAGCAGCTAGAATTGTTACTTGGAGCAGAAAGAATGACCACATAAACCCCATACTTCTCTCTCTTCATTGGCTTCCTCTCAGGTACAGGGCGGACTTCAAACTCCTTCTACTTACTTACAAGGCTCTCAGAGGTCAGGCACCTGTCCTGCCTCGCAGGGATGCTGCAGAGGAGAAATACTGTACACAGCATAGTTTCAGAGGCCTGTCTGTCCTGGGCTGGGCACCATGTGAGTTGAATGCTGCATCAGTGCCATGGATCCAAGAGGGGCATCATGGATACAGCTGTCGTTTAGGAGGATTCTGCTGGTCTGCAGAGACCTGCATGGGGTACTGACATACAGACGACATGATGGATGGATGGATTAATACCCGCATTCATTTCTTTCTTTTTTTTTAATGATATAATGTTAGCATGCCCAAAGGGGTTGGGCAGCCAGTTGACCTTGGACCCCTAGAGGATTTTATTCTCCTTACTGAGGAGTCTTTGGTTCCTTTCCTCCATTGTCTTCAGTTCTGTATTCACAAAATGTATATTTACCTGCATTGTTAAGCGCCCTGGGGCAACCTTGTTGTGAAAGGCGCTATATGAAAATAAATTGAATTGAATTGAATGAGAGAGTCACAGCTTTTCCAGTTTCCTCTCCTATTATCTTCTTTATCTGCACTCTAAAACACAGTGAAACCTTGAACCTTTCAACTGGACCACTGCCGTTCTACATCACAATGACTTTAACTAGGACGGAGACTTGAATGGGATGAAAAAGGAAAAGGCATTATTTGCAGGAAGAAATTAAACTGTTCCACCTGATCACTTGCTAAACAAAGTGATTCACTGGAGTGGAGGCGGTGAAAGCTTTGTGAATCAACTTACAAAAGGAAACGTAAGAAACGTAGCTCCCATATTTAACCCTTGAAAAATCTATGAGTGTCATGTAGAGGTGAAAGTATTGTTCAATTATTCTAATAAAGCTCACTCAACTAAGACCCAGAAAAGTACCAGAGTATTCTCACCTAAGAGGAAATACTAACAAGTAGGATGTTAAAATGAAAAGCATTAAAAACTGAATGATCTTCAGTAGCTGAAATGATTATTGAGCTGTGGGTCACAGTGCTCCTGAAAAAAAATCAAATTTCAGCAGACACCCAAGGTGAGCACCATGCTGAGCCAGTGTACAAGTGTATGAATCACAGTTTCAAGGAGCTTTTTTCAGTTTCGTTCCACTGATCGGCCAACACGGGGGGAACTTCAGTCTTACTCGCCCTATTGCATTAAGAAACTGTACAACATTCTCCAATAAGAACTTGCGACCTCACCTAACGAAAAGCAATTTGCGTAGCAGGGAAAGACTGGACTCCCACTGGGGATTTTTGTTTTTCATCCCGATGGTGATGTGCACTATATAGAACGTTGCTGGACCCATGTGCAATTGGTGTCATTTCTAATCTAGAGGTCAAAGCTGTGAAACTTTCAAAGAGATGGAAGATCTCTTGCGAGACACCAATTCACAGAAGGGGCTAATGAAATCTTTGCTTGAAGTCTCATTGTGCTGCACTATTTCATTTTTCAGTGGGCACTACTCACAGGCATCTAAAATCATCTCAGTGACGGACTAAACAGGCCTCTCGCAAAGACTCGGGAACGGACACAGACCTTATCATCTCTGCTCCTCGGGAAGCGTGCAGAGATCACATTAGATGTGTTGCTCAAGCTCTTTATTGTCACGTACAGTAAACCCAGCAGTGTGGTCAGTGCGGGATGTGTTCTGTCCTGACGGCAGGGTCAGCAGCCAGAGGAGACCTGAAACACAAGACGGAGAGGTAAGACATTGATTCCGACAGAGAGAGCTTTCACACCGGATTACTGACAAGAGGAGCAATAAGAGAAGAGTTGTAAAGACACGCCGAAGAGAATATTCTAACCTAAGAGGAAATATTAACAAGTAGGATGTTAAAATGAAAAGCATTAAAAACTGCATGATCTGCAGTAGCGAAATGATTACTGAGCTCTGGGTCACAACGTGTTCCATTTGTACAGGAAAACGATTGAGAGCAGATTCACTTCTTCTGCACCAGAATGAATGATTTCCATCTTCACTCTAGGGTACTGTACTTTATAGCACTGTATTGTATTCTGCATATATGTCTGTTATGTATACATTTTCTTTCTCACTTTGTCTCTCTGTCCATTTGTATCAGTTTGTTGGAGAGCACCATCACACCAGCATCACAACATTTATTCTACTGCCTTAATAAGCAAATGTCTCTATTAAATTCTTTTTATATATAAAACATTTTTTGACATGATATACACAAATGGCTAATTATACTTTCTGATTATATTTCCATCTTAGAAATGAAGCATTTCTCTCCTGCAGTTTGAGGTTGTTAAATAGAAAACTGGATCACTCCAGGGCTGAATCTTCTCCCTCTCTTACACTCTCTTACATTCGTTCACGAATGATCACAAGAGCAAACACACAGACTGGCTTCTCACAAAGTGTGTCGATGACACAGTCCCGGTCAGCTTACTAAAGGACCCAGAAAATCACCACGGGCCAGTCTGAACAGTTTCACGGAATAGTCTGTTGACTTCTCTTTGATGTTTCATGTTACAAGAGCAAAACAATACTCACTGATTTGAGGATAATTGCGCCATCCCTCCAGCCTACTGAAATGAACCGTCAGACTGCAGAAGCTGTCAGTGACTACAGGTCCTTGGGACTGGTCAGAGAAACCTGAGATGAGACAAACGTTGTGAGACCATTTATAAGCTTGTGACCTCAAATTAAAACGGAAGTCAGACATTTTCAAAGGGGGCAACACTGCGGCACAGTGGTTAGCATCGCTGCCTCATAGCACCGGGGCCCTGGGTTTGATTCCAGGGGTGCTGTCTGTGTGGAGTCTGCATGTTTGTTTGCGCTGCAGGGGACACCTCACCCCCACAGGGCACACAGACACAAACTCACACCACAGCCCATTTTTCCACAACACAATCAACCCTCCAGTATCAGTTTGTGTTCAGTGCTGGGGAGGTGCCTTGTCCTTGCAGAACAAAAACAAGGTGATCAGGACTGACGGCAAGATTCAGGTATTCAAGTACCCAGTAAATCCAGGGCTCAAATGGGGGAACTGTTTCACGAGCTACACAACATCTTCACACACGGTGACAGAGCCTTGGAAAGCCGTGTGGAGAGTGAGGTGCTCGTACCCAGCCGGAGTTAAAAGACCACGCACTGAGCAGAGCAACTGAGCAAAAGCACACTATCGATCTACCCAACCCAGAAAAGCACACATCTCTGTGATACAGAGGCTAAGGCAACATGTGAGTAAAGGATTTTGAATCAGCAATTGTGCTGATGAGCCAGTCAGCAATTTTTCAGAAACAGCAAACATGTCGTCAGCCTCCAGGAGCTGCAGAAGATTGTGAGATATAAAGGAGTGAAACCAGGGCAGGAGAAACTGATTCCTCGTGTAGGAAGCTGAGGAAAAAGATGCACACCCTGCAGACTGAAAGGAAGACAGCACAAACTATCAGTAATGTCAGCCTAGAAGAAAGTGTAGTGCAGTGTGTTGCAACTAAGTTTTTGTTCAATATTTGTTTTGTCTGAAAGAGACTATTTTGATCAGATACATGCAATACTATTTCTTTCTCATTCTCTGTCTTTTTATGTCTTATTTGGATCACACCATAAAGTTCATAACCCAGCCAGTTGCTTTGGCTCTGAAAGCATCCCTCAGCAGGGACAGCCCTGATCCCCAAACACAGGGCTGCCCTTCCCACTGCCCGTCTGCTCTCTGCCCAGTGGAAGTAGCGTTTCTGCCCCGCAGCTGTGTGAGAGAAGATGACCTGAGAGCACTAACCCACCTCTGGAGAGGGAAGAGTCTCAGCTGGAAGGGAGGAGGAGCTGCCGGGCTGCCGCAGACAAGGCGCCGCTGAAATGATAGAGAAATCTTTTAGAATCAAACGTCACCTGGCTCAGTGTTTAAGCTGTAGTACATGATCACATTATATTATTAAAACATGCAGACTGCCATTTCCATTCTGTACAAACAAAGGGTTTTCCATTGTAGAAAACACCACTGCAAATCCAAAGCGGAGTGCACTGGGACTGCAGTCCAGAGAAACCCATCATGTTACAAGAACTGGAGGCCATTTCACACCAAAACTGTACAATAGGATTCTTTCTGCACACCCAGTACTGGGGGCTGTGTCAGAGGCTCCTCACCGTTCTGTGATGATTTTAGACGTCGAATCGGGCAGGAGGCAGGCGCTCTTCGGGAGCTCTCGTCCCGTGCTATATCTCGGACCACGCGATGGCACAATTGCTTCCTACATACAAACAGAAACTTCAAACAACAAAACCCAACAAGAAATCTGTGCACACTTGGACTCCTGCTGCAGCTGAGGAGCTGTCACGCACACACCTCCTGTGTGGGTAGTGTTGGCCGTAGGACGTGTTGTTCACAGAGAGAAAAAATACACCATAGCAAGTCAGCACTCAAACAAACCAAAAGGCCAGTTTTATTGAAGTTGACGCAGCTGGCCACACAAACACTCACTGGGTCTCTTCACCAGGTATCCACACCGACAGCACCCCAGGAAACCAGACCCATGAGAACAGGGGCAGAGCATGCAGACTCCACACAGACAGCACCCCAGGAACAGGACCCATGAAAACACAGGCAGAGCATGCAGACTCCACACAGACAGCAGCCCAGGAAACCAGACCCATGAGAACACAGGCAGAGCATGCAAACTCCACACACACAGCACCCCAGGAACTAAATCCAGGCTCCCAGCGCTGCCACCCACTGCGCCGCCGTCTCTCACCTCCACTTGCAGATCATGACGCGACCGGAGACCGGAGACTCCTCACTCCTGCAGCAACACACCCCAGCAGGAGGAGGCGCCGACGGACTCGCTCATGGTGCAGTGAGCCCAGCGGTGTGAGGCTGGTGTCCAGCGCTGATATTTACCGACAGCCTGCGACTCACCGTTTCTTCCTTTTCTTCTGCATAATGTCCACAAAATACTCCAGCCAGCGCTTTTTAGACTAACGTTTCTGCTTTGCTCGCTGATTAGATTACAAAAGCCGACTGTTTACCTCCTAGAGGTCAGCTCGCACCAACTTCTGCAGCACCGTTTCCCCGGCAACCACGTTTTATTGACAAAGTAAAATAAACACAGGAGAAAAGTTTGCAAACAAGACGGGAGCTAAGAAACACGAGGACAGTGGGTTTGCTTTATGTGCCGGGTCGATTAACCAGCGCTGCACACACGTGAAATACAAGAAAACATACACACAAGGGAACACATAAGAGAGACAAAGAAATACAAGACACGATAAATACGCTGAAATTGTATTAATATAATTCATTCTAATGTTCAATGAAATCAGCGAAACACATGGGCAGGGCAGCCCAGTAAACTACAGAGACTACATTACCCATAAGCCCTGTGGGCGACACCATTTTGACGTCATCGACTCATACTTTTGTATTTTTTATGAGACCAAAAACTACAAGAAAACGTAACGTAGCAGTCGTATTGTCAGGGTACATGCAATAATGCATGTACATTTTATGGAAAAAAAGATTCAACAAGGTAAATGCAGATAAGGCCCGTCCATGCTTCAACGTTCTTACAACACAGAAACAGACACATTTCAGAAAGACATTCTGAAATAAAATGTCTTTACATCCGTCTTAAACTGTTCAAACACGGTCTCCTCTCACACCATTCCCTTAATAATTATGTTGCGCAAGTATAATAATGTTTTAAAATACAAACGATATTTTCATCTTCCTTTTCAATGGGATTAAAATGTAACAAATGTATTTCTTTCCGATTTCAAGTCTTTCCGATAGCGCTTTGAGACTCAGCTCCGTGGACTCGTGTATCTCTGTCGCCACCCAGTGGACATTTCTCGGAAGTGTCACCGCCCGCCGGAATTCGGAAAAGTCCCGGGACTGAAGCTGTGTGACTGGACAAGAGCCTGTCTCCCGCCTCCTGCTGAAATCTCAGCGCCGATTGGACAAAAGCTGCTCACAGTCCGGATCCAGTGGAAGGCCGATCCACTCCGGGTTTTCCTTAGCCGGCAGTCCGGATCCAGTAGAAGGCCGATCCACTCCGGGTTTTCCGTAGCCGGCAGTCCGGATCCAGTGGAAGGCCGATCCACTCCGGGTTTTCCGTAGCCGGCAGTCCGGATCCAGTGGAAGGCCGATCCACTCCGGGTTTTCCGTAGCCGGCAGTCCGGATCCAGTGGAAGGCCGATCCACTCCGGGTTTTCCGTAGCCGGCAGTCCGGATCCAGTAGAAGGCCGATCCACTCCGGGTTTTCCGTAGCCGGCAGTCCGGATCCAGTGGAAGGCCGATCCACTCCGGGTTTTCTGTAGCCGGCAGTCCGGATCCAGTGGAAGGCCGATCCACTCCGGGTTTTCCGTAGCCGGCAGTCCGGATCCAGTGGAAGGCCGATCCACTCCGGGTTTTCCGTAGCCGGCAGTCCGGATCCAGTGGAAGGCTGATCCACTCCGGGTTTTCCGTAGCCGGAAGTCCGGGTCCGGTGGAAAGGCTGATCCGCTCCGGGTTTTCCGTAGCCGGAAGTCCGGGTCCGGTGGAAAGGCTGATCCGCTCCGGGTTTTCCGTAGCCGGAAGTCCGGGTCCGGTGGAAAGGCTGATCCACTCCGGGTTTTCCGTAGCCGGAAGTCCGGGTCCGGTGGAAAGGCTGATCCGCTCCGGGTTTTCCGTAGCCGGAAGTCCGGGTCCGGTGGAAAGGCTGATCCACTCCGGGTTTTTCGTAGCCGGAAGTCCGGGTCCGGTGGAAAGGCCGATCCCCTCCGGGTTTTCCGTAGCCGGAAGTCCGGGTCCGGTGGAAAGGCCGATCCCCTCCGGGTTTTCCGTAGCCGGAAGTCCGGATCCTTTACGATGCACGCAAGACTACGTTACAGAGCACCGGAGTACATTATACAGGCAAATAAAGATAAGGTACGCACAGCTTTCATGTTGTGATACTTAGACATGGTTTGGAGACGTTCCCTCGTGTGTATTTTGAATTATTCAAATGCGTGTCGCTTCAATTTGGAAGCGCATCATTTCAGTGCATGAGTTTACCTGTTATATTGGGCGAGATTTCACACGGATAATCAAACAAGAACGAGTTTGCCCTGGAATCCAGTCCACTGCCCAACCTGAAAGTCAGAGCATGAGAACGGACGGATTGTATGGCGATTGTGGTGTTGCTCGACCACATCAGTTAGGCGAGAAGTACAATCTGCTACTACGACATACGGTCTAATTATTCAATTTTCGATTATTTCTCATCTTTAGGCTATTTATACATCTAATAACGAGCAAGTATAATGATTAAGCCAATGATACATTATATTTTAGATTCGGTTCAGCAGTATTGAGCAGTAAAATAACATCAATTTGTCTACAGGAAATGTCAGAATTAGAAGCCTTCTTTACACCATTTTGCCGATCTGTTCAGAGTGTTTTAACAACAGAACAAAACAAAAACAAACGTAAGGTTTCTGGGCTGCTTTGAGAAAGACAATTATCATCTATATTACTTTTAAATCTATGCACACTGTGTATCTTTACCGGGTCGATTCAATGTACAATTTTGTACTGACGCCTTAACCTTATTATTCATACAAAATCTGTTTGACAATAGTCATGTTTGATTCCACTCACTTTCCCCAAAGAAGTGCTCAAAAATAGTTTGACAAGATATTGTGAGATTGCGAGAGGGATCTGAAGTATTTATTAGTACAAGTATAACTAAATTGTTTTCCTTGTAGTCTAATAAAGGTTGTAAATTCTTCCATAGTTTCTGATGATATACTGTTAGTTTCTTAAAAGCATCAATACCTCTCTAGGAGTAGCTCTGGTTACGACGGATTGTTATCAGACTTATCAAACATTATATCTATTCATAAAATCTGCTTGATTCTACATTTCATCATCCACACCAGTTAATTTGTTGACCCCGCTTATACTATTTTAAACCCAGTTTTCAAAGCACAGGTTTATTTTTTCTCTGTATTCTAGATGATGTATCTATGGGAGGTATGTTTATCTATAAGAGACCACGTGAGGAGAACTTCTTCATGGAAGCTGGCAAGTTTCAGGGGGGTTTCCAGCATCCAAATGACATTCAAGTAAAAAGTCTATACCCGGTAGTTCCTGAATGATTAAATTAGGGAAACATACACCACCTACTTTGCTTAATTTTGTAAATAATACTCTGTCGGTATCAGTATTAGATGCTCTAAACCCTGTAGCATTTAGGCCTCCTTCTGCCCGTGTTTGACAAATAACAACCATGAATAAAGTTTTTTTTTTATTTTACTAAGGTAGAGAACATCAAATCACAAAATCACCTTTTTGAAAATCTTAATACCAAGATATTTAATCACATCTTTTACATGTATATTACGTACGGAGCAGACACTTTCCAACAGCCACCAGTTCACTTTTCTGATATGTAAAGAAAGACCAGATACAGAGGAAATGACTTGTAAACGCATTTAATTGCTTTGTCCACCTCTGTGTGCTTTCTCAGAGAGAGAGTTGTATCCTCAGCCAATTGGGAACACGTGTAATCTCTTTATCCTGTACTTGAATACCCTGAAACTATTTGTTATAGGGGTGTAAGCAGTGGGAAGAGGAGTGGGCTCGTGTCGAATTGCCTTACCCGTTCCCAATCTGCAGGAGGTCCCACGACGGCAGGTAGCTGCTCCAGTTTCTGCCCTCCTGATGGCCTCTGTGCTTTAGAGGGACCCATCTCTTTTTGCTTGCTTATACCGCTGGTTTCATCGGTAGTAGTTTCCATCCTGAAGCAGTTAATCATTGGGCTTATTTATATTGAGAAACAGTTAAAGCACTCACAAAAAAACAGAAGGCATACGATTCTATACAAAAATTCTCCAGCCACTAATATACTGGGAATATGACCACAAAATCTACAACTGTGGTGTGAAATTTTGTATGACATATGACACGAGATCTGAACTTTGTAAAGCCTCATTGCATTTTGAACAGCAAACATGCATCAAATAACAAAATAGTGTACAAATGTCTACTGTCTGGTATATTATGTGTTGCATTTTCTTTCCCAGCCAAATTAAAAAAAAAACCTTATCAAACAGAAAATTAATTAATCCATTCTATTTCTATTAAAAAATCACAGACACTTCAATATAGTATTAAAAAAGCTGTCAAAATGTATTAAAAAGCTGACAGTAACTGTATCACTCCATTTGAATACATTACAAGCTGTAAAGGGCAATAAGGTAGACAAGAAATTTTGCAGTTTAGGTAATGTAATTCTTTATAAACATGTAATACACAAGTTATTAAAGATAAGATGTTTACTTTTGAATAACATATATATATATATGCTCATGAGCTTTGCAGAGGTCAGTAACTACTAATTCATTTACAAATACTCTACTGATAAGTAGATTGATATAATCTATCAATAAGCAATGAAAAGCCTTTATCAGAATATTGAGGATCTGTACATAATAATTCTGCAATAAATGTTAACTCATTTAATGTAGTGAATTCACTCTGATGAATTTAATATTTTATTCTAACTAGCATGATTTGAAAAGTAAAATGATTTTAAGGTCCAAACAAACAAAAATTAAAATGATTTTACCTGCACATCTGTTAACCAATCACAGTTAGCCTGCCTGTGTACCACACAAAGAGAACTCCTGAAAGGAACTAGAGTACGTCTTGTGATGTTAGTCTTTCCGATACGCACTTTTGTGAGTCACAATAAATCGTATGCACATCTTCTCCAGTTAGATCAATGTAGTTTTTCAGAAGGAGTAAATTAAACTTCAGAATATTCAGTGCAACGCAAAAAAATCCAGCACTAAAATAAATTTTGATGACTGTCATGCTCATCATGAGAAAATTAAATTGAATTCGACTTTACTGCCCCAAAGGAGATTCATTTTGTACATCAAGGGCTCATAAACATAGAAAATACATGAAAATAATACAATGCAACAACAGCACAGTACCATAATACAAAACACCATTTAACAACATGGCTCAATCAGACCTCTTCCAGTACCAGAGGATGAAAGAATTAGCTTGTAAAGAGATTAAAAACAACAACAAACTTTAGACCTTACACTGGGAAAAATTCTCCATTCAGCAGGACAATAACAAAAACTTAAGTCCAGAGCTACACTGAAGCTGCTTATGAATAAGAAAGTAAATGTCCTTGTGAGATTATCAAAGTCCTGGCTCAAATCCTTTTGAAAATCTATCGGATCCTGCAGAAATCTGCTGTTCATAATATTCAAACTGCGTCAAGACAGCTGGGAGACAACATTTTTTTCCCCTCTTCAGTATCCCCGTGTGTGGGAACTGTAATACGAGTGAGCCTGAGCTGCTGTAGAAGAGAAATCCACCACCTTTCCCTCACAGACACACCTATTCATGCTACTGTAGCTCACTTCAGAGATCCTCAAATATCCAGCTCAGGGTCTCCAGCCATCTGATTTCCCTTCTGAGGAGGGCTGGCAGAAAACAGGCTGCAGATTACCTGATCCAGCTCATAGAGTATCAAGACAATATGCAAATAAACAAGTAATGCAGACATGTAAACAATTTTTGCAATAAATGAAATTACAATGAGGTAGATGGTGTAAGTGTGGTCCAAAGGGCATGGCCAAATGTGTTCACCAATCACACTGCTTTTTGGTAGAAGCTAATGAAGAGGGTGTCTATAAGCTCTTGTATCTCTTACCTGATGGCAGTGGGGTGAAGAGCTCATGGCCCGGGTGGCGACTGTCCTCTGTGATGGCCAGATTTCTACAACGGCAGTGATCCTCATAGAGCTGTTTAATCTCGGTGATCGCAGCCGATGATCTTCTGGGCCATATTGACCATTCTTGAGGCACCTCAAGAAATAAAGGCGCTGCTGAGCCTTCTTCATGATAGAGTCAGTGTTCACAGTCCAGGTTAGATCTTTAGAGATGTGAATTCCCAAAGACCTCAAGTTGGTGACTGTTTCCACTTCCGTTCCATCAATATTGAGTGTGCAGCCTCTGTCTCCGAAATTCCACTATTAGCTCTTTTGTTTTACTCATGTTCAAGTCCAGGTTATTGCTATAACACCACCTAAGCAGCTGTACGACTTCATCCCTGTAAGTGGACTCGTCATGATCGCCGATCAGGCCTATTATAGCGGTGTTATCCGCAAATTTAATGATGCAGTTGTGTGGTGTCTTGCTGTGCAGTCGTGACTGAATAGGGAGTACAACCTTGGACTCAGACAGCAGCCTTGAGGGGTGGCAGTGCTCAGGGTGAGTGGTGTTGATGTTTTATTACCTCTCTGCACCACCTGTGTTCTCTCAATTAAGAGGTCCAGCAGCCAGTTGCAGAAAGAGTTGCATAGTCCTAGTCCCCTTAGCTTTGTCACCAGTTGACTTGGTATGATGGAATTGAATGCTGAACTGTAGTCCAGAACCAACATTCTCACATATGAGTTCTTAGTGTCCAGGTGGTCCAAAGCTGTATGCAGTGCTAGGTTGACGGCATCATCCACTGATCTGTTGTTCTGGCAGGCAAAACTGCAAGGGGTCCAGAAAAGCTGCTAGTGCGTGAGAGCATTCTAAGACACAAAAACTCATTTGCTAAAAAGGGTTTCAGAGCTGTAAAAAACATTACTTATTAACTAAGAAATTATGAATTTGCAAAATGACTTACAATCCCTGACAATAATTGCCCTCATCTCATACAACAGATTTCAAAAACACTATTTATAAAAATACATAATGTATTGCTTTTAAGATACAGATTCTTTTTCAGAGTTTTTATTTGTAATTACTTTTCAGAATGTATGAAATTGTGTTAAACTGTACAAATAAAGATACAATCAATTCTGATTGAAGGTGTCTGGATTTCTGGTAAAGAACATAGAAATAAGGAAAGATCCAATACAATGATAGAAAATACCTTCAATAACAGGAAAAAACGGTTTAGATACACAGGATGCAGACAATACAGTATACACTGCATGCTGAGATCCATGAGTGGGGATGACATATGTAAGGAGCATCGAAGAGAAATAGGTGTGTAAACTGTGATCATTTAAGACAAAAGACACAGTAACTTACAAATTAGGGAAGGGGCTAGAGGATTTGTGGTAAAGTATAGCTAGTAGTAACTGTATTATAAGGGAAAGGGAAAACAACAAAAAAAGTAATTTTATTGCCCAATACTCTTAATGTTACAGTTGCACATGGTAATCACCACAAGGAAGAGCAGGTTTAAATCATGTCTGTGGACAAACTTTATTTATTTTAAGGACAGTATTGTTTTGTCTTAAAGAATGTTGACATGTACATGAACATGTTCACATATTTGTTGTTGTAACAAGTGTTGTAAATGTGTATTTTATAACTCAGCAATGTTACATCCCGCAGCATGTTTCTGTTCATTAACACTGGAAAGCACCTGAAATGAGCTGAAGTAAAACACAGTTTTTAAGAGATATTTGAAATATTTTTCTGGAAATATCATTTCAACCCTAAAATTCTGGTACAAATAAACGTGTGGACTGGATTTCGAAGCCATCATCGCAGGATCAGGGCTTGAGTGGAAATTAACAAAACTGTTTTTGTGTGTTATAAAACAAATAATAGTTACGAAAATCACCAATACTGGTAAATTAATTGATAAATAATAGAAACACTGTTAAAAAATAATTAAGGCAACTATAAAGCTGCTTTTAATGTTTTTTTCTGAGAATGTAGTAAATATTGAAAAGTTTATAAAGTTTGCCAATTCTACACAAAGATAAAGCGATGGTATTCGGTAATGGAGGTTATAGCCAGCTCAAAGAGGGTGGCTTTCCAGATGATAATTTGTAAACTCATTATATGTGTAGGTATAACACGAAATTCTGTGAATCGTGTCACTGTTAGAGGGCTTCTCTAGCCATGAAACTGTCAGCTACACCACTGTCCTTGATCACGTCTATGAATTTTTTCAAGAAACCAAACAGCACCTTCTTTTAGACGTCAAGCTCAGGAGATTTATGTTCTGAGTCTTCTTTCACCCCATGATGAGCTTTCCTTTAGGCAGAGCTGTTTGCAGAAAAGAGAGTGGGAGTCAAGAAAACAAATTAAAAACAAATGTGTGTGTGTCCTTGTGGAAAAATAAAGCAGGAGCCCAGTTCTTGTTGTCTGGCATGGTCATTTACCCATCTGTGCCCTGGAAGTCCCACATGGGCTTTTTCCAGAGCACTTCATGATCTGCTCAGACCCTAGCAAAGCACAGGGGCCTCTCAGCCCTCTCCTGAAGACCACTGCTTGTCCTGGTACCACAGCCCACTCTTACTGCCCCTTCCCTGCTCCATCCATCTTGTCTGGAAAACAAAAGAGCACAAGTCAGTGCAGGAGTGGGGCCACCTTCTGTAGCTGTGTCTTGAAGGGTAAAAACAAGGCTGGGGCAACTTGTTCCATACTCCCACAACCCTTTGTGTAAAGAAATGCCATTCCACATCGTTTCCCCTCGAGCTTCCTGGATCACGATTCACTTCTCATTCCAAAGCAGGCTGCCATGTTGATCTTATCAATAGTCACTTTTGACACTGGTACAGATTTTCAGCAAAGGCCTGTTGTACATAAAACCCCCCCAGAGTTGAAACAGGAACACGGTTCTTCTGTGCGCATGTTAAGGTTTCCCAGCACTGTGTAACTTGGAAGCGAGTGGGTGGGGATGAAGGCGCGGCTGACATGCTCTGCACGACTACCATCATGACCGAGCTGACCGCATGACCAATCGAGGACACCCCTCTGTTTCTAGAGGGACTTGTCCACCAGCTGCCAGGTCCGGACAGTACATACCTTTGGGGACAAATTTGAGTGAGCTGCTGAAGATTCAGAAGCGGGACAGCCCATCCTTGGGCCCATCGTTCAGGAACTCATGGCCCAGTCCATTCCCACACTTCCCACAAGACACCTAGAACACAGAGCCACTGCGGTCAGCGGGGGAACACAGCCCCAGCAGTCCCACCCTCTCCACTGCCAAAGAGCAAATCTGTTCTGGGGAAACGCAACAATATTGCTGCAGCATAAAATCAGGTTCCGACGTTATCCTTTTTACATTGTTGAAATAATGCAAAACTATCTGATAGGGTTATTATTTGATTTTTTTTTCTCAGAAAAAAACCTCTTTCGTGTGGACTAAAGCGAACAAGCTAAGCATTTCGCCTGGATGTCTCGCAGGTGGGATGAGGAAGCTCTCACCTTTAGAGCGCCCGGCCTCTCTACGAACTTGGACACGCTGTCCTCCTGAAGGGTCTCGGTGAAGGCGGGCCAAGGGGATGAGTGCTCGTACTTGGACCTGCTAGAAAACAGCTTGTGGCCACATTTCGCACACAGGTAGATACCTTGAGAAAGGAGCAGTCATTACAGCTGATTAAAAGCACGAAACGCGGAGCAGGCGTTAAGACACTCGACACCACAGCCGGTTTTGTATGCTGCGGGGTTGTCTTTGAACCGCACTGTGAGAAACACGGCGGTCCGTCCCCTTAACTAGCTGAACGTATCGTCACTTTAACTTATTAATATAATCTAATATTTTTTTACAAGTTTTGGAGACAACGATTGGTGGAAAAAATCGTGTACATCTTTTTGGGGGCTACCTTGTTTGCACTGTTCTTAAAATGTCCCCCCAAAAAATAAAAGATGAAAAATTTCGAAAACAGCAAGAGAGATCTCTCTTGCAAATAATCGCTTCACCTGCATACCGACCGAAGGTCTAATATCGGTTTATATTCAGTTACGTTATTCGCAGCATATTATTAATAGCTATCCTTATGGATGTGGCATAAAAGAAGTTTGATTCTGTCTTCTTGTTGCTGCTCATTTTTCGTCTGTTAAACCCACTGACACTGTTACGAAACGTACTGGGCACTAGTTATATCACATTACCGACCAAACTTGAGATAAAAATACTTAAAAATGCACCCGCTTACCCGGCTTGAAGTGATCTTTATAAATCTCGTCTCCTAGGAAAGAGCAAAAAGACATTTTGCAAAACTAAAAAGTTGCCGTAACTCTCTGATTTCAGCTGAAACGTAACTTTCGAGCGTCTTGTTTGCAAGCGTCTACCAGCCCGCAGGATCAGGTGGCCAGACTCAGATCACGTGACGGGGGGCTTCTCCTGTAGCGTATGACACAATCACTGACGCTAGATGGCAATGATCCATCACTTCTGCCAAAAGGCTATAGCTTCTTGGTGAAGGTCGTAGCTCCTTTCGTTTGTAAAGGCACGGTTTATGTGATGCAATTACTCGTGCGCTGGTTTTGAAAATGTTGCACCAGAGATCACCACCTGCTGGTACAGTAACATCACGTTTTTGTTTTTCTTTAGAGGTTTGTGTCCCATCTCAGGCTTGTCAATCAAATCCCTAAGGTGTCTCGGTGACATGGTTAGTATGCTCTCCGTGATGGTGTTCTTAAGTTTAACTGTAGAAGATGTTAGCTGATAGATGTGGTTTGCGTTGAGGTCTTAGACAGCTCTCTCTCCAGTCTCTCACTGCCTCAGCTTCAGAACAGCCCTGCTAAAACATCTTGGATCAGAATCTACCAAACTGCTGCACAAACCAAATAAGTCTGCCTCACCCCCTGGGACACACAAACACAGCACAAATCGGGATACTCCGGGGCCCTTAGTAGTCAATATATATGGGCCAGGAGGGAGACAACAAGCAGAAACAGACCCTGACAGGCTCAGAGCTCACAGACTGGACAACAAAGGCAAACCTGGCTAAGAGAGAGGACAGGCTGTGCTCCTACCACCAGCAGGGAGAAGCACAGAGATGCACTTTCTGCTGCACTGCACGAAACGCTCAAGAATCATATACACATTCTTCCTAAAATTAACAAATTAAATCCCAGAATTCTCACACCTGACAAAAGCACAACAGCTATCAATCCTAATGGGGTAGAAGGGAGAAAACTCATTAGAGATGCAGCCTAGTTTGGGATCTCTTGTCACAGCCTGAGGAACAGAAAATGACCCTCTCAAATAATTATTAATAATAATAATAATAATAATAATACTATAAGTTATTTGATGTAAATGTTCTACTAACTGCTTTTGCTTTCATAAGTTTTTCAAGTTTAAATCATTAGACAAACTCATAATAGATGTTTTAATTTAAGTTTAATTTTGAAAGATGGCACAGGAGATACACAGTACTGTATGTGTTTGCCAATCTGTGCTAAATAATCCTGCCCAGAAAAACAATAAAAAAATGTGTCCCCTCTTTTTGAAGTTAACTCCCAAAATCACTGAAACAAGTTCAACTTGAGACATTCTTTTTTCTGTTTTCCTGGATAACATTTAATCACGTTTAATAACTTCTATTAGAAGCAGTAGTCAACTCCAGTTTAGACAAAAAAGACCAGCCACTCAGAAATGTGATACCAAAAAGATGGTTAGATATTTTTCTTACTACATATTTCTAACATACATAGTCCTTCTTAAAGGGAAACTGCAACAACATTTTTATATTTTGTGGTTAAAAAAGAATCAGCATTGATGAGTGCCTTTTAAACCACAATGAAAGTTAATGTGCACAGTAACTTGTAAATCTTTCCAATTTACATCACTAATTTAGACCAAATTTCCAGGTATGCGTAATACCATGTTTTGGGATTCAGAACCAGGCAACCAAACATTTTATAATGTATTCAGAGCAATATTTCTATTTTTATTAAAAAGAAATATTGCTCTCTACTTCTAGACAGTTTTGCCAACAAATACTGCTTATTTGTTAACTCTGCAAGCAGATCATGTTAGAACATTTCTGCGGTAAAATGTCTGCTATACAACCAATACTTATTCAGTTGAACAGACACTAGACACCACCTGGGAATCAGTGAGTTTTCTCTTCTCGCTGCCCCCACGAGCTTGTCTGGGGTTTAACCTGTTTAACCTTGTTCCTCTTCCCTCGTGGAAGTCCCCTTTTCTGATCTCAACCAGGCTGCATCTAAAAATCATGCTTGATAAGCAAAAAACAAATTCAGTCTGTGATACTAGTCTAAACAATGATGTGTGAAATATTTGAAAAAGAAGATAAAAACGGCTGTGCCTAACAGCTACAGCAAGATAAATGTTGTAAGGGTCATTTAAAATTTGACTAAAATGTCCACTCATATTTATTAAATCCTCCCTAACTGCAGCAAATACTGATATAAGCATCATCAAGATGGGTGAGTTCTTCTCACCTTGTTGGCCAATGGACTGCTCCCCATTGCCAGAAAGACCCAGTCTGTGCTTCCCTCTGTCCGAAAAGGGACAGCAGTGCCCAGCTGGCTCCTGTCAGAGGAGGTGTCCCATGCACAGCGCTCTTCCTTTTGTCCTGAAGTGGGGCTGTGTGTGGGGCCCAGGAATTGTGTTGCCAAGGAAGTGCTGAGAAGGGGAGAATTATCTGCCTGCTCCTGGAGAGAATTGTGCTGCGGCAGCATGTTTCATCGCAGCAATAAACGAAGCATCGCTAATTAATCACTCCCATCCTGCAATCAACCCTAAATATCCCCAGTCTCTTCCCTGCTTTCCAGCTGCAGGAAGCGAGAGTGAAAGGTCACTAAGCTTTCTCGGGGGTACTTCTTACTTGTTGTCTCTGTTTGTCTAACGCCCAGTGTGGATCGACACCATAGACCTGAACAAGTGCTGCTCTTTTAAACTACCACACCCGGTTCTTCCTACACTTCCCACATACTAAAAGATCACATTTTGACTAAAATATGATTTGTGAAAACAGAAAAAACTCTAGGCTGTAGTGTTTAACGATTTGTTAAAGAGGCAGAATCTCTTTTGTGACAGCCTGGCAGCTTGTAAATGGCAGTTCTTGATCGGTTCAGTTTTGCTTCTTCAAACTCCATTCCAGCACAAGGGTGAAAGACTTTTCTCCCTCTGTTCCATAAAGGAAAACATTGTAAAGAAGTCACACACACCTCTGCTGTTTGACACCGAGTACCTGTGCAGAACGGGTATTATTGATCAGAAAAGAGACTCAGGTCTACCTTACAACACTGTAGGCTCCCAGGTGCCCAGAACGTGCCAGGGGTCACGGTTGCCAGGGAATGACCCTGTGCCCAACCCAAGTTCCCCAGGCCGGGCACTGCAGCCGGGAGAATCCTGGACATGGTCCAGGAATCAATCATTGCTCCAGAAGCATGTGGACTGCTGGGATCAGCCACAGTTCCAGAAAGAAAAAAAACAATACTGGTAACATGTTAAATCAGAGAAGTGAGGTTCTGTTTGCATTCATTGTACATATGACTTTTTCCTATTGAAACAGAGTCTTAAAGTTTATTTAATTTAAAACTATTATTATTATGATGATGATACCAATATTCTTGCTTTAACTGGTAGTAGTAGCAGTAGCTGAAGAACAGGCAGACTACAGCTGTAACCAGTCTATTAGCAGCAGAATCAGAAGTTCAGAAGAACCTGGCAGGTGACTCAGTTGTCAGATGTCCTTCTCTGGGCTCTTCTGAGGAGCACTGGGGAGCTGGAATGTTTGTCCACACCCAGTTTCCGTCTCAGGGCATCAGCAGTGGCAGGAGGAGGTGCTGGATGTTTTTTTTTTCATCAGTGAGGAGGACTTCGTACAAGAGCTGTGCTCGGCTCCTGTGAGAGAGATTGCCTCTGTGGACCAGTCCACTCTCTGTCAAGCCTGAAGAGCTAAGTGGATCTGCAGCTCATCAAGGGAGAATGTAATACTTGCATATGAAATACTCAGTCACAGAATGGTGTTACAGCAACAATAATAATTCCTCACATTTATATAGAAGTCTGCATCCCCAAAGCACTTCAGCTATAGAATAGAAGGAGCTCACTTCAACCCCCAGTTGATGTCAGAAATGACCTCTTTAATTAAATTAAGAGGAACTTCAGGGAAGTCAGATGTACAAGTCTAGGGTATAACACCCTACTCATACAGCCTGAGTCAGAGCATAATTTATGGTCAAGGAGATAGGACACCAGCTTAACATCTTCAAAATAGGGCAGCTCTTACAGCACACTGTCCCCAGTCACCAAAAATCCTATTCAAAACACAGTTTGAATTGATACAGTGACAAGTGGTTCTGTGTCAGATGTCACAATTGTTCAATATACAATGTACTATATTAACACCTCCAGTGGAAAACAAACTTGTTTCTTTCCTTAACACAGTAAATGTGTTAATTTTAATCTCTCACAACTATTCAGATCAATCGAACAAGTAATAGGTTTATTCCATGCTGAAAAAAAGAAGAAAGAAAATCCAATGTTTTGGCCGTGGAGCCTTCTTCAGGTGTTGAGATCATTCAGATCTTCAGATTCAGATCAATAATCAGATCAGTCAACAGCCTCAGTTTAAATTGTTCCTATTTGCTAAATGAGCTGTGACCCATAACTAAGCAAACCTTTGCTAAATGCTTGTTTGTAATGTCATTTACATTAGGTGCAATAGCAAGGTTTCTATACTGCAATTACTGCAGCAAGCAATTTATGTTCATGCTACTGCAGGGTGATTAGGCTACACATACTTCTCAATAGACAAATGACAGTGATCTGATATTTATTTAAAGAGTACTATTCTTTATTTGGGTGATACTTGCATCCAAAGCATTTTACTTTTGTTCTCATGTATAGAGCTGGGTTTTTTACTAGAATAATGAGGGTGAGGTCTTCACTCATGTTATGGATAACACCAGTTAACACCAGTGTTTTAGCTTGGATTTGATCCCACAACCTTCCAGGTGTCAAGTCTGAAAGCCTGACCACTGCTCCACATGTCCTTCTTGCCTGTCTGGAAGAGGGTCTCTTCACTGACTGCTGCCTCTCAAGAGGGGCAGGGAGGGGTCTGTGCTCTGTATGGCTCCTGTTCTGTGCTTCCTGATAGATGGGGTAGGTGGTGTTGCTAGTGCTTCAGCTGGATCTAGCACACATGTTCTATGCTAGGAGGACAATTCTGGAGCACGTCTGTCACCGGCACAGAGCCGGGTCTCTCCTGGCCTTCTACCACAATGGGGAACAGGTGTCACTCCCACAGGACCTCAGAGCTTGCTTCATACTGCGTGGCTCTTCAGCAAAGCAGTACAGACACGAAGTGCAGTTCGAAGAGGCGGAATCACACAGTTGGACTGGGAGGAAGGCTTTGCTGTACACAAGGCGCACAGAGCACTGCATGTCAGTGTGTGGGTGGAGAGGGTACTGAGGGAGTGGGACTCAGCAGAGGGCTATGTAGAGAGAAAGGGGATTGCACGGGGCAGGTTATCAACATTTAATCCGGATTAGAAGGCACTCAACCACACACCCGCCTCCGCCTGCTGTAAATCCCAGTTGGAGAGGCACGGAGGTCGCACGTAGAAGCATTTCTATTGGATGGGGGGGAGGCGGGACAGAGTGGAAGACAGGGAGAGTATATAGTGAGCGGAGGAGGATTGTGGTGCTGTCTGATTCCCATCGCCTGTGAGGAGTTTTTTTTCTTTCTCGCGGATGGGCTGTGGGCTGCCGAGCAGAGCGAGATGCGCAGCCGGTGTGTGAAATCGGGACAGCGCAGCGTGCTGCTGTCTGTATGACACGCAGCCTCGCTCCCTCCTCAGCTATTTCAAGCGTCGCATTGCCAGAGACCGGCAGCGCGGGCGGTCAGTTCTTGCCACGGTGCATAGGCAGTTGCAGCGACCCTGGAAAGGTGTATTGCATTGGGCACTTCGTAGTAACAGGAATCCCCGCAGTGCCTAGAGCTGCAGCAGAGCACAGGTTACACAAGCAAAGCTACTGTTACGGCTTCGTTTTCGCAAAAAAGGGAAGAGAGAAACAAGATTGCGGTGGCGGAAGTTCAGTATAAGTTCGTTCATTTTATTACGATTCATCCATTTCCTAATTAATGTTTTTTTTTTTATCTGGGTTTTTTTTTATCGAATTTGGACGTCCAGAGCCGTTCCGCTGCAGAGCTTAGCGCGTGCCTGACGGGCTGTAGCTCTCGGACACGCTCACCTGCAGCACGCGGCCGCGCATCTGGACTGCAGTGAACATCTGGGGGCTCCGCCGAACAACAACAGCAAAGTGTACGCGGGCAGGCTTTCCCAAAACCTGGCACCCCCTCGGCACCCCGCAGCGCAGTCAGAGGGAGAGAGAGAAATCGGGGGAGCCGCGTGCACTGGTGTGGTCTTGATGGTTTTGCACAGGTGAGTTCCCCACGCGTTGTCTACACACAGGGCAGCGAGTGTGTAGAATGGGTTTAACGTGCGCAGACCCCTCTCGGGTAAGAGATAAGATCCATCCTATTGCTATTATCTATGGAGCAGGAAAGTCGGAGATGTATATTTTACGATTTTTTTATTTGCCCCTAGATTTACCCCAAGAGAGTTCACAGTCAGTAACGGGCAATTCAAGCCTGTCTTTCGTCCTCTTCTATACCACTTTAGTAAAATGAGTGCATGAATGATTCGTTGTGTATAAACCATGCACCCATTCTCATATACTATATTTATACAGGAATGTGATTTGCTCTTTCAGCCTGTCAGGCTCTTCAAAATCATATCTCCTTGCACCAACAAGCACTGAAAAAGAGCGTTAAAGGTGCCAGCTTTTCAATCTCCTCAAGATCACATTTGTCCGATGCAATGGCAGGGAACCTTGAAACAGAAGGTCACTTAATACCCGGCAGGTGTCACAATTCCAGAGCAGAGAGTTCTGGACAAACTCTAAATAAAGCAGGCTGTATTTACTGGTGTCACTAAAATTGTCCCTGAGTGCTTGTGTTGTTATGGACTGGCGTCCTACCTAGAGTGTAGTCTTGTCTTACCTCACTGTATTTGTTGGGTAGCATCTAGTGCTGCTCCTGTCTTACCAGCACTTTCTGATAATGCTTGACTGAGTGGCACTTCCTACTTCTGAAACAAAAGCCTTCAGAATATATCTCCCATGATGTGACCACAAAATCCACAAAATTGCATGGGGTCAAAGCAATCAAACATCATTGTGAGAGTGACTGACAAAGGAAAAATGTTTTGTACTGTATGAAGAACATATAAATACATGGAAAGCCTTGCAGATACTATAAACAGTTGGAATGTTGTTTCTAGTTTTTTTATATACATTTCAGGCAAAACTACACAGTACAAATCTAGCAGTTAGCTAGTCAAATTAAGATAGTCATGTTGTGGGAAATCATCTGCCCAGATTATTTTAGCAGGCTTCAAAAGCAAAAGCACTAGAGAGAGATACACAGGCTGTTAATCTGTAGTGATGGCAGAGTCTAATAGCCTGGCCTGCACTCTGCCCTAAAGACACCGAAGTCTAGGTCAACACTGGCAGAAGGAGGCAGAGATGAGATTAGGCCATGAAACATACTTGTCCAAATCATCTAGATTGCTTGTCTAGTGTAGATTAAGAGGAGTAGCAAAATGATTGTAAAGCACAAAGTGGTCATGGTTTTCTGTAGTAGGCTGTGCCAGAATCAATTAGGACAGATACATTTGATTAAATGTGAAAATTGCAATGGTCCTAGATGTACAATATAACAGTGTTATGGTTTACATAAACATCTTTTTAACTGCAGATTTACAAGGAAGCCAAAGATTGTGTGGAAGTCTAAACATTTATTAAGTTTGAGGACACTTGGCATAACTGGCTGGCTGAGAGCAATCCTCCCTGCCATAAAACGAGCAGGCTAGGACCTCCAAGCTCGGTGAAAAGGCAACCAAGGGGTAGCTGTAAGTGGAAATGGGCTGGAAGAGGGATGCAAAAGTGAGCGAGGAAGAGGAGAGGCAGCTGTGTGGTATATCTGGGAAAGAGAGGTAATTACAGTACATCAGGATTAGTTGTCAAATTGTGGCAGCTGAGCTTAATTTGTTTGGCTGCCTTCATCCCCTCCAAACTTTTGTTAGAACTCCATTGCTCAGTGAGGAAGTTAAAGTCAGAGAAATGTTTGGTTTTTAAAATAAGCAATGCAATACCCATGACGCTCTTACTTACTGAAGGGTTGGAAAAGAATCCACCCACTGGCACATGTCTTACTGACTGAACAAGACTGAATCAGATCAGTCAGGGGTCTGTACACCCCCTGTACAGGAGGTGCGGACAGTTTGCCTGGGGGATGCTCCTTACTGCGAGACTTTGAACCAGGATGCCAGCAATGACAGGGATGGGTCAGGCTCTGGCTTGTTGTCCAAATCCAAGTGACCCAGAAGAACCACAAGGTGACTTGGCTGCGGCCCTGAAAGCAAACTGCTTGTCTTGAGGAATTAACGGAGCTTGTTAAATCTAACCTCCTCCGCAGCTCTGTCTCGCTTTAACTTTTAATCCACATACTGCCACCATTAAAACAGACAAAGTGATACGTTTAGCTAAACTTCAGTGTTATTTAGGATCCCAACGTGTTCAGGGCACAAAACGTGCTTGGTTCATGGGCTATTTCAGCAGAAGGTTACAAAATAAGAAATACTGAACACTTTTAAAGAGCTTCACACTAAATACATTAACACTATTATAATGCTGCTACTTTTAGCGTTTCTTAGGAATTTGGTCATTTGCTAACCTTATGGGGCACACTTAATGAACGTTCTGTTTTTGATATGTTCCGCAAGAGCCCGAGCTAGGGTTAGGGTCTGAACAACACCTAGACAATTTGTGATGCATTTGCCGTGCTTCAGGATGCATGTGAAATGCAGGAAAGGAGTTCTTTTGTTGTTTCCTTGAAAATGACATTTGGCCCAATTTAGCTTTTTTTGCTAAGCCGCGCGCCTGTCGAAAAAAAATGGTCAACAATCAATATTTTCTAAACAGACTTTCCAAATGCTAAACTTTCTTTTTTTTACATTTTAAGAAAAGGCCCTGACATCACGCTGACTCTCTTTGCTATGGGGACAGCCCGGTATTGCTTATTAGAGAGAGGAAAATGTATTGTCACTAGCAAATGTAATATCCCCTTATAAAATTATCACAAGCTGTTACTCTCAAAAGTCCTTATCCCAGGATAATCTTAGTCAGATATGAAAACAATGTCCCAAATACAGATACAAACTGGCACAATAAGAGCAATCATATTTTGTTCACATCTTTTTTCTTCTAAAACAATTCATTTAATTCCCTTTTACATAAGTCAGCATGAACCACATTTGTGATGTAATGGGGAATTATGTAACTGTGTGATTATCAGAATGAAATCAGATTTATTAGAGGGAGACAAGCAGGTGGCCATGAAGAGTTTTAGAGGACTGATAATCAACAGGCAGCATGTCTCTGCTGATGTTATTCCTGAAGACAGTGTTTATTCTGCAGGGTGTATTATTCTATTATTGCAGATGTGAAAGAGATGCTCAGGATGATTGATGTGACTACTGGACACTGCCTTGATATGAAGAGAACAAGAAGTGAGAAACACCAGTTCCTTTTGCATTTGCTAGAGGCTGTTTCCCAGCAGTCACAGCTGGTTCCCACCTCTCCCCACTCTGGGTTAGAGGAGTGTGGTTAAGGAGCAGAGCAGGGTTTTGGCAAACAAGCCTCAAGTTGTTATCATTTTCATTTTTGTTTTCCTACAGTTTGTGCTGAAACCCCAGAGAGAATACAGAATAGAGCTCAACAGGCAATGTTCAATGTCTTTATGACTTTATCAACCTCAGATGCCAGCATTCGTCCCTTTGTTGTTTTGAAAAGCGCTCTAGCTAAATGAATGGCACAGGAATGGGGACCTGAAACCCGCGTGTGTGCGAGCGTGCCTGCAGGTGCACACACTGTGGAGAGGACGGGCCTCTGGGGAGTCACATCAGTCCTCCTCGCCGATCAGCTTCCCAGGACAAGAACGAAAACAGCACTTTCAGAGCCTCCTAGAAATGAAGGAGCGCACTGTTTGGTGTTTGGGGATCTGGGGGGGAACAAAAGGTGTAGGAGCAGAAGCCTGGCTCGGTATTTCTGAAAGGGGTCAGCCAAGCTCCATTTTTAAATGGGCTCCCTTGGCCTGTCGTCCGAAAATGTCACCTGTTTCGAGTGTAATTATAGGACAATATTTCCGTATCCCATAGGTACTGCTGTGCGATTATCAAACAATATGAAGTAACTGTCTTCTGTCTACTTCAGAGGTTTAGTTTTCACTCTAGCTCTAAATTAAACTTGATTATTTGCATAATTAACCCAATTTAGCTCTTTTCTGGATGAAGACGATGATTAAAAGAGACAGGAAATCTACTCAACAGCAGCCTAAAAGGGCCATGCTCGATACCCTCTGTCCTACATTATTGTAGGAAATTTGTTAGACATTATTCTAGCAAAGAAAGTCTCTTGCTTTAAATACTAGGACTACAGGTAATCACTTTACATTATAAATTATATTATTTCTACAACCTGTCTTGGCAATTTTATTAACTACATATCTGTTAAAAAACTGAATACATACATACAATTGTATTTAGTCCTGAGAAGTACTTGACAGCCAGTCAGTCAAGAATTATTTCAAATCTTCAAAGGGATAATTAATATGAAATTGTACTCCAATAATCCAATATTATATATAGCCTGTACCTCATCTTTAACAAGGGAATTGATGTTTGATCATACTCTGCAGTGATTACCACCACCAACCAGGGGAAGAAAAGGGAAGGGATGCAGACAGTTAAAGCAATAAAAAAGAAATCTGAATAGATTAAAGAGGAGCAGAATTCAAAGCAGAGGGCTGTGGCGCTTCTCATTTGTTTCGTGACTAATTGCAATTGAGTATCTCATTAATAACTACGTACTCTCATCAGGTGAATTATAGCCTAAATGCAATTCTTAAATTAAAAACGAACATTAATTTGTCAGGAAATTTAGTTTAAATATAAACAAGAAACATACAAAGTAATAACTTTATATTAACGTGGCCTACGTATTAACCTACTAATCAGATGAACTGAAATGTTCCGATGCACAGTCCCCTGCAGTTCGGGCTAATAAGTACAGCAACGCCGAGCCCAGGGAACCGGATTAGGCACAAGTTCAGATGAACTCCAACTTTGTTCCGCACGTTTTTTCGCTGCAATTGAACTCAGAGCTTGAGATGATCTCCATAAAATACCGTACTAACTAAATCGCAACTACTAACTCGGGAAGTTCGTTGCAATTGACACACGGGAACGTAACACCCCCACCCATACAAACAAACATCTAATGTTTGTTAAAGCGAGGGGAAAAAATATAGGCTATACTCTACCCCCTGCCAGGTCATTTCCTCAAATACAATGTATGCATTTGACGGGTAACAAAGGGCATACCCCACCTTTAACAAACCCCTTAACTAGGTCGCATTGCAGATGAACACGACGTAAAGGCACTTTCTTAAAACTAATTTCGATGGCTTGAACTTATGCACTGGAACCACAGAAAGACTGCGTCCGCAACAATTAACGACTGGGCTCCACCTGTATCCCTTAGTATTTGAGTTGGTTGCTAATGTTTTTGCTTACCCGTTAGCGAAACAAATCCATTCATAAGCAATGGTTTATAACTAGGGTCGATGAGATTTTTTTCGGTAGACAAAGGAATAGCAGAACGGGAAAGGTCTTAAACCCAGCACTCTTAGGATGTTGCTGCTGCTGTTTACGTTTCAGTACCACACAATCTGATATTACATGACCTCTTATGACAATAGAAACATTCACGCTCCTCTTTAGGACGTGGTGTACTAGTTAAGTCGAGATTGTGTACTAGGCGTAAGCGAAGCCTTTTACACCCATGCAGACGTAAAAACATTTTTGTGGTAAGGACAAATTCTTCTGCTAGCAGTCTGCTTGTGACAAACAAACAATTTTTAAATTCCTCCAGCAAAACTAACTCACGTAATGAGTTAAAACCGTTAACTTTGCCCGCCACTTGTCAAAGAGAATGCCCTTCTCTAGCGAATTAAACGTTTGGCTTGGCACTTTCTTGTGGTTTCTAAATCTCCATCTATACGCCTCAGGAACTAGTTCGTAAGCACGTAAAATAACAGCTTTCACAATGTCATAATTCAAAATTTCCTCTAAAAAAAGTGTAGAACAAACTTCCTGACCTTTGGCCACTAGTCTACACTGTAATAGCAGTGACCAGACCTCTTTAGGCCAGCGAAGTGATTTGGCGACTTTCGACTCCCTGAATAAAGTAACTAAAACAATCTGCTTACTTACATCAAAGGTGGTCGAGAGTGGATCTTGCACAGCAAACATGATAGAGGCCTTGGAGTGGGTCGGCTGCGCAGCAGGAGCATTCAGTTCTGTTTCTAATTCAAGCTGTCGCAATTTAACTTCTTTGTCCGCCTCAATCCCTATTTTACGAATCGCAAGGCGCAACTCAGATTCTGCCTGGCGTGCCTGGGCTTTTTCCTGCGCCTCTATTTGCAAGCGGGCCAGACGAACTTTCAGGCGAGTCTCGTCTTTTGACCCAGTGGAGACGGGAGAGAATGTCTTCAGCTAACACCTGCACCTCGTCCTGTTCTACCGCGGTAAAGTCAGCTTGAAGTTCGGAAACGATTTTGGCACGCCTGTAGCGTTTTCACAAGAGCTTCAGGAGTTACGAAAACGCTTGTTTTGTGTATAAAGTACATTGTGAATGTTTTCACAGCCTTGACTTTGCCTGCCGTTTTTACGCCATTTTTTACCACACACAAATAGTCTTATATCCATATCTTCGCAAGGGAAACACATAAAGCCTTCAAACCAAACGAATTTTAAAGACCTCGACTTGTGAAAATTTTCACAATCTCTACATAAAACTATCAGTGAGCTAATTCTCTTTTTGAAAACCTCATCGATGCGTAATTGCGCACTAACCGGAATACTGCGGGACCGCTGTGTGCATACGTCTACAATACGGCAAATAATGCTCAATACGAGTTCGTGAGAAAAACCCGTATATGACCATAGGAAGCACAACAGCGCAGCCTCCAGCTATCCAGCCTGTAAGCAGGGAATAAAGCTTTATTTGATTTCTGAAACCCTTTCTTTATGTCCTGTTTTCATTCATGTAAGGGTCAACTATATACATGATACTGCTGACAGCGGGGCAATTCCTATTCTCTACTCAACAGCTTTTTGAAAACAGCACCCATGATGTTCAAAGCAATTTTTTACACAGAAGACTGACACAGCTTTGCGTTGGGAAGGCAGATCCTCTGACTTTTCCAAGCCTACTTTTTTCACTAGTCGTATATCAGACTAGTGAAATATTTAATGAACAAGTCAATGTCACACTCCCACCAATATCTCAGATAAGTGCAGATTTTATTCTGCCAGGATACTGGGTATATCGTGCTTATGTCAGTATAGATCTACGGAACTGCATCAGACCATCCAAATGAACAAATAATAACAGGAGATTTAGAATTCTTACTGAGCAGTTTATTATAATATTCAGTGCTAAGCTTCATACAGTGACCAGATTCAGATTATGGGACATGCCACAAGAGGGTTTATAGCAGCAGAAACAAGCTTTTTTTGTATTTGTGTCTGTGTGCATACTAGCAAATATCTTTGCACGTTTGTCTGTTTCCATGATGTTGGGATTGGTTTGTGCCTGTGTTTAGGTGAGCGTATGTGCATATTTTTATGTGGGAATATGTGTGTCTTTGAGTGTGCACTGCTGTGTGTGCATGTGGGGTGTGAGAGAGGGTGGTATTTTATTCCTGTCATGCATGCTGTTCTGCGTGCAAGAGCTCCTTGCCAAACAGCCCTGACAGTGATCACAGGGGCTTTTATTGGACTGTAGAGCAAATCTGGCAGCTGCCCTGAAAGTAGTTTTTGAACCATCCTTTATTTGTTCACAGAAGAGACCAGCCATAGTAACTGTGAGTCATTTAGCTCATTTTAAAACATAGTAATTGACTTGAACTGAAAGGAATTTTCATAATAGTCCTTTCTTGAATGTTTCTCTAAGGTACAGTAGACAATACATTATCAGTAATATATAAGAAAAACAAGTGCCAGAGCTCTGCTTTAATGCTCAGGGAAGGAATTGGGAATTTCATCATGTTGTCGATGGAAGTCAAGCTGAATGACTAGGAGATATGGCCTATAATCCTTCTGTGGTTCCCTGAGATATGATCACTGTGAACAGCTGAGACAATACATTTACAGCCACTAGAAAATAATGCATAACCAATATATCAGCAGCACATGGTATCTTTTGTCGTTTTGGTAGACCAAAGAAAAAAGAGTGATCAAACCAATAAAACATATTTCAGTTATTGTGCATTATCTATTCGTTCTTTCTTTTTCCATAGTGCTACAAAATGAGCTTTTTAGACCTTTCTGCAGTGCATATTTTATCTTTGTTTCTCTTATGGATCTATAAGAGGTTAAGGAGGAAACAGAAATCTCACTGCAGAGTCACTGACAGATGCTGCAGTGGGATGTTAATGAGACCTACATGGAAATCCATCCATTTGGCAGATGAATGTGCTGAGAAGGTTAAAAGCCTAGAGAGATATTTTCCTTTGATCTTCGAAGTGTTCGGCTCAGGAGCTCAGGGGAAAAACAGCAGTCGAGCTCTAATAACTCTGTGGACTTTTTGTTTTAATCTGTCAGCACACTAGATAATAAGATGGGCTGAGCAGTATCTCCCTGATCCCCTGCACTGACTGCTAATGTCCACAGAAAGTGAGCACAGAGTGGTGCACAATATCATTTTCTCTGCAGGGTCAATTCATGTCAAACTCAGTGCAAATCTCTTGGAAGAAAAGGCGAAGACTATGTACGTGTGCTGTGTAGGTGGGCCTCTGTTAGGATCATACAGGATGGTTTGCTTCTTAACACTATAAATGCCATCCCTGCTGCACATAAACTATAGATAATAGGACAAATTGCATGTGAAACCATGCGTATATGCCATAGATTGTTATTGTATTTGAAAGAGCTGTATAACCAGCACCAATGTGAGTAAAGTGTAATCTTACATTTTTCACGTTTTGCCTTCACAAGATGTTTACATGTTCTCCCTGTGTTGTCATTTGGTTCCACTTTCCTTCGTCCCTCTTCCCTCTGGGCACTGTTCAGATGTGTGGATGCATACCTCTGTGAGATGTGAGTAACATGTTTGATGATCAGGGGCTTTGTAGAATTTGGCAGTGCTTGTAGGTACATACATGAATGTGTCTTTATCATTCATGAAATAAATCGTATCTGAGCTTTATACTGTTCATTAAGAAATTAATTATAGATGAAGGTCGCAGGGCCCAGAGATTCTTTCTTAATGCTGCTTTGAAAGACACTGCATAAATTAAATTTTTTATTACTACAATTAAAAAACAATAAGTATAACTCTTAAAGAACACCTATGAATGCACACACATTGAGAAGCTCTGACACACACAGGCTGTTTTGAGGATTGAGCATGGATTTTCATCGGAGATTAGGAGTTTCTAACGGAACGTTTTAGATTAAAGCATCTGCACTGTCCTACTTTTCAGCTGGTTTCACTGGGAATGTAATAATAATATACATTTGAAAACAAGGCGTTCGTCACAGCTGTTCATTCAATTTTACACGTATTCATCCTCATGGTGAGGAAAGAGCTCAATCGATAGCAATGAAGCAGCTGGGGCTGACGTTCTGTCACAAACCCAGACAAGCAGTTTCATCATGAAAACACTACTGAATCATGCTTCTGCATACAGTAGCTCAGCCCCCTGTTACTCATGATGGAGCGCAGTTTTAGTTGCCCCGTGTTTTTGCCCTGCAGACCTTAAACGTGAGATCCTGATCCTGGAATGCTCTGGCTTTGCCCAGGTGTTGGCGGTCGGGAGTGCCGAGATAAGCAATGGCGGAGCCAGCAGGAGACGAGCCAGGCCTGGGGGCTCCACGCGGGTCCAGCCAGCCCCCCCACTGCCCCCCTGTGCCGGAGCCCCCAGGTGTCGTGATCCAGCTCACAGCAGCGTGCACGGAGGAGGAGTGGGGTGGCCAAGGGGACAGTGAGCTGATCTTCACCCTGGACCGAGATGAAGAGGGCCCAGCAGTGGCTTTCTCAAGGGACCTGACCCGCCCCGACGCGGGGCAGCCGGCAGAAGACTTCCTGGGCTCAGCAGCTTTCTCCGTGTCCTGTTCCCCATCCTCCCCCGGCTCCTGCGGCGAGTTCTCCATTTTGGCCCCCAGCTTCTTCTCCCAGCAGTCCTCCCCGAGGCCTTTCATGAGCCTGGTCAAGTCCCTGTCCACCGAGATCGAGCCCAAGGAGACCGCGTCCCTGAAGCCCCGGCCGCTGCTCAGCCTGGTCAAGTCCATCTCCACGGAGATCTCCCGCAGCGAGCCCGAGGTCACCCAGTCCAAGTCCGACTCCAGGCTCAACCTGCACCTCTGGCGCCAGCTCACCCAGCCCCGCGGGCGCAATGGCGACTCCAAAACCGCTCCACCCTCCCCCGGCAGCGCCTCGCCCTCCGAGGGCAAAGCGGCGTTCTTCAAGGTGCCCGAGGTGGAGGCCCGGCTGGAGGACACCAAGCGCAAGTTCTCGGAGGCCATCCAGGACCCCCTCAGCATGCTGAGCAAGATCATGGGGGACGAGAACTCCGGCAGCCCCAAGCAGAAATCGGGGCTCACCGATTCTCCGGGGTCCTCCGGAGGTGGCTGCTGGGGAGGTCAGGCGAACGGGGAGTGGGGGGTGGGCGGGGATGCGGGGACAGCCGGCAGGAACCCCCGGAAAGGAGAGTGCGACAGGCTGTGTGTCTGCAGCACCCCCGTGAGGAACCCCCAGAGGAGTCAGCAGAAGCTGTGCGCATCCCCCGAGCCGCAGTGCAAAGTGAGCAGCCAGGGCAGCAGGTACGAGATTTGTACCTTCAGAGACATCATGCAGGTGGTGGAGATCGAGCCCGCCGCTGGCACCCCTGGGACACTTGATGCAGAGCTGGCCCAGGGACTTCCTGGGGAGCAGGTCTCTCTGCAGCCCTGTCCGCCAGTTCCAGGCAAGTGTCTGTTCTCTGTGGCTGCGCTGGCCTACAGCTACTTCGTCCTGCCTCTGCCTCCTTACCTGTCCGGCCTGGCTCTGGGCCTGGCCTGCGGATTCATGCTGGGCTTGCTGCTCATCCTTCTCCTGGCGCCCAGGACACCCCTGCCATCCTCCAGGATCATTCCCCCGGCAGCCGACAGCCGGCCGTCTGCGAGCCTCGCCAGGGAGGGCAGTGACCCCGAGGTCATGAAGGTAAGCTGAGTGCCTGAAATTCAAAATTACATCATTGAAAATCATGGTGATACAGAGTGGAGAGCAAAATGTGATATGGGAAACTCAAGTGTGATAGGCAGTTCCTTCTGTGCAAGGCCTCCCATTAAAAACTACTCTTAAGCGACCCCACTGAAGACCTAAAACCAGACTTGCTCTGCAGATCTGACTGTGCTGTCAATTGTATTGTTAACCACAGCTATCAGGTGCCTCTCTGAGAGCTACAGTCTTAGCAGGGAAGGATTTCCTACTTGTGTGACTGCAGAGCTTGAGGCTCAAAGGGTACTGTAGCTTGTCTCTGTAATTAAATCCTTTTTTTCTCCATAACTGCCTGTATAACCCAGAAGCTTGCTGTGTGATGACTGCAATTAATGGCTTGTTTTTGGCTTCTTATTACAGACTAAAGCTTCTATTACTGTTCATCACTCTGCAAACAGTTCTCCTCCAGTGCCCCAGGTGTGGTATTAAACCAATCTGAGCAGAAGGCACCAGTGTTCATTTCCAGCCTCATCAGGAGCTTTTAATTGTAAAGAAGAGATACAGTTCAAATTAACTCTATGACATCAGGCTTACATTAAGAGCCTGTCAGCTGGCTGTCAGTCTTACCCTTAATTTAGAAACAGAGTTTAAATTCAGCACAGAGGTAACCATTAACATGTACGTTCATTTGTTCTTTAAAAAAATGTGTGGTTAGACATTTGCAGAGAAAAAACCTTAAAAGCTGTTCTCTGTCAGATTCCATTACACATATCATATCAGATTTCATTTTATATAATCACATTATGTCCCTATATCTATCTACAGACAGCACAAGCAGAACAAAAGTGATAATGTATCTACAGCATTCCACCACTGTCGCCGAAACACTGTAATATAGCTACGAGTCTGGAGGACTCATCTGAGCAGGAGGTCATTCAGTCTCACTGCAAAGAGGTTTTAGCAGATTTAAGACTCAGCCTTTAATGAGTGGTACAGTGCTGAGCTCTCCAACCCTGGTCTCAGAGAGCCATTAAAAACCAAATGATCATTTAAGATTTATGACAATTTATGATTAAGCAAATCATCTGTAAAATTGATTCAGTTCGAGATCAATTGGAACAACAACTTGAATATCATTCGGTCCTCCAAAGACCTGAGCTTGACTGGGCAGTGACTTCCAAACATTCCTTTAGAAGACAGCAGAATGGGGTCCCCAGGAGCAGGTTTTGATTTCTGCTAGTTTCTCAGGAGGAAGGGGGTTATGAAGGGCAAGAAAGAGCACCGCAGCTCCAGAGAGAGAGCGAACTGGTGGGACAAGACCTCTCCATTCTGATGTCCTGCTCTGTCGCCTGGTGCTTGCCTCGCTCCCCTGCCCCGAAACCACTGCTCTGCCCAGACCTCTCCCCGAGTCACACTGCCAGCCTGCCGCCCTCAGCAGCCGCCAGTTGGTTTTGACAACAGTCCACCAAACATTCAGAATGGCGCTGAATCCCTCCTGCGGGCATGCAGATGTTTACTTATGAGCTCAATTAGTCAATATGCTCAGTGATCCAGGACCGGGAGTCTGTCTGCATTGGGGAAACCGAGCTCCTCAAAGTGGGAGTGGGCAGAAACAGCTGTCTCTCTGACTTCAGAATAGGGAATATTCCCTTATTGTGGACTGCAGCAGCCTCATCAGTTTTAATGTGTCGTTTTTCCTTTTTTATAATGTAACAAGAAATCAGGTGCACATTTCCCCAATGAGAATGTGGTGTGTTATAGAGCTACAGAGCTAGTAACTGAAAAAGGAAAGAAAGACACTGGGAGTGTTCTGTGCCATTGCCAGGAATTGTAATTTGTCTATCATACAGAAATTTTATGAGCATGGGAGTTCATTTAATGATAAAGGAGTGGAGAGGGTATTTTCCAACTGCATAAATATTTTGTTTATAATGTTCTGAATGGAGATGTATTCATGTCAAGCATGCTCTGTCTTCTCTTTAAACTAACATCCGTTGGGGACGATTTTGTCAGATGCTGCACCATTAAACACAATAACTCCTAGCCTTCGTGTTGTTTGTAAATTCACCATATTAATAATTCACTGAAGCCAATTTTTCCTGCTCATCTTGGATCATTTTAATGACGTCTTAGAGAGGGTTATCTAACTCACACAAAATGGATTGTAAACAGCATGGTTGCTGTTTCATTGAGGCACTCTAGAGAGTAACGAGAATGCACTCACAACCCACACACATCCATGCTCTGGGAGACAAGTAGGATAACTCCTAGGGCAGTTCGCCTTTTCTGCAATTTGTAGGTGATGCAGAAATTTGTTTCCTGGATAGGACACAGGCCACAGGCTAGACCAAAACCTGTCTTCATAGAGTTTATCATAGAGTTTATTGAAGATTGTCTCTTATTGTACATAGTGTTATGCAATAAGCATTACTAACACTCATTTAACTTGGCTGAACAATGCTGTATTGTGGTCTTGTGTTTTCAAAGTGCATTCAGCTTTACTGTACTAGACAATGGCAGGTGTATGATTTTACTGCAGTAAATTATATTGTGGTCTTGAAGTGCCCAGATACATTAATAACATTTTTAATCTTAACTGAGAAGACTATGAGCTTACCTGATTCAGGTACTCAAAATCCTCAAAGGCACTGAACAAAATCAACCCAATGTATTATTTTATAGATTGTATATTATATAGATTATATTATATATTTATAATATCTTCTTAATGAAAAGTGAAACACAAAAAAGAGCTATAAATAAGAGCTATGGTGAAGTACACTTAAAGTGGAGGTCATGAGGTCAAGGGTGGTGGGGGAGTGGAACAAGCTGCACAATCATGTTGTTGAAGTCAATACTGTCACTTCTTTCAAGACACAGCTGTGTGAGATCCTCAGATCAATAGTTAATATGTATACTGTAAATCCACAAAATGACCTTCTCTCCTCTGTTACTTTCCTTGTCTTCCCCTGTTCTGTTATTCTTCTTTTCGGGATTAAAGCCAGTGTACTTGACTCTGTGATCTTACAAGGGTGAACTGGCTTGAGGCACTGACAACTGTGGCTGCTGTGTTGCAGGGCTGGATGAATGAAATGTACGTCTATGACCCAGAGACATACCACCCCTCACTGACCCACTCGGTGTTCGTCACACTGGAGGGGAGCACACTCCGACTGGCCTACCCCAGGAGCAACATCCCACGCCGCGCAACCTTTGATGAGCCCCCACACGACGTCATCTTTGTCAGCGCCCGCTGCTTTCGGCTGGCACACAGTCAGGTAAGCCTGGCGCGCGACACACCTGCGCTCATGGCCAGAGAGTGAAGGCGCTGGCCAAGGGGAACGGAAAGAGCCGAGCGGGGGACAGGGGTTTTCTTCAGGTGTATAAATGAGGAGCTTGTGACGGAGAAACTAGCAAGATATCTAGCCTGGGATATTATCTGGAAAATATAAGAAGTCATCGCAGGCCCTAGCGATTTCCTGTAATTTAGGAAAGTAGATCGCCGGTTCTCAAGGGATGCAGAAAAGTACAGTTTATAGACATCGTTAATGAAACAGCTGCTTTTGACCTTGAAAAGATTAAAGATTTCCTTCAGTTAGGAAACTAGTTCAATTAATTATTTTGGAGAAATTAAAACTGAAGGCTTAATGGCTCTTAAGGACAGGACACTGATTCCACCTTTAAATACGTGGCAGTTTTGCCAGTCACGCTGTGAAAGAATGCACATGCACAGCACACTGACTAGATTCTCCTTGGGACAACACAGCCCATTTGATGTAAGACAGCCTGGGTCTGGACTGGCGGAATGCAGAATGGTTTTCAGGTTTTTGCTGTGCTCTAACAACAGGTGTTCCTTGTGCCAACGGCTCTGGCCCGCAAGAGAATGTGGAACAAAAAGTATCCCATCTGCATTGTGCTGGGACGGGCAGAAGAGGGCACTGAAGACAGCCAGCCTGAGGGGCTGTCCGAAGAGCAGAGGGTGGACACGCTGACCGACGGTGTCAGGAGAGGCGAGGGGGCCACCAGCACCCTGGAGCACCCTGCTGCACCGCCCGGCCCCACCACCACACTCTACCTCTTTGGCAGGACGGGGCGAGAGAAGGAGGTGTGGTTCCAGAACTTCCTGTCTGCTTCCAAGAGGTTCACCGAAGACCAGGACACTCCTACCAAGTGTGGTTCCAAGTTTGGTGAGAGGAGCTCTTCAGTGTTCCGCCTTGTCTCCAGACTTTCTATCAGAATATCTGATAAATGTCAGAAAAAGGACGAGTAAAGTTTAAAGGGGAACTGGAGCCCCAAATTCTCAGACCGGTTATTACAATTTAGTGACAGACTCATTGACAGCATAGAAAAATGTTCCAAAAACCTAAAATTGTGAACTTTGTGAGAGTACTGTGTAGTTCCTATGTTGTCACACACTGCTGGTCTCGCCACAGGGGATAGCGAGAGTTTGCGAGAGTTGTGTTGTAAATTTGTCCCTTCCTGCTCACTAGTCACTGTAATGACTAATGTAATGCAATGTATGAGCGAGGAGAGTAGTAGAGTAGTAGAGGAGTTTATTGCCATATGTACACTTAAAGTGGAATTCATTGGAATTCTTAATCGTGCTGATCTCCCGGGACTCGCACAGTACAGAAGACGACACCAGACAATGTAGACAGTACATTACAAATGGTACATCATAAAAAGTAACAAGAGAACAATAAATACAATGTAGAAAACAATAAATATGTGGTAGTGAAAAAAAAACATGATGGTCTGCGCAAAAAGTCCCTAATGCAGAGTTGCATTGAGTTCTGAGGCACCGCAGTTAGTTGTTAAGGATGTGCATCTGCAGGCTGAGTTCAGTCAGTAGTATTTGTTGGAGAAACTGCCACGAGGTTGGGAGCAAAATTTCTATTGGATTAAAAGTGAGGTATTCACAAGCCTGCTTGTTTACAAAGTCATCAGGCTGCGTCACCTCACCGGAGGTTTTGTTGCCTCACTCTGAATCTCAGAATATGGGACTGCGCATACCTGGAAATATTGTGATGTAATTGTGGAGGTTTTACAAGTTACATTTTACTTTTATTGTGGCTTGAATTGTACTCATCAATGCTGATTCTTTCTAACCCCAAAATATAAAAATAGTGTTGCAGTTCCCCTTTAACCCCATCCGTGAAAAGTAGAAAGAAGAAACACAATGTTTCTGCTCTTGAGTCTTCTCTGCTGAGGTAGCTTGAACCTGTGTAAAACAGGAGGGTTGTGTCATCAGCTGCGTCTCTTCTCTGAGAACTGTTTTAGTTGTAATTATTACTTTTTTTCATTTGCTTTGCAATTTAAGACAAATCCTGAACAGAGTTTAAAACTAAATGTATTTTCTGTGTGGTGTGTTGACTAATGTGCAACCATACCAGTAGCTACCAGTAGTCACAGAAGGCCATGCTGTTGTCCTAAGGGCTGAGAGTTCTCTCTCTCTCCTTCTTGTCCCTGGTCTGTCAGCCATGCGAGCCTCCAGCCCCTCTAGCCGGGTGCTGTGCAGTGGAGGCTCCAGCAGGGGGAGCACTGAAGACATCTCTTCTCTGTTCCGGCTGAGGGACCTGGCAGGCAGCGTGCGCGAGAAGATCCTGCTGGACTACAGCACCTACATGGCGCGCTTCATCATGCCAGAGAGCACCAGCGCCCTGCCCAGCCCCTGCAACAGTGCTGCCAGCAGCCCCACTGCCAGGAGGAAGGTGAGTGTGGGGGCCTTCAGCAGCAGAACCGGCACCCTAGACCTGCAAGCTAACTCACCCCAAGCCAGATCATGGAGGTGTGAGACTGCAAAAGAGAAGGTACCTAGCAGGTTGGCATGATGACATTTCACAATGGAGAGCAAGGTGTTAGAGCCTCAGTGCTTCATTGGGAAAACAATACAGTAATACTCATATAGGTTCTTTTCCGTTTGCATCTACTGTCTGTATTTACAAAGTTATTACAAAATGTTATAGGATGGCCAGTGTCCAGGTGGACACCTCCTATGGAGGCCTATGACAGAACTGGAGTACAAAACGGCTGCAGTAAATTAGTCCACAAGCATGTTAATCAAATCGTCATACAGGAGACTAGTGGTTGATCAATCCAGAACTAGCCCTGCAAGCCCTCACTAGGCGGTAGGCCGTTCTGCATTGAGAAGTAACTAAGAATGATTAGCTCGTAAATCTCAACAGCTTCCCATACTGCCTTTGATCATCTAGAGAGTAAACAGCCCCATTCACTCTGCAATGGATATCCTTCATCTGCTGCTGAATTAATCATCTTAACACAGTCACAGGAATGTTGACATTTTTCGTGCTTTAATACTGCACTTTAATTTACTGGCTAGGCATTAACCCAGCACTCCACACGAACAGGCTAACAGTTGGAGAACAAGCACACACAGGACAGACCCTCCTAAACACACCCAGAAAGCATCATCTCTGGCTGTGTCTCTGTAATCCTGAATATCCTGGTGCTGTAACTAATGCATGTGCTCATGATTGTTGTCTTGCTGTTCCATGATGTTGCAGCTCTGGATGTGTGCCATTGAAATAAAATTTCATAAGCTCTCAGACACAAAATGTGTGCATAGCACTCAGATTGGTCACATATTACAGAGCATTTCCCACAACAAAACCCCAGGGGTGGTAGAGGTGGAAAACTAATTGTCATTTCAGTGCATTTGCTTGCTGTTTCAGTGAAATAGCTACACAGCTGCTGCAAAATGTCGAAGTCTGTTTTATTACTCTTCTGCAACAGTCTGAAATTTAACAGGAAAGGTGGAAAGAAGTGTTCTGCACCAGCTGAGCAGAAAATGAGAAGTGTTGACACTGGCCAACCTCCAGTAAAGTGTGTGGCGACCCTGCCAGCGTGCGGAAGTGTGAATGAGATGGGCAGCTGGCTTTCTGTGATGAGGCATTAAATTAAAGCGTTTGGTAATCACTCTAAGAAGAGACACGCTGTTCTCTTTGCTTGTAAAATTCTACCATTGCCAGTATGATCAGCAGCAGTATGAACTAATGCCAGCTCTGAACGGCTATGTGATGAATTGTGGTATTCCTCTTCCGGCTGTTTGATCCAGGTGCATAAACGCGCGAGAAAAAAATCCATCTTATTTTACACTTTCAGTGACCATCGTTACATTCTAAAGCACAAAGGCTAGCTGTAGTCTGATGGGATCGTTCCCACCTGCTCTCGCCATCTCTCGTCTCACAGCTCCTCTGTGAACCACATGGGGGCAGCACAGAGGGTCAGTCAGCTTGGATCAATGCCCTGATTGGTCGCATCTTTTGGGACTTCCTGCGAGAGAAATACTGGGCAGACCAAGTGGCGTACAGGATCCAGAAGAAGTTGAGTAAGATCCGGGTAAGCTGACTTGGTACTCTGAACAGGTAGTCAGTAGGCTTCAGCAGGGTTTCAGCTGAAGAGCTCTGCATAAATAGGAAGCTACAGCCAGTATGTTCTGCACCATTGGCTAAATGAAAGAGGATGTCTAACATGTAAAACAGGTATAAGGTAGATAGATTCAATGCATTTCATTCAATGTCTTTGGTACACCCAGCTCTTTAATAGCATAATTATATAAGTTAAGAATTGAAATTACAATTAATAAACCATCTATGACAAAATCCAGCAAAGGATTGGGTTAAGATTAGCAGTCGGATACTGGCTTCAGATTATCAGCAGTCTCTGAGCTGGGGAAGCCTGTTGCATGTGAAGACAGGAAATGGGACGTCTGTAAATTGCAGGACGTCTCTTCACACTGTGCAGGCTGTTGCTGTTCCGAGTGAGTAAAGTTAGTGCAGATACACTTCTGCGCAAGGTCACAAGCAGAAATGTATAGTGTGGTTCTACAAACCCTGTCAGTTTTATAGTAATCTGACAGTCTGTTTAACAAGGTGCCTTGGTTGTCTCTGTGCAACAATGCTTCCTGACAGCTGGCATGGCAGGATCATATCTGGAGTTCCCTTTGGGATCACTGGCTGGGGCCACTGTCCTAACCAAACTGTCATGCTGCCTCAGTCCTCTCTGAGACATTAATCTAAATTCTTGGGAGGGGTTTCCCCTTAACGAAAAACCAGATGTCATTCTGAGGCATTTCATTCAACAATGGCATTTCAGAGCTGTTTAGGAATCATTTCTGGTTCTTCTAGTGGTAGATTTTCTCTTCTGTTTACCCATTAATTAAATGCTCTATAAAGCCAATTAATTAATAAACTGGTTAATTGGCTAAAGCAATGTACAATTTTGTAATGAAGATTGCAAAAAGATACATTTGATTTTGTGATGTTCATTGCTTAACCTTCACATGGACAGCTGCCAGATAAGCCCCAACAGAAAACGTTGATGAATTTCCATTGCCAGGAATGACCCTGATCCGACAGACTGAAACTCATACCTAAGAAGGGGATCTTCACTGTCTGATCTCTGCTTGTGTCTGCTTGCAGTTGCCTTACTTCATGAACGAGCTGACTCTCACAGAGCTGGACATGGGGAGCTCTATGCCTCAGGTGATCAGCACTTCCAAGCCCTCGGTCAACTACAGAGGTGAGACAGGGAACTGCACTGCAGGGGAGAAGATGGGAAAAAAGAATAAAATGAAATTTAAAAAATCATAGCTTCAAGGCAACAGCATGGCGACATAGTGATTCTGCTCACTTCAGATGAGACCTTTTTATCCTTTTGTAATCCTCTGTCAGGGGCATTTTATGAAGCATCTCTCTTCAATTCCTCTTTCTGCTATGTGTATGTGCTCTGCTGAGACTTGTTGAGGATTACGCAGCAGCAGTGATAATGTGGCTGCCTATGGCATTGCTACCGTGTGCGCCCCCTACTGGCAACCTGTTGAAGCGGTGGAACTGCACACCCCAGCAAGACCATTTTAGAAACTGCATTATTTCTTATTTGTTGGTGAAATTGATATGCAGAAGCTGTTATAGAATCAGTTCTCTTTCTCCATTAAGAAATGGTTAAAGTGTGCTGAAGTGTACATGGATCTCTGAGTTCATTTCATCAAGCTGTAATAATTAACAGATGTACTACAGATCATACCAAACATAAAAGCCAAATTTCATATTTGTATGAAACCTACTCAATGTTGTTAAAAAAAATAGCTAATCGTGCTTCTTAATTGAATACAGTCTCGAAGATGACTTTATTAAAGCTATTTCAATTATTGAGTGGTCAGGAAAGGTTATTGCACCCTGTCATTCCATTCTTTAAAGCTTTGTGAGTTCAGCAGTGTTCCAGTCTCTGTGCGGGAATCTGTACACTGTAACAGTCTCTGTGTGTGAATCTGTACATTGTACCAGTTTCTGTGTGTGAATCTGTACACTGTAGCAGTCTCTGTGCATGAATCTGTATGCTGTGGTCTTGCTGATCCTGGCGCAGGGCTGTGGCTGGAGCTGGAAATCATGTACACAGGCTGTCTACAGATGACCCTGGAGACCAAGATGAACCTGTGCAAACTGGGCAAGGAGATAGGGGGCGAGCTGGACAGTGTTCTGGAGCCCAGCAGAGAGGGGTAGGTCACAATGCAACTTCTGTTCTTTGTTGCTATCCCTGTATCCCCAGGGCTTACTTGTTGAGGACACAATATACATCCAGACCCTGGTAAAAACCCCTCTCCTTGGGGATTCTAATGATTAAACACCAGAGATTCAGAACTGGTTTACTGTGAAATCGGACTAGTTTATTTGCATTTTTTATCTTTTGTGAGAAGGCTTTTTTCTTTCTAGGCAAAACATTTTCTTCCTGTTCTGAGGCCTTGGACTGACAGGACCAGCAGTTTCACTAATCTGCTACAGACGTCTACTTAACCTTACTCCAAAAACTGCTAATGCCCTCCTGTAATGATTTACTGATGGAGCTACTGGCCTTGTTTAAGCCCGACCTGACCTCCGTGTAACCTGAGCCATGGGTGCAAAAAAGAGCTCTTTAATTTAATTAAGGGCATTAGATGGGCTGGTATCTGAGTGTGTGTTTTGTCACTCAATGTTAAGCTCTGTAATTATGCACTCCCAGAGTGAATTTTATAGCACGGGGTGTGTCCCCCCATCACATTGAATAGAAATGCTAAGTGCATGCACACCTGTTGCTGGGCAGGACCTTAGGGGTATTTATGTTTGATATTTGCTCTGTCTTTGACAATCAGTGTGCGTACTTGTGCAGGAGTTGACAGTCAGCATGTGTGTTACTGTCTGCAGGTCCAGACCCAGGTTGTGTGTTTTAGCTGACAGTGATGAGGAGTCTTCCAGCGCAGGCTCATCTGATGAAGAGGAAGTCCTGCCTTCTGAACCACAGGGCATTCTGGGAGAGAGGGCCACTCCCCCTGGTGCTGAGGGGTAAAAGGCACCTCTCACTCTCTGCCTTGCTCACTACCGCCACTCTCCCTGTTCCTCCATTACCTGCTCTGAATCCAGATACAACTGAATCCTGCTTTTATGTTCGCTGTAGCTCAGACAATTCTTATTCCCTCTACTCTCTCATTCTGTAGTGCTTTCCCTCTATCTTAGTCTCCCTTTTCTCTCTCAGCATATTGTTTTTCTAGTCAACGAACATATTTAACAAAATATTATTGTACATAATAATTCAAACTATTGGATTGAATCTGACCATTGTTAACAGCACCTTTCTTTACAGTCTTTTAGTGCTATCAGGCTGCTACAACATATACTTTAATTACCTGACAAACTCAGCCTGCTAAATGCTTAGATGACTGTGTGCCAGAAAGTGCATGAATCTGCTTTTTCTTAACATGCTGACTGAGTGCAACAGCTTCTCTCCTGGCCTGGTTCTTTTTGTCCTTCAGCCACGTTGCCGGCGGTAGCACCAGCAGGAAAATCCTGCGTTTTGTGGATAAAATTGCCAAGTCGAAATACTTCCAGAAGGCCACAGAGAATGAGTACATCAAGAAGAAGATCGAGGAGGTGTCCAACACGCCCCTGCTGCTCACTGTGGAGGTCCAGGAGCTCTCTGGGCTCCTCGCTGTCAATATACCTCCGCCTCCTACTGACCGAATATGGTATGACCAGAGCCATGCTCCTCCCACCTGACCAGAGCCATGCCTCTCCCACCTGACATATCTCCCCCATATCCCAGGCAGAGCCTGTTGCTTCTTTCTCCTGATTGTCTTTAACTGCTGTCATTCATCTATTACTCCTTTTATGTCTTCACACACATAAAGAGAAAAAAAATATTTTTCTTTTTCTGATTCACAAGTGCTTTGAATTTTCTCTATTGTGATGTTCCAATATTTGTTATATTGTTATTGATAAGGCTTTACAGCTGGGGTCCCTGATCTTTGGGCCTCCACAGTTTTCTATGTCTCTTAAGCAGCAGCACCTGAAGAGCTGGGAGAAGCTGATAAACTGGTCCAGTCTAACCAGTAATGAGCTGACTGAGGTTATTAAGAACCTGTAGACACTCACCCAGGCCCTCCAGGACCAGGATCACAGTCCCTTCTTTGCTTCCATTGATTATTGTCATCAGGGTAAGGGATAGAGCTGAGGGACAGAAGCTTGCTTTAGAAGATGCTCCAATGCAAATTAACTCTGCTCTGTCTGCTCTGAAGGAAAGATTGCTGTTTTGGAATTGACCTAAGGGAAAGGCAAGTTGACTTTGGTGAACCATCACATCAGAGAATCACAGATATTTCCTTCAGAAGTGTTTCAGCTCTGACTGGGATGTGTCTCACTGTTTGTGCTTTTACCCTCAGGTACAGTTTTTGTGTTCCCCCACGACTGGACCTAAGGGTGAGGCCCAAGCTGGGCGAGAGGGAGGTGACCTTCACTCACGTCACCGAGTGGATCGAGAGGAAACTGCAGCACGAGTTCCAGGTCCGCTCACCTTCTGGCAAACTGTGGTTTTGTTTCACCCCTTCACCTCATGCTGAGCTGTGCGCATAGTTCAAATGCATTTTGCCTGTTCCAATAAAATTAAGCTTCAGTTTATGGACCTAAAATTAATTTTCATTGGAAACTTATTAAAAAAAGTACAAATATAATCTTAGGCAGCACCCCCCTAAAATGTTTTGTCCTTAAATTGGTAACTAGAATGTCTTAAATTACAGTGAAGGCTGAATGTCACCACCTGGAGTTTAGGTATGAATTCACTTATCTTTCACTGATGTACATCTGGAACTGTTTGAAAAACTTCTAGACTATCAGACAATCTCCTGTTCCTTGCAAGTTTGAAAGGCAGGCTGCATTTTTCTTGCTTTATTAAATATTCCTTTGTGCAAGGGTTGTGGTCTGTCAGATTTTAGACGTTGAAGTTGGGTTTACAATGATTGCATCATTTCCTCCTTTGGACTCAGGACAAGAGTTCATCTGGCTCAATTAAGAGCAAGTAGTTAGTTCAGTTAGGCAATGAAGAGCTTGACTGGAGAATCAGCTCCCTGTGGAGGAGTAGGGGTTGAGGAAGGTTGCTGTTGTCTGCTGCTTCATTCTTCTCCTGACTGAAAGAGAGATGTTTCTCCTTCCAGAAAGTTCTCGTGATGCCAAACATGGACGACCTCTACCTTCCCCTTATGCACTCTGGCCTTGCCTACCCTCCTGGTTCTCAGCCAGCCCAGCCAGAGGAGATGACAAGAGCAGAAATTGCCAACGCTGAAGAATAGTGCCCCCTTCTGGAGCATTGCACACACACCAGGATCCGCAGAGGCCAGTTTAGGGAAAGGAGGTCTAAGTTCCCAAATGAAAGTGTTCCTGATGTGAACTAGGGGCCCCTTTCCCTCTAACCTCTAACAGCCCTGATATGGTGTCTGAGTGTGTGTGAGAAATTTGGTTTGCAGGTGAAACATAATACCATTGTATATGGAATCTGCTGCTTAGACATCTTGTAGGGAACATGGGTAAGCACATGGATATGCCTCTCTTGTGGAGAATAAGCCGGATGAGTTTCCAGGATCAAGAATTTACCTGAACCAATTTTTTAAAAATGGGCCCTCATTTCTTCCTGCAACCTTTACACTCTCTTGTTTGTCAGCTGCTCAACAAGGTCAACAGTGATGAGACAGTTACTCTGGCCCAGGTAACAGATGATGTACATGCACTTTTCCCTTTAGTGAAATACACAGACCTGCGCAGCTACTGAAACCTAGAGAGCACTGCTGTAAGGGCAGAGGGCTCAACGTCCTGGAAATAGCTTCGACAAGCTCTCCTCCAAAATCGGCAAAAGATCACCTTCACAGGTGACACAGTCCTGTATGAGTGCAATAAGGATATTGGGCTGCATGGTTATTTTTGCATCTACTGTATGATACTCATGCATTTTAACAGAAAAGTGTGAAATGTTCCCCTTATCAAGAGCATGGAAAGCAAGTGACAACTGGAGATGGAGATGGATTGTAGAGATGGATCTGTTGCACTAAAACTGTCCAGGGAAAATCTTGTAAGTATCAATAGACTCCTTTTATGTCTTGGTAACTTCAAAGGCTTTAATTTCTCTTACTTTCTCCTGCATTGAACCAATACTACAGGAACTGAAAATCACAGGCAAAGCATTGCATCTTGGGATGCCAGGCAATGTATTTTTGTTCACTGGTTATGTTGTAAAGTTCTTGCTTTGCATTTACAGCATCTTTTCAATGAATTTGCCAGATATAAAGGAGGAGCACATTGAACTTCTGTACTGGCAGTTGTGCTCATCTGCTGTGGGAGAGAGGGTGTTTCTTTCATCCCTGCTCTTTTGTAATCTCTCATGCTCCTGGAACAGCCAGCTCAGTCATAGCTCAAGGCCAACCACATTTGTTTTTTTAGGTACCTGAACAATCATGACTCTGATTGTATTTTGTGTTTTACTATTAAAGAATAAAGGAGACACTGATTGCATTACTGTTTTGCTTAAGATATTTGTGTTGTATTACAGTTCTCAAAAGCATAAAGGCTCAGGAGGAATACTTTATACACATTCTGGGATGGGAGTCTTGATTTCAAGTTCGCCTGAGATTAGTCGCTCCTAGCTCCTCCCTGATCCTCTACATCCCCTCCTCCTCCTCTTGTGGCACGGGAAGTTTCTTCAGCAGATCTTTCTTCAGGGGTCCCTTTAGCAGAAGAGAGAGAGACAAACATACAGAGGTATGTCAAACCATTCCTGGTTCACACATTTATAGACTGTTTTCTATTTGTTTCCTCTGGTTTGTGTTTCACTATAGATATAGATATAGATAGTTTCACTATAGATGTCCACTAGATTGACTTTCTCAATATCTTTGAGGATTGTGAGTGGTTGTATCAGGTTTCCCTGTTCAAGACTAAACAGGTTCAGTTCCTTCAGCTTGTCAGTGTATGACATGCCTTTAATCTCCAATTATGCACAATATTCTAAATTATGATTAATATAGTTACCATGACGTTTATACGTAATGCATGAATTATACAATATTCTGCAATTTTAACATAACATCACTGGATTAAAATACAATGCTTCCATTGACATATTCTACCATTTTTGTACCTTTTTAACTGCTTTTCCATGTTGGCTAGTAGATATAAGTGATGTCTAATCAATGATATGTCAAAATAAATATCAGTTATTTCAGCTGTGTACGTTTTCAAGTGTAAAGAGAGCAGCACTGCTCGCTCTCTGTATTTGGAAGGAGGCACCCCAGCTTCGCGCTCTCCCCTCACATACCATGAAGGCTCTCTTCTCCTGCGCTGTCTGGAAGTGCCCGTAGCCGAATTTGGACGTGGTGTCGATGAACTTGAGCTCGATGGGCTCCAAGGCCTTGCGGCTGGTGTGCACCAACAGGGACTGCAACCACAGACACACTGGTGACTGGTCACTGTCACTGCCTTATGGACATTGTGATAGGGTGGTCACTGGTTACTGTCACTGCTTTATGGACATTGTGATAGGGTGGTCACTGGTTACTATGCTTCCTCACATCAGCAGTACTATGGACCTTGACTTGTTGAGATTACTGCCTACACAGGCCATAGTCCAGAGGCTGGCCAGTGACACTTTGATCACGTCTTTGTCCTCAAGAGGGACATTCAATTACTGCATGAAAAGGTAAACCCCAACAAAGAAGCTCAACTGAAACAAAAAAAGTTGGAACAAAAAGTAGAAGAAAAAAAATGAGAGGTAATAATGAAGGTGACTCTCACCTGCTGGAGGGATGGGGGAAGGGGTTACCTTACCTTCCTGAGGGTGAGGACGCGCTTCCTGGTGCCCACCACACAGCCCTTCAGCATGATGAAGTCACTGTTCACCTCGCCATAATGGGGAAACCCCCCCTGGGGCACAGGAGACGAGAGTTAGCACAGCCGGAGAGGAGAGCCAGGCGAGCAGACAGCAGACCCGGGACAGGCCAGCCAGTGGCGTCAGGAAGGGTACAGTACCATAGGCGTGATGCTCTTCTCAGTGGTGTCGTAGCTGGTGGAGGCGTTGCTCCTGATCGCTTTGCCGTCCTTGATGTGAGCTCCCTGCCCGATGCGGTAGATCTGCATTGGGAATAAAACACAACAGAACAGCTGCTGCACTCTCGTTCATCTCTTGTCCCCCAGAACCTGATCTCTTCCTCTGGCACCTTCATCTGCTGGTTCTCAGATGGTGTTTTATCAGATTGAGCTTATGAATCACTCCCCTTACAAAAGAAAATCTAAAGCTGGTAAAATAAACTCCTCCACTAGAGTTTTATTTGATCATTCCAACTGTGTTATTACTACAGCTCACTTTGCACAAGAAGATGCCAGGGTTATCAGATTCTGGATCACGGCTCGAGGTAATCTATACATCCATCTGTTTTCTAGCCTCTTCTTCCCATTCAGGGATGCTGCAGAGCCACAGCCTTTCCCAAAGAGCAGCTAGAGAAATGCAGGGCACACTTACAGACACAAACACACACAGTCACAGCAAGGCCAGTCTTGCCAGAAACCAATTAACCTGCCAGTAAGTCTTTTCTGGACTGTGGGAGGAAACCAGAGCACCTGGAGCAAACCCACTTAGCTTAGCAGCTCAACCCAAATCTCACTATACTTAATACTTATTTAAAATCCTCAAACACATCTATTTCTCAGGAGAAATTTGAGTGTCATTATTTCCATTGAACTGCACAACACAGCTCCATGAGGATTGAGTGTTATCTTTGACCAGTCAATCCTGCTTTCCTTCAGCAGACTGTAATAAACTTTCATTAAATTGTGTTTCTGTATAAAGAAGGGAAAGCACTGAGTGTAAGAAGTAGAACAGTGTCTGATGTCTTAGACATTGCAGTATTTACACCAGACAGTTGTGCTGGAGGCTTATTGCTGCTCTCTGGGGATGGTCTAAACACAGTGTCTCTCCCCAGCCATCTCAGCTCCTCACACCTTCTTGTTGATCTCAGTGCGGTGGTGGTAGCCCTTCTGCCCGGCACGGGCAATGGAGTACGCCACGCGGGCAGGGTGCCAGGCTCCAATACACGCGACCTTCCGCAGACCCTTGTGCGTCTTCCTGGGCAGCTTCTTGGTGTGCCAGCGGCTCGTCACCCCTACCAAAGAGCAAAGAGGGCAGGGCATGGGATCACAGCTCAGGATCCCAAAACAGAACGGAGAGAAGATCAGGAACAAGCAAAGGGGGCTCGTGAGTGGCTCAACAGGGGATGGTGCTCAACTGAATGCAGAGTGCGTTCTACAATTGCAGGTTTGAGCCCGGGTCATGTCACAAGCTGACAGTGACTGGGATTACCAAAAGGGTACTGCATAACTGGCTGAGCCCCGCCTCGTGTCTCAGCGACACAGCGACCCCCTCAGCTTCCTGGAAGCTTGCAGGCTTGCGGTGCTGTCAGGGAGGGACACACCTCTCCTCCAATCAGAGCTAATCCCCCTGCAGGGGGCGGAGCTGCTTGTGATGTGTGAGAAGGTGTGTGGCTTGAAGGTGGGCATTTCAAAAGAGTCAGCCCACACATCAACTGGGAGTCAGCTCTCCCAGTTGGAACAGTAGAAACAAATGTTCTAAATTGCATGTGAAGTAATGAAAATAACTGGCAATTTGCAATTAAAAAAGATATGTAAGGAAACTTTCCGTTAATGCATGTAAATGTGTTTTGAAAAAGGACAGAGAACAGTGTATGAAGTCAGATTCAGGGCTGGAGGCCCTGGGCAGCCCTCTCACGTATTTCTCGCCCACGACAGGAAAGCAGCGCAGATCTCTCCCTGGCCGGTATGAGACCAGTGCCCTAGGCTGTGCTGAGACCTTTAAAACCGTGGCCCTTGGTGACTCCGATGACGTCAATCATCTCGTTCTGCGTGAAGACGGCGGAGACGGGGACGGTCTTCTCCAGGCGCTCGCGGGCCCAGTCCACCTTCTCCAACACCGAACCCCCATTCAGCTGCACCTCCATCACATGGGCCTTCTTCTGGGCCAGAGGCAGGAGGCGCATCTGCACACATGAGCACACACACACGTCAACACACATTAACTCACACAGACACACACATCACCTCACACACGTCAACACACATTAACTCACACAAACACACACATTACCTCACACACACACATCAACACACATCAGCACACACACACGTCAACACACACACATGTCAACACACATTAACTCAGACAGACACACACACCAACTCACAGACACACATCAACACATACAGTATCAACACACACAGACACACACACATCAACATACACATAAACTCACACACATCGACACACACACACACCAGCAGCCCGGTGCTCCTCTCCCTGCACACAGAACCAAGCTGAATCAGCAATACTGCCTGTCTTACTCACACCTGAAGAAGGCTCCACGGCCGAAACAATGTGTTTTCTTTCTTCTCTTTTCAGCAGGGAATAAACCTATCACTTGTTCACTTCATATTCTAAGTGTATTACCTTTTCCATGTTTGTTAAAGGGACACAGTGGCACAGCTGTTTCCTGTTATTTGTATAATTCTGAAGGCCAAAAAATATGTTGAATTTTAAAACACACCACTACTTAGTTTCAAAAACACTGTCTCTATCAGTTCCTCTTTTTCTGTACAAGCCCAGGAGTTCCCAAGATCATCCATTCCATGTTATCCATGTTAACAAACACAGCCATGGCAGATTAACCTCAGAAATGACTAGAGAACTGACCCAGGTCTGGAATTGTGATCCTTGTTTCCTTCCTTTGTCCTTAATCTTTTTAACTTGTCAATTCCTTTTCAGTAAGAAAGCCACTTATGCCTAGTATACCAAAAGCATGAGGCGGGCTACACCTAGGGCACCCACACAACCCTAAAACCACAGATAACAGGGGTGAAAACACCAAAGACACCTGGACATCATGTCTTTGAATCCCAGAGGAAACCGATGCATCAGAGAAACAGTAAATGGACCTGGGGAGAACATGCAAGCTCCACACCCAAGCACCCCTGTCAGAGATCAAACCCAGGCCTCAAGATCTGTGAGGCAACAGGACTAATTGCCAGGCCACCTAACTTACTTATTCTTTTGCTTTTACTTTACTTATTTATTCTTTAAAATAAAGTGGCATTTGCAATGCAACAACAAGCAGAAAAAGACACCATTACAACAAATCTAGGGAGATAATAAATGAATAACAGATATAATCAGAATAGCATTATAAATCACATCTTGAAGGTGAAACAGATACACTCTTATATAGTATTCTGTTTCAGTTTTGCTTCTTCTGGCTTATTACATCTGAACCAAAAAAAATTCTGCATTATGTGCTTCAGTGGTGCTTTTATGACTCACACTAAAATCAACATTTGCTCAGGGCTACGATTAAGCACCCTTTGTAATTATCTTACATGTTTGTATTATTTTGAAAATTCCAGCACATAAACAGTGTTAATTAGTAGTCCACTGCTTCTCCCAAGCCAGCAGCTTGACACCAGAAAGATTTTATTTTAATGTAGTGTGCAGAGGACTTTTATTAAGCTGTAAATGCTCCCCAGGCTGATTTCTGAATGAATTTTGGCTCAGATGGCAGCACATAAATTGATGGGGATTATTTTTAAACTGCTATTTTAAACTGCATACCCATGGTCAGGATAGAGCTCGCTGCCATTAGCACTGCAGCAGCTTTCATTATAAGATGGAAGGGTTCTAATTCATCTGCAACAAACCTATCAAACAATAGGTCACATCCATAAAAAACAGTTCCTGTGAACATTCAAAATAACACTCTTGAAGTATTTATTCACGTCAGATCAACGAATCGTGGATTTATGGCCACTTATCTATAACAATGATTTAAAAAAAACTTCCAATATGCAATCACTTCTGAAACGTCACTGGAAGAAATGAAAATGGGGTTTTGGTCAGGACTGCAGACACTGCTGTGGCTGCTACCTGCTCATTGCAGAGGGGTTCTGGGAAGTCATAGCTCTACCTGAGTGTGCACGATGACCCGAATCACTTTGCAGAATTTCTTCATGGCGTCAAAATCCTTCTCCAGCTGCTTCTTGCCAGCCTCATCCTGCCACTTCTTGGAAAACTTGCTGAAGGCCTTCTTTTTACTCTTGTACCTGGAAGACATCTTGGGTTTAGAAAGAAAAGATCATCAAGATAATTTTAAATCTTATGAAACTGCAGCCTTTTTCTTATTTAATATAAACTCAGTATTGACACTTGTTTTTTGATTTTATGGACACCCGATTGCGAGTCACCAGTTGTGCCTCGATGTCTTGACTCATCGCGTCACACCTCATAAGGGACTGTGATCCCCTGTACCTGCTCTGGGAGAGGATGTGGACAAGTTCTGTTGACCCGCCCACCCATCGAACCAATCACCATCTGACACATCATGATGTACAGGAAGTTCAGTGGACAGCCCTGGCTGATGTCACTGCAATCCTGCAGGGTCCTGGTGAATTCCAGGGGTCGCTGCTGAGCCCCCACCTGACTAATCCCAACACCATCCCAGCTGGCACTGTGCCAATCATGTGCCACCATTTGATTTGAGTTCTGGTCACAGTCTGCTGCTGAGCTGACCCAAGTTTGAACTGAATGTTATTTTAGAAGGGTAGCAATGTACAATTAAAACTGATAAAGATGCGGTACAAAGCTCAGTTTCTCCTCCATACCAATTCCCCACCCCCCATTTCCCAAAAACAAATTCCTTCCAGTTTCCTCACCTACCAGTTCCTGTAGAACCGGCGTTTGCATTCGTCACTGAGGTGCTCTGCAAAAACCGTCTTGAAACAGCGCAGCCCGCGTGGCGTCTCAATGTATCCCACAATCCCCACCACCACCACAGGGGGCGTCTCGATGATGGTCACCGCTTCCACCTCCTCCCTCTTGGACACCTCTGGGGAGAGCAAGACCTGATCAGGGCTTTTCGCTCACTCCTGCTCCTCGCTCATCCACTCCTGACTGCATCACTGAAGGATTAATCCTCTAGGAACCAGGTGGAAACTCTGAGCCGGGCCTCCTCCATTCTTGACACCTTACTCCTGTTGTTTTCAAAATTACTTAAGAAGAGTGGCACTGTTAGCGTTGATTCCTGACTAAATATATGTTTTCTTTATATCTGCACTCATGTAGCTGACCAGGAGACCGATTGACCCATATTGTAACAGCAATAGCAAAAATAATGCTGGGAAATAGCGTCATGAACGCAGAGCCACACACAGACTTGGCTTTGGCACAGGGGACCCCGCGTGCACCCCCCTTGTCACCCCAGTACGTACTGAGCCCCGGGCGGTGCACCTCTCTCAGGGTGTGGGTCATCCCCGCCTTGTAGCCCAGGAAGGCGGTGAGGTGGACGGGCTTGCTGGGGTCATCCCTGGGCCAGCTGCGCACTTTGCCCCTGTGGCGCCTGCTCCTCTTGTGGGGCAGAAAGCCCAGGTGCCCATGGCGTGGCGCGGAGAACTTGCGGTGAGACTGCACGCATCAAGCAAAAACACTGAAGACCAACAACTGAGTCCAGAAGCATTTCAGCAACAGCCTGCTCCAGAAGTAATGCAAGGACCACACCCCCTACCTGGGTAGCACAAGACGCAGCACGGGTGAATTAAACTCTGCCTAAACTAATGCTTAAAACGGGTCCAATAGATCATCTGGCTTCCTTTTGCATCAATTAAAGGAAAGTGCCAAGTGACCACAGTATGCTGGGCATGCCAGCCCTTTCAAGACTCAATAATTGCTTACACTTATATACAGTAGTAGTTTTCAAAACAGTTTGTCCCTGACATCCCTCAGCACAGTGAACAGTCCACTCCTGGAAGAGGACAGAGACACAGTGACCAGGGTGAGAGCTCTGTAATTCTTTGCACTACATATGTACAATCTTTCCAAGTTGTCTGCTATTTGTGTTGATTATATAGTATAGCATATTTTATCATATAGTATATTTTTTATTTTATCAGATTTTATTGCATTGGCCATTTATATAAATTTGTCATGTCAATAAAGCTTATTTTTTATATAGCCACTGAGTGTCAAACCCCTATAAAGCAGACAGCAGAGCTGCATTTGTATCCCAGTGAATCACGCTGTGTTTTATTGGCAACAGTGCACAAAGTTTGGTATGTATTAAAAAAGGTCACAAGCATCTTAGAAACTACACAGAAAGTATATCTTGGCCATAAAACTAAATGGAGTTTTAAATGGGTGAGTTAGAAACCAAACAGTCCTCTGCAATAACAGCATGTTAAAACCTGAGACGCCATTATTCTCCTACAACATGTCTGCTGGCACAACATAGTTGAACGAGCAGTCCTGTGTCCCACACACTGATCAACGCGGTCCAGGTGGGAAAACACACCAGGCAGAGAGTTAGTCCACAGAAAACATCTACGTTCCACAAGGGAATCAGACACTCACAACACAGGGATAAAGTCTCTGTTTTAGAACAACACAGGCAGGGTACTGACCATGGCTCTGCACAGCGTCGACACCGGGGACCAAAGAGACAGAGATCAAGTGCTGATTTAAGCTCATACTCAAGATGTTGCTCAATCTAAAGACTCAAATTTAGTTGCTGGCCCAGTCCGGTGCAGTATCGATTTCAATCTGGAGGGAAGGCTGCCAGACTATAACAGCACACAGACAGCAGTCAGGTGATTCTGACTAAACAAACTCAAAAGGCTGAGGCAGTCAGAGAGGTGTCTGACGCTGTTAGAGGGGAAACAACAGGAACACCCTTTTTCAGGAAATGGGCTTGTTGTAATATTTTCAATTACTTCATGCAGTAGCTGGAATTCATTAAAGATTTTTTAATCAGATTGTCTTTATTCCTTTCAGAAAAAATCCCAGAATTGATAGCTTACCTTAACAAGCTTTTGCTAATGAAACCTATTTTACATTGTGCAGGTACAAGGCATTTACACTGTACCCTTGCGCCCTAAGAGTATGCAACACTTTAAGACAATACTCGCCCAGAAAATGTAGCCATGCAAAATTAGAACTGACATGTTCACTAAACTTATTACACTGGTATTTTGTCCATAACTAACTGAACTTGAAATTGTAAAACCTTTATTTTTTTTCATGTGGGTTGATATGGTCAGACAGCATATAGGACTTTCATGCTAAACAATTGCGCAGGTTGTTCACAGCCTGGAAATAGCGGCCATTTCCTCTGAGCTCCTCTGCTCACGGCTGTGTGGCCAAATCCTGCGCACTGGCAGAGCCCTGTGTGAGTGACGTGTTCAGGCTCTTTCCTGAAGAGAGCGACAGTGGGTTCCTGTCAGTCAGCGTTCTCAGCCAGGCCAGGGCAGAGGAGAGGCACATTCTGGAGCAAACGTCTACAAAGCACTTGCCAATTCAATGGCTTAGCAGTGGCTCTTAAAATCACCTGACTTCACCCAGAATTCTTGATCATGAGCATCTTAATCAAAAAAAGTATTTACATTCGTCACTTTTAAGCCAGTTAGTCCCACTGAGTGTCATGGCAGTGAGGGTATTTTTAAAGTATTTTTTTTAATCTACATGTTGTTGTGATAGTGGGAGGGAACAACATGGTGGACATTGTAGGTGAACAGAAATAACCTGTGACTTTCAGTGCAGCCACGTTAGTGAGACACATTAATCAGAATAATTACTGTCATGCATGACAGTAAAATCGTACACTACAATGCATCTGCTATGAAAATATATTTTTTTAATTTTCCCGGTAGAACTTCGTGAATTTCCGTTATAAGAGGGACGTTTGCTCAGTATAGTTTTCAAGGAGGAAAAAACAATCGGTCCCAATATGTGTAACAAATGTACTTGCCCCTGGACTAATAAATAATATTTATTAATATAATTAAATAATATTTCTAATGTACCGTAATTAACACCAGGATTATTTAGCTATGCAGGCTCAAAGTACACGAACTACCAACTCCAGGGAAATTCACCTTAAAAAAACAGAGACAATCTCTGAGAGGCATCTGGGTCCACCTGGCGCTGAGTAAAAGTATTACATCGTCGCTCACAACACCTTTGACCTTTGACCCGTGGGGATTTGCGAAAACGCTAGTGACATATAAAAATATATATTTTACTGTAAATCGAAATCATATGTATTAATTCACACTTATGCTCTGTAATATGCGCTTTTTCACACTGGGATTACTCTCGGCGTCTTTGACCTTTATTCCGCCATGTTGGTCGGGTAGTGGAGTCGCGCAGCCTCTGTTGCGTGTGGTGAGAGGGGTTGAGGTCGAGGAGGAGGATTCTAGTTTGTTTTTTAAAATTTGCTCCAAATAATAAAAGAAAAATGCCGGATGACTGGGATAAAGATGTGTACCCCCAGCCGCCTCGACGGACCCCGGTAGTGAACAAACAGACGATTCTTCCAAACCCTTTGGACTATGCGATGAAGATATTCTACTACGCCGTTGACAAGCCGATCACCGTTTTAAGAGGTAAAAGACCACGAAGGTCGATCTGTCGCTTGTTTAAACGTCGTCATGTTATCCAGAAGCTGAAGTTGAGGTCTTGGGACCGTGCAGCGGGTGTGCATGTGATCTCATTTTGTTCGCTTCTGTCTTTATTTTTACTGTATAGTATTCGCTAAACCAGTAATAGTGTCAGCTACACCAGTATAGTATTAGCTACACCAGTACAGTGTCGGCGGAAGGGGATGATATTTCGTATACAGCGCGGACAATGCATCCTGACTAGCTAACAGACTGACGCTTGCACGTTACTTTCACGCCAGCTAAACGTGCTAGGCTTCTCCACAACCTCCAGCACGCTACGATTTATTAAGATACAGGACGCCTGTTTAAATTCCAAGCCGTGATCCTAGAGGCTATAGACCTGGATGTGTTACTAAATCTTAGTATCTCACAACTAACGATTCTGTACTGCCACAGACTGCGGTGAAAAGGTGTATATTAGCGTTGTAGTAACCCTGAGGTCCCCAGACCTGGTCCTGGAGGGTCAGTGTCTGTATGATTTCGCTTTAGAGGAGAGCTAGGATTAGTTCAACAGCCTCTCCAGCCTACAGGTGCTGGTGCTTAAAGGAGACCTCGAACACCTGTGCTAAGCCTTCTCCATTTAAAAGTACAACATTTTATAACTGAGGAGCAGGGGAGCACACCGGAGCTCTGACACCAGTCCATGTAGAGCCCTGTGGAGTGTTGAAGCACCTGAGGTTGTGGTTGCCTGTCCTGTGAAGAGCAGGGGGCTGAGTGGGCATGGCAGCCCTGCAACACTGAGCTCTGCTGCCGTGTCCTTGCAGAATGGATGGATCACCTGCACACGAGGCAGACATTCTATTATTACCACCGGCAGTACCGCCGGGTCCCGGACATGACCGAATGCCAGCAGGGAGACTACCTGTGCTACTACGAAGCGGACATGCAGTGGAAGAGAGACTGGTATGTACCTACAGCTGTCGGTTTTAAATGGGGGCCTGAGTGATTCTGGGTGTCCTCTTGCCTAAGCCTTGTGTTGTTTCATCTTGTGGGAAACGCGCATCAGTCAGTAATGTTTTGTATTCATCAGAGGAAGTGCCCAGACCTGACTCCGTTGTATCTGTTGCATGTAGTGTAGTACTAATGTAGGGAGCTGCATCAGCATGTGTAGTCTGCAGAGGAACAGGAACTGAAAAGAAACACAGTGCTTCAGCATGGAATGACCCTTTACCTGTAACATTGTTGTGTGTTTTGCCATTGGGAAATACTGCAACCTAGCTTAGCTGTGAGCTTGATCTAGGCATCCCTGTTGAAGGGTGAGGGAGGCCGCCATGCAGAAATATGAAGAGATCCTGTTATCTCACGCAGTAAATTGGGCTACTGTTACAGTTCCTCTGAAAGGAAAATAAATAACTGAGCCCTCTGGCTCCCATCCCTTGTACCCCAGCCGAGCAGAAGCAAGCTGACTCCCAGTGGGGCTCTTCCTCTGTGTGGCTGTTCCAGCTGATTAAGATGACTAGTTTGATAGTTAGTGGAGTTCCTTTCAGGGATTTTACAGGTGCCTAATCTAAACACCCGAACGCTGTTTAAGCCGTAAAATAGCTAAAGAGAGAGTGGTAGATGAGTGAGTAACAAGCCTGATGTGAAGTATGCAAAGGCAGAGGTTTTCACAGTAACATGCCCTCCAATCCTTCCCAGTTTTCCCGTGTGTGTGTTTGGTCTTCAGGCACTCAGTGGTGCCTGTCCCTCAGTGTGTGTTTAGACAGCGGTGGTTTGGCCTACAGCCTGCGCTTGATCTGAATCGCCGCTGCTTCTCTCTGCTCTGCGCAGTATGGTGGATGAGGAGATCGTGAAGGTGATGCAGGAGAGGCTGTCCGCCTGCCAGCAGTGGGAGGGGAAGAGCTACCGGCAGAACTGCGCCAAGCAGCTGCAGCAGTTCACAGAGGTGGCCAATGCCTTCCAGTCCCGATGTGAGTGCCAACAGCGTCTCGGCCTGCTCCGTGTCACCGAGCTCCAGGCATAGCTATATGTGCCTCTCATGGCACCATCCCTAGGTATTTTAAAATAACAGAAGCAAGCCATTTGAGTCCTTCTAGATTTCAGTGTAAAAAGTTCCACGTCAGCTCTTTCTTGCAGTTCGTGTTAGAATTTGGAGTTGGTGCCTATGGGCATTCATTTCTCATGGTGAGGCTACCAGCTATCTTCATGTTCCTAAGGCTTGTCCCCATACCCCCAGATTACAAAGACCTGCTTTGGTTCCACTTCTTACCAGTGGTGGGCTGTGCCACAGGCTGACACTAACACCCTTGCTCTAAAAAAATCCACCTGTTCTCTTCCAGTTCAGGGTCGCGGCAGAGCCTCGATACCGCTGGTACCCTTCCTTATCTCTGCAGACGTGATCCAGAACAGAGGATACAGGTCGCTACATTAATAGCTGCTCTTTAAGCTGTTTTTAGTTTTATTTGATTATACCTTCATTTACACGTAGAAGCACTTCAGCATACTTTTTCAAACATAAAAACAGCCTTACAAGAGCATTAAATTCTGAGTGTAGGAGTACAGGCCCTGAGACTGCTCTGTTCCTTGTCTGTTTGGTTTGGCTGGGTTATATTTTAGGTTCTGGAAGCTTGGTTCCTTCGTTTGGCCAGGTTTGAGATGTGCACTGCCTTCCGAGCTGCAATAGCAGAAGCAGCCTGCTTGAGTTCAGATTTCTTCTGCCTGATGCTGTTCTGTTCTGTGTGATTAAGATGGGGACCTGGGTGCCTACGGCAATGCTCGGAAATGCCTGATGAAGCAGAAACACAAGATGATTGAGGAGCGTCGGAAACAAGCAACTGAAGCCTGAGACCAGACAGCAGTGGACAGCTGTCGGCTGAAGCCTCTCCTACTGCATCACCTCCACTATGTGTTAACCTGTAAAATAAAATGGTTGTAAAAACTGGACTTGGGTTTCTACTTAAATATCTTTTCTTGCTAGAAATGGTTTCATAGGAAAGTTTGCAAACAGAGCCCTGATAAATTTATGATTTGCTACACACTAGTGGAAAGCATTGCATAATGTAGAACTGCAGTGTTCCTTTCTGTCCTGACAACTGTGACAGTTGGCAGATGCCCCACCCACCCCCTTAGACTTAATTTAGAATGACAAGATAGGTCAATATCTATAGTCAATTATGTTCAATTAACTGCATCACTACATGAAACTGAATAGCAATATTCCTACAGTAGCACAATAGGGGATATATTAGAGGTCTTACAGACCCAGAGAAGCCACTTGTTCCTGAAGATCAACACCTGTAAGTAATCTGTTCAATTAACTATGATCACCAAGGAATCTGTTCAATTTATCACCAAGGAATTTCTTAAATTGAATCCTTTAAAGTGTTCAATGGATCACAGAGGAATTTGTCTATATAGAAACAAACCTCTAGGACAAGCTAAATTGGTTCTACCCAGGCCCTGGATGGAGACGTCAGTGTATGTTGACCTGCTTTAATAATTTCTTTCAATTCCGATCCAGGTTATTTTTTCAAGGTGCTATTGAAAACCAAGTTTTACAAGGCAGAACCTTGCCCCGTTCCTTCCTTTCCCCTTCTCAGCACAACAACGATCCTGCCCGAGAATAGCATGGCTGGCCCAAAGAAAAGTATTTGAAAACAAAGACACACTGATACTTGGGATGTTTTTATTTTTCTTAAAAAAGAAACAGTTTAGGAGGATGCTGGAACAGTAGACTGGGCTCTCTGCACAGACACTCTGGTATGGGTCTTGGCCAGATGATCAGTAAATTCCTGAAAAGGGAGGAAAAAAAAACCATTAAAACAGGAAAGCTTTTAGAAGTTACAAGCTAGCTTTTGTATCCCCCCATGCATTTGTAACCCTACCAGCGTGGGGTCTTTCCACTGAACACAAAGCTCATGTCGTCATTTCAAAGCTGGTTAGGTTTATCTTGAGCAAAGTTTTTACAACCGTTTCAGTTCGGTACCAAAGAGATGACAACCCAATGAGGTGAGCTCACCTGGTATGGGGACTTGGTGAACACAGTCTCCTTCCAGAGGTCAGGAGTCAGGTAGCTGTAGGTCTTGGAGATGGCGTCGAATGTGGCCTTGGCTGCAGAAGAGACAAAATGCCAAGTTATTGATCGTCAGATCACTGGACGGAAAGGAGATAATAAAATCTAACATGTTGAGCACAGAATAAGGAACAGAAAAAACCACAGGAGGGGTTTATCTGCCGTGCATTACTCATTTACTTTATCTCCCAATTAATGCCCATAATACCACAGAGAAGGTAAAACTGAGCAGAGCTGAGAGAACAGTTTCCTTAGTGAAGATCACCATCACAATTGATCTTGCTCAACCCCAAAAAGCAAGGCTGAACTTAAACCAGCTCTCTAAAAGAGAACGTAGACCAGGGGAATCCCCCCACAATTTCTTGAATAGCCAGGAAGTTGTGCAAAATTCAACTGCAACATTTTAATCCACCAAGGGAAGATTTCTAGTGTAGAAGGTTTCAGACAGAGCCTCCAGTGCCTATAAAACCTTTGTGGAAGTTGAGACGGGATTCAGGCGTCTGCATGGCGTGCTGACAAACTCACCGAAGTTGCCCAGTGTGGCTGTGCATCCCCGGGCGGAGGTGTAGCAGTCATCAATGCCGGCCATCATGAGCAGCTTCTTCGGCACAGGGGCGGACACGATGCCAGTGCCGCGAGGCGCCGGGATGAGACGCACCAGGACAGAGCCGCAGCGGCCAGTCACCTAGGCAACCCCAACAAGAGCACTGAGCAGACGGGCAACGCACACAGCGCGCGCCATGTGTCAGCATACCAGGGGGAGGGGACTGTGGGCTCATTCCCTGCTTCACTATCTGGTGCCTAAAGCGCAGGAATTGCCAAGTGTCACCAGAATGAACAGGGAACCCATGCGCTCCCCCTCCCCCCCCCCCCCAACAAGAAAATGCTTAAGGACCAGGGACACCAACCTTGCAAGGGACAGTGTGGGGCTTTCCGATCTTGTTACCCCAGTAGCCTCTCCTCACAGGGACAATGGACAGCTTGGCCAGGATGATGGCACCGCGGATAGCTGTTGCCACTTCCTTGGAGCATTTCACTCCCAGTCCAACGTGGCCATTGTAGTCCCCAATAGCAACAAAGGCCTGTTAAGGGGGGAAAGAGAAAACGTACATTTTACATACTCTTGCTTCTGGCCTCGACAGCATCAATCCTGAAAACTAGCTCTGCAGAAACATTAGAAAAAAATAGACTCCACAGAAATCAAAATCATACTAACAGATCAGAACATAACTTTGTGGAAAACTAGAGGCACTGCATCCTTTACTACTGCCTGGAACCTGCTGCCTAACCCACAGAAAAGGCTGGATGTACACGAGCCACATACCTTGAACCTGGTTCGCTGACCAGCTCTTGTCTGCTTCTGGACAGGCATGATTTTCAGTACCTCATCCTTCAGCGAGGACCCCAGGAAAAAGTCAATGATCTCCGACTCCTGAGACCACAAATCCAATCATTAGGAACAAGAATGTAAATTTAACTAGTTGCCACCTACAGGGTTTGGAAATACACTAGACAGGCCAAAGTAGACTTATCAGTTAAGAGTCCTTCCAAAGAAAACGGTACTTTTCCAACTGAACAGTGGAGACAGGGGGAGTGTAGAGCTTAGCATAATGCACACCTAGGAAGTGGGCTAGACACTTGATTGTTTTTTTCAATTGGGGAATAATCAAGATCACCCCAAGACTAAGATGCTGAAAGGGGTAACCCAAACCCCTGAAACTCACCCACACCAAACACCAGTTTACAGTAAAGAATTACGCAGAGTTCAGCATCAGAGCAGACTGGCTTTACCTTGATGGGAAGGGAGTACAGATAGATCTCCTCCAGGGATTTGATCTTCATATCCTTGACAAGACGACCGAGCTTGGTCACGGGCACCCACTGGAGAAACAGTGGCAACTTAGACACTAGCAGGGCAGAGCACCTCACACAGGCCACACACTTACCATGCCACCTCTGCATGGAACGCTTCATCTCAGACACACTGAAGTACTACATTAGCATATCAAGTTTTAATTAGGAAACCTTAAGTAAAAACCACATTCCTCTTGTAAAGTGACCTGCAGGAGTGATTTTCTATCATACAGATTCAGGGCAGAACCACTAAAACTGGTTCAGACTGCTGATCAGCACAGATCCAGTGCAGTTTCCAATGTATTCAATCAGTTTACACTTTACACCCTTCAAAACACAATGAACACTAACAAGCCCATTCTAAGTAACTGAACTTCGTCCTGGACTCCATAATGTTTTACAGACAGGGGCCCAGAACCCAGGAGCAACAGAAGTGGGGTACCCCTCTGTACTCACCTCCTTGTCGTCGGCCTTGCCACCCCTGGCGCCCCGACCTCTTCCACGGCCCCGGCCACGACCCCGGCCGCGCCCCCGGCCCCCAGTGCCAAAGCCCCCGCGAAAACCTCCTCTACCACCGGCGTCGTCCGCCATTTGCTGTGGAGAAGAGCAGAATGACCGTCAAGGCCGCACACGGAAAGATGCCGAACAAAAGGACAGCTGTGTTGATTTCAGTAAGTCAGGAAAGAAACTGCTCGTTAGTCAAAGATGCTTGGAAAAGGTTTAAAATGTAAAAAGCCGCATCTCCGAACACGCAGCCAGGTACAGTATCTCCTGCACACGTTTCCACCTGTATTGGATCACCGGCACCTTGTCAAACAGACTCCTAATCAATGAATTATCCAACAGCATAGCGACCAGGAGGCTGGTCTCGTCTCACCAGTGATGCCAACTCCTGCTGCCCCAAAGGAACAGCACGGGACACACACGAGCCCTTATTTATACTGGACACTCCGCTGACAGCCCACGGCTGGTACAGGCCAAAGGGGAAACTCGCATAACACGACTCGAAAGTAAAGCTTGCTAACCAAATTAATCTCGCAATTTCTCAACCGCTGAAAAACGCAGAAAGATCAGCTCAAATTATCTCCCCTTTTCTCCACGGGGAATTCAAGCTTTAACTCTTTAGGTAACATATCCACGGTGACAGCGTTAACAGTGTTTACAAAAGACTGAAGCTGGACACTTACTCGGGGGCAGCCTAACCTTTGACCACTAACCACTACGGTCTGCAAGGAGTATGTGTACCATCCCCACACGATCCAGCGCAGCCCTGCGGTAGCCTTCACAGCACACACGAACCCCGGAAAGGGAAAACTGAACCTGCCATGAAATAGCGCAACGGGTCGTGTGGACACCCGAGCCACCGCGGCCTGTGCAGCTGGGAGCCGGCTGGTACCGCACACAGGGGCTACTCCAGAGTCAAGCCTGCTCTATCGAGCAAATACCGGCAATATTCGCACAATGCGGCCTATTATCGTATAACTAGGACAGATTTATAAACGTATATGCCATAGACACAAGGATGTGAGAGATTTGTGAAGGATTAAAAGGGGAATTCGCCAGCACCGCTAGCTGATAACTCTACTTACGTGATATCTGTAACAGGAAGAAGGAAGGGCGCTGGGCTCACGGGCGTTATATAGCAGTCTGGGGCTCGCGAGAGTTCGGGCGCCCCGGGACCCTGTATAACTCATTCTTCTCGCGCCGCAGCCAATGGGGAGTTATGTCTATTCACGTTTCGGGGAGGGAACAGCTCCACTTCCGACCGGACCATGCGGAGGTGAACTGGTAGCCAGATCGGTCAGTTAAGAAAAGGAAGGAGGACAGGTTGTTTTCAGTGGGTAAGGTTTGTCATCTTCACCGTTTGGAGTTTCTAATTTCTTCGTCCTGGTCCGCTGTACCTGGGTTTCTTATAGAGCACGTGTTTTTTTAGACGGTGTGTATGTACATTGAAGTTTGTCCTTTAAGTCATTTGATTGCAATACGGGACAATTGTGGGTGAATCAGTTTTATTTCTTTTTATTTTTTTAGTTCTGCTGCAATATTACATTCTTATGAAAAAGGTCTATTATTATTCGGTCAATACAGTGTCGTTTTCTGACAGGGGGGCCGTATTTGAGGTTAAAATGCGCTTAAATCTTAAGTCTTCGTGTTCCTGATTGCAAATTCAAAGAAATATTTGTTAGAGGAAAACTGGCTTTTGCGCGCATCTCTGATAGATTACAAATTACTCTTACACGAGACCGTTAAATATTTAGACATTTACGTGCGCATGGTACACAAATCACGGATTAAAAGATGGAGATTGGTTCTGTTCCTGTATCGCCACGTGGTGGTGGGGTGAAGGGACTGATGATCCTTTTGAATGATGCTTAATTATTGAGTGCATCGGTTTACTGTAGTCGTTGGTTTTCACTGTTGTTTTGTCTTTTGGCTAATTTAACAGACGGAGGGAAAGTGTTTCATGATTGTTTCTGGAGGGGGTGACCGAAATGAAACCGCTTCCGCTGTTTTTTTACTTACCCGCTTTGTCGTTATGTTGCTCTTTTGATTTGCAGAGACGAACGGTTCGCAGCTAAATGTCTAAGCGCAAGAAGCGGTCGTCTTATCCTCTTGAGAGGGATTGGAGTGTCCCGATACGCTCAGGCCGCAGATCGTGACGGGCCTGTTCCCCTCTGCCAGTAATCGAGGCAAGTGAAGCTGTGCATGATGCAGCCTGCTAATGAATAAACCCTCCGTGTTAAAAATGTCTGACCGATGTCCGACCTGAGCCTTTTTCTTTTCTCGTTGGCACATCGTGATGAGGGGGATGTTCATGTTTAGAAACGAGTTACAAAGGCCCTTATTCAAGAAAACTTTTGACTAGTTTGGACTTTGGCACAGTCTGAAAATTATCCGGGACGTGTCCGTCGCCCTGGGTAAGATAACTGTGCACACAGGGAGGTGGCACATTTAAGCTCATTGCCTGCTGATGTGGTGGTGCAATTAAACCCATGTGCCTACAGACGTTTGCTGCAAAGTGAGAGAGGAAGCCCCACAGAAAGCCGAAGGTTTGAGTGTGACCGTTTTCGCTTTACCTTTGTTGGCAGATGGAAACGGCCCAGGCTCGTTGTCTCCGTCGCTGACGGAAGAAAACCGGTTACAGCTGTGTCGCTCTCGGCGGTTTCTGGGAAGGGAATCCCGGAAGAAATGGGGCTGATGCTGTAAGTTGTGTTGGTAGACCAGCAGGCTGCGCTGTGGGTCAGAATTCCCAGTCACTGCCCCAGTATCAAATCCCGTAGGGAGCTGTATCATCTTTCACGGGCTGTAAAGGTTTATTCCATGCTGACAACAAAAGAGCCAGGCGACACACCCGATGAGGGCTTCACAGTCAGAATGTCACTCTTCTTTTCAGCCTGGAATAAACCTTTACTTGTTCCTTTACTGCCCTGGTATGGTGACACGAGACACTGTGCTGTTATTCAGAGGGGATGTTAAGCCACGTTCCTGACTGCTTGACCATTAGTGATCCCGGTGCATTGTTTGTAAGAGCAGGGTTGTGAGCCCTCGTTTCCTCTCTGGGTTTGTGCAGTCTGGCCTTTCTTAACTTCTGCATGAACTCGGTCGGTGAGGCACTTTCTCTCCTCTCCACCTGAACTGCAGTGCAGTGGAGCCACTTGTCACCCAGGCAGGTGCTGCTCTTCCCTGATGGATGCAGTAGATCCTCTGTGATGTGCAGAGCACTTGGGGCAGAAAACGCCATTCAAGTGCAATTAAGAAAGAATTCACAAGCCTGGTAGTTCAGGTGAAGGCGTGGGGAGGGGTATAGATCTGTAACAGGCCCAAGTTTCTAAGCCCTTTTTAATGCAGGCTGTTTTTCCATGAGTGAGGTTTCAGCTTTTGGCACAGACTGAAAATTACCTGTGATGTATCAGTTGTCACAGGTAAGATTACTGTGCCGACAGGAAGGTGGTACATAAAGCTTTTTGCCCGCTTTTGTAGCGGGACAAATAAACCCATGTGCCTACAGTGACGCCCAGCGTGGAGGTGGGAGAGCTTTAGTAAGGCCAAAGGCTGGTAACTGTGTAATTGTAGTTGTTTTCTGAACTGTAGGGGCTGCGTTCTGCCACAGCATCTTCTCTGTCCTTTGTGAAAACGGGGAACCCCCAGACGTGTTCTGACGAGGAGCTGTCGGGCTGTGTTGGAACCAGGCTTTTCTCACTCCCTGACAGCGGTCCAGGAGAAGCAGAGGAGCACCATCGCTTGGGAATTTGCTGAGGAAGGCAGGGAGTGGGTCAGAGGTGACCTGTGATCTTACAGAGGGTCTTATTTCCCAGTATTTGCAGGCGAAGCTGAAGTCCAAGCGCTTTAAAAGGCGAGACAGTTTCCGTGCAAGGTGCAGCCCAAGCCCACCTGCTGGACTGTGTCGGGCGAGCCCGCACGTTCTGTGCTGTTCCTGACAAGCTGGGACCTGACAGGAGTCTCTGAAAATGGGGGTCCTGCTGTCCCCTGTGGGTGGCAAGATCAGAAGTGCCACACTGGGGGGGGTTGGGGGGACCTGCTCCTGTTCGACTAGTCACCAGGCAAACGAGCTGCTTCTGGGGAGGGTGTGGTCTCCCTGAGTAAGAGGTGCAGTTCTTCCCAACAGTCCTTCCTTCCTCCGAGACCACCAAGGGCAGGGGGCCAAGAGGAACTGTGATTCCTGAGCACTGCCTGATCCACTCCGTAGCCAGACCTTGCTCCCGACAAATCCTGTTGCTTTCCACCCAGATGGGAAACCAGATGATTTTGCTTGTTAAGAGCGAAGTATGGATGAAGACCTAGAGACATCATGGCCCCCAGGGCTTTGATTGGAGACATCAGGCCAAGATCGTGGTCAGAGATGCAGCACACTTGCAATACAGTGATCCCAGTAGAACATTATCGCAGCTTTGACTCAGGGTGACTTGATGACAAGTACACACAGAAGTGTGTTTAAAAACCATTTATTACCTTGCAAAACCATTCTTTAATTCACGCATGGTACAGAGTAAATCCACATTGAAAACATTCATTGGTGTTATTTATATTTTTTCTATTTAATATTCACATCTTCAAGCACTTTATCTTGATATTTTGCGTGTTAATTTGTGCACTCAAATGCTATTCTTCATGGGTCTTTTTCATTTAAAAATTGGCTATCACAATTCCAGAAACAATGATATAAACATTTAATCACAATTCTAATTATAATTTAATCCTGCTGAATGATGATAATCTAAGGAGGGATTAATATAAGGATACTGTTTCATTTTGGGATTTTATGTAATACTGTGATTTGTACCAATAAAACTTGTTTTAAAACGTATATTGATTGAACTTTGTGACTGTGTGAAGGGTTCTGCAGAGGAAGACAGGTGGGATTCTTACAGCAGTCCTCGGTGGGTGACTCGAACCCTGACCTTGTCTTGTGGTCAACTGTGTAGGAGGGGTTTTGACCTGCGACTGAGTCGGCACTCAAGGCTCAAGTCTTAAATCTTGTTTCCTTAGACGGCACCAAAGTAAATCTCGTGTACAGTGTCTCGATCTGATTACTAAACTCAGAAGGAAGTAGCTGTCCCCTGACTGGCAATCGGGTGATTTCTGATCATCTCTAAGAGCCATAGTCTCTAGTCTCACGCCCACTAATCCCCCCAGTTCAGTAAGAAAAATCCGCCCATCCATTTTCTGACTGCTTCTTCCAGTGCAGGGTGGCAGGAGAGCCCGACCCCATCTCTGCAGATGGCAGGCACAAGGTTCAACCAGCACGGGATGCCACTCCATCGCCGGGCACACACAGACACAAGCACACTCACCCCAGAGCCAGTTAACCTGAGTGTAGGCTGTGGCAGGAAGCCCATTTGAATAAAGGGAGAGCATACAGACAGCACCCCAGGCCTGGAACTGAGCGCAGGCCCCCGTAGCTGGGGGGCAGCGATGCTGGTCGCTAAGCGACCACACCGCCCAGAAGAGGCATTTCCCCCAGCGAGCCCGGCGGCGAGTCCTAAGAGCCGGCGCTGCTGCTGCCCTCTCCTGCGGGCTCCTCGCCGTCGTCCGCGACCTCCAGGCTCTCGCAGATCAGGGCCACCTGCCTCTTCATCTGCTCCATGGTGCTCTGCATCTTCCTCATCTTCCTCTGCAGCGTGGCCACGATGGCGCGGTGCGCCTGGCGCTGGGCCGCGCACGCCCGCCGCAGCTGCTGGTAGCAGTTGTGCCCGGCCTGGCTCTGGCGCGACAGCACCTCGCCGCAGCCCAGCGGGCAGGGCTCCCGCCGGTGCGGGCAGCGCAGGGCGTGGGCCGGCAGGTCGCGGCGCGGGAGCTGGGCGCCGCAGCCCTCGTGCGGGCAGGCTGACGGCTCGAAGGGGCAGCCGGAGCGGTGGCAGTGCTGGTCCGCCAGGGGGAAGGTGGCCGCGCAGCCGCTGGCCTCGTTGCCACACTGCGGGCGGAGAGACAGCGGGGTGACCGAGGGCAGAGCCGAGCGCTCGGGCTACAGAACGGCGGCTTTGATTTGGGTCATACGGTTCGGCGCAGAATTCTGGTCCGAACGCCTTGTTTACCCTGAGGTGCCTTGTTAAAATCAAAATTCAAAAATCTGATCTCAAAGACTAGCGGTGGTGTCTCATCCGCCTGCTTCCTGGCTGGGCGACTTGTTCCTGACCCCTACAACCATTCATGTAAAGACGTGCCTCCTGCCCTCCTGCCCTCCTGCATGCAGTTGAAAGTGCCCTTCACCACAGGACAGACCGTGTCCTCGAGTCTGTGGCTCACGGATGATGCTGGAGACGCTCGGAGCGTCACGTCTGACCCGTGAGGTCAGGGTGTCTGACAGGGGAGGCTGGAGTAAAGCAGGAGGTTCTCAGCTGTAGCTCCTTACCTTCACTCTCAAGCGGCTGATGGACTTGCTCAGCTTGTACATCACGAACATCATGCTGGCGGTGACCGGCTTCCTGCAGCACGGACAGCTCTCCTGCCTGCAGAGGACACGGTTACACCCGGTTACCAGGGGGCGGTCAGAGCAGGTTGGCGGCCGGTCTCGGCCAGCGGCGTGTGAAGCGTGGCTTTTGCTGTGTGACCGCTGTCCAGCTGGACGTCTTACCTCTTCAGCCACTGCAGGATGCAGCTCTTGCAGAACACGTGGTTACACGCCACTCTGACCGGACAGCGCAGGACCCCGCGGCAGATGGTGCAGACCAGGTCGGGGTCTGGGGTCTCGACGAACTGCTCGACATCGTAGCCCCCGCTCTGTAAAACATGGGACAGGCGTAGCGTTCAGACACACCCTGCAGAGAGTGACCGGGCTGCTGGGTTCTTATGGAAATGTGGTATGAAGGAAAAATTATTAAATGTATTTTAAGAACCATACCATGAGGGAAATTTATTATAATCCTAGACATGCAGAAAACGTGTTATTAAATAACAGACGTGGGTACATGTCATTACGCTGCAACCAAAGCAGCTTTTAAATGTCATTTCTTTCCCTGATACTGTTGGTGTGTCAGTTTAAAGGATGCATACAGCTTTGTCTTGTACGCTCTGGAAACAGGGCTCGCTTTTATCTGCCCTGTTTGGGAAGAGGCCCTTCCTGAACACGAGCTATTGCGCTGGTCAGCACTGGCGCTGCGGCACAATGCGCCTCGCGCGGACCCCGGGCGCAGCGCGAGAACGGCCGCGCGCGGTTCTGTCCGGTTCTGGAACGCCGGCTCGCTGGTCACGTGACTGTGCAATGGCCCGGCGCTCGCCTGACCTCTTAGGGACACGCCGCACCAGTGGATAAAACTCTTTCCCATTTCCATCTCCTACTTAAACATCTGTCTCAGCTATTACCGATTATAATTCGTTTTTAGCCAGAAATCAGTTCACACGTCTCAAAGGCCCACTCATTGATTTTGTCGTCTTGTAATCACGCACCGATTCGCGCTTATTAAAAATTGAAAACGATGTCATATGCTGTGAAAAAGAGGTCGTTTAATTATTATTAATAATAATAATCCATTGTTATTTTCCTACGTTTTTACACTGTAACGGCAAGCCACCGCTTCTACGAAAAACAACAGCTGCACTCTAGCGATGACAATGACGACGAGGCGCCGAGGCAGAGACACAGAGACGAGCGAACTCACCATGCTTTCTGTCCGGGTGATGAAGCTCAGCTCTGCTCCTCCCTTGGCCATTAAACCGACCCAGCGCTCGCAGCCGGAGTCCGTGCGGTCCGGGTTCAATAACAGCGACCCCCCGACCAATAGCCAGCGCTAGCACCCCCCAGAACCGACCAGACGTTTCAATGAAAAAACACATTTCTTTGTCACCTGTCGTGGCTATTCAGCGTGTCGGGGTCGTGTGGGTGTTGAATGTGCCAACAGTGACCCCAAGATCTCGGTCTCCCACTGCGGCGGCCGGACGCATCGGATTTCGCTGTATAAAATAAAGATGATGATGACGATGATGATGATGATGATGATGAATAGGTGAACAGGCGATTCTAAACCCCCTTCCCAGTGTGATTTCGGAGCCCAGTCCAGAGAGTACCAATACTGCTCCTACTGCTAATAATACTGCAGCTGATCCTACTACTGATAACAACTACTAACATCACTGCAGCAGCTACTACCAGCAGCCATATCACCCTGCAACTCACAACTGGCAACCCACTGAAGCTAAGCAGGTGTGAGCCTGGCCAGTACCTGGATGGGAGACCTCCTGGGACAAACTAAGGTTGCTGCTGGAAGAGGTGTTAGTGGGGCCAGCAGGGGGCGCTCACCCTGCGGTCCATGTGGGTCCTAATGCCCCAGTATAGTGACGGGGACACTATACTGTAAACAGGCGCCGTCCTTCGGATGAGACGTAAAACCGAGGCCCTGACTGATAACAACTACTAACATCACTGCAGCAGCTACTACCAGCAGCCATATCACCCTGCAACTCACAACTGGCAACCCACTGAAGCTAAGCAGGTGTGAGCCTGGCCAGTACCTGGATGGGAGACCACCTGGGACAAACTAAGGTTGCTGCTGGAATAGGTGTTAGTGGGGCCAGCAGGGGGCGCTCACCCTGCGGTCCATGTGGGTCCTAATGCCCCAGTATAGTGACGGGGACACTATACTGTAAACAGGCGCCGTCCTTCGGATGAGACGTAAAACCGAGGCCCTGACTGATAACAACTACTAATATCACTGCAGCAGCTACTACCAGCAGCCATATCACCCTGCAACTCACAACTGGCAACCCACTGAAGCTAAGCAGGTGTGAGCCTGGCCAGTACCTGGATGGGAGACCTCCTGGGACAAACTAAGGCTGCTGCTGGAAGAGGTGTTAGTGGGGCCAGCAGGGGGCGCTCACCCTGCGGTCCATGTGGGTCCTAATGCCCCAGTATAGTGACGGGGACACTATACTGTAAACAGGCGCCGTCCTTCGGATGAGACATAAAACCGAGGCCCTGACTCTCTGTGGTCATTAAAAATCCCAGGGTGCTTCTCGAAAAGAGTAGGGGTGTACCCCGGCGTCCTGGCCAAATTTCCCCCCTGGCCTTTACCCCATCATGGCCTCCTAATAATCCCCCTCTATGAATTGGCTACATAATTCTGCTCTCCTCCCCACTGAGAGCTGGTGTGTGGTGAGTGTTCTGGTGCACTATGGCTGCCGTCGCATCATCCAGGTGGGGCTCTCCTCCCCACTGAGAGCTGGTGTGTGGTGAGTGTTCTGGTGCACTATGGCTGCCGTCGCATCATCCAGGTGGGGCTGGTGGTGGAGGGGATCCCCATTACCTGTAAAGCGCTTTGAGTGGAGTGTCCAGAAAAGCGCTATATAAGTGTAAGCAATTAATGCCGAAGGGCAGGACTGGAGTAGTGGTGGCCAGGACGGGCAGTAGGAGAGCCGCTGACCAGTGGCGGAACTGGTGTACACAGTCGCGAGATCGCCCGGACTCATGCAAATAGTTTCCCTGGTTTTCCACCACTTTTACACGTGTACCCAATTACCACACTCCACCTGTGTAACTGTCCCCGAATTGACCCCAGTGTGTTGTAACGTGTTTGCCTCTCTCTCCCTCTGTTGTGGTTGCTGTGCTGGACGCACGTCCGATTAATAAAGCGCCGTGTTCTCAGTTAAAAAGAGTCTGGCTTCCTGTGTCTATCCTCGCCGAACCCGTCGCGTTACAATACTATTATAATTAACAATAACGATTATTTTTATTATTCCACAGATTGCCACCTGAACTTTAGGAAGAAAATGTTAGTGAATTAAATACACATATGAATCTACTATCATCACGACCCCAGTAAATATGAAACAGGCTTCTGAAAATTACACTCAAATATTTTATTTTACTGCGATAGAAAGGAGCTGTATGCCATTCAGATTATAGTTTCTTGTACAATGGAGGAAAATGAAACAGTGATCATGGGGTCATTTTCATTATTTTTTAGATTAAGAAATAAGTCCTTGTTGAATTTAATGGGATGTTACTTCTTTTGATTCATAACGGTCAATCTGCATACCCCTGTGAGTGCAAGACGCAGGTCACTTTGAAAGCACATGTCAAATTCTTCCCCTGCTTGACTCCGCGCCAGTGATGACGTGCAATCTATGCGACGGGCGGATTACGGCAGTGGCGTTGTGTGGAAACACATGGCAGGCACTGAGTAAACCTGGCATTCGGAGTTCCAGAAGTGATCAAAATCACCCCAGTGCTGCATTTAAGATCATTCCCATGAGAGCTGAGGACAATGGCTACCAGCACCTTACAACTTAAAACCAAGTAAGTGTGTTAAAGTGAGACCTTGAGAGTCAGCGCGGAAAAAGTTAAGCTGATAGACTAACGAGCTTCACAATTTTAAAACTATTATTTTTTTCTTTTTTTTCTGTCGTAGCTATGCTGTTTTGGACAAAATCGAACCGTTTTATAAAGGAGGCAAAGTGCAGGTAGGTTTGCATAGAGATTGGGAGAAGGTGGTGCGCAAACGTGTTTTCTTCTGGCGCGATACTGTGTTAATCAAAAATCAGGTCCTGTAAAATGAGATCTTCGTACACTAGCAGTTACAGACGTGCACATTTTCTTTCCTGGTCCAAAAACCTTGCGGCGTGTCTTGCCCTACTCACAGATGTTTTAATCGGCGTTCAGTGTTGCTCGATCCTTATGAGAACGATGAAAGTAAACTGCATTTTCAGCCAGGCTTATGCTGTCTGTTGCTGATTCTTTTTGTTCCAGATCAGTACCGATGAGAATTACATTTTTTGCACCTGTGGGACAAGAGTTAATGTCCTGGAGATTGCCACAGGGAAAGTCATCCAGAGAATTGAGCAGGTAGGAGCTCTGTTGCAGCTGTTGTTTCCTGTAATTGTTTTTAAGACTTTTTCTTCTGTAAATAAATATATATACTGTTTTCACAGGATGACCAGGAAGACATTACTTCTTTCACCTTAAGCCCTGATGACGAGGTAGGGTACAGAGTGAAACTTACTGATTACTGGTATCTGGAACACTTTTCAGCCTTTAAAAATGAGTATGGTGTTTATAACTGTTACACTGCACATCCAGAAAAGAATTACTGATGATCACGAGCACCTTTACCTGTTGAGCAACTCACAAGGCCTTGTGTTGACATGTTTTTAAGAAACAGGTATTTCAGTAAGAGTGACGGAGCAACTGAAGAAATGTTGTTTTCCATCTGTCTCATCCTGTGAATAATGTAAGAAGATGTGATGTATCATGAGAGTCTGCTCTCGGTGAACGAGCCCTGCAGGGAGGGCTGGAGGTGCTGTTCTCTGTGTTGAGTGGCCCTGTGTTGCAGGTGCTTGTGACGGCGAGCCGCGCTCTGCTGCTGAAGCAGTGGGACTGGAGGGAGAGCCGCTGCGTGCGCACCTGGAGGGCCATCCACACCAGCCCTGTGGCCAGCATGACCTTCGACCCCACGTCCACACTCCTGGCCACAGGTACGGCACTGCGCGGCTGAGCTGAGCTTGAACTGGCACGGGGCCTTCTTCCAGCAGTGTCAGAATGCACAACTTGCTCTGAGCTCTCTCTCTTTCTGTCCCCTGGTGTGTTGTCGTGCTCTCTGAATCAGGCGGATGACACTGCCGGCCTGTCCGCAGATCGCAGGTGTTCTGACATGGTGTGCCTGTTTGTCTGTTGCCAGGGGGCTGTGATGGCACCATCAAACTGTGGGACGTGGTGAAGCAGTACTGCACCCACAACCTCAAGGGTTCTCCTGGAGTCGTACAGTAAGGCGTTTGTTTTCATTCCTTTTTCGTTTCCCACAGCAGGCTCAGCTTGCTTCTGACAGCCCTTTGAAATTTATCGCTAACATTCCCATTTTCTTTTCTGCTGGATGTATTTGATGTACATGTGGCTCAAAATAGTTTGTCAAAGTGCTGCAGTGTTAGAACCTGAAGGGTGGGCGACGTTGTTTCGTGAAATGTGTGAATTTGGTGGTGAAAAGCACGACCTGACGACTTACATACAATGACTGACAGTTTTGATGAAACTTATTTTAGCTTTCTTTTTTCGGAAGTCACAGCAGTACCTGCGACCGGTCTTTGTGAAGTGGGATGAGTTGAGGCTATGCCGTCGCTTCATCCTTTGGGAAGAAGTGTTGGGTCAGGTCGCTGACCAGCTGTGTTTCCCCATGCCTTCCCCCAGCCTGGTGCAGTTCCACCCTGACAGCGCTCTTCTGCAGCTCTTCTCCTCCTCCATGGACTGTAGGATCCGCGTGTGGGACCTGCGCACCAGCCAGTGCCTGTGTGTGCTGGAGAGCCACTACAGTGCAGTGACCTCGCTCGCCTTCACCCCTGACGGCAGCACACTCGTCAGGTACCTCCCTGAAGTCCCTCCTGCTGCTTCATTACTTCATTGCGTCTTTACTGGTGCTTTGGTTCTGCAGCAGTGGGAAACATAAAGACACAAGGCAGGAAACAAATGAGAGGCGGCCATTCAGTCCATCTTGTTTTAGGGTTATCAGTGAATTTGTCGCTGAAGTAAAATTAATTTTTAACAGTACATCTAGAGATCCTCAGCTGAATTAGTCTCAGTGTCATTCACCAATCCTTAACGGTTAGGAACATTTACTTAAAAAGGATCTTAGAGCTGAAGGGTCCCGGATGTTGGTCTCAAATAAAATAGCTACTGTAATATATAATAGTGTAATATATCTCCTTAATATCTGAAGTGCCGAAAATATATAGCAAATCACCTGTTTAATTGATCTCAGTTGAATTGTTGCAAGCTTTTATAAATCTGCCAGTTAAATGTTACCTCTGGAGCATGCCGGACTGGGGTTTTCCAAGGGCTAGAGAGCCCTGCTCAGGAACATCAGTATCTTTTTTGTAAGGTGGTGACCAGACATGGTCATGATATTGCAGGTGAGACAAAACACATTCTGTCATCTTGATTTTCATGTTCATGTTGAACGGGAGAGCCGGGCAATGTGTTCCTTCCTGACTAAAATCCTCTTGTCTTGGTTGGCCAGCGCTCCGCCTTCTTTCTTGTTTTCCTGTTCGTTGCCTTGTCTCGGAGGAAGGTTGTTTCATTGATCAATGTGTACCCACAGCTCGGGGCGTGACAAGATCTGCACGGTCTGGGACCTGAAATCCAAGACTCCCACTAGAACTGTGCCGGTGTTTGAGGTGAGGCGGTGTTCCTGCACACGTCCTGGTGCCTTTGCACGGACAGAATTGTCCTGTTTCTATCCTACTGTCATATTTCTTGGTGCATGGAGTTTTCTTCATAGTTTTAGTATAAAGCATCTGGAATGCTTTAGCAAAGCATGCACAGTGCTGTAGACTTTGGCTAAAAACAGTGATGCAGCTGCTCAAGCGTGCTAGGATAATTCCATATGCTTTTGAGTCATCCTGTATTAGGTGAGGTACATCTGTGTCCATGTGTGTGTCCCTGCCAGGCAGTGGAGGCCGTGGTGTTGCTGCCCCAGGGAGCTGATGTCTCCAGGATAGGGGTCAAGAATGAAGGGCTGCACTTCATTACTGCAGGAAGCAGAGGTGAGGACTGTGGTCAGCTTTGTCTAGTTTCAGGACATTCACGGTTCTTCTGACTTAACGTGACTCCACTCTGTGCTGCCCATGGCTTTGTGGGGGTTCCTGTGTAGGAACTGCAGGTACAGTTGCTCTCCCACACGTGAGGACGTCGGTGCCGCGTCTCTGTGTGACTGTTGCTCATTCTTTGCAGGCGTGTTGCGGGTGTGGGAGGCGAGCTCTGGGCGCTGCATCTTCACCCAGACGCTGCCCACCGGGCACCCGACGGGGAAGGCAGAAAGCGATGATGGTGACGAGCACAGCTTCACCTGCTGCCATCCGCTGCCCTCTTCCTCCCGCGTCGCTGCGGTGACCGCTGAGCACAACTTCCTGCTGTACGACCTACCATCTCTGACTCTGCAGCAGCAGGTGTGTCTCGCTGGGGCTGGGATGGCACATCACATTTCACTGTGCCATCCCCAAGGATACCCCAAAACACTACACGTGAAGAAGGGGGCCCAGTTCGTCCACCACCTGCATGACACACAGCACTGCACTTCCACCAGAAGGCCCACTGCACTGCAGAACATGTGGCAAATTTAGAAAGCCCTTGACAGCCGCCAATGATCAAATTCTGTATCTTTGCACAGTCTTATGCATTATTACCTCTTCTGTGTTTTTTTATTTTTTTACAATAAGTCCATCCTTCTACCAGCAGAATAATGCTGTAACAGTGAGAGCAAGACTTTGACACTTAAGACTCATTTGTTCAGTTTTACGGAGGCTCCTGATGTTATTACCGATGCGTTCAGAGTTTGAACACGCAACCTTTGCAGCCCACTTTACAGATGAAATGTTTCACATTTATCCTCCTCTCACTCTCGTCTCTCCCTTTCCCTCCACTGTGGCAGTTTGTGGGATACAGTGATGATATTCTGGATGTAAAGTTCCTGGGCCCAGAGGACTCTCACATCGTTGTGGCAACAAACAGCCCTCAGCTGAAGGTGTTTGAGCTGGCCTCTTCCAGCTGCCAGATCTTGTACGGACACACAGGTCAGTCACAGGTCCAGAACGGACACTATATGTAGATCAGGAACAGCTGTATATTTCAATGCAAAACACACAGACTGATTAACATGATTTTATTTGAAATTACAAATGATAAAATTAGTAATAAAAAAATGGAGCAAACACATTGAAAGAGGCATTTTGATGTTGTTCAGTCCTGAATACCCGTGCTCTTTTTCCTTACCGGTTTAGGGTTGCTACATTTCTGTACATTAGGTGGCAGCCTTGATTTTGAATTATGACTTCATGTCTGGTGGCTGAAATTTCCTCTGAATAATGGCCTGTTCATCAGTCTAGAGCACTGTCTGTCACTGCTGGGCCTTATCTCCTGCATACATGATATATGATACAGTATTCTGGTTGTGATATGATCTGCAGGGAGTGTGTGTATGAGTTTGGTGAAGGAGTGATTTGTGAGAAAGGTTCAGAAATTCCACAGAGTTCATTTTAACTGGTACAGCTGTGTTTGTGTGTGTGGTGGGAGCATTTTTTGATTCTGCGGGTGTGTATGTTGAGGTGACTGCATTGTGAATTTGACTAATCTTTAATTTATAAGTTATATGTTTCTCTGTTGGTTTTGCCTTTGTCTTGGCTTGGTATTGAGGTGGTGTCATGAAGGGTTCTATTTAAATAGATGATTTCTATTAATAATTAACATCAGCACAACAGCTGGTCATTTAGTAAGCACTGTCCAAAGGCAAGAAAGTGGACATTTGATTTAGTCCGCTAAATTAGGCTTTAATCTTCGTGACTCATCTGGAGGGCAGAATGCAAGTAAGCTCTGTGACAGAATCAGGGTTCGAATGAACCAGGGCTGAAGGCCCCTTAATTTAAAATCCTGGACCAACTAAACTTGTCAGAATAGCTATTAGTACCCAAGCACAATGTTCAGGTGGAGCAAAAGAAATTTCAGTCATTTGGATGTTTACGAACACATGTGTATCTTTATTTTTTAGACACTGTGTTGTCGTTGGATGTGTTCCGAAAAGGTTGCATGTTTGCGAGTTGTGCAAAGGTAAGTGTTGGACCAGAACCTAAATAAGATTTTTTATTATAAACAAAAAAGAAAGAAAGAGAGTGTCACTGTTTAAGAGGTGCTGGGTGAGAGTGAGGCTGTGCCCCGGCGCCTCTCTCCTTCTTTTCATCAGTTTGTTGTAACTGAGGCTCTGAAAGTAAGGGTGGCGCAGTGGTCAGCATTGCTGCCTTACAGCGCTGGTGCCCTGGGTTCAATTCCAGACCTGGGCTACTATCTGTGTGGAGTTTGCATGTTCTCCTCATGCACGTGGGTCTCCTCTGAGTGCACCAGTTCTCTCCCACAATCTAAAGACATACTGGTCAGTTCATTGGCTTCTGCGACAACTGGTCCTGGTGTGAGTGTGTGTCTGTGTGTGCTGTGCGACTAGTGTCCCACCCGGGGTGTAGCCCGCCTTGCGCCCATTGCTTGCCAGGATAGGCTCTGGCTCCCCTGCAACACTGTGCTCAATAAAGCGGTTCGAAAATGGATGGATGGTTCTGAAAGTAGTCCTGCTTTACTTACACAGGCTTTACATTCAATCATGTAGAATTACTGTTCAGTATTGAGAACAACAGGCTCTTCATTAATCAGAGGGTTGTGGGAGTCTGGAACAAGTTACTCATGTTGTTGAAGCTGTTTACCTGGCTCCCTTCAAGAAGTCTCCATTTCTGTTTGACTGTTACTTTAAGAAAAGGTACTTTAGTTAAGTAAAACAAGAAAAGATTGGAAATGATTTTTTGTTGGAGACCGTGATTCTGCATGCACTCTTCCTGTGAAACCTGTGAGGTGTGTCTTCTGTTTCCCTGCAGGACAACTCCATCAGGGTGTGGCGGCTGAGCCCGGCGACGGGGCAGGTGTGCTGTGTGGCACAAGGCCTTGGGCACGTCAACGCCGTGGGGAGTATCTCCTGCTCAAGGTGGGGAAGTGTACCTTCATAATTGTGTTCTAAACTTATGTTTTGTTTCTAAACTGCTACGATCAGTCTTTGTGAAGCCAGGGAAAATCACTTTTGGAAGTCTTGTAGACAGTGCCAACTCTTTGGTAGAGCTTATCTTATTAAGTGCACTGTTAGCGCAAAAGTGTTTGCCAGGGTTGTAATAACTACGTCACCTGTGCCCCTAACCCTGCAGGATGAAGGAGAGCTTTGTGGCGTCTGGCTCTCAGGACTACACGGTCAAGGTGTGGGAGCTCCCAGAATCCCTGCGGTCTAAGGAAGGTGGTGGAGTGGAGGCCCTGACCGCACGAGTCACAGAGAAGGGGCACGACAAGGTGAGAGAGTGACGTTACTTCCCAGTAGCCAGCACACCTCCTGGGGAGGAGAGCCTCACATAAGCCTCTGCCTTTGCCTGTCTCAGTGTGTCAGACTTTTGTTGTTTGAAGGTTTGATCATTAACCTTTGGGTCTTTACCTCACGCTTTTAGCTAGTGGGACTTCCAGAGACTAGGAGGTGAGCTAAGGGTTAAGAGGTCACTCACAGCAGGACAGTGGCTTTGTGTCTGACCCAAAGGACAGATCCCAGGGAAGACCAGTGACTTATTCAGGGAAACACAGTGACTCAGCGGCAACACCTGGGCATGAACCAGAAAACTTGGTGGCAAGCACCAGGCATCCTGTGCAAGTGTGTGAAGTCTCCTTTCCAGACCAACTTAGATATGACATCTTGATTCAGTGCACAGGAAAGCCCTTTTGTATTTGACATGACTTGCAATACTGCAGAGCTACGAAAAGCCTGCACAGGAGATCCATTCCCCTCTGTGTGGCCTTTGTCCCAGAAGAGCCAACACATGCTCTTACATTAACTCAAGCTTCATTTTGGGATAGCTTTCTTGAGCTCGAAGTTCTCCTTGTTTTTGAACATCTGGAATTCTTTAGAAAGTGACTAGTAAACCAGCATAATCTGTTTTTCACTCACCGGTGAAATCTTGGGACACCTCCAGACATGTCTTGTTCTATTCCATTCAATATCTGTTGTTTATTCCCAGTCAGGTGTCTTGTGGCTTTTGACCAGTTTTATGATCACTGCTGAAACTACCAAGAAAGAATTGTACCAACAAAGAAAGGAAAGAGGAGACTATTATCTGTAGAGCAGAAAGATGAATGCCACGCAGAGTGGAACGATGGCAAAGCAGAGGAGAGATCACGAGAGGATACACTGTTGTTGTTTGCTGAATTGAAGGCTGAGTCATTGCAGTTTGCTACAGCGTCAGAAACTAAATAAATTTGAGAATAAGGAAATGCAAAAAGACATGCTGTGTTAAAGTAGTGCATTGCATATGTTTTCCATAAATGGGTGTACACCTAGCACTGCCCTTACCTCCTTTAGTGTAATGTGTGTACTGTGAAATATTTTTATACTACATTAAAATTCTCAGTTACTGTAGGGCAAGCTGCCTCCCTTAGTTTTGTATCACTCAGCTTTCCTGAAGATTTGCTGTGCATGGTGAGTTTCATGGTAAAATGTTTTTTTGCAATATAGGAAACATTTAGGATACATGTGTATGTGCTCTTTTACTGGTTATTTCCATTATCCTGCTTTTGAAAAACCCCATTGTAACTGGATAACAAAGTGTTTATTGTGTCTGCAGAATCCTTGCAAGTGAAGAGAGAAATACCTGCACACACTTCCTTTAACATTCAACAGGCAAGGAATGAGGATGCTGAGGGCTGATATCAATAATTTCAATCATTGCGGTATTGGAACAATCATGCGAGCTGTTTGTATAATGCAGATAAGAAAAAGTCAGTCATGCAGAAACCTGATGTTGGAATGATTCATCTGTCTGGGGGGGCAAGGCACCATCAATAAACTGTTCCAAAGAGCTGAAGCCTTCAGGGAGACAGATGTGGAGATGTATAAGAGAATAATGCAATAGACCTGACAGACATAGCAAAGTCTCTCTAGACCTTTCTACAGCCTGGTCTTGATGTCTTTCCTTCACTTCACAGTCTGGTCCAGTGAACTCCCGTCAGTGGCTTGGAAGAGCTGCTCTCCTAAAAACTGATGAAGAGGTTCCTTCACAGGCCGTCTCTGATGCTGCTGAGTTACCCCATAGTCATCTGAAAGCAGCATGGTTGGCCATAAGCATTAAAGTATAAGGTGTTCATGTGCTTATTAAGGACTGTGGCACAAAAGAACACGGTAGATCGTATGATAAATCAGAAGTGAAGCGGCCTTGCGACATTCTGTCGAGGGGCAGAGAGTGAGCTGCCTGTTGCTCAGAGTGTCTGAGCCCTCCTCTCTCTGCTCGTGTGCAGGATGTGAACAGTGTTGCAGTCTCCCCCAATGACAAGCTGCTGGCCTCGGGCTCCCAAGACCGCACGACCAAGCTGTGGGCCCTGGCGGACCTGTCCCTGCTGGGGGTGTTCCGCGGCCACCGCAGAGGGGTGTGGTGTGTGCAGTTCTCGCCTGTGGACCAGGTCCTGGCCACCTCCTCCGCAGACGGCTCCGTCAAGCTCTGGGGCCTGCAGGACTTCAGCTGCCTCAAGGTAAGCTCTTCCAGGCCACCTCCGCCAGCTCCAGCCTTTTTTCTTTCAGTTGACCCAGAAGCATGTTTTAAAATACAGGGCTGTGGGAGTCCGGGAAGGCTGCCCCACTGTGTTGTGGAAACTGACTCCCTGGCTTCTTTGTAAAAAAGGAGGAGTCAGATCCTTAAACCATTTAGATGTAGCATCCAAAGAGCCAGGTGCTGTGAATAGCTTCTCCTTTGTGCTCTTCCCTGTTTCCTGATGTTATCAGAGTCTCTGGCGCTGGTCACTTAGTGGTGAGACAGAGTGGGAACATTAGGATGAGGGTACGAAACCGAGCCAGGGGAGATGGGGAGGCCTGAGGCTGCGCTGATGGCTGTTTCTGTGTTGCAGACGTTTGAAGGTCACGACGCCTCAGTGTTGAAGGTCATCTTCGTGAACCGTGGAACACAACTGCTGTCAAGGTAGCTGCAACACGTAGATAAATGATTAACATACAGCAAGGTTGCTATTGACTTATGATGGTAAATGTCCCAGCAACAAATCAGTTTGTTTATAGTGTGATGCTGGTGCAAATGGTCTGATATTTGGTTTAGTTGATGTGCTTTTTTTTCCAACGAGCAGCTGTACCACAAGCTCTTGGGTCACAGCAGCACTGAGTCCCGTGTCGGCATGAATTGTTTTTGTTTGGAAACCGAGATGTTGTCATGCCCCACCGAGGCCTGTCAGTAAGGCACGCAGGCTTTCGGCACCTGCGCAGGCAGGGACTGCGATCCAGAGAGCTGCCAGCTGCGCAAGCACTGTCAGGGCGGTGGGAGGGGGTAACGGAAAGCTGGCGGCCCAGGTGCTGCTGAGCCTCACCTTCGCTGCTCGTCTCCCCTCCAGCGGCTCTGACGGGCTCGTGAAGCTCTGGACCATCAAGACCAACGAGTGCGTCAAGACGTTGGAAGCCCACCAGGACAAGGTGTGGGGTCTCCACAGCAGCCGGAAGGATGACCTGATGGTGACGGGCTCGGCCGACTCCTGCATCACGATCTGGAAGGTCAGTGCTGCTCCGGGCTGCTCCAGCGCTCCTGAAACTGGGAACAGGAAGCACAGCGTTGCTCTGCTCTCCAAAATGACAGTTTGGCATTTAGTGCTTACAGGTCCTCCACTAATTAAAACAGTGGTTTTGGTAAGCATAAGGTGTAGGTCTAATCTAATTGACACACTTCAGTCAGCATGTACTGCTCCTGCATTTCATGGTCTTGTGTCCATGGTCCCTCTTGTGTCACATCCTCATGTGTCTTTTACTCCCTGTCTGCAGGACGTCACAGACGCTGAACTAGAAGAGGAGCAGGCCAAGCAGGAGGATCAGATATTGAAGTAAGTCCTGCTTGTACTGACCGCACCATATGTTCACAGAGGTGTTCACTAAGGTTTGAAAGCACTTTCAGTTTGTAACGAGAAAGGCCAGTTTCCAGAGTACACCCAAGAAGACACACAAAGTGAATGAATGAAATGTGCTTTGAAAGTTTTTACTGTTTAGGACCATAATCATCTTTTCTCATTTATGGAAAGGTTTCTGACATTCCACAAACTGAGGCCCCTTGTTTTCCTAGGAAACCCCTTGTCCAGGACTCAGGGTTTAACTGTAGCTGCCAACATCCCTGTTACACAGTGATCAGCACTCATTCAGTCATCAGTAGGTCCCAGTTCAGGGAAGTTCGTTGCCCTTGGAAACTAGGACAATTTATTGTTAACTCTTAATGATTCCGAACATTGAAGTTGTGATTATTGCAAACCACGTAATGCTGTTGAAAAGCAATATTAAGCAGATGTTTAAAATGAGCCAAAGCTTATTTTTCACAGTTTGGTCAAGTGCAGTTTCTTTATGCTTGCCAGTTTAATTTCACCTGCAGCTGAAAGAGTTGTCCAAACAAATATTTTCTCAGCAAAGTTATCTGGACAGGTATTCAAGTGAAACGCTGTTTGCCTTGTCTAGCAATCCGCAGGGTTTTCTATTTTTTTTCACTGGGAAACTGAATTGATTGGTGCTTCTTTTAAAGGGCAAAAGAGAGCAGAGATTTTTTCAAAAAAGTTTATTAAAAGGTTTAAAGTTATTAAAAGTAACCCATGACTCGAAGAGCCCTAGCCAGTCCTGGGAATTCCTGTGAGAGGAGGGGTATTCCTACCTCAGTTCACAGCATGGCTGTAGTTTGCTAAAATGAGATAGAAGGTGGCAGGCACTTAGGAAACTTGGAAAGTGAAAAAAACAGCATCTAAGGGTTAGAATGAAGATTTTCTTTATTTCAATCTGCGTGAGTACCGCTGTGTTACTGCCTGTGCACTCATAAATGAGTCATACCAGCCAGTCTGCCACCACCGTCCTATCCTGCCAGACTGGCCTCTAGTTATCTGACATTTCCCTCTGAATCCCCTTCAGATGTTGACACTGCGTACACCTGCGATCTCCCAGGCACCGAGGCACAGGCCCACTCAGATTAATCCTTCAGAAGGTGCTGCCAAGAGGAATATTGCATTTTTTTGCCTGAAGCCTTTATTGTTCTCAACATGCAGTTTCATAGCTTAAAATAAACTCAGTTGTTTGCCGGTACCGAAGGGACCTTGGCTGTCTGCACTGGGAGCCCTTTGTCAGTGCTGCAGGGCAGGGGAAATGAACTGTGTAGGGTGCAGGGTGTTCAGGGAATGAACTCTTGCTTGTGTTACAGACAGCAGGAGCTCTCCAACTTGCTCCACGAGAAGAAATACCTACGAGCCCTGGGCTTGGCCATCTCTCTCAATCAGCCCCACACTGTGCTGCGTGTCATTAAAGGTACGATATCGTCTCTGAATGTCGAGCTCAAGGTTCCGTTCCTCAAACACGGGCTGTGGAATCAATGACCACTTTCGCTGTTCTGGGATCAGTTTCTAAATAGGAGTGTTTCTTTATTCTCTCTTCATCAGCGCAAGGTAAGCATAATTGAAAACGCACCTGTTTTACCCCCATAAAACTGCTTCTGTTGTGGTCTGATCTTGATTGTGAACTTAATGAGGCCCGTGACAGCTCTAAACCCAGGGTCAGATGCCTGCACAGCCCGGGAGGTCTCTCAGAGAAATGGCCTGTGACAGCAGGTGCTCTGAAAGCAAACTTCCACCTACGCCCTGTGTGTGCTCAGAGCAAGCATGCCACTTGAATTTAGAAACCTCAGCATGCGGAAATATAGGTTTGTGAAGGTGTACTTCAGGTCAGTAAGAGCCCACCTGCAGTCACGAAAACCAGCAGCATGTTAAAACCCATGGCTTTGTCAGGGCTCATTAGTGAAAGAACACACACAAGCAGAGAGAGACTCCTGCAGGGGGTGCCATCCTTCAGTTGAGCCTTCTCAGTCATCAGAGATCCTATGGCATTGTTCAAAAGGGTAGGGGGCATTCACCCTCATGGCCTGCCTCCATTGCACTCTGGACTAGTACAAGCTGGCCTCCCTAAACCCATTAATTTACTGACGTAATGAGTTCAATTCCAATGGTGAAGCAGTTTCCTCTTCCTCCCCCTGATCTGCTGTGCAGTGAGTTTGGCTCTGCTGGCACAGAATGGCTGCCTCGCGTTGCCCAGGTGTATATATACTGTTATTAATTTAAGATTCTGATTATAGCATGATAATACAAGAAATAAAAAAACGAAAATGGGGGAGAGGAGTGATAAGTTCTCAGCTTGTTATCACAGTTCCTGCACGAGCAGATTGGGATCACGGCGCCGTGTCTGCAGCTCTGTGTGAGAGGAAAGCTGCTCACCCGGTCAGGTCACAGGAGGTGGAAGCCCTGCAGTGATGCTTATTGTCTTGGCTGCTCTCTGCAGAGATTCGTGGAGAGGAAGAGGGACAAGAGCAGCTGGACAGAACCGTGCTGAAGCTGCGTCAGGACCAGAAAGGTACGAGACCTGCAGGGAGACCCTTTTTCGAACAACGGAAGCAGAGTTTGGACACAGTCTGCCGCATCGCAAGCGCCTGTGTCTTCTTGCAGAATTCATCGCTTCACTGTTGCAACACCAGGATATTTCATCTTTTTGTTTTCTTTAAAAAATATTTAATAAAAGACAGCTCTGATGTTTTTTTAGATCGCTCTTCCTCTTGGGAACAGCCTAAGTACTAGAGAACTCTTACATAACACTGCCAATGAAATAAGGTACATTGCGGAGAAAAAAGCAAGATCTTTTTATAGCTGAAATAGATAGGTATGCTGTTAATCCTCTGGAATGTTTTTATGAGTTATTTAACCAAATGTCCGGTTCTCGCCGTACTTTTTCCATATTTCCGTGTGTGTGTAATCTCAGCTGGAATGAGTCCACTTTCAGAGGAGTATTGGGCTCAGGCATTCGTGGTGTTTGCTCAAGGAGGTGCAGTGGTTCTGAGACGACTGCCTGGCGATGGCAGTGACCTCCCTGAGCGCGGCACTCATGTCTGTTCCCTCTCGCAGAGGCGCTGCTGGGCTACTGCGTGGTATGGAACACCAACGCCCGGAACTGCCAGGAGGCCCAGGCGGTGATCCAGGCGCTGCTGAGACACCTGAGCCCCGAGCAGCTCCTGCAGTGCAAGGGGCTCCGCAGCGCACTGGAGGGACTCCTGCCCTACACAGGTAGGCCCCGCCGAGACTGAGGAAACCCTGCCCACATAAACCTTTTATTCAAAACTATAACAACAGACATGTTGAAAGCCTGTCTTCTTTCAGCAAGAGGGTGGATGAGATCCATGGATCAATTAAGTACTAACTACCAAACGGACTTGATGGACCGAATGTCTCCTCTTGTTTGTAGCCCTTCTCGTGTCCTCAGATTGTTCCTGCAGTCCTCGTCAGTGGCTCACATGTGACGGGCTTTAAAACTTGTCTGTTGATGACGAGGCTATGCTGGTGAAATTTGTTCATGTGTACCTTTTGATACATCATTGTAGTGCACAACAGTGTTCCAGTGATCCAGCGAGCAGTGCTGAAAGGCAGTGTTTACGGTCACCTGCAGGGTTTTCTTCTTGACAGAGGAGGTGTCAGTAAGGTGCCTGGCAGCTCGTGAGCTGTGATTGTGTGTGCTGACCAGTGTGCTGCGGCTCACCCATGCCGGCGCCCCAGAGCTGAGAGCAGGTTGTAACCGTGCTGTGATCGTTTGCTCGCAGAGCGGCACTTCCAGAGGATTGGGCGTCTGCTTCAGGCCTCCATGTTTTTGGACTACATGTGGCAGCACATGCGTGTGACCGGCCAGGACAGGTGAGGCGGGGTATCGTCTCTCCCTCTCATCCCCTCACGCTCTCTTCTCTCGATCCCCCCCCCTTTCCAGAGCTCCCGGTTTTCTTCTGCTCTACTGTCAGAATGAAATACCGGGAAGTAGCCCCATGAATTAACATTGATTCAGGTTCTGGAGTTTTACTGTGGTGAGAAGAAATCCAGACCAGAAAGCAAAAGCTTTTTTTAGAGTTTGTGATTGAGGAAGATGTTCCAAGAAATTGGAACAGATTTCTCCTAAACTGCCACAAGACTACTTTTTTTTACATTTTTTTGGTAAGGGTTTATTATTCTTCATCAGTGATTTCATTATTCTGCTGAAGGAAGCCAGCAAAGCATGAATTGTTTGTTGTGTGTGCTTTTATTTCTCCGAGCCTCTGCGTCTCTCATAGCGGAATGAGTTTGTTTCTGTCGCTGTAGTAGAGGACAGTTTTCTGATTAGTTTTCACCCTGTGTGTCGGGGTCTCCTCTCTGACTGCAGCGTGGCAGTGCAGGACGAGGAGATGGACGGAGGCCTTCCTCTCTTCGTTGTCGACAAGCAGCCAAGCTACAGCCAGGTGGTGATGGAAGAGGAGGAGGGCACTGAGGACACCATGGGAGAGGAAGAGGATGGTGCCTCAGTTGACCACGGCGTCGGCTCTGCCAAGAAAGCCAGCATGGGGACTGTCGGCGTCTCTCGAGGCGCAAAGGACGCCCAGGAGGAAGAAGAGGAGGACCCCGAGGAGATGGAAGATGACGACAGCGACGTCAGCGCCGCTAACAAAGCAAGGGTGGGAGGTGCTGATGGCGCACGCCAGCCAGAGGACAGTGAGGAGGAAGAGCAGAAAGAGAATGTCCAGCCATCCCCTGCCAGTGAGGAGGAGGAGGAGGGGGAGGAAGAGCAGCAGTGGGTGAGGAGGGACAGGAGACCCAGGAAGTGCAAGACCGGTGAGGTGGACACTCGGCCAGCCCCTCGTCAGACCAGGGCCTCCAGACGGAGGAGGTGACCTGGTCAAGTGGCAGGGACTGACCCCCAGGTCACCCCAGGGCTCCCTCAGCGCGGCCCGTTTCCAGATCTCTCGCCCTCTTCAGATCCGGTTCCGTTTCTTGAAAAGCTCTGTTTTTTTTTAATCCTGATGTGTCTAAAACACCAGGATGTTGTTCATGTGGTGATTAACATTATACATGTAAGTGGGCTCAGAGTTAATCCAGTTCAGACATTCTGCTGTCCTATACCTTGTGAGAGATTGGCTCACTAAAAACCGTTGGTCATGATGACACAAACAGCTCAGGTGCAGAAGGATTCGGATGAATCTAGCTTTAGTCCCTGAACGTACTGGATTAAATCGTATACTAGACGTTTAGCCCTGATGACCAGTTGTAATAGTACTGAACACATTCTTATTCCAAACGTTTATAGGTGCCGAAAAAATATAGTCAAGTCCTGAGGTTTTTACGTTTCAATGACCATTTGTTTTTCAGTAGCTTCCTGCTGGGGGTACCTCAGACATTTCATCTGTTTGTTTTAATTTTTACTATTCCTAGGGCTTTAATTACATAATTGGTATTTTACTTGGAATGTGTGAAAACTGTATGATAATACAAATCACTGCTTTTCCAGATCATTCTTTGGGACTGGTGAAACTAGAATGTTTCCTGTTTCCTGTTTTATTAGTGACTGCGTGGCTGCAATGCCCCCACTGTGTGGTGCACTTTTGCACCAGACTTGAATTTTCCTATGTTTTAAACTTGTTTTGACTTGCTGGGCACCCATGAGCTTGTATTACAAGTACAGCGTCAATCCACCAGTGTAGACTACCTCTGTTGCACGGTGCTGCTGAGCTCATTAAGGTGTTCTCTTGCTGCAAGGTGGGTGTTCAAAGATGAAGTGGGACACCAAATTCATTTGTAGCTATCAATTCCAAACTGATGCAAGTATAAGTAATCGGAGATCAGAAATTAAAAAAATTACAAATTCATTCTCCATAGGCTAAATCTCATGTTGTAATAAAACCTTGTATTGGAATCCTTAATTGTCTTGGGAAGTTTTTTTGGTGTGTGTGTACTGTATATATGTATGTTCGTGCATTTGATTTTTATTTGAAAAGAATGAAGGAGAATGTATGTTTTCCAGGTGGTTGTTCTTGGATATTTCTGTGATATGAAACTATTGCCTGTTGTAGCTGAAAGTGTGTTTAATGTCTTGGGGAGGATCCCAGAGTTGGCTTTCAGGACTATCTGGGACAAAAACCCTTCTGGATATCTGGAAACCTGCCCCAGTGGCTGAGGAGTGAGTTAGCATGACTCCCAAGCCGCCGCAGGAAAGATTCTTTTCTGAAAGAAATCCATTTTGGTTACATGTCTGAGTGGTTACATTTTTAAAATGAATAAATGGGTGAAGGTGCTTTTGAGAAATCGTTTATTACTTTAAATAGCAATTGCACACTACACAGGACTTATGACTTTTTCAAATTATTTTTCCCAAATGTGTTGTTAATTTTAGGAACCCTGCTTCCAGAAAGAGAAGACATGATCATGTGTGCATAATTACTAAGACACAGGACAGGAGCAATGCAAGAGGAGTCAGTGTCCTGCATTCTGGAATGTAGACCACAAGCAGCTCTTAAAAGCTGGGGGTTACACAATTGAAAGAATCGGGGATATCAAACATGGACATGTTACTAGCTGACTATAACTGGAATTCCCCAAGCAGTGACACAGCTGCCGGTGCTATATGTGTGCAGGTTAGGTATTAGTCAGCCAAGGTCTTCTCAGATCTCAGGCAAAACAGCAACTCCCTTGGCTTGCCTTGACTTGACAGCGCCAAACAGATCTCCTGTTGGGCATGTCAGAGGAACACATGTGCATGTATTCTCCTCTGGCGGTACAGGAGTCATCGCTAGAGTCTAATTCAGTTCAGCACATTTCTGGAATCTGTTTCTCCCGACTAAATATGCAGGTGCTTTGCAAGTCATTCCTCCTCCCACCCAGAGGGATGCATGGTTTGCAGTGATGGAGGTGGGATCACTGTGAGACTTTGCACTCCACCAGCACAGCGTTCAGCATCATGGGCTATGTGGCAAACCTCCTCCTCTGTGAATTTACACTGCTCCCAGCAGTGTAGGGGTGTAATAGTACTAGACTTTGAAATCATTCTTCCCCTCCTCATTCTTAAATAATATAAAATTATTTTTTTCTTTAATATTATTGCACTGAAGTGATGTTTCTTTTTTCTTAATATTGTTTTGTGTTGGACTCAAAAGCAAATTCTCCCTTGGGGATGATGAAGTAGCTTGAATTGAACTGATCACTTAAGCCATTAATCCATTTATTTATGAAAACTTGTCCTTTAAGGTCTAAAGGCTACTGAGGGATTTTGGTTCTCAAATGGTCTCTGAATGAATTTAACATCATTTTAATCTTTCCAAACCTTTACAAATTGGTGATCGATAAATACTACTGGACTGAGTCTATTAAGAACCAGGAGTAAAAATCCTAATATGCTTTAGCATATTAACAATAATTATTTGTGTGTCCAGTTGAACTGCTCTCAGCTTGCAATGACAGTTTATAAGCTTGATGTCTATGAGAACAATTATGACTTTAATTACCCTCTGGTATCATCTGAAATCTGATCCTTTGTGAATAAACTTGCGGTGTTTATTTGGGGATAACTAGACCATTCCCTGTCTAATCATTTTGTATTTTTGCATTTCAGATCTTACCTTCATTTAAATGACAAAAATTGAACTGGAGACCTGCATTTTGATCATTAATGATAAAAGCATTGAATTGTGGAATTGAGATCACCTTGATGTTACTCAGTTATGTCTTTTTTGTCTTAAATATGAATACAAAGCTGGTTGCCCTTCACACTACATGCCCCAAGACGCAGACATATGGCAGAATCAAACCAGATGTGAGCCGCACATGATAACTTACTATAGCAGAAAATTGAGGTAAAAATGTGCCATTTTTGCAGGTGCACTATCGCATGGTGAAAAAGAAGGTACATTTGGAAAAGGATTTTTTTTTCCTGCACACAGATAACCAGCTCAACCAGTTTGTTTTTAAGCACTCGAGTAACTGCAGACATGCAGCCAGAGTTTAAATTGCTCACACATGCAGGTTGGACAGCAGGTTCTACAAGTCCTTCCTCTGAACTTCAGCTTCCAGAAATGTTATGATGGAAGTTTCAACTCAAGGGCTGAAAAAGGAGTGGGGCCAGTATGATGTAATGTATTCTTTAGGTAATGATTATATAGAAAGGAAATGATGAGAAACCTTTGCAGGGAATATCCTGTTTCATCTTTTTATTCGAAGTGGTTAGTATATTCCTAAAAAAATCAAGTTGCTCTGATTCTAGTTTTCTTTGTTGTCCTTCAATATTTTAGAATTTAGCTGTTATTGCAGTTTCTGGAGGTATAACAGGAAGACAGTGACTAACGAGTTTAAGACAGAAGAAAGTAGGTTAAGCTTGATTTGTTTTCATTGGACAAATTCCTTACATTTTTGCTTTGCGATTTATCTCGTTGAAGATCTTGGGTTTTTTTTTCCCTCCAAACAAGAAAACATGCTTCTTATCTGCTAGGTTGTCACTCAGCTTGATTTTGTACGTGTTTAACCACCAGCTAAAATGGGACAGAAGGAAACTCGCTTCGTTTTGAAGAAAAATACTTTTGTGGAGATCCTGCGAGGGAAAGGGGGGTGGATGTAATTTGTACTTTGTCTTTTGCTGCTTGGTTTTTGTCTGACGAATGACTGCCTTCCCCAAGGCACGGGGGACTGGGGGTCATCTACCCGGCTTCAGTCTGTAGGGCCGCCGTGGGTCACTGTGCAGTTCGGTGCCACACGCTCGTTTAGACAGATAAGAGTTTTGTCACAACAGTTGTGCTGTCTCATTTCTCAATACAAAGGGACTACCTCGTTATGTCCAACTCAGTAATGCCCTCTCCCCATCTGTTCTTTCAACAATTTTATAAATGTGTGCAATGGAACAATTGAACATAGCTAATTAGTATCTGTAGATGCAAACTGTTAGGGTTTTTCCTCGCAGATTTTCTGATTTCTTTGACATTTCTTTTATTCTGGATGCATTATATGCCGTTACATAAGGAACAAATAATTTTCTGTTATTTTGCTTAATGATGATAATCGGTCTGCTAAGTAGAGGTCTAATCTGCAAAATCTAAACTTTTTCCGGACCTCCTTGTCCCGGAACCTTAATGATTTTCTTAACCTTAAAACACAAAAATGACTTCCATCCATCCAGTTTTAATCGCGGGATTCACTTACAGAACATTTCTCTTGTGCCCAGAAAAAAAACTTATAGGAACAGATACCACACTCATTATTATTATTATTATTATTATTATTATTATTATTATTATTATTATTATTATTATTATTATTTCTTAGTTCTTCTCATTGGTCCTGTCAAGCTCTTTCCTGACAGTTTTCACTGCCAGAATTAGTTTGTTAATCGTAAACATCTGTAACTTGTCCAATACGTTACTGTAGTATTTTACACATTGTAATTAGCGACAAGCATGTTCTTTCATATTCTTGTTTTTTTTTATAAAGTTTTTAGATTCTTAACAAGATAGTTAACATTTGGCTATTCCACAGCTTTAACCTGAGCTGTTTGCATTGTTTGACGTGCTAAACTCTCTGTCACGTGGGACCAGTAATTCTGATTCCCATAACCTTCGCACGTACGTATGCAACTTCCTTATGAGAACGTCGACACTTTTTGATTGCCCATGCAGGAAATGTTTAAATCTGTTTGGGAACGTAACGTATAATTACAATAATCCGTCCATCCGTGTCGTTACCGCTTGTCCAGTACAGTGTCGCGGGGGAAAGGCATGAACAACAGATTTTCTTCAAAATTGAAAAGTGGTCCAATTACTGTAGACCTATCTGATTTTTTGCCGACACGGTCCAGATGACGATGGTCCATTTTTAAATTCTCCTGTCTGCTAGATGTCTCTTTCAACTGAGAGGTTAAGCTATGCACAGCTGCCTGTGTATTTCCAGAATGTTGTCACCACAGTAAAATCAACGGATTGCTTGCTTGCTGTTCACTTCCTTATCCTTTTGATATCCTTTTTTAAAGATTTTGACTACGGTTGTTGTAAATACTTCTATCCTTGCTCGATCCCATTCCAGCTTTCAGACATTCCTCGGCCTGTGTTGCGTGGGGCGGGCTCCAGTCCGTCAGAGGGCACACACGGACACACACACTCACCCCAGGCCCAATTTCCCCCAAATGTTCCCAAAAGCCTGTGGCTTGCAAGTATGTGTTTTGCACCTGGATGAAACCCATGCAAACATGAGGAGAACATACAGACTCCACACAGACAGCACCCCAGGTCCAGAATTGAACATAGGGCCCCAGTGCGACGGAAATCCAGGCTAGTCATGTTGCTGATTGATGTGCACTATGTGGAGCCTTTTTCTAAGCCATTGTAAAAGCAGTCTGATTGTAAATGTGTTGATGTTTTAAACAGCAGCCACTGGGAGCATGAACAGTCATGCACAGCCGTTTAATAAATGGTGTTTTAGAATCTAAGCAAGATCTATTTTGTCCTGTCATCTTTCCACTCCTTAGATGCAGCTGCATTGCAGGATGCAGAGCTGATTGTGAAAAGCAATGTGAATATTTTGAGACTGGCTCTTCAGTGAGAGACTATGCAGACAAAAAGGGGTGCACCATGTAATTTTATACTCAGAAGATCTTTATTTTTCAGTTTTCCAAAGAACAATTCAATACTTATGCGATATGAACATTCTATTTAATGATAGTATTAAAATGACACCCAACCAAAGATAAAAAAACATTATGCATACAAGGCACAGTAGCTTTTTCCAGTATGGAATATACAGTATGGATACTTCTAAGAATTAGGAAGAGAGAATAAGGGATTCTGAAATGAGGACACAGCCATTAAAACAGATATAACTAAAGTCCCTTTCCCAAGAACTAGATCGAGAACTTTCTTAGCACAAGATACCCAGACCTGCCCTGGAACCCACACAAGAGGGGATGTTAAGTAGATACAATTCTACTACTCTTCCTTGCAATTTTTATGCTGCAACGTTCCTGGATTTGTTTTCGAGAAACACATGCCACAGAATCATACACTGCGTTTTTAATGGACGTGTAAACAAAAAGAAACCTTCATCGGCTCGGGGACAAACAAGGCAGTGAGGAGACCGGATTAGACCGCCAGGAGGGGCGCCTGAACCCCACCTAGCGAGTCTGAATCTCCTCCGTCTCCGGGGACAGGCGACACTTGGACACCAGCGCGGCTTTGCAGGTAATGGTGGTGCAACGAGTGAGGATCTCCTGCGCTTTCGGCCGGGGGGGCACCCTGGGGGCGGAGGGAGGCTTGTAGAGGTTGGGCTCGGAGCTGCTGGAGGAGAGGCTCTGCTCGGGGGCGCCGCTGTCGGGACTCTGCCGGTCCGCCACCAGGGCTTGGGGAGTGCGGCTCCGGCCCAGCAGCCCCGGCGCGTCCGACAGGCTGGCCCCCAGGAACTCGCTGCTCGAGGAGAAGGACTCGCTGCTGCAGCCGAGCTCGCTGTCCCCGCTCAGGCTGTCCTTCCGGCTCCCCGGCTCTTCCCGCTCCGCCTCCACGGTGATGGTGGGGACAGGGCCGGGCCTGGGGTCAGACAGCACGTCCAGAGAGCACCACTTCTTCCTGTCCGCTGTCCCCATCGGAGGCACCGCGGCCGCGGACTGGGCCGGCCGCAGGAGCTCCTGGGACCGGCTGAGCCCCTGCCTGTGCGCCGGCGCAAGGCTCCGGAACCCCAGCGGGGGGCTCCTGTAGGGCTGCAGGTACATGGATGGGACGTAACCAGCTCTGCCCTTGTAGCTGCCAAGGAAACGGAGGAACGACACGGTCAGCCACAGCTGTAGTTCGCACAAATGAGGAGAAAAGCAGGAGCTACAAGAATCGGAAGTACCACTGCTCTCAAAACAACCCGACCCGCCTACTCAGGTTCTGGAGGTCTCACTCAGCTTTTTTCTTCCGTGCGTGCTTTCTTTTTGGTTTTTGCTATATAATATAAAACTATATATATACAGTATAAACATAATACCTGCCTACAATAAGTGTTGCTTTGCAACAGGCCTTCTACCTGCCCTATCAACTGTCTTGTCTCGCTCTTAGTTTTAGGTTTACAAAGATTCTGTTTTACGCGCAAAGTCTTGGCCGACACGACTGGCTTCCTCTTTTGCGCTCTTCTGTAATTTGATCTGCATAGTTTCTACGAGCTGAGAGAGCACTGATGCTCCACACGCTGTGCGGGAGGACGGCCGTTGACGAAAAGCTTCTCGAACAACATTCAGAGCCAACTTTAACAGACAGGAAATGGGGGCTAAAGGAACTTCTCACACACACATCTCAAAATCCCTCCCTTATTGTTATGGCCCAATTGTCTCAGGTAAGAAAGACACTTGTTTTTGTATTCCATGCATTACTGACACTCGCTGACCCCTGCGAGCTCACAGGGTACATGTTCCGCATTGCAAGTGTGAGCCTTCCGGTTGGCCTCATTCCCAGTCGTGTCATCGAGCAGTACCTGCTCAGCCACCAGCCGTCGTCCGAGGTCTGTATCACCTGCACCACGGAGCCGATGTGCACCGACAGCTCGTCTGCGTTTTTGGCTTCAAATGTTCGTACTGCGCAGTACAGCCCACCTGCACGCGTGAGGGAGAGAGAGACTGCGTCACTGTGTCTGTCGCTGTGTTTACTGCTGTTAAACAGTGGGGAGATTCCTGCAGCAGGACACTGTAGGTGTCTTTTTTAGGAAAGCTAGCTCAGTACAAAATGTCCCAAAAATATTTCAGATGTCAGTGTATTCAGATGAACTGTCCTCACTTCATGAAGTGCTGGTTCTCCCGTGACTGTTTATATTTTACTGGGGAGGTGGGGATGATGCTCACTCGGGGGGTCCTGGGGGTTCCCAGTATGGCCCCGCCACTGTGGCCAATGAACCCTCTCTGCTCACCTTCCTCATGTGCGTCCAGCAGCTCCTCCTCTCCCTCGTCCTCGTTCCTCCTCAGGTAGGGCGCCGGGAACCAAGCCAGCTGCTTGTCCTCGTTCTCCACCAGCCACCAGCCTGCGGACAGCGGGACAGCGTGAGACCGACCAGCCCCCTGCCACAGCGCGGGGCGCTCGGGCAGCGAGCCCCGACTTCACACCGTGATGGCCAGAGAAAAGGCCCTTCTGCAGTGCAGAAAGAGCTACTCCCAAACCCAACAGGTAAGTCAAAAAGAACCCAAAAGTGCAGGACAGTCATTTCTCTTTTCGCTGCCCAGTCAGTTCTGGCTGAAATACACACACTTCGTTTCCTAGGCAACCGAACCCTAACCCTAACCCTAACCCCACCCCCCTGAAATGGTGAGAACCCGCCCCCCGCAACTAGAAGAGATGGCAGCTGTCCCGCCCACACTCACCCGCGGGGTCCTTGATGAGCACGTCCACCACCTCATCCACGGCCACCCGGAAGGGCTGGTTCTTGGTGTCCTTGGTCTCGTAGGGGGCCACGCACTGGTACGTCTCCGTGACGAAGGGGTGGGTCACGTTGCCCTCGCTCATGCGCTTGCCGTCCACGCCAGCCCTCGGGCTGTCCTCCGGGTCCTCCGGGGGCATGATCACAAAGCTGCTCCGGGGGACAGGACAGATGCATCAGGCAGCGCCGGGGCTTCAGAGCTGGAATAGCCACTGTCCTGCTGCGCGCTCTGCAAACATCATCCCTTCCTCTCCCTGCAATGTCCCAGCGTGCTCTTCCTCTCCCTGCAATGTACCAGCGTGCTCTTCCTCTCCCTGCAATGTACCAGCATGCTCTTCCTCTCCCTGCAATGTCCCAGCGTGCTCTTCCTCTCCCTGGCGCTCGCCCTCGCTGCACTGCTATCCAACAAGATCCACAGGGTTTTCCCGAAGAGGGATCAAATGGGAATTTAACCCCAGAGCGCTGGGGCTGCGGACCGGATTACCTGTTCTTGGGAAACTCCGGCTGCAGGTCCTGGCTCTGCGGCAGGAAGAACCTGATCACTTCGGCGCTCTGCGAGATCTCGGGATCGCATCTGAGCAGCTCCCCGCAGTACTTCTCCACGCACTTGAGCCGGATCACGGACCGGCCGGGACCCTTCGCCTGGAACAAGGTCTTCAAGTGTCTCGCTGGGAAAAAGGACGAAAGGAAACATGCTCCAGTGTTTTTGACCGAGAAAAATAAACAGGAAAAGTAAAAAAAAATCTGGCAATGCCAGTAACATCTGGGTGTATTCTTTCTTCATGTGCTCTGTCATTCATTCAACTGATGTCATTAATCCTTTAAAGGACAAATATGGACCAGAATTTCTGGTATGTTTTTAATCTGACTAATTATGCTTGGAATCATTTAAAGTGCAATAAATGCTGTTTGTTCCACTTCTGTGTTCAATCACCATATACAAATGGACACACAATGCATTTTAGGCGATTTATTTGGAAAACTTATATTTGGTGACTTAATCGGGTTTTAGAAATAACTTCTAGACCTAGAAGACTTTAACCATTTTCCCAATCAGACTGTCAGTCTAAAGCCTTATTTTAACGTTATTTTAGATTAATTCGGAAAGGTTTGATCACGTCCAGTATCACACCCTAACATACCTTTGAATTTGGGAAGTACACTGTCCGACTTGCGAATCATGTTTTCTGGAGGAAACTTCTTTTTAAGTTGTTTCTATTGGTGCAGAAGGTAGAAGTTTTTTAGAACACACACATTAGCTTAAACACATAGAAACTGTGCCATTTTCATTTACACAAAGTGTTTGCCTTACATGCAGTTTTCTGAATTCCCCGAACGACCGGTACACAACGATGTCACTCTGATCTGACCAAAACACCGAAGTCATGAACATCTGAAAAAGAGCAAGAAAAAAGAGAAAACTATTGAGCTTTGTATTTTTGCATCGTGTATTTTTAAAATATCGTGGAAATAACCTATCCAGGCTGTTTATGAATAGAATTTCAACAGTAGAGCTAATATAAGTGCTAAAATGTTTGTTTTTTTATATGCCACGATTACATCCGTCAATGCTGAATAAACCATAAAGCCCACAAGAGAAAATCACTGCAGTGATTTAATATATTAAATGAATATATTATATTTAATATATTACGCAATAATTTCAAGATTTTCTCCTTACATTACTCCCGTTCTTGTGCATTACTCCGATAAGTCTCACGTCCACGGGGTAGCGCGGGACACTCATGGCTGCTCGGGCAGAGACGCGTCTCGCCAGAGGATCTGAGTTCAGGTATATATGGACGCGGGCAGACTAGACGGGGAGGCGTGGAAGTGTGTCTTTTAACTTCCCTGTCGAAAGAAAAAAAACACACTGGCCTTCCTTCTCTCAGAATTCCACTCTTGCATAATGGGTTTGAAAGATTTGATTCTTTTCTACCGGACAACAAAGGGATTGCCGACTATTTTCTAACAGTAAAAAAAAAATTATAAGTGACTGTTGAAGTGTCATTGATAGGTCATAATTTAATTTGCGGATTTACAGCAACGAAGATCTGATCATTGGTCATTGTCCTGCTTCATTTAGGTGTTACTTTTGAGGCGAATTTTAGTTTATTCCCATTGGGAACAAATATCCGCGCTTTCATTCATAATCAGATACGCGCTTCAGCCTGGCAAGTGTGGCAGCGACCCTGGAGATCATCCTGCTAGCACAAGGTCCAAACAACAGCTAAATGATTTATCTGTGGCAGGATTCCCGAACACATATGGACCAAAATTAAAATCAAACCATAATGTTACGTTTATAAAAGTAATAATAAAAATTCAATAATAACTGGTATTTGCAGCTGTGTTTCAGCTATAATTACTGCCTGTATTAAGATTTACTCAAGTCTTCTTGCTGCTGGACAGTCTTTCATATGATCGTCTTCGACAGGAACCCCAGCAGGTCAAACTAACATTGATATATAGTTATAAAACATTAATATACAAATCAATATAAAAACAAAATATAAAAACATTACTACGGGGCAATACATTTTCAGCTAATTTAAACAAGGCGTTCATATTCATGAGAGGAACATCATTTCTGAGAGTTACTCTTGGCATGAAATACAGTACGTCGCACTTTGATACCCAGCGGCTTTGAGGGCCAGAGCCCGATGACTCGCTTGTCTTTCACACAGGAGAGAAATAATGCAACGGAATCAATACTTTACTCCTTCATAATCGCGGATTCCTGTCTGACACTTCTGAATGAGGTTTGTCTTGGAAGGTATGACTCAAGAACTTTCCTGTCAGTTTCCTTTCCGTTCCACTGACGCTAGGAAGCCGCCCAACACGTCCAACTCTCTTTCTGCAGAAGCAGGAAGGCATGTCGAGTTTGCGAGGCAAATGTGAATCGTCAATTAAATACAAATATTGAAGGATTAAAAGATAGACAGAAACTCAACCTAATTTCTCAATGTTAAATTCGAGAGAGTAGAGTAGCAGATAAAGGAATAGTGAGACACAATACTGTAAATGGTGTGTCATAGCGCTCTTTCTGTGTCACAGTAATAATCCCAGGTAATAATGATAATACTTTCTGGACTACAGTAATAATTTAATTAAAAATGTTTGGAGTGGAATGTGACCATTTCATTTTATGAACGTGGTATCTTTCCATGATCAATAAGAAATGAGTAGAAATATATATAATTATATATATATAATATTATATAATTAACCACATAATTCACTAACCAAAAACTGGATCAAAATTAAACTTCAGTTAAATCAACAAACATGCTAAAAACGAAATGTATTATTTATTAAGTAAATATATGAATACCCTGAAAATTGTCTGTATTTATATGAAAAGCCATAGTTCAAGCATCACCAATAAGAATATAAAAGGAAGGTTTGCAAGCCCTGCCTAATCTCTCAGCCAGTCTGAAATCTTGTCTAACTTCTATTAGATAATTAAATTGAGCTATTACAATTTGTTTATGTTATATACACTGTGAGAAAGCATTTGGGAAGTGTTTATAAGTGTTGGTTAATAAAAGCCCTAAAGCTAGTAAAAAGTTGAAAAGGAAATCTTGTTATTTGTAGCTCATTAATACTGTGTGTTGCAATACACGATGTCATCGAAGCTATATTGCACAAATTAATTCCAGGAATGTGCTGGTATCTATTCATGCAGTTAACACCCTGTTTGTCAAATGGGTTGGATTATCGCCAGCCAGCCTGGGATTAGTTCAGTAAATCACGGCGGTCAATAATGATTTTTGAGCTAACTGGGAAATGTCAAATTGAATGCATGAGGCCGCATCCACCTGAACAGAGACATTGGAGTGCAGATGAAGGACATGACTTGGAAAACGGTTGATCTGTTGCATTAAGCAATTAAATCTAAGTTCTCGTGATCCATCAAGGGCAGGGTACCCTTCATTGAAGAGATGACGGTCTTGATTGCTCCGCAGTGTTCAGGTGTTACCAAGCTTTTGAAACAGCCAGGTGATCTAAGATATTATTTGGATTGGGGTTCTTCAGGACCAGTGTTGGAGTCTACTGGATAGGGTGGTCCGATTGGTGCTTTTCCCCACAGTATCACACCTGAAAACTCTCTGTGTTAGCGAAAAGCATTGACACATCGTAACGTGTGCGTTCGAGCCAACTCTGTGTGCTAATACTATCTGTGGATAGATGGAGTCGGAAATTCGGCCGTTTTATGTATCACTTTCTTTGAGTTAAACGTAATTGCACAATATTACATAATACATTTATATGATCTCTGTAATATAATCCAGATTGTAGGAAGTGATTAAGACGTTGAGACGCGTACAGGAGTAGTTCGATCTCTCTTTCGAGAAAACGAAAACAAAGGCAAGAGACTGGTTCATAAATTTAGTGAAATTAAGTGATTTGCTTCCAGGTTTCATAGGTTTTCACAGAAAAATGTTCCAAAGCGACATTGTTTCGCAGCAGGCGGAGAATAAAATTTGCGCTCCGATTCCTTCGCATTCAGCCCAGAGAAAATAGACCCCCCAGGCCTGAAGCCGTTTCTGTTTAGGGTAAGTGTTGTAGAATCGCTCCTGTGTTGGTAGAGTAGCACCATATAGTAAAATGTTTTATCTTGACCATAAAGCAGAAAAAACTAATGAGCCTACAATTATGAATGCGCGGACACTTATTGTCCTTGATATTTAACAGGTGCGTGTTACCCACGGAGAGGAGCTGACAGAACAACAGTTGCATTCGCCAACACCGAAGTTTAACCCCGAGAACAGGTAAAAACAGGAAGAGGTCTACCCCAATTTTTATAGGGGGGAGATTTTTAAAGTAATTTCTATTGCAGGACTGTAATAGTAATAACAATGATAACAGTTTTTTCTTTGCACAATTGTTTTTGTAACACAAACACTAGGTCTACGGCAAAATATCATACTGCATTAAAGGCAAGTCTGTTTCTATGTGTGTGCAATAAGGAAACAACTCCTGCAGGGTTACCAGGCGCCCTGAGATACTTATTATTTACTCATACAATGCTGGGTCTTTCCAGCTGTCTGAGAGCTGACATTCCCACTGAGAGGCTCAGCAGGTTTATCCTGAATTCTTCCTTATGTAACCCGATCAGAGCTGAGACTGCTCACGTAGTCTACCTTACTGTTCTAGCATCTTCGCTGATAAATGTCATGTAAATACACTGCTCTTGGTGAATTCCTGTGGGATCCACTTCTCACAGCTGGGAACTGTAATCCTGTACGTATATTTATCCACGTGTGGTTTGCACTGCCCGGTGTCTTTTCACTCCAAAGCACGGGATCATGCATCCTTGCCTCATTTCCAAGTCTTCTCTCTGACCAGTCCTTTAACTTCAGATCTTCAGAGGACTAATTCATCAATTAGGACTCGGTTAAAACATTAAAGCACTGATTACTGGGGAGATCAGAGTCGAAGAGTCAATGAGGTCAGGCTAAAGTCTAGCCCTTTCTGACTCAAATATTTACTGTTCAGCACAGTTAGAAATGAGAAGCCTGAAGGGATGAAACTCTACAAGCTGACATCATTGTACTAGAAAAGCTATATCCAAAGGATGGAAAAGCATTTCTTAATATAGTTACTTTCCAATTTTGAACCAACATCATCAACTGATGATTCTGTTGTGAATAAAATACTCCTGAACTATGTCCTTCTGGAGTAAGGATATAGAGCATCAAAGAAATTCAGTTGAGTTTTTCTGTCTCTTTTAATGAGATAAAAGTCCAGCACACATCCGACAAAACAAAACTCTCGTCTGGGTTTAATTTGAACTGGGGCTGCAGCTGCTTCTTCAAAGCGAGGCCGGTGATGAGATGAGAGGGGTCTCTGCCTCAGCCCCGCCCGGCGGAGATCAAACTCTCTCGGCCCGCGTTCAAGGGCACCAGCTGCCCCTGTTGTCGGACTGCCGAGGCTTGTCAGCACCTGGAACGAGCGCAGCATCTGTCTCCTCCAACCAGCGCAGCCACCTGAGGCTTCACAGGTCTGCAGAGAACTGGTGAGTTTTCTCTGGATTGTCATTTTTAATTCGAGACATCAGCACCATTCCATTCCTCTCTGCCTGCTCCCCTTTCGTTCTTCACTTCCTGCTTCTGGACTCTGACAGCTGTGAGAGGTTTTGCAGCTCCAGGGACTGGACACACGACACACGACACACGACACACGACACACGACACACGACACACGACACACGACAGGGTGGCTGCGTGTTGGATATGTGTCTGATCATATCGCGCCATGCTGAAACAACCTTCTGTTTGAGCTCTGCCCTTTCCCCTTCTGGATGTCGTGGAGTCTGCAGAAAGTTGTCCATCACAGAGTTGTTGCTGTTTATAGGTCTTTCTGACAAGCCTGCACAGGAACGAATCTGAAACGAGATGCTCCTTCATTGTACAGGAATTCAGTAGTGCGAAACTGTAACAATAAAAACATACATTCGACAGGTTATTTAACAGAGCAAAAGAAACAGCATTTTTTCCCAGCATGTTTGGTCGCATGTTCTTTGAGTGCTGTTGTTTCTTGGGATAGAGAAATACTGAACTCAGGTCATCGAATTATAATTCAGTGTTTGGAATTGGAGTCTCGTTAGGATTCCTGAAATTAGTTGATTTAAGAACCTCTATAATCTGTCATTCAAATAGAGGGGGTTTTGGGTGCCATGCTGCCGCAGTGGTCAGAATTGCAGCCTCGCAGCACTGGACTCCCTTCCTGAGGTGCTGTCTGTGTGGAGTTTGCATGTTCTCCCCGGGTTCTCGTAGACAGGAGATATTTGATTGTTTCTAGTTGCTGCTGGTGGAGCAGGAAAACAGAAAGAAATTACAGCTTTAGCTAGTCCTGTTTCCTTTTGTCACCCTGTTTTTGCAAGGGTGCTATATTGGCCGTTTCCAGTCCAGGGTGGTTTCCAGGGTGTTAACCCTGTCTTGAGTGACTGATTAATGGTTTTTGAAAACGCACGTTATTTCCCGAAGTTCAGTTGGCAGAATGCTATCAGGCCCTAGAGATTTGTTTTATCTTAAAATCCGTTGTTCAGCATTTCCACACAGATTGAAAGATTTCCCTGTCTTACTGTCAGTATCCAAGTTATCTGCAGCACAAACACAAGTCCGGTGTTGACAAAGTGCTTGTGCCTCAACCAGCACAGAGAGATAGTGCAGCTGTAAGGTTCTTGCTGAGGAGCTGGGATTTCTCCATGCCCCTGGTTCGTCAAAAAATAAGTAAAACAGTAGCTTAGTGATCCATCTACTTCAACAACATGGTTCAGTGGCTTCTTAAAGGGCTCCTCAGTGAAGGAATGGCCTCCTGTTTTCAGTCCTGAGTGCTCATCGCATCAAGTCCCACTGGAGTCCGCAACTAAGTGCTTGTGTGGACGACCTGGGCCTGTCCTCAATGGCCTGGGCACTCGTGTGCCAGCCTCACATAGGGAAGTGTTCATGGCAAAATGCTAAAATCACCCAATCCCATGGACTGTGCTTTATAACTATGAAAGAACAAATCTAATGGCCTGCATTTCTTTGTGAGCCACTCAGGGGCAAGCCAGTTCTGTGCTGGTGATGTGTGAGCTTGCCTATCTCCCCAGAGCTGTGCTTTCCGGTTCTATTTTCAGCCTTGTGTGTGCTTCCCGTTTACTGTAATTAATTTATTGTGAATCCAGAGAGTCAGAGAAATATTTGCAGCTGATGTGTTGTGACAGAAACCCTTTGTGAGTCTCATGAGGGGGTGTAGGTAGCAGGAAAGAATGATGCATCATTAGCTGGGCAGTCACTCAAGGAAACAGGTGGAAATACAGGTTGAATTCTGGAAAGATCATGAAATTGTATTTTCCCCCTACTATCTATAAAGGCTGTCGCACCTATTTTCTGTAAATCATAAGTAGGGAAAATGCGCTGCCTTTATCTTCCTTGATGCCCTCAGAGGTACGGTAAAGTACCATTTCTTGGTATGTGAAAGCAGATGCTGTTGGCACGCTCTGGGGCACACTTCTGAATGGCAGTGTTACGTTGGTTCACATTTCACATGCAACATGAGCCCTGTGCCCTCATGCCAACCGCAGGGCATCAGGTCTAGAAGGGTAACAAAGGAGAGGAGCCATTCAGCCCATTTAGTGTTTCTGGTAGTTAATTGTAACTTGATTTCATCCGGGCGCTTCTGAAAGAAACAGCATGACTGAGTTGTTCCACACTCCCACATCCCTTGGGGTAAAGTGCCTCCCATTCTGGAGTCCAATTCCTATTCCAAATGCACTTCCATGTAGTTTCAACTTGGCCATTCTTTTCACTGTTCATTTGGTTGCATAGTTAACTTTTTTATCCCAAATTGGAAGTAGGATTCCAAAAGACAAATGGACCTTTAGCGATGATGTATACCTATAGGATGTAACTGTAAACACAGAAACATGACTCTGTCTGGCCAGCTCAGTAAAGGCTGACGAATACAGCTGACCTGCCACTAGAGGCTGCTAAAGAACTCTAATAATTATAGTGGGACTTGTTTATCCCCACAGTACAGGTGTATTTGGTAATTGAGTTAATTAGTTGAAGCTTTAGGAATTGCACATTCTCACACCGCTGTAATTTGTCTGTTTGGTGTATGAAGGGCCTCAGGGTGCTGGTCGGTAGTTGGGACCTTTGTCTGGTCTCCAGAGAAGACTTTGCCATAATAGAGACACTTCACCATAATTTCTCAAGTCACTGTGCGTTTTAATGTGAAATTTGAAATGTGAAAAAAGCAGCATTTGCAGATGCACAACATTCTGGAGAGTGAGGAAAGGCTGAACAGTGGGGAGAGTAGCACTATGCTGTAGATCATTAAAAAAAAAAAAGCTTGAATGAACCCGACTGTGGTGTGGTCTCAGAAGGTGAGGCTTTATGCCTTTTGAGTGTTTGTGTTAGATGTATGCTACAGACCCCCAAATTCAAATATAATTCAAATTGCACAGTCTTATGCAATGAAGTCAGGAACGAGTATCTAAAGGAAGAAGTGATTACCATGGCAAATTTAAATTTTCTTCACTTAGATTGAGCAGCAACATTAGGCACATTGGCAGTTGAAACTTAAATGGTGGAGATGATTAACAGCAGGGTGTCCTACCTTCTACAGGGATCGCCTGTAGCAGGTGACAGTACCACCAGAGAACTGAGATCAGAAAATAGTATGCATGGATTTACACTCTGCATTAACAAAGTTAATATAGAGCTCGGGGAAAAACAGATATTGGGAAAACCTGAAATAATATTGGAATAGAGTTTTTTTTGTATAAAAAGAGCAAAAGAACTCTTAAGTATTGTAACACTCCGGGGTTCACGTGGGTATGTACCCTCGCCTCTGCCGCCTCAGGTCAGCCCCCCACCGTTGGGGACTCGAACCCGGGCCTCCGGCGTCACTCAACAGGGACCCAGCCACTTGAGCCAAAGGGAAATCTCCCGTCAGCCCGGTGGCTGAGGTCCCTGCTGTTCACAGGGAAGGGCGGTGACGTCACCGCGCTGGTGAGCCGGCTCTCGCAACCAATGGTGGCCGTATGCGTTACAGTATGAAGTGTCTCAGAGATATAATGTGAACTGTTTTGATGACGAAAGGTAAGTTGTTGTATAGATATTTCATTCAGGTGTTTACCAAGCCAGAAACTGACAATGTGCCTCAGGCTGAGGAAGGACAATCTTACAGATTAGACAGAAACAACACCAAAGAGGCACAAGTGTTACAAGAATTGGAAGAGCTTACAATAAATGTGTCTTGAGGGCCTGAGACTGAAAAAGAGATCCATAAAAAATGCATTGTTTTCCTTTGCTAGATAATGTCAAAGAGCAATAAAAAGTCAACCATTTTAGATTTATAGTTATAATGAATAAGGTATTGAATATAAATCGGTGGATATTATGTTGAAATTGAATGATGATGCATTATTAAGATCTCTGCTTCTGTCAGCCTGGTGCAAAATATTGCTGCCAGTGAGCTCAGCCCAGAGAAGACCAATTATATTCTAGACCTGCAAGTCATGTCTTTCACCATTTGGCCAAAGGAACTGGATCTTGTTAGTCTTGAACAGAGTAAGCTAGGGACCAAGAGAGGAGTGGGCACATGTCAGTTGACAACTTTGCTGTTTTGATCAACTGATCAAAACAGCAAAGTCACGACCACCAGATCTTACAGTTGTGATGTTTTGTACGTCACAGCCAGAAAAGAAGGCGCTTTATTGAAACATCCACCCCACCCGACCAGACGGACTCAAATCGACCCCATTGTTTTCATCACGATCAGTAGTTCAAGTGCCGAGTTTGTTGGTACTGTAAACTTCTTTGTAGTCACGTGATTACCTGAAAAACCAAGGCGCTATATCTCGGAAACGAAAGCAGCACTAACGAAGGAGGAGGGTTTCATCGTTTGTGCTGTCTGAAGGGGGGGCAACTTCACGGAGCTCAAGGAAAACCCTGCATGGTATTTTAAATACGATATTTCGGAGGGATTGTGAATCTTGCATTTTGCATTGTGTTCTTTGTGTTTTGCAATAAAATATTAAGTTCAGAGTAACTCGTAAAACGACTGAACAATTTAAAAGCAGGCATACGAAATACTTAGAACTGTTACAAGCAACACGTGAAAATGAGCTCTTGCAGCTTTCCTTCAGCTAAAGACAAAGTCCTCATATGAGAGACCTTTGCAAACGAGCTGTCATTTGAACGGGAATTTCCCGACTCTCAAGACAGCGACGAGATTATCGCCATATTCAACCCCAAGCCCCCACGCCTGCGTCTGGTCTAGAAGTAGGTCCAGAGGTAGGCACTGATTGTTTTTGTGTGTCCGCCTTGGCACGGTAGCGTTCGGCAGCCTAGGTAATTGTTGCTTAGCCCGTGTGTGAGAAAGAGACACCGTATGTGTATATAAGGTTCCGCTAATTTTGCTGTTTGATTATACCCCAATATAAATATATATCTGTATGCAATATAGGATTGCATTGTAAATCGGAGGGGTGCCCCTATGCTGGCAGGACGGTCAGTTAGAGCCCGGGCCACCCACTTTTGCACAAGCCCACCCAAAACTCAATTCTTGGCTACGCCCGTGGTCATGCCTGGTCAGCGCTGGGATGGGAGACAGCCATGGGAAACTGAGCTGCTGTTGGAAATGTTTATGGTGGGGCTAGCAGGTGGCTCTTCAATCCGTTACAGAATTTCCAAACCTTCGTTCCCTGTGATTCATACAACTATTTGAGATTCTTTGGGGTGAAAGTCTATAAATGCAAGAAATGGTAGTTTTTTCTTCTTATCAAATAGTAATGCTAACAGTGACTTCAAGCCATCAAGATCAAGGTTCTCCGAAATGACTGTCAAACTGGGTATGAGTTTTTTTTTTTTGTAGTTTTATTTCCTACAGCACAGCTTTGCAGTGCTGTTGCTGTAACAGGAGCCATCTGCTTTGTGTCCGCGGTGCTGGACGAATTTCAGCCAGAATGTGAATTCAAACATGCCGAGTGAACCACAGCAGCTCATTATTCCACCGGCTGCTTATCGAGAGACCACAGGTGGTGCGGATAGGCAATAAAACATCAACACCACTCACCCTGAGCACTGGAACCCCACAAGGCTGCTGTCTGAGTCCAAGGTTGTACTCCCTGTTCACTCACGACGGCACAGCAAGACACAGCAACAACCGCACATTAAGTTTGCCGATGACACCACTATAATAGGACTGATCAGTGGTGATGACAAGTCCACTTACAGGGATGAAGTTGTACAGCTGCTTAGGTGGTGTCACAGCAATAACCTGGACTTGAACATAAAGAAGACGAAAGAGCTAATAGTGGACTTTCGGAGACACAGGCCATACACTCACAGCCCACTCAGTATTGATGGAACGGAAGTGGAAACAGTCACCAGCTTTAGGTTTTTGGGAATTCACATCTCTAAAGATCTCACCTGGACTGTGAACACTGACTCTATCATGAAGAAGGCTCAGCAGCGCCTTTATTTCTTGAGGTGCCTCAAGCGATGGGGGATGCCAATACATGTGTTGGTGAACTTCTACCGCTGCACCATCGAGAGCGTCCTCACCAACGGGATCACCGTGTGGTATGGCAACACCTCTTCGCGAGAAAGAAAGGCACTGCAGAGAATGGTCAATATGGCCCAGAAGATCATCGGCTGCGGTCTCACCGAGATTAAACAGCTCTATGAGGACCGCTGCCGTGGTAGAATTGTAGAATTCTGGCCATCACAGAGGACAGTCACCACCCAGGGCATGAGCTCTTCACCCCACTGCCCTCAGGCAAGAGATATAAGAGCATACAGACACTTACCACTAGATTCTTCAATAGCTTCTATCCACAAGCAGTGAGACTGGCGAACTCTTTTAGCCATCCCTCTCGGACCACACCTACACCATCACCATCTACCTCTTTATGATTTCTTATTTATTGCACATCTCCAGTCATTGTTTACACGTCTGTATTGTTAACATTCAAACTGTCTACATGTTTACTTGCACATTGTCTACTGTTTGTTTGTACATTGTCTTGATGCACTGTTTGCACTTTGTTTTGTTTTTTACACTTGTTTTACAATCGAGAGACTTGTAACTGTAAGTAAGAATTCCACACTACCAGTACCGGTTACATATGGCAATAAAGTTCAAGTTCACTCATCTTGAAGTGCTAATTTCATTCACCTCATCTTAAAACAGCCCTGGAGACCAGTTTTCCTCGTAGCAATAAACTGAAACGAATTCTGGGAGAATTACTCCCTGAAATACTCCCTGACTTCTTCCTTACTGTAAAGCTGAATTGATTAGGTCATTATTTATTTTTATGGTTCCTTGAACGTGAAACAGAATAAAAGCCAGAGGCTTAATAATTAATCAAGCAACAAGTGGGTGGCACACCTTACTGTCTTTCGGTAAAAAGGAGCAGGTAGAGAGAGATTCCACACTGAAACACACAAATAAATAAAAAAGCCTTAAAAAGCCTGTGGAGCCTTAACAGACACCTGACAAAAACCTTCATAACTGCAATTAATTTTCTATTTCTTTTTACCTTTCAGGTTGGAATTTACCCCCTGCTTGTTCCTTTGGAACTCACCCACTCTGAAGAAAAAGTTCAAGTTGTAAATAATTGCAGCTGTTGTTGGATAGTCAGCATGTACTAAGGACAACAATGTAAATAGTATGTTAACATACTATTATGTTTAGGTGGGTAGCTGTGTCAGCATGCGTAGGCTGCAAAGGAACAAGTAATAGGTTTATTCCTGCTGAAAAGAGAAGAAAGAAAACACAACATTTCGGCCATGGAGCCTTCTTCAGGTGTCAGGTCCATGGCCGAAATGTTGTGTTTTCTTTCTTCTCTTTTCAGCGTTCTATTATGTTAACATACATCAACATAATAGAGTAAATTGAGATATAGCCGCTCTCAAATGGATAATATTTTCTTTGAAAGCAGCAACTTAACATTCAGATGAAAACATATTAAACATTTATTCAAACACTATGGACAAACTGGCCTCTATCGAAGACTTGAAGCTGTTTAAATGCGAAAGCACCACTTTAGCATCCCCTAGTGTTTGACTTGAATATTGTCTACATGCTTTAGTAGGTTAATAAATCAACACAATCAGGTGGCCTGGCGCTTGTGCAGGTGCCTCGCAGCTCCTGGGCTGAACTCCCAGCTGGAGCTAGGGCGCCCTCTACAGGGAATCTGTGTTCTTTCCCCCTTTTAAAGTCCTGGTGCTTAAGCCAGTTGTGGTCTCGTATGCTTGGTACTGCCCTTTCTTCTGGAAGACTTTACCATGAAAAACAGGCTGTGAGATAATAATGTAGATGTTATTGTCCTTAAGGTGGAAAGCCCAGCGCATCTCCATTAATAATTGGAAGCACGTGATCATGAAGATGAGTTAAGGCTTAACTGAACCCCTTTAACCACACGTGCACAGGTCTGAGTCAAGAGAAGGCCTGTTCTGCATATTATCTTCCCCAGCATAAATGGACTAAAACCAATTTTCATTTGCTACAATTTCCCAGTTTCATAAATATTCAGGAAACAAAAGAAAACATTTTCACAATAACCCTTTTTATTGAAATGCCAATTGAATTGCACTTCCTCTCTTTTTTAAAACTTTTTTCCCCAACACCTTCATAAACCATTGCTCTCCCTGTACAAAAAGCCCATCTTGACCAGTGTCAAAACAGGAGCTCGTCTTTGCCTCCACATACATTCCACTGTCCAGCTTCTGGCAGCCTCATTTTACCCTTGTGCTTCAGTTTGCAGTTTTATGAAACCTTTAAAATCCATCAGCCATTTTTCCCAAATTTATCACAAAGCAATACAAAAATCCTTAGGTCTTGCAGGAATACAGTAATCCCAATATATGACAAATGCAGTCCCATATTTACAAAAGTACTTTTCTTTATTTTACAGGGTATTTATGCACTGAAGAAATTTAATTTGTTCCTGTATACATCTCCATGAGCACTGCAGAAAAGCATGTAAAAGTGAACACTACACTCAAATCAACTTAGTGTTGCCCGGACTCTCATTTCCTTAAAGCCTGTCCGCCCTATATCTCCATCATCACCTGTTAGCAGTCAATACAAAGTGGCACTTGTTTCATTAATTGACCTTTGAGGTAGGTAAATTAAGAGATTTACTTGCATGGTCACTTGTTATCCAAGACCAGCATAATTCTGAATGCAATGAAGCTGCCCCCTGCACCTGTGTGAGTGGTTTTTGGGTAAAGATGAAACATTGAAACTAGTAAAATCTGGAATGTTACAACTTAATGGAGAACTTTTTTGTTCTGGTGGAAAACAGAATCATAAATTCCCTTCCAAGATCCTCATCTAATTCATCAAGGGATTCATTAGCAAGTTGTGGTTTATTTGAAAAATATTTTTAATTGATATTAAGTTTAGTAGATTTTTAATTTTTAAGCCTTTTTAAAATAATTTTAAATTGAAGAAACTTTTGTCAAACCATTTCTGTAAGCAGTGTTCAATAATAAGGTGTTTTTTTAGCATTCCTTTGATTGGCATGTTTAAATATTAACAAAAAACATGCTTTGCCGCAGACATCTCTCCCCCCAAAATCTAGCTCGTTACAACACTCCCAGCCTTCACTCCTTCTCCGTCAGTGTCTACAGCTGCCCTCTCTCCCTCACACACGATTTTATCCATGGAAAGAAATGGCTTCAGGGACTGGAGAAGATGTGGGTGGACTACTTTTCACTGAACAGGAAAAGCTTTTTTCCCCACCCCAAATTCCAATGTTTTATATAGACCAGTATATATTTTCCATTGTAGATATAAAGGAAGCAATTTATTCAAAAAACATTTATACAATTATTTATAATTGTATAAAGAATACAATGTAATCCTGCCACAGACAACAAATACCTAAACTTTGTTTTCCAGTGATAAAGTAGATGGAGCATTTGGCTCAAATTTGCAACAAAAAAGGGATTTGGGTCACTAGTGGTCAACAGTGTGGGGCAAGAACCTCTTACTAACCTTCTAGACAACTCTGTGGTTCAGAGACTGAAGGTGTCCCGTCTAACCCTAGCACAGCTCTTGAAGAACGCTTCTCCCTGCGTTTGCTGAAGAGGTGGTGGCACAGATACCTCCGGGGACTAACTGCACAGTCCTGCAGAGCAGCCTGGTAGATAATACTGTTGCTCCACCACACAGTGTCGCGCGAGTCCTACAGATTCTCCTGCCTGCCCGTACGCAAGACCGGCCTGCATCCATCCAAACGTTGCCCACCGCCCAGGGCATTCAAAAGCAGAGGACCTGGAAGGGCAGGGAGGCACTGTGGAAAGTGCTTGAAAAAGTAAGATATAATTTTTCATATATATTTCTAGTTATATATTCATATATTTTTAAATAAATACTTTTACGGCTAGAATTAGTTTCATTGCAATACTAATTTCTAAAAATCCATTTCTGAAAATAAAAATGAGCTGTTAACTTTTAAAGGAAAACCATGCTGTTTCTTGCAGTGATTTGTTTTATGTTGCATAGATGAGAGTTAGGAGATATCAGTGGAGCATAAGCAAAAACCAACTCATTGTTGCAGAGAGGAAATTGTTTATCAAAACGGGTCTGATGGCCATAAAAATGAATGCCTCTATGGACTGGTAACGGGTGAGTTTTAACATACAGCTAGCCTTCTGTATCACGTCTTACCTTGAACTCAAGACCAGGTATAAATAACACATTTTCATTACATTTGTTCTTAAAAAAAACTGTCAACTAGCCAGAATATAGGTGTGGCGGGGTGCTGAAGCCACACAGCTCAGAGTTCCAGCGTGAAACCTTCAGACACCAAGTTGTTTTATATGCCAGCCTAGACACAGCACACAGTCATTGCTTTGACGTCTTCTTGCAAAACAAACTCCTTACCGATTTACTGCTCTCAACAGCAGTGTAGTAGTCCTTAAGGCCCTTATCCATTAAAACTGCTCTGCAGCTTAATGACATTTTCTCCACGTGTCGTCTCAGCTTAAACAGGCATCACTCTTTTACTAAACACAAAGTTATTAAAAAGCAAGTTTTAACTCCCCGAATGAAGCACAGTCTCCAAATCAAAGAAAAAGAAAAAACGTTACAGGTGTTTCCACTGCGGGGACTGCAAACATCCTGGATGCAAAAAGAGGCAACTTCAGCTGTTCTTTTTTCTCCATTTTTGGAAGAAAAAAAAAGATCTCAACTTAGAAAGTAGAGAGACCTTAACAAGAGTGCAGGTAAACAAAAAGGTATCTTAAAAACCAGAGATTAAAATAGAACGAAAGAAAAACGTGGCGCAAAATCCCAGACAACATTCCAGATCCCAGCCAGGCGTGCGATTTGCCCGCTTCCTGGGGCCACTCTGCCCGTCTGTCCCTCGAGTCTGTCTCCTGTTCCTCAGCAGAGAAGACCAGCCTGCTACCCAAACGACCTGACCGCTCATTGCGTTTCTCTCCCTCTTCTTTACATGATCTGCGAGACCGCGCCGAAGGTCCTTCTCTGCTGGAGCCATCGCTGCACTGGTGTCACCGGAACTCGTATATGGGAGCACTGTGTTCGGGAACATGCGTGAGATTCAAGGACTGGTACCTGTGTGAGCGGAGAATGGAAGGCGTCAGCCAAAGGCAGGTCAGCATTCCAGCAAGAATAACTCCGGCTAATACACATTCACTGAGTTTCATGAACCAGTGATAAAACTGGACATTACGTTATTAGTCATGCAGTTGTTTAAGACTCAGCTCTCCAGCAATGATTCCTCTCCCTTCCTGGGAAACAGCGACATGTGGACATACCACTCCCACAAAACCATCTGAGAAATTAGATGCACTAAAATCTACACAGTACCTGGCAGAAGAGTAAGCACTGACTGAGGTTACTGCAATCCTGCATGTTCTTCGCAGGGAAAATCAAAGTCCACTGCTTTCTTTAATGTTTCTTTTCCCAGAATGTCATCTGAACAGCAAATTCAGTTCACTATCACAACACCCTTTTAAAACAACCAACTCAGAAGCAAGTTAAGAATACTTTACGGAGAGGTCTCGCTCGTAAACGACAATGTGAACGTGACGGAGAAAAACGTCAGGTTTCATTCCTACCATTCTGAACTTCTGTGATAGTAATAGCCCTCAATGGTAGCTGTGGATTTCTGAAAGCAGATGTAATAAAACCCTGCAAAGGAAGCACCACTGATGTCCTTGATTGTGTGATCTGGGACTAAAAACTGCTCCTGTGGGAGGGTGAGAACAGATAATAAGAGAATTAAGAGCACTGGACACAGGGAAGGAAAACTGCACATGTCTTTGCAACTCTGAAAGACCTTCCAAGTTGTCATTCCCAGGTGACAGAGTTTACAAATCCCATCATATTGTGTGGACCGTACAACAGTAAACCATTTCTTCTGAATTATCAATAAGGAGGCAGATCAGTGCATCGGAAACAGTACCTTCTGATTATTATCCCTGCAACAATACTTATACATGTTTGAGAACAGCAACACATTCTTTCATTTCTGACCGAAAAATCCTAACCTGGTCACAAAAAACCTTACTTGAAGTACATTTTGTATTTAAAAACTAAATTCAGTTTTGCAATCGGCATAGCTCAAATGTTTGAGAAGACATCCTGCTTGGTTTCAGCTTTTTATTCTATCTTTACTGCTTGAAAACTACTTGAAAACTAAAAGGAAAATGCTACTGCTTTTCCAAAGCAAATAACTTATAATAAAAAACAATCCCAAAGAAACAACTTTAAATAAACGGTCTCACCTTCCACCTCATGAAGACATAGTCACTGTTTTTCAGCTCTTCATAATCAAAATCATCAGAGTTAAATGTTTTTGCATACTGATAAAAAGCTTGGAACTTGCCCTGAGGAGAGAGAAAAAATAGTTTTGAAAAAAAAAATACAACATTGTTCCCAGCAAGCTGCACAAGTTAAAATTATATTTATTGAAAGTGAGAAATGTGGTATTTTGCATGCAGGTTTGCTTGTGCAGCACACTACAGTAGTTCATCTATTTGTCAAAAAATCTAATTAGTGAACCAGTCATTTACATTTATCACAAAACTCAGCTGTACTGGACTTGATACAGAACTAAGACTCTAAATTGATTTGAGCAGGGGATCTTTGTTTATACCCAATGTTTGCGATCAACATCTTCGTCTGCATCCCATTTCCGTGTTAAAAAGGGGCGTTTCTTGCTGATGATTTCTCCAGCGAAGAATGTAGTAAGTGTTGGGTACTCCTGTGAGGAAAAATAAAAGTAAAAAAGACAACTGATGGGGAAAAAAGAAACAGCTGTTGTCTTATGTCTTTCAGGTCAAAGACGGGTTGTCAATGAGCAATGGGGTTTAGCTACAAATATGCTTAAACAATTTGTTTTGTGATGAAGGGGCATCTTATAAAGCAACAATCCACTAATAGCTGAACTCAGAATCTCCCAACCAACTTCCAAATATTAGTTCAGCACACTGGATATTGCCCCAGTAATGGATCAGCCAAGTCCATATTCATTTAGCCTTCCAAAACTTCACCTCGATCTTAATACCAGCACCCCTCATATAGCAGCCAATACTCTCCTCTATGGGCTACTGATGCTCACAGAACACAGCCCCTCCTGGAACAGCAGCTCTTCCTCTGAACCACCCCACCGACAGGTGAGGTATGTTTAACAGCAAAAAAAGTCACCGTAAAAATGGAGCCCCAGTGAAAGGAACTGCACATCAATCAGATCTGAGTAAAACCCTGTATGGCAGAAGTCTGAATGAGAACAACTGCTGCTACTGAATAAATATAACCAAGGCTGCAAGTTCCAGATGACGCAGAAATGCAACCTTAACCCGCCAGAAATACTTATCAACTGTGAAAAAGAGAAAACCAGAGAACTGGCACAAGCGACAACAAAGGAAGCAGAAACGTGAAGGTACCAGCTCGGCAGGTGTAAATCTCCCTTCAAACTGAACACCACAACACTCCCGTGAGCCACAGCTGTCTGAATCTCACCTCTGTCAGTCCTTTGATCTTAAGGTACCCGCACAAGTACGAGTCTTCCATCGTAACGTGCTGTCAAGGCAAAAAATGACAATATCGTCATGACAGCCAGTTCGGAGCATTACAACACGGTCTCAGATTTGAACTACCTGACTAAACAGCGGCATTGTTTTTAAATATTTGAAGCATGAGTCAAACACTGTTTCAATGTGAATCATCGGGGCTCCAACAGTTCCAACTTCCATCGGAGTCTAATTACTGGTGCTCAGAACCTACATACCTAGTGAGGCAAGGAATGACAGGCCCTCACTGCAGCCCCTGCTGCTTCTGCAGACCTACTTTGTAATTGAGGCTAAAAATCCAGTTTTTCTAAGCCAAGTGTGACACTTGAGACAATTTTAATTAACCCAGCTTCCGACACTAAAAACCCTTCCTCTGAGAGTGACTGCACAAGAAGAAAAGTGTATAATTTACCTTCAGCAGCACACATTTCACAAATTGATGTGTTGCAATATCATGTGCGCATGTTGTAGAGGAATGGTGAGCTTTAATAATAATAATGCAAACAGGTAAAGGTTTATTCCCCGCTGAAAACCGAAGAAAAGAAACAATGTTTCGGCCGTGGAGCCTTCTTCGGGTGACACCTGAAAAAGGCTGCACAGCCGAAACGTTGTGTTTCTTTTCTTCCTCTTCAGCATGGAATAAACCTTTACCTGTTCCTTTGCAGCCTACGCATGCTGAGCTGACGCAGCTATTATTAAAGTAGTTCAAGTAGGTAATGTGACTGAAATGCCACATCATTGCCGGGCAAAATACAAGCACCTTTGCTGGACCAGTTTCACAGAGTTCATTTTAACCTCCTATAAAACTCTCACAGTCCGAGGTACACTTTGTATGTGACAAGGATCACGTCATTTACAGCGCAGGTCTGGCTGCTGTGACGACTATGAAGAGGGCAACTGAGGATCTGGATGTCTTCAGTGACTGTTGTGCTTTTGGTACCAAGCCTAACCTGAAAAGCATAAGCCTTAGAACCTCCAATATTGTTGTATTTAACACTTATAAATTATTTTAAGTCAAACAACACAGTCCTAGGAGGTTAGAAATTGCTACAGTCGACTTTTTACTGGGGCTGTTCGAGCTAAGAAGAAGTTCTCAATAAAACTGAAACAGTGAAAGATTGAAAACAAAAACACCACAATCCACCTCGATAACACCACAGGGATAAGAACGATTTCAACACAACTTAATGTGAGATTGATCTCAACTGAGAAACGCGTCTACAAGTTTTTAGTTAATCACCTCCCCAGTGATATTAATACGTCTATGATAATATTACGTCGTTTTACTGGCCAGATTGTATGTTAGTCGATGACACTAGGCTCCGGTATAAATACTCTTCGTTTCTTACTTACCTGCAAAACAACCTCGACATCGTACGAATTCCCTTTGCTCTTCTGGTGTCCGCGGAACTTGGAGCCGCTGTACAGGAGCGAGGTGGCGACACCCGGCTGCTGCGTGTTGATTGGGGGAGGCGGGATAAGCGAGGCCGAGGCTATAAAGGCCGCACAGGCGGTACTGCAGCACTCGGTCCGGACCGGCATGTTTATCACGTCTGAAGGTCGCCCCAGCTATGGCCGACGTACGCCACAGAGACGGTAACAAAAAGGGGACAGGGGGAGAACTGTCGAGGCGGCTCACCGACTCACGAATTCTCCCCAGCCGCCGAGAGATGCGCTACCAGGGTCCCAGCAAACAGTAGGGACCTCAACGCAGCACCACGCAGCAACATCCCGCCAGCCTATTGGCCAGGGGAGCGCACCTGGCAAAGAAACCGCCGCTCATTGGATGGCCTTCTGAAATGCATTTTGGGACTTGTAGGTCTTCTAGCCCCGATCTGTAGTTTTTCCTCCGTTCTCCCGCAGTCGAACTCCACCTCCCATAACCCACCTCAGTGACCTTCGGACTGTTTCCGCCCCGTTCCTCAGGTTTCCCAGCGGCCATTGGAGAGCGTGTCCGAGGAGCAGTGACGCGCTTGAGGTCACTGACATGGCGGCGCCCATGCGGTTGAGCAGGTTATGACTGACCCTGGGAATGCGATTCTTTAAAGGGGAACACGTCCAAAAACACCATTAAAATATATGTGTATTGATTGCCGGGTAACTAGGATTCGATAATGCAGTGTGATAATGCATAATTTAATCAAGTGTCATAAGTCCCTATGACATGCTTTAATGCTTTGGTTACCCTGCAAAAGCGCATGAAATCGATTTGAGGTCGTGATTCCCGAAATAAGAAGAATCTGTCAGAGAGATGTTGCGGGGTCTGGCCCGGTTGTGCAGGAGAGGCGGCACCGCTGTCCAGTCACCGTGCGGCTGTGTCGCTGCAAGCTCGCCGGCATACTCTACTGCGACCCCGGGTAAGAGCCGGGTTCTGCCCGGCGTGTGGGAACTCGTGTCGCTTTGTTAGTCAATCGCTGATTCCGATGTAATTGCACAACAAGCTGGATGCCCGTAATGCGGCAAATGTATTCTTGTGTTCCGTTCTTACACAACCATGGTGACGTCTCTAGGTTAGATCATGAAAATACATTCTCTCTGTTTTTAATTGCCCGGTTCAATCAGATATTCGTATTTGCTTGTATCCACAGGGAGGAAGAAGTTCTACCAGGACGTCAGTATTTCACAAGGACAAGGTGCGGTATGAAACACATCCTGTTTTTTTCCTGAGGTAGACTGTAACAGATAACAGTTTTGTTTTAATATTGTGTCTCCTTTTTGTATTTATGACGATTCAATAAAAACTAAAAAAGAAAGAAAGAAACGACAGCAAGCCGTTTGGCTGATCTTGCCCGTCTCCAGCAGAGCTGTATTTGTCTTGTATTTTGTATTGTTCTGCAAGTGGATAAGTGTGTGAAACAGTGTCTCAGTGCTCCGCTGTGGTGAGGAATGTGCAGACGAGGTCCGGATCGGCTCAGGCTGAGTGATGTGCCGTGCTGTTCAGCGCCCGGTCTCCTGCGCCTGCAGGTGGGCTGTTTGAGATAAACCTGGACCGCGGGAAGCTGAAGACCCCGGGAGGGAAGTTGTTCACAGTGCCCAGCGAAGTCTTGGCAGTTGCCGTGGCGACGGAGTGGGATTCCCAGAAGGACACTCTCAAGTTCTACACGATGCACCTGGTAGGAACCTCAGCTCGCAGCGGGCAGCGTGTGGGGCCTGTGTCCTGAGAGTCCTGTCCAGGGTGTATCCCCCACTGTGGCCACTGCCTGCCGGGATTTGCGTATTAACCTCTGGAGTCAGAAAACCATCAGCCACTTGTGTACTCATTTAGTTTCCACTGGGTTCTTTTGTATGATCGGAAGCCAAAGAAATCCCCGAAAGGAACCATTCTGGTTTATTCCAAAGGGAATAAACTCTTAATTCTAATTAGGACAATATTCCAGCATTCAGGAACCCGAATCTCTGGAAGTTTCTCTTGAGATGTTGAAGGGCTGAGGTAACAGGCCCCGCTCTGTCTCTCCCAGACCACACTGTGCAACACGGCTCTGGACAACCCCACTCAGAGGAACAAGGAGCAGGTGATCACAGCCGCGCTCAAGTTCCTGGAGACCGACACCGTCTGGTGAGTCGGGAGTGGCCGAGCTGCGCACTTTCCCTGGCACTCGGCACCATGGGGTGGGCACAGGCTGTGCCAGTCAAAAGGCAGGCTTGGGGTGGAAGAAATTTATCTGAGCCTGTAATTAGGGTCCCTTTCCTCTTCCCTTGAAACCACTCTTTTGCCAGCTGTCTGTGTTCATGGTCATTTCCGTTGTTTTGCTTTACTGTGTCAAGGGAGCAATCTGGCGCAGACTTCAGACTCTTACTTTGCTGCCTAGTGTTTGTGTTCAGATCCCTGTGACAGGGGCTGGCTCCTGAGCTGCGGGTGATGGTTGTTTCACTGGTTTCTTTCTGCCTCCGGGCAGCTATAGGGTGGAGGAGCCCCCAGGGCTGGTGGAGCTGCAGAACAACGAGTGGGACCCCGTACTGGACTGGATTGAAAAGAGGCAAGTCTAGAAAGAGCTGCAGAGCTCAGGAGTGAAGAACATTAGAGCATACAGTGCAGGGTCAGGGCAGGTTTGTAACTAGTTTTAGAATAGAAATAAACATAACTAGATTTTGATGAGGCAACCGTGGATTTGTTTTAATTGCATAACAGATACAGCAGCGGTCTTTAACCCAGCTTCTGGAGAACTACATTGTTTTCTAGCTTTGATAGCATTCCAGAATTCTCCTACAGGAATTTATCATTTGCTAATGATTAGCCAATCATTTTGACACCTTTTAAACTAGAATACAGCAGGACTTCACAGGACGGTGGTTGTATTCTGAAAACTGTCCATCAATTAGCTGTGTCACTGACACCTTTCATATGTGTATGTGTGCTGTCCTGACACCTGATTACCACCACAGACCTGAGCTCGTTACTGATTGTTTTCCTCACAGGTATAATGTTGTGATCGGCTCCTCCTCCAGCATTATGGGCCCTTTGATCCCTAAGGAGACGAAGGCCACTTTCCGACAGCACCTGGCCTCCTACAACTTTTGGGCTCTGATAGGTACGGCTGGGAGCGCTGCCACAGTCTGTCTGTGTAAAACCAGTCACCGCTGAAAACACCCAACATCTGTCGGTCGAATTACATGCAATCATTTAGTATGAGAAGCAGGTACACATTGTCATAGATCCTTGTTTTCTTTAAAAAAAGGTAGAACACTTGCAATAATTTGCGTGTGCGTGTCTAAAACTCCTGTAGCTGGGGAGAAAGCGTAATTGTAGTTTTTAAATCCGTTCAGGAAGTGATCATTCCTGTGCCCGTCCACCCTGTCTGAACTTTGTGCTTTGTCCCTCAGGGCTAGAGTTTGTGATCGCGCAGCTCAAGTCTCTGGTGTTGTCTTTTGGGCTGATTGACAGACATCTGACTGTAGAGAAGGCTGTGCTGCTGTCCCGTCTAGAGGAGGAGTACCAGGTGTGTGTGCTGTCCTGACACAGCCTTAAAGAATCCTTGTCGAACAGCATAGCACCACTCTGTGGTTCATATACATATGCATAATGAGAAAGATTAGCTTCCTTGTGTTGTCATTAAGTTTCATATTTAAGTCCTTAGTAGTTTATCCTTAATGACATCATCCATTCTGCTAATGTGCTAATCTAGACTAAGTAGTCATACGTATTGTGTTGTCTGCGTTGTAGGCCAACATACAAGGTACAAATTTATATATAACTATAGGAATCCCATTCTTTAAAGTTCTTTAGAATCTTCGATTAACCTTCATCAGCTCTAAGTGGGGAGGAGAGCAGAGTGATGAATCCAGTTCAGAGAAGGGGTTTATTAGGAGGCCATGATTTGTAAAGGCCTGGGATAAACTTGGCCAGGACACCGGGGTAACACCCCTGCTCTTTTTGAGAAATGCCCTAGGGTTTTCACTGTCCACGGAGAGTTGTAGCGCAGTCCTGCTGCCTGCACTGTGTCCTCAGGACTGCTGTCAAGCCTTGCGAACGGCTGTGTGTCCGTCTCCTCCTCAGATCCAGCGCTGGGGTAATGTGGAGTGGGCCCACGACTATGACATGTACGAGCTCCGTGCCCGCACGGCCGCTGGCACGCTATTTGTGCACCTGTGCTCGGAGAGCTCCACTGTCAAACACAAGCTCCTGCAAGACTGAGGGCCTGGCCATCGACACAGTGCAGCAAGGACACACTCACCACTGTAGGGCCAAGGTCTGTCAGAATGCATCACGAGTTGTACAGGAGTCGTTTTAAGCAAATGCTTGGATCTTTTCGGGAATCACGAGAATCCAGATTTAAGGTTGCATGGATGTTTTTCTTTCTTACAGGAATGTCTCTGATGAATTTGTATTTTATTTCACCATTAAAACACAAATTATGACAAACTTTTTTTTTGTGGAGCTGTTGTTCTGGAGATTACATCTCTAACCTGAAGGTGGCACTGTTGTTTTATCAAGCAGATAGGGAATTAACTGGGAGGGAGAGTTATTTGAAAATGTGCACTGCATCTAACTAAATAAAATTCAAGAGAAGTGAATTACCAGTGATTAAAAGCATCTATTCCCTAACTGGGTGCTTTGTAATCCTTAGTGTCAACGATGCCTATGGGGTACTAGTACCGTAATGCATTCCTAAATGGTCAGTCTGAATAAGAGAAACAGGATTAATTTGTGTTGATTCATTTCCCTGAAGTAAGGTTTTTCTTTTGCTTGTACTTAGTCTGGCACAGACACTAGATATTAAATGCAGGTTAGAATGACCTAGTTTGGCGGGGTACAGGCACTGATTTTGTTTCCAGCCATGAAACTTACTGCAAATCCCATAATCTCCTTAAACTGTGATGTTTCATTATTTTAAATGGAAGATAACCCAATTTTCTCAGAGGTGGGGTATGTTGCTTTTTTATACAAGTGTTTTACACAGTGCACATATTATATATTAAAATAAGAAATGTGGAATTTGTTTAAAAAACACTTGTCTATTTTTACACCCTGCAGGTCCTCTGTTGTCCCTTGTAGGTCCTCTCTGTGTCCTGGTGCTCTCCCAGCATCTTTCCAAGTCCCTTTTCCTTCCTCTGACTGTGCTTCCCAGTCTCTCTCCCTACAGGGCCTCCTGTAGACCCAGGTCATCCAACTGGTCCTTCAGGTAGTCAATATAGTTGTGAATCTCAGAGACACGCTTGCGGTTTCTCTGCACCTCTTGGTTGTGGATCTGATTGAACAGAAAACCATGTTCAAGGCAGTTCTGAGGCATAACAGGAAAGAAAATACCTCTTAAATATGCTGCAATGTGTGCTTTTCTGTCCAGCAATGTGGAGGCCTAGGGCCTTTCTTGGGATATTGTGTGCAATGTGCTTCTGTAAAACAACGCCTTAGGAGAAAGAATAATCCCAATTTATTCTCGGGCTCTAAATTTAAACCTTTGCCCACCTGTGGCTTGCAAATTGTAAATTTAGTCCTTCAGAATGGGTTTCTGTTTGATCGAAGCAAGAAACAAGTGAAAATAAAATTTCGCATCAAGTATAAGGGTTGTCATTTGTGACTGATCGAGAAGTTTTAATGTGATGCAGGCCTGAAACTACCTGGAAGCATGAATTTGCATATGTCTGTGCAAAGCCTGTTGTTCTCTACCAAGGAGATAATACTTTCCACAGTTTATGCTATAAAAACTTAAATCCTCCACCATCAAAGCCCCCATTTTTGCTCCCAGGCCAGTTTGTTCTCTAACCGTGACCCTTTCTGCTTCCGGCTTGTACTTGATGTTCAGACTTAGTCACTGCCACTGCGTAGTCAGAGATGTTATAAAAAAGGAAGGAAAGCTGTGTTGCTCTCCATACGTACAGCTTACTGATTAGAGGACCTGGCCAACATTTACATGGAGGGTTTTAGCAAACTGGTTTGGGTTTGGCATTTGCAATCACTCACTCCCGTTTGTTTTACGAGGTTCCCACTTATTCAGTCGCAAGTTGGCTCGGGTGGTGGTGCTGTGATGTGCTCGCCGCAGGATTTTTACCTTCTCCACCAGCGTGGCGGTCCAGGCATTGATCCGGGTCACCAGCTCGTCCTCGCGGTTATCAATTTTCAGCAGGTGTGTGTCGTGAGAGGCGCTGACTGCGTTGATGACCGTGTCCTTATCCACAAAGAGCTACGGGAGCAGGTTAGAGAGATGTGAGAGAAGAGGTGAGTGCTGGTGTACAGAGCAGACTCGGGGACTGGAGGGAGATTTTAAATCTACTGGCTCTGTCATGTCAGAAATGGTCATAGTTCCTGGTAGGTAATGGGCATCACATTTCCTGTCCTAGTTTCTTGATTTTTGTAACCTAGCTAGTAATGTCCTTTAGCTGCAAAGGTCAGACTTGGTCAAGTAAGACTTGAGTTTGAGAGGCCACCTAACGCTACAGGGAGAGGCGAATTAAGAGGCGGGGCAGGATCGATGATGGGGCCTCTGGTGAAGGGCAGGGGGTGGCCAGTGCCTGGGTACCGACCATGCGCACGTCATCAGGCATATCCTCCTCCAGCTCGTTCTTGGCCACTTTCTCTAATGTTGCTACAGCGATCTCCAGCAGCTTCTCATGGTGGTTGTTCTCTAGGTCTCGGCACTGGGTGAAGGTGAGAGCCCGTTAAGGAAGATTTAATAAACAACCGGGCCTGTAATACTTAGTGCTTTAGTAAATTTAGGGTAGTTCTTGAATACATCCTACTCCTCAGTTAGACTTCTGAGCAATTCCTACAGAAAGTCAATGAGCTTGTTGTGGAGTGAAGATCTTTAGGTCCTTAGTCCAGAAAGGACTGGACTAGATGACATTGAGACTTCAGTGCTACAGTACACCGTTCAGACCAGCATGTGGCCATAGGAAAGGATATATCCCCTGCACCACCTCGATGAACCCGTTCACCATGTCTGAAATGGTCCTCTCAAAGTCCTTGATGATGTCCTGAAACACCAACATATAGCAGAGACCGGTCAGTAATTGAAAAAATTATTCCTAGCAGTAGTACGAAACACGGCTGGATTGAAAGTATGCCAGGGTGTCTGTTCATGTCTCCCTCCATCCTTAAAGCACCAGATCAATCCCCTCGCCCCTGCCGCGGATTCACCATCTCACCTCCAGCTGGTCAACCAGCTGCAACTCCAGGGTCATGAGACAGTCGCAGAGCTGGTTGACCTCCTCACTGCTCTCGGCCAGCCTCGTCTCCAGCAGCCTCGCGTCCGACAGCTGCTGCAGCTCACCGAGTACCTGCGCCAAAACAGAGGAGAGCTGATGTCTGGGTTTCTGTGTGCAGAGGTGAGGCTGTATTTTGCAAGAGCATAGAAGCTGGGGATGCGTTTTGATTCTGTGATCTCCGTCAGCAGCCTGAAGGAAGTTAGACATGGAAATCCCTCCAGCTGCAGCAATGAAGAGCAGGGCACACACAGATATAGCATGGACTGATCTTGCAAGCATGAGGCTACACAGATTAAGTGGTGGGAATGTGGAACAGAGTAATAAACGTCCTCAAAGTTTACTATCCTAGGTAAGAACTGGGTGATGTGGAGAGACTGGAGTCACTGATGATCATTTTTAAAAAGCAGTAAACCTTAAAAAGAAGTTCTGAAAACACATCTTATGTTTCAAACATCTGCACTAAATATGTGTCTTTCAAGTAGCTGTTATAATGAAGGCTGTTGGTTTCTTTGGCCTCTGAGGGGATAAGAAGTGAAATTGTGTTCTGGTGAGCCTGCTGAGGAGGGTGACGAGTCCAGAATGGGCGCTGTCAGAGGATTTGACTGTTGCTTGTCGTCAAGTGGATTGAACAAACAGTCAAATCTAACTGCTTGTGCAAAAGACTTTCTAAGGAACACCCTTAATTAAGCACTGATAAACATTAAATGTTCTCCAAGGATAGGTTGTTTGGATCAGAGTTATACCAAGCTTTTTCATCAGAATTAACTGCAGGGGACTTCATAGTTTACTTAGAAGAATATAGGCCAGTTGCTTTATATTGAATGCCAAGCAGTGAAGCACGGACATTAAGAAAAGCAGAATGGGTGCATTTGTGTCAGAATGCCTGAGGAAAATGTTGTAACTGCCCTGGCCAGCAAAGAACACACACCCACAGGTCCAAACGGCAGCAGTGAAGAGAGGGAAGCTGCAGTATTTCGGACATGGGGTAAGACCAGAAGCTATATTCGAATTGTCAACGGAAACTGAGGCAGAGAAAAACAACCTGAGTGACAAACGTAACATTGTGGGCAAAACTGCCAGTAACCACAGCCCACAGGGCAGCTGAAGAAATAAACAACTGGCTGTGCAGCATCCAGACTGCAGCCCAGTGCTGAACGGGGGAAAGGGCAGATGATGATGGAACACATTTATAGAAACATCCAGGTGTTTATATATTCTCATTTCACACAAGATTTATCTGACAAAACATTAGATAAAAAAATATCCACCTTGTGGATACATTCATTTAATTATTTTATAATCAGACCAAATCTCTGTGTTTATGCCACATGGGTGCAGATCTGGGAAACGGAAAAATACAGTAATTGCTGCGACATCAACACAGCTATTCCATGAGACCCCAGAGGGAGACGAATCTGAGAAGAGCACAAACATAAAATACATTGAGACTGCAGTACGTGCTGTTTTATGACAGACTTCATAAGCATTTCCGATTCAACGACTGTTCCTGAACAGCAGAAATATCTTCATCATTCTTTGTGCAAGGAGGGCATTTTCCACTCCTCGCTAATCAAAAACTCAGTGCAAACGCAGAAGGGATGGATGGCTGGCTTGAATGTGAGCTCCTGCAGGAGCTAGCTCCTTCAGAACCGTGTGCTTTCATTATCTGATGGATTTATAGGAGCTTGTTCCTGTTTTTGAGTTAAACCTAGTGTCTCATCCCCATACGGCAAGGAGAGAAGATTTATGTTTTAGATGCAGTGATGGACACTGTAGATGTTTTATGTTGTTACTGTGTCTGTGTGCATCATGTGCTTTGTTTTATTTGTGGATTGGCCAAGACTTGGCATGATGTGGGGACAAGTATTTCTTAAAGGTTGAGGGTTAAAATTCTTTTTTTTTTCTTGCTTTATATTTCTGTTTGTATTGTAAGGATCCCTCTAAGTGAACTACAACAGGATCCAGAATCCTGATATCTGATGAGAAAATGTTACCCTTTTTGGAGAACTAACCTATGTGATCTCCTGTCCTCCACCAACCCACCTCTCTTCTGCTCTTCTCAAAGGTGGCCACTTTCTGCGCGGCTCTCTCCTGGTTGTCCTTCACGGCATCGTGGACACAGTCGAAGAACGCACTGACGTCTGCCTCTCTCCTCTTATGTTGTGCCAGCCCCACCTCAAACACCTGCTGGCAATACGCCACAAACTGGCTCTTGTAGGTGAGCAGTGGGTTAAGGACTGTGACTTGTTTTACTGGTTAATTTTCAAGAAGAACAAACAAATGTGCTCCATTGTAGTACTGCAGAATGTCTGTCTTGTATATTGTGATATATCTTGTGTTTTGACAGAGCAGTCACAATTAGGAACAAGACAACTTTCATGTGGTAATAGCTATAGTGAACGTAACATTTCTGAAATCCCGAGCTACAACAAAAGTCTTGATTCTGTTCTTAGTAAACATTAAAAATGAGACCTAACATTTGCATACTTCCCTGAGTCTGAATTTCCAGTGTTGACCTGTGCGGGTGGTATTATCCCTTTATTTGGGAATGTTTCGAATGCCCAGCTGGCAGCCGTGTGGCGCGCCTGCAGCAGCAGCAGTATGTGGTGTTGCTGGCAGCATGGCAGCATGGTGCAGCGGCAAGAGGATATGAATCAAGGAGCTGGGCCACTCCAGGCAGGTAGGCCAGCTTGGCCGCCTCGGGGTCCTCCATGAACATGCTGTCGAACAGAAAGGACCCGTTCAGGAACTCCACACAGGCAGCCTGTCAGACAAGACGACATGGGGCTCAGTGAGCATTGGAGGTGTCCTTGATTTTTATTATTACTTGTTTTTGCTGTATTTTGTGCGTTTTCATAGTTATGAAGGTCACTGGGTTCTCTACACGAAGTAAAATGTCTTTGCACCAGGCAAGTTGCATAAACAATGGAATTGAAAAGCTGGCTGGACTTTGTGAGGCTTTTAGATATGAAATGATTATATACCAGTTCTATCTGGATATAAAAAGCCTTTGTTGTTCTTTATTCGTCTATATCAGTTTGAACATAAGCAATTTTACTCGTTTTTGAATGTCAGAAATATTATGTGAGATGGGCACAAAGGGGAGAAAATTAGCACAGGGCATGGTTCTGCGTCCTGCCTGCACTCCTGGGTACCTTGTGCAGCTGCAGCTCCTCCGCCTGCCTGCGCAGCTCTGCCTGCGTCTGCGCCTCCTGCGCCTCGTTCTGCGTCATCTCCTCGATGGCGTATTGGTACTGCACGCAGGCCACCTCGCGCTGCGGCACAAACACACACTCTCAGCGCCAGTCAACACTGCGGCTGTGCCCTTCCTCCTCGTGATGTAGTTCCAGCTTGACCCTTAAATGTACCAGCTTCCAGGACCATCAGTCATGGTCCTGAGATTCTTAGGATCTGCTAATTACTTAAATGATCAGTCCAACATTGACTTAATTAGTTTTACGTCCCCCTTTTTCCAGGTCTTTGGCTATTGAGGATATTTATTTCCCCATGATCCTTGAGGATTACTGTGTGTGACTCAGACAGATTCTATTGGCATCACCCCTGGTGTTGACTAACTGCAGGATCCCCCCAGGCTGATTAACTACAAACCTTAATCCACTTCAGTCACTCGGTTGTTGGGTTAATTTGTCTTAGTTATAGATTTAAGAAATTTAGATCCAGTTCTGACCCTGGAAGGCTGTGATGTATCTACAGAAGCAGTACCTGCAGTGCTGGGAGAGGTGGTTAAATTAGTCCAACTGAGTCAATAACAAGCTGAATTAGCTTATTAAGAGCTGAGCTAGAATGAAAACTACCAGACACACAGATCCTCCAGAACCAGGACTAAACAGCCCTCCTTTAGATACACAAACTATGCCCAAGTGCTTGCAGTTGTTCATGCATGTGGGACCCTGGTCTTCCTGGAGGACAGCTCAGCAGGGCCGTGATACCTGACCAGGTGAGACAGCATGAGGTGACTCACGGTCTGCTCATCCAGCAGCCTGAAGTCCAGGTAGACCAGGTTAGGCAGGTAGGCTGTGATGAAGGTCTTATAGTTTTCATCTTTGTGAACGGGGTTTCCAGCCAAGTTCAGCGTGCGCAGCCTCTTCAACCTCCGCAAGTAAACCACCTACAAAAACAGAGGGAAATGGCAATACAGAAGATGAATTCACAGAATGTTTTTTTGGTTTTCTGCTCTACCTGCAGAGCATATTTTCTGGTGAGGTACAGATGGTTCAGTGTAAGTGTAGTCCTTGTGCATTTTGTCATGCTACTTCACATTTGCTGGATAGGCCTGTCAGTTGCTGAAATAAAGTACCTGGCAAAGTTCTTTCACAGTGAAAGACTTGTCACAAAACAAACTGCATCTCACTTTTGTACGATCACATTTCTTTTTCCCTCTCAAGACAATATTTAAAGCTAAATATTAAAATTTGTACACAAAATAAATGTGAAACAGCTCAGTCCCACTAAACTTTCTTTCTAAATTTAGAATCACCTACCTATTGCGTCCTGCCCTCCTCAAGTACACTATAATTGCCAGTGATGTGTTTTTGTGTCTCCGAATGCAGCTGCAAACCCTGCGATCACCCAGGGGGAGAATGAGGAAGTTTAGAAAGGCTGCCCCAACCCGCCCACTTCAAGCTCACTGCCTTTTAATTGTTTCAGGCACTAAACAGGTGTCTGTCGGGCGTTTGAGTGTGACTTCATTGCCGAGCCTTACGTTGTCCAGCTGGGCCAGGCAGTTATTTCCCAGGGAAAGGACCTGCAGCTGCTGAAGGGAGTCCATATTCTCGATGACGGAGATCCTGTTGTTGTACAGGCTTAGATCCTCCAGCTTCACCAAAGAGTCCAAACCCTCAATCACCTCAATATTGTTGAAAGAGAGGTCTGAGAGAAAAAGCGGTAGAGCTTGTTGGTAAAAGTCACACTGTGAATATTTATTTTAGTAATAACTTTATTTACTTTACAGAGTATATTTCATTGAATGTTATGATGAGGGAAAAGAGGTCCTGTAAAATATGTTCACTTAAACACAAATGAAATAAGTCAGACATTATTTTTGTGGTGTATAACTGTAATGCTACCTCACATTTTGATAGGAGATATTAACGATGGAGAACTTGCATCTCAGTCATAGAGGCTTCTTGACATTCAACTATTCTGACCTTGTCATAAGCTACTGCAAATGAACACAGCAGATAAAATGGAGTTAATTGTATTGCACCTCACCACGGGTCTGGTCTGTAAGTGTCTAATCCTTAAATTGGGATTCCCTGCATCCTGGTACTCTGCTACCTACCAAGCCACACCAGGTTGGTCAGGCAGTCCAGCCCTTCGATCTTCTCAATGATGTTGTTGTCCAGCTGCAGCTTAGTCAACGCGGTGAACTGCCACAGGTGGTCAATCTTCAGGATGTCTGTGAAAAGGCACAAAGAGCAACAGTTTTCCTGAGAAAACAGTCTTCTCAGCTGGTGCTGACATGCAACAGTAAAATCAAAACATAGCCACCAAAAAAAAGGATCAGCAGAATTGCTTTTTTAATGCCCCTCAGACTCCCCAACAGAATGAACATGTAACGCCACTTCGTTGTACTTGTTGTGTGTAATTAACCAGAGTAGAAAGAAGCTCTATGATGGCCTGGAGGTTGCCCTAATAGGGCCTTTGCTAAATAAATCTGCCCAAGGACTCAACAGCTGCATCACATCTAACCAATAATCCCCACGACATCCCCAGCGCCCCCTGGGACTCACTCCTGTAGTCCAGGCGCAGCTGGCACACCTCTCCATACTGGATGCCCTCCTCCTTGGCGATGCTCCCGGCCTGGTCCTGGGGTCCCTGCTCCTCCACGGCCTTCTGAAGCATCTGCTCATCCACCACGCTGGGCTCCACGGTGTCGTACAGCCGGCTCATGCTTTCGTTGGCCCTGTTACTGCTTCTGCCTGCTCCCAGGCAAAAAACACACACACACACAAGCAACTCCTGGAGCGGTTGCATTAAATGATACCACTTTTTAAAGACTGGAAGACAATGAGCTCCACCACCTAATGATTGCTTCACCCATGATAAACAGGCTTCACCTATGAGCATTCTGCCCCACCCCCTTCCCAGAAAAATAAGATCTGTGGCTCTTTAACCAAGAGGATTTGGAACAGAAAGTAAAAGAGACGAGAAGTGTTCGTTTTGGAGTACTGGGAGGATATATGCTGAAAGGTGATAGCTGTTGGACACAGAGGCCTGATGCCACCAAATGGGAGCAGTTTGTGCTTTGCAGTGTGTAGTCTGCCTCTGAGGCCTGACCGCACTGGTGAAATATTAATGCTGTTCAGGTATCAAGATGCTGTGTCTTTGAACTGTGAAGGCTGAGGGACTTTCAGTATCTCAAACAGCTGTCACACAGCGTGGTCAAGGTCTGGTTAACAATCTCACTACTAATTCATGAAGCAGGCAATCCGACTGTACCCAAAATGTCAGTTTGTGCAGCGCTGCACGCCTTCGCTGTAGCTAAATTTGTAGCTAGAGGTCTCTCTGATGCAGGAGAAGGAGACAGATTAGTAGGGGACACAAAGAGATGCAGTTTGAAAATAGGATCCCAAAATACGCCCGGTGTTTAAATGCTAATGCAAACGTTCACGTCTCGTTTAACGGAAGGGAGGCATCTTTGAATTATCATGTTTTACAGAGAAAGGCATCTTAAATTCAAGGTTCCTGTTGTAAAGAGCTACTTTTTCTAGACGGCATTGCAGTGTTTACTCATTCATTACCTACTGAAACGGGAAAAACAACAATATTCGCAATTCACTTCGCAAATAAAATTACAAGCAAGAGAAAACGAGCACAGACATGACGGATTCGACATTTTTAACATGAAGTTATGCATAAATAATAATATAAAATGTATGAATAATACCGATACACATAATATTCTCACGATCAAATTAGTTTATTTCAAAGACTTTAGCAATTAGTGCAGTTTAGTTTTAAAAAAAAAGAATAAGACACCAACATACCAGTTGCAAAGCTAGTAAATCGTAATTTTGAGAAATTAAACTCTTCTCTGAAGACCCGCCTATTGCCAGACGCTTTTCACGTTACTTAGCAACCAAACACTCAACGCATCTAAATTAATTATAAAAACGTATGTAACCTAGGCTTTACAACCTCCGTTTTCCACAATAACTTGTTGATAATCCTTGTAAATAAAATGTTTTTATTTCCACATTTTATTTTTGTAATTTAGGCAAGATTGACAAACGCCTACGCCTATAAAAGATAAAAGCGCCATCAACCCGCCCCCTGCCCCGCCGAGAAGGACGTAGACCTTTACGCACCAATCCGATTGGAGGGTTACATCGCTCTCAGCCAATCAGAACGATTGCTTCGCGCGAGGGCTGGGGTGAACAACCAATCAGTACAGCTGGTCCATCGCGCAGATCTTAACCAATAGCAAATCGCCTTAGGCCAGCCGGCCCCTGGGAGGGCCTGCGGTATGCCCACCAGCGATCGCCCCCTAGAGGTGGCGTCTGCGTAGGCTTTAACTTGGAACGACGTGGAGGTTGGCCAATTAGATCGAAGCTTTAGCCCCGCCGCCCAATCAGCTGCTCAGGGGGGCGGAGACAGCGGGAGCTCCTCTGTTCAGTGCCTGTCAGTGAGGATTGTTTGTTGTCATCAAGATGGAGTTTTTATTGGGAAATCCGTACAGCACTCCGGTGGGGCAATGTATAGGTAATTGTGATTTATGTTTGTGTTTTCAGAGCTTTAACACTCATACGCATCATATTGCGTAGGTATTTTCGTGTTTTGGAGGAGTGTAAAGAGCTGTTTTGTGTGTTGTATGTCACGCAACTAATTGAATTACCAGCTCTATCCTAGCTCCTGTCTAAATGTGGTTGGCTTTTTATGGTTATTTTCCAGAGTGAAATAAGATTTGTTTTTGTTAATAATGTGTTAAATATCGTCTTCTGTATGTTTGAAGTGTGTTAGAGCTCGGGTATCGCCTGCCTCGTTTTTATCGCGATGCTCTTGAAAATGTTTGCTGTGTGGAGAGAAATATTCTCATTACAGTTTGAAACTCGCCATTCACAACAGCGACAGTTAGTCACTTTGTTCGACGGTGTCTGCTTTATTCTTTTTGTTAAGGGCGATGAACTGAGGGGTCCATTAAATACGTCACTTTCCAGAGATACCGTAAACGTAACTTTACCCAGACAGGTTACATATTTACGGTAGAGTGTCGTAAAATGAGCCCCGAGATACGTGCTATTTTGTATGCTTAAGAAACTTACAAACACACTCTTTGCGCTATAGAAAATAGATTGAGCTGGCCTGGAATTGCGTGATGTACAATCTTGCTGTGATGTAATGTACCAGGATCTCTGGCGACAGGACTTATTACCCTCGATTCGCAATCCTTGTGTTTTCACGCTTTTGAAGTCTTGCTTCCGGAGAAGGCATGAGTGCTGTGGGGGTATATCAGTGTATTCGTCGGGGAAATCAGAATAAAAGCGTTTCACGGTGTGTCGATTAATTAATCAGTGAGGAAATTCAATACAAGAGTCGCGTATTTCCACTGTAGAGATAGGGGGCGGCCTTAGAACCGCCTTTAGCGGATGGTGGTGAGTTGTAGTCTCATCGTGCCCTTCAGTTAAAACCATTTTTGTATGGTGAAGCCATGTACTGTACATAGCATTGGCAAAATATCGGGGCGTTAGTGCAACAGTATGTTAGTGTTCATGCCTGTGCGTAAGAAAGAGATCCTTTCTCTCAGGTGCCCTGAGCTTTCTTCCTATGGGCTCGACAGCTGATTCACAATGCAGAGAAAATAATGTCAAAAGTTGTAGAGGCTGTTTTACAACTGCCTACTTCAAGTTCAGCAAAAGAAGAAAATACAGTTGGATCTCTGCGATCGCAGTCCGAGAGCGTGTGCCCTGAGACCTCAGCAGTAAACCCATCAGAACACAAGACAGGAGACAAACAAGCAGAGACCCTTCGGCCCGGCTAGCCTGGTCGGCAATGAGGAGTTCACTGATCCAGGGATGTCATCCAGCTGTTTCCTGAATGCTATCAACTGCAGCTAATGTTGCTGGGTAACATGTTCAGTAATCCCACAGCCCTTTGCATGAAGTACTGTTTCCAGTTCTTAGTTTTAAATCCACTTCTCTGTAGTTTCCTGTGACAATTATGACTGTTTTTTTTGTGGCTTCCCAGTTGCTGACCATCTCTCATTATTTCATATTCTGCAAAGGTGATCCTCTCCTGGAAGCGAGTTTCTGTTCATTTTCACTTGGTAGCTCCTAACCAGCAGTTGAGCAGTGGGGATCTGCCGATGAGCTAGTGTGTATTGTACAATGGTGGTCAATCTGTCATTCTGACAGTTCTCTGCACAGATTTTTTTGTTGTCCAGAGAACTGACAAACAGTTTTTTTCTTAACACACCAAAAAGAATGATTAAATCTGACAATGCTGGTTATCACAACTTGTGTTCCTGTGGAGTGTAACTGCGGGCACACTGTGCGGTGCCGTAATCACTGTGCGATTGTGCGATTGCTATAAGAGTGTGAGACCGCAGGCTCGCTGCTTGAATGAGTTTGAGTGGGTCTCATGTGTCAGGGCCAGGGACTGCTCTTTTCACGGGCAAAAGGGCAGTGTGCTTCTTTGCCGTCACAGTCTGTGAGTCCTTTATGATGGGGCCAGTTTAATCTGAGCAGTGAGTTCTGCGGTTATTTTTGTGCTCCGCTGCATTTGCTTGGTGTGCTGATTGTTATGCAGTGGAGAGTGTTTCTCCATGATGCAGGGCTTCTTTGCTCTTGAAATCTTTTTTGAGATATGCCCTGATAAGAACTGGAGCTCCTCAGCAGCTTTTATTAGCTTGGGTGCAATAGCGGTGGTGCTATAAGGGTTGGACTCAGCCCAGAAGATAACACTGGTGTGCACAGAATAAAAGTAAGGCCTGAACACTGTGGAGTTTTAAAGCCTTATCCACGATGGGACTGAGAAGACTGCAATATATCAGACAGCTCTTCCTTGTCAGTTTTACTCTTCCAGTTTGCAGTCTCATTTTGTAGTTATAACTGGATGACTGAGTTCGTGAAAGAGTGACCTTTACTGTGTGAGACCCTGCCTAAAACAGGGTTTGTAGAGACTGGTTTTCTAGCTTTCACAAGTGTGGCTCAGGAGCGAAGAAGCCTGTGTTTACACTGATGTGACAACAGGACATTGCGAGGCTGGTGTTTCTGGAGGTCAGAAATCTTTCTGTGTTAGTTGTGTGACGTCCAGACATGTTCATGCTGTGTCCAAGTGTGGTAGTGAAGTACAGTACCCTAAGCCTCTGAGGCTGTTGTAAACTAGAGCTGTCACAGAGATTTAAGTCTAAATTTAATATAATAATGTGCATCCTTTCCAGATCAGATTGACCGATAGATTAATCTGGAAGCATTTGTTTAGATGTAGTACTTCTGGCAACACTGGTAATTATCGTTTGTATTTAATAGCTTACAGGCAAATGCCAACCACATACTTTATGAGAGCCTCTCCCTGCCAATCCTGCCAGTCCCCATCAGCATGTGGATTTGTTGTGTACTGCTTTCCAGATGGGAGGAAGACAGTTTGGCAAAGCATAGCAGCTGCTCCAGAACCCAGACAGATGTTTGTAGTTTTGCTCATCTCAAGTGTTATGTTTCTGAATGCATTAGACCCAAATCTTGTGTCATTTTTGCATCCTCTTTGCAGAGTGTCAACAGAAAAGAAGGAATTAACGCACACGCCCTACCAGAGAGCCAGAATATTTCATTGATCCACTTTATGCACAACAGGATTAATGATACTGACGCAGACACGGTTATAAATTTATATGCAAATAAAAAAATCGATTTTGAGTTGTGTGCAAAAGCCGTGTGTGTTTTGTCTTTAACTGCTGTCTCAGCCTCTGGCCAGTGATGATTAGCAACCAGATGAGATATCTGGTTCGAATGGCGTCCTCTGGTCTGCAGGCTTCCTCGTGTTTTTATAACTGTCCGATCCAGGAGAGGTCAAAGACCTCCCCTCTAGAACAGCAGCCTTATGAGTAGAGCACTTGATTGTGCTGATCCGGGGAATGTCCACAGGGCTCTCCGTTTTCCTCTTTCGAAGTCACCTCTCTCGACGTCTGCAGAGGTTTGGCTGGGCAGGCTGCAGCATGTTTTCTGTGAGCAGCTGACGGCAATAACTGCAAAATCAGTCTTAAACAAAAGCAGGCATGCCACTTTTCCCTCTTTGGCAGGGACCAGGCGACCACCTGACCCAATGCATTTTAATGATGTAGCTTTTCTGTGCTTCATGCATTGGTCTCCCTGTTGCGGGGTGTTCGCCTTTACTCAATTAAAAGTGCCCTGCCTGTTCTTTGCACCATAATTTAATCTGGAGCTCCGAGTCACTATGGAGACGGAACCAAGCAATATCCCAGAAGCAGAAGGCAATTTAATGACCTGATGGAAGTGCAGTGTTTTTACTTCAGCATCTGCAGCTTTCTTCTGTGATGTTGTGCAAGCAGTGCAGTCCTACAAGGATGGGCTTTTGAGTTCAAGCAATTCCACTCTTGACATACTGTCTTGTAGAAGTGCAGTAGCCTGTTTTCTGTGCAGTGGAGATCTGGGCGTCGTATTCGTATCATTTTAACCTCCACACTGATCCCCATTTGGCAAAGAAGTGCAGCAGAGATGTGAAATGTCACATACATCTATGATGGAACATATTTAAGGAATCCTGATATTTAAGGAATCTTTGTAGAATTAGGGTTATTTTTAACCTTTTGAAGTGTGTTCTAAAGTTACCATGCCAGGAAGTTGTTGATCTCCTTGTGATTTTAACACAAGCACATACAGTATAAACACCTAGATTATAGGTGCTACACACTACCAACACTCTGTATCTGAAGAATAAATATGATAATATAGTCAAAACCTCACTGGACCAGCAAATTCCCAAAGTGGCTTGACCAGTTTGTCTTAAAGCAAAATATGAGCAAAAACAAAGTTGTTTTTAATGCTGTTTGCTGTGGCACTATTCTCTGATGGCTGCATTGCAAGGATTCTTGCAATTTGAAGGTTGCCGTGTTGTGGCTGCAATCTCTGTAGGATGAACTGCATTGAGATGCTTTGCTGTGGTTTATGTAGGTTGAAATGATGTATTTTGTGGCAGAGATTGCAGCAGAAATAGACCGCGTGCACACAAAATATAGACACACACCCAAGATGCACGGCCAGGGAAAAATATGGAGGTACGACAGGGTTTGCCACGGTCAGGATACTGGTGAAGCAGTAAGCCTTATCACCAGATTAAGACCCTGGGATCAGGGATGATCAACCCGCCTGCTTGCCTTTGAGCTCAGGTATAAAGAGGAAAGTTTCAGTCAGGGAGTTGTCCTGTCAATGAGCTGATTGGAGCTTCTCATTAACTAAGAGACTGTTTGCAGAGTCACTAGGGAGAGAGAGCGGCCCTGCAGCTCCTCGGGAGGAGAGGCTCTCAGGCTGTCGCGGCGCTCGTGAGCCTCGGGCTGCAGGCTCCTTGGAGGAACCCTTGCTGCCAGCCTGCCTCCCAGCGGGGTCCGGCGTCCCCCCTCCCACCTCTTCTCTTCGGAGGGGCAGCGAGACGTTGGCGGCTGCCGTAATTGGCTTTCCCTGCCTCCCTGGCAGCCCGAGACGCACCCACCTGGCCAGAAGAAGCCCTGCGTCTTGCTGGGGGGGGTGTAGAGTCGTTGGTCCGAGGGGCTACGTGCTCTGAAGACTGCGTTTCACACAGGCCTGCACAGTTAACAGCAGGGGGCTCTCGGATATCAGTGCTTCAGCCCCTTGCAGGCTCATCTGAGACACAAACTGGGCAGTTCCACACACGCTGAATCTTCCCCTTGATGAATATTTCATTTAAACAAAATTGCCATGGGTATAGTATTCAGGGCCAGAGCCTCAGGGAGGGACTGCTCCACACTTCCTGCAGTGCCTCGTATGTTATTTTGTTTACAAGGATAAAAAGGCAGCACGATTCACCTTGGAGAGCCAGCATCCCCTTTTGGTTTAACTCTTATGTGCTAGGGCATCTGTGATCGTGGATTAGCACACAACTGATCAGCTGAATATAGAGTGTCCTGGGGGAGTCCTGGGGTCTCAGTGCTGGTCATTGAACCTGCAACTCTGAAATGAAGTGTGGGCACAGGCAATGTAGTGACACTGGACTGTGGCTCTCTGGGATTTCTGATTTGCTGCGTCTTGCCTCCAGAGTGCGATTTGCAGGGGTGATTTGAAAGATGAGGGGTTGAGTGCCTTGATCAGCCTATAGTGCCAAAGAGAATCTGGCAACGCAAGTGTAAAGAACAGCACTTGGAGAAGAAGGACGATTTGAGCTTTTTACTGACTTCCTTGCAGCGCCAAATCTACGTGTGCCCAAGAGAGACAGGGGCTTTGTCTCCTGTTTCTCCGCGTTTGGCCCCCTTTTTCCATTCTCTGGTAATGACTGCTTTGATGTGTCAACAGGAGTTACTGCTGAAGGTGGGAATTCTGTCAGGAGAGGCCTCCTAAACCGGGGTGCAGAACCGAGAGACAAGGGATCTCCTCCGTTGGCGTTTCAGCCCTCTGGAAAAGGACCTAAAGTCCTCTTTTTGTCTTCAGCTGTTTTCAGGGCTGAAGGACAGTGCTTTAGCTCGCGCCGCCCCTTGGGCGAGTGTATTCAAGTGCGCCAAAGCACAGCAGGGTATCGGCAGCCCCGGGGAGCGGCAGGAAGGCTGGCAGGTGAATGGAGAGCCCGCCTGACCACTGGCCGTGTTTTATTCATGATGCCTCCTGCCGCTACCTGGGAGCGCCGAGGGCTGCGCTGCCGGGCTGCCGAGAGGCCTCAGGCCTCAGGCCTCGCTCCAAAGGGCACGCGCTTGGCCTTCAGAGCAGCCTGTTTAAACTACAGCTTTGATGATGAAAGACGGGTGAAAAACAATCCCCAGGATGTTTGGGCCAGAAGGGAATTCTGCGTTTAAGGATGGAAGAGCATCTTGCCTTCTGAAAGGCTGCCGGCACGAAGGCGGTGTCTCAGACCCTTGTGGCATCACATTGACCTGAGCGAGGGGGGGTTGCTTGTACATGTTCCTGAGGTTTAAAGAAAATCCACAGAGGTGAGATCTTTTCTTTCCTTTTTACTTTGCTCGGAAAAGCTTTGCTGCATCCCAGCCGCACTTGAGAGGAAGCTGGAGTGTGGCAGTGCGTGGTGACGGGATGGGACAGGCCAGGGTCGGTGGATCCTGCTGTGTAGAGCCCCTGAGTCTGAGTGAAAGACTTTCTTTGCTCCTGCAGGGAACTATAATAATTCATTGTCAAGGAAAGCTGCGTCATTCTCTGTGTCCTGGGCTTGCAAAATCCATTTTCATATTCATGTGGCATTTCAGTCGCAGAGCGTTGCAACCGGTTGAGTTCTGAGACTGACAGAAAGAAAAAGTCGACATGCTTTGTAGCTCTGACTGCGGGGGGGTGGGGGTGGCAGAGTGTGTGCATGCTGTAACTGATTTCCTCTCTGAATAACAAGATTCAAATTGTTAGAAAAGATTTGAAGCTAATGGCGGAGCTTGACAGATGCACTGTAATGAATCTCTGTGTTCCTCAGTGTATCTTGTGGAACAAAGATCAAAAGGGAAACAAACTGTACAATAGAGATGACTTTAGGTACAGCTTAATAACCCCCCATTTCCCTTCCACATACTGCAGGGTTTTAAAGGGCACACTGTCGTGTTCCTTCAGTACTGCCTGCAGAATTAAACTGCAGTGTGGGGGGGCTGCATGCCTCCCGTGGGAGATCGATGGTCCAGAGCTCAGAGAGGGGAAGAGCTCACGGTGCCAGCTGCAGGCCCACGTGAGCACAGCTGGACAAGAGCAGCTGGCACAACAATGCCGAGCCCAGGCAGCTCGCCTTGCTAAATTTAACTGTGGGCAGATCCGAGTGACGGTGGACAGACTGCCCTGCATGGGACTGAATGCCTTTTTCAGCACCGCTAGAGACAAGGCAGTACGTCTGACATGTGCTGGGAAGAAGATAAAGATGTATTTATTTTTAAAATACTGCGGTCTTTTTACATGACATTTTTACATTTCTTTACCTTGTCATTGTAAAACAAAATAGAAGCAAAACTGTTGCCTTGTTTTCATTGAAGGAAACAAATAATCTGTATATTGGGCACTAGCAGTGGCTCAGGAGGGAACAAGTCCATTTGTTTACACTAGACAGTGGCCTTCAGTTAAAACCATCCAAGTGTAAGAACTCAGTAGCGTATCTTCTTGCTCAACAAGGATGTTTGCTCTTCTTTTCTTCTAGAAAAGGCCACAGATGGCTCCCTGCAGAGCGAAGACTGGACCTTGAACATGGAGATCTGCGACATCATCAATGAGACAGAGGAAGGGTGAGCACCTGGGAGTTATCGAGTCATGGATGCCTCACTCGTGCACTAACACGCACGCTGCTTCTTGGTTTCGGCGCATGTCACACCATTACACCTGTGGCCCCGTGCGAACGCCTGCGCAGGCACACAGACAGCAGCTCTTGCACACCAGACACACAACTGACGTGGAGGACAGAGTCTCTCTGCACACACTCGCAGAAGGCTCCACATGCAGCTCGTGCAGCTTCCTACTCTAACCATGCGTAGGCAAACAGATGAAGTCGGTGTCGGAGACCCGCTCTGGAAGATGTGCTAAACTGGTGCACCTCTGAGACCCGTCTTATTCCGAAATGTTATAGATTAAGACTAGACCCAGGGAACTTGCAGGATAATCTATTTATACCCTTTCAATTTCCTGATTTAATGGCTGAAGTCCCGAATGCCTTGAGGAAGTCTGAAAAATCATCTCGCAAATAGAAAGAAGACTTATGCTTTTTAGAAATGCCATTCGGGAAGATCTTCCTCTGCTGCTATATTAAATTCTTACCACATCTCTCTTCTGTCAGATATATGCCAACAGAGACATTTCAAACTCTCCAAAGAAGGTTAAAACATACCAAGGCTCTTAAGGCTAATGACATTTGCATCACATTTTGGGGAGAAAAAATAATTTCTAATATCTTGCACAAAGTTCTCGGTGATTTGAGTGGAGTTTCCAGAAAAACGCTACATAAGTGTAAGGATTTATTATTATTTAAAAAAGCTTTTGAGTGGATTTCTGAAGGGAGTCTTGGTCTTGGTGCAATCTCAGGGATTGTATCTTTCATGTTGAAGAATATTTCCTTTAATTCACATTGTTTGGATTTTGAAAAGGGTAGAGGGCGGGAGCTATCCCACGGCATGTCTTGGAAAAGGCACCAGAACGGATGTGTGGTAAAGCTGGAGAACCTGTTGGCTGTGGGTGTGAAGGGGACTGGGCTTGTCCAGGCAGGCATTCGCATTCGCGTCAGTCCCATGACAGATCACACCACTGCCCCTCTGCAGTCGTGCCGAGATTAAAGTTCCTGCATGACAGGAGCTCTGCACAGCACAAAAGGGATCTTGTTTTCAAGAGCTGGGTTGACCTCCACGTTTGTCTGTTTGTTTGCAGGATCTCTGTTGTTGGATTTCCTGCCCTATTCCTGCGTAGCTCATTCCTAAGATGACCACCCTTTCCAGAATTCTTAAACAGCATTCCTGTTGTACTTTTTCAGATACTGTTTCATGTGGGAGAAACAGGGAGATAATATATTAGAAGTTATGGCGTACAGGTAGATCAAGTAAATACAATAAAGAGATGAGACTCTCACCTTCAGTGGCCTTGGTCAATCTTTTGTGCTGCTCAATCCCTCAGGGCAGATCAGTTTCATTCAAGGAGAAAGGGGACCTATCTCAGTAGGATAGTGGGAATCCTTTCCTTACCGCAGGCCTGGAAAAAGTGATGTATGGCTTCTGGGCTCAGCGGTGGTCAGTCCAGGCATCCTTGCACCACACTGACGGGTGCAGATTCACCGTGGAAACAGTTTACTCGTCCACCTGTCTGTCGCCCTGCTGCAGCGCCAGTCCTGCGCTTCGCGGCCGGGCGCCGGTCCGAGGCGGCTCGCGGGGAGCGAGGGGAAGGGGTGGAGCCGCGGGAGGAGGAGCAGTCTGGCTGCTTTACTGCTCGTCGGCTCCCTCCCCTTTCGCCGAACCCTTTGCCTGAAGCGGGAGACGAACCCCCTCTTCCCCGTGCTTGAGCGGAGGGCCCGGGGGAAGCCGGGGAATTGCTAGGGGAACTGGATCGGGACTTAGTGACGGCCCGGGTGTGCTGTCTGTGTGGGGTGGGTGGGAACCGTGACTCAGCCGTAAGTCAATATGAAGCTTGCCACAGGATGGGCTCAGTGTAATGGGCCTGGAAAGATAATGCTTTTTCCCATTAAGATAAGGCTTTTTGCAGAGCTGCCATAAGTACACAACGCTGAGGCAGTTAATAATTAATGCACACCAATATTGTGCTGTGGGTTTTCTCAAAATTATACTTGACCGAGGGTTGTCCACTGACATTCGGCTGACTAAACCAGTCCTAGAAACCGACGGTCATGAGATCTTGGCAATATTAAACACTGTGGTACAGCCGTGTTTTTAACAATCTTCCAGAGACCTGGCGTCAGCCCATTTCGTTCCAAGGGGCTGTTTGTGATGAAATGGTGTCTGCAGGTAGATTATTAAAAAATAAATGAAATCTAGACCTGTTTGATGAGACCAGCAGGGTGTTTCAGGACTGCTCTTTCTCTATAGGGACCGGCTTGTGCTTCACAACCCCAGCTGGAACTGTGGGAATTGATCTGTCATCTTTTGTCTTGGTAGCCCGAGGGATGCCATCCGGGCCCTGAGGAAGAGGCTGAATGGAAACAGGAACTACAGGGAGGTGATGCTCGCGCTGACAGTAAGTGCGTCTGCTGTGGCAGGAAGCTGCAGCCCTGCCTTTACATCACAACCAGCAGAAAATGGGGACACCCCCTCCGTCGCCTTCAGAGCTGGCACTGCACAGGTGTTTTCTTTTGCGCAGAGATTAAATGGCACGTGCAGGACAGCAGTGTGCAGGGGTGTTTCAGAACTTGTCTTGATACTGTTTCAGGGTAAACAGAGGTCCGTCGGGCATAATGGCCTGTTCTCATCACAGCTTTGCTCACCAGCTCTATTGGCGAATGTAGTTAATCATCTCCAACAACTGCACAGTGATGTTGTGTGATTTGTCCTGACTCATCAGTATTTGTTGATCCTACAAATCTGCACTATCGCCTGACGCCTGCAGGCCATATAACTGCCCTGCATTCACTGCTAGTTTATTTTCCTTCATTCATACTTTGTTTTACAGACTCCTTTTTTAAGACTACAGAACTGATTTTTGCATACTTGTACTAGTTACAGTTCTCTGATTGTCAGTATTCCCTATCAAAACACAAACTGCAGTTTATGAACAGCTGTACTCCTTATAACTCACTCATGTGACTTAGTTCAAATGTTAACATACCAAAAGCACAAAGCTATCGCACATTTTCTTGATAAGTGGGGCATGTTGGTTCCTTTCTGTGTTTTTCTTTCTTGATTTTCTCATGGCTTGATATTCAAGGGGTTATATCACCTCTCGCTCATCAGGTGGTCTAGTGCTTATGCAACAAAGTTATTGGAGTGTATCTCAGTAGATGATGCTTCAATCGAAATAATGCCAATATCAATTAATCATTATCCAGGATTACACAACTTAATTTTTCTAAAAACATACATGTATAAAGAAAGGGACTTGTTTCCTTTGTAATTTAGTATATGATTTTAATAGCCTTTGTGAAAGGCTTCCTCTTAACTCTTAAGAGAAGGATTTTTGGTACGTGTCATCACATGATTGTTGCTTGAAAGCAGACATTCTCAATATGAGCTGGTTTAGAGGATTGGCAGAGCTACAGCTAGTTCCCCAGAAGTGGCTAGGAAGAGCTCTCTGACTGTTTTGTTGGATAGTTTAGCCTGGAGTCCTTCAGACATCAGCTAGAAAGAATCAGACCATATTTAGGATTCTACTTCTGTCTTGTGTGAATGCCTGTGCATTTGATGTCTTGAATGGCTCTGTGCATTATATCCTTTGAATGTTCCTTTGCAGCCTTTTCGGTGGCATTGACGGAATAGATAGCATGATGACCAGCATACAACAGGTTGAGCAAAAAGTAGCTAAATACCAGGGAATTGCGGAAGAATAAACTGCTCTGTTTAAATTGTTTGAGTTTCTGTTTCTCTCTGCCTCTGCAAGTTGCACAGCAGCTTTCTTTGTGCAGTCACTTCCTTTGCACATTGTCTGTGCATCTTCTGCTGAAATCATGTGGATCTAATTTGTTCCTGCAAATGAATTCTGTGCTAAATGAATGGCCTTCTGTTTGCACACAGTCTTGACTGATTAGCATTGCTCTCCCTACTGTAACAGGAGGCCAGATTGCGTAAGCTTGACTGGAGTTGTCAGGGCTCATTAAGGAGGTTATGTTCTTAATATTTTTTTCATTGCCTGTTTGTAAATATTATCATTCTGGTTTGCACTTGGTTGCTAAGAGCTTTGTGTACTTCAGATAGCAGGTCCCTGTTTTACTGCTGGAGAAAAATTCAGGTCTTATTAATGCCAAAGTCAACTGTTCTCTGTTAGACATGATAACAATCTGGAGGGCAGTCAATTTACTGATCTGAGCACTTTTAGAAGCTGCATACAGATAGTCTTGTGCAAGTGATTCCATTTTAAATCCCTTAACTACAATCCAATCTTGTCTTGGGTAAAACCCGTCGCTGTTGTGAAACCTGTAATTCCATTTCTGATGTGTTCACTTCTGTCTGTTCTTGCAGGTCCTGGAAACGTGTGTGAAGAATTGTGGCCATCGTTTTCATGTTCTGGTAGCCAACCGGGATTTCATTGATGGAGTCCTGGTTAAAATCATCTCCCCTAAAAGCAATCCTCCGACTATAGTGCAGGACAAAGTGCTGGCCTTGATTCAGGTACAGAACGTTGCCAGTTTAAATGTTAAAATACCTTTCACTGTGTGCAAAGTCCTTGTCAAGAAGCATCTTACTTTGCTGCGTTTAACTTCATATGTCATCCTTTCACCTGAGGAGATGGATGGATAATAGGCTCTTTTCAGCAGTACAACATCATCAGTTAAGACTCCATCTGCATCTGCTGCATTCTCACACTGCCTAATAACTCCAGTCACCCAATACTGCCACACACACATGCACAGTCTGAGGATCTGTTCAACGCCTCCACTGTCAGTAATGTCAAGTATGTCCGGTTGTGCTGCCACTCACTTGGGAGTTGTGTGGGAGGAAGAAAGGCAGTGGTCTCACCCTCTTGGTCTGAGTGGAGGGGAACTGTGATGTTGATGCGTCGATGAAGGCAGTAGGCCTAGGTGATCATTTACTGTTCATACTGTAGAGTGTTGCTGCTCGGATCACAGTGGAGTTAAAAGATGGCCGTGTGCACTTGAAGGACCAGGGTGTGGGTTAGATGGCTTGTGGACTGCAGGTGTCACGATGTGTTTGTTTTGAGAATGTGTAACAGGTAAGAATTCTGGCTTAGCTCTGTTCAGAAAGAGCATTGTGATGCAGGATATCTGTAGCTTTGTGGCTGGAGTTGCCATCATCAGTGTGCTTTATCTCTTGCGGACTGCAGCCAGGAGCACTGTGATCGTCTCTGATTACTGGGACTAGCTCAGGTGACAGGTGTGCTTCTGTGCTGGAAACTATAGGAAATTCTCAAGAACTCTGAGACTACTCAGACTACTGAATCCAGGACATATGACGATATACTGTAGATATTTTTAAAAAGTTTAATAAAATCATTAAATGAATAAAAATTTTTTTTTGTATTGATGTTATGCACAGCTTTGAGTTCTAATTAAAATCTTTCTTTTGTTAAACGCAGGCTCAGTTTTCCCACAAATATCCCCAGAAACCTCCAGAAAATGCTATTAATTCAGGAAGAGAAAGTCTGGCAACAGATGTGAAAGACTCTCAATGGGCATTTTTTATAATTTAATGTTTTTTCTCAATGGAGTACTAGTTAAAGGTGTAACATTCTACAGAAAAAGGTACCGTCTGATGCACTTGACATTTAAAGGCTGTTAGGTCATGTTTGTGTCTGTTTTTAAATTTTATCATGCCATACTTTGTGTTCTCTTTGTTTTGTGGTATTTTTCTGTCCAAATCCCAAAATCTGGCTATGCATCAGCTCCCTCAAAACTCTCCTTCTCACTGGCACTCCCCATCTGAAACTGTTCACATGTAGTCGAGGGAAGTGTGTGTGCGTGGCCGGCCTTCCTCTGGCTGAATTCCACATGACAATAGAGCAGCCTCTTCCAAGTCCACCGTCACAAGTTCAGATCTCCAGATCTGGGCTCTTCATCTGGGACAGAGACATTCCCCTTTAACAGGTGTCCCCATGCAAGCCTGGGCTGATGCCTTCAGGAGCAGTCCAGAGCTGACAGCGTTCTCTGTCTGCGCAGGCCTGGGCTGATGCCTTCAGGAGCAGTCCGGACCTGACGGGAGTGGTCCATATTTACGAGGAGCTGAAGAGGAAAGGGATTGAGTTTCCCATGGCTGACCTGGACGCTCTCTCTCCCATCCACACGCCGCAGCGGGTGAGACACACCCTCCTCTTCACTGGCACTTCAGTGTCTTTACTTAGGAGTCAGACATCGGCATCTTACAGATTCAAATCTGCTGCAAGTAAAGATTATCCTCTTTAACCCCTATACTTGCATAAAGAGTTTGTAACCATAGATTTTATTGGTGTATTTCTGAAATATTGTGTAATAAACCGGGTTGGACCAGAAGAGCTTGTTCAGCTCCATAGTCTAGAATCTGCAAACAGACTTTTGCAAGAGAAACAATAAATGTTCTTGCTCTCTTGTTTGCCTTTTAAAAAAGTATTTTGTAACCGTGATCGCTGTCATTGTTGGAACGCACGTACAACAACTTCCTTGCAGGACCATAACGTGTTGTAATGCACGTTGCACTGAGCTTCCAGAGTGTGATTTCACAAGCCCTGTCCATTCAAGCCCTGTGCTTCTGGTGGACATGTGATGACTCGAGCTGTACCAGTACAGCAAAAAATACACTCACACTTTGCAGTAGATTTCAGCATGTTCACATGATCACAACAGAACTGATGATATTCACAAACTTCTACATGCATGGCTTCATTGTGGAGCAAAAAATAAAACTAGGCATTGCTTATTCTGCATTCAATAATAATAACAGATACTAAGAGAATTATAAATGAGCTTAACTCAAGAGATGTGAAACACAGTCGAAGTTTTTGATGTCTGTCCTGTTTGGCCCGAGCATTTCGGTCAAGGTAACCCGTGTCTTTTAATTTAAAGTTGTGCGCTTTGCAGAGTGTGCCTGAGGTGGACCCTGCCACTCACATGCACAAGGCTCAGTCCCAGCCGCGCGCGGGCAGCGCCCCGCCTTTCTCCGGCACCCTGCCCCCCAGCTACTCCTCGCCGCAGGTCCCCAGCCTGCAGGTGTCGGGGCCCATCACTGCCAACTCCGAACAGGTACGCCCCTTCCTCGTACCGCTGCACGGGGGCAGCTGAATGGGAAGCACAAGTCCCGTCTTATCCCTGTAACTTTCTACACTGAGACTGAGTGACTCGGGACTATTATCTCAGTCTAACCATCTCAGAATCTGTCTTTCTGCACATCTCCTCCTCCTTCTGTCCATCTGTCACCCCCTCTGTCTTTCTGTCTAGTTTGTCTTCCAAACCGACTTGCTCTGCCGGCTGTCGTGTCCAATGCCAAGAGATCTCTGTGACGGAGGTCCTGTTGGTCTCTTGTCAACATCTGCTTCACTTGGGTGGGGAGGCAGCAATAAGTTATTGATCCTGCTGATGCTGTGTTTTATTTTATTTATGCTGTGTTGCTGTGTTTTATTTTACAAAAACACAGTTAAGGCAAAATTGCCATCATTAAAATGTTGAAAGGCTTGCTTCAGTGCCTGGGTTTTATGTTTATACCACATGTGTGATTCTGAGGATTCTGGCACCATAGGTTAAAAGAAGCGATAGGTTCACACATTTTCTAGACAATGTGCTTCTATGGAGTGTAATGGAGGATTGCAAGAGTGATCTCCCTGCTGCATTTCTCTTCAAAGTGTGGTTCTGTGCTCCTGTTCAGATTGCCCGACTGCGCAGCGAGCTGGATATCGTACGTGGGAACACCAAAGTGATGTCAGAGATGCTGACGGAGATGGTGCCCGGACAGGAGGACCCCTCAGACCACGAGCTCCTCCAGGTCAGAAGAAAGATTTCCTCTGAACAATTTCAAGATGTTGATACAGCTAAGTCCACCAGAGGGCGCTGTCTGATACAGCAGCTGATCAGTGATGGAAGCCACAGAAGGTATCAGACTGATTCTGCTGTCATTCAGAGCCCCTTAACACAAAAAATAAAATCCTAGGAGCCATGTTATTTTTTCTTAATTGTATTTATCAACTCTAATGAAGGGAAACAGCTGGTCATAGCATTTTTAAGGCTCGTGGATGAATGATTGGAGCCCTGCTTTAATGCACAAAAGGAGTACGTTGGACATGCCTTAGACAGTAGAGGTCATGCCCTACACTCTGGAATCCCTCACTGCCACAATCCTTGAGCCAGCACTGGGCGAATGTGAAGGCTGCCATCAGCCAGGTCGGGCGTTGGGGCCAGTTGTGTACCCCTGCAGGGCGTTGGGGTCAGATGTGTGCCCCTGCAGGGCGTTGGGGTCAGATGTGTGCCCCTGCGAGGCATTGGGGTCAGATGTGTGCCCCTGCGGGGCATTGGGGTCAGATGTGTGCCCCTGCGAGGCATTGGGGTCAGATGTGTGCCCCTGCGGGGCATTGGGGTCAGATGTGTGCCCCTGCGGGGCGTTGGGGTCAGATGTGTGCCCCTGCGGGGCGTTGGGGTCAGATGTGTGCCCCTGTGGGGCGTTGGGGTCAGATGTGTGCCCCTGTGGGACGTTGGGGTCAGATGTGTGCCCCTGTGGGGTGCTGCAGAAGAGTGGGTGTGGTGTAGGAGGTGCCACGCGAGTCCCCTGTAACTCCTGCCCCTCATCTCTCCCTCCCAGGAGCTGAACCGCACATGTCGCGCCATGCAGCAGCGGATCGTGGAGCTCATCTCCCGCGTCTCCAACGAGGAGGTGACCGAGGAGCTGCTGCACGTCAACGACGACCTCAACAACATCTTCCTGCGATACGAACGGTGCGTGCTGCAGCCAGGCCCCCCCTCTCTTTCTGCGTCCCGCCTCCGGGACTCTGGGAGGGAGCTGCGTGTGGGTGCAGCAGGCTGGGCTGTAGAACCTCACTTCATCTGAGACAAAGCCACTTGACCCACCCTGCTCTTCCATTATTTTTACTGCTCCACACAAACCTCAGGTTTTTGCAGAAGATGTGCACGTTGCCACCTGCACGGTGGCCGTGGCTGCTCGTGTCCCTGTGCATGCTGCTGGCGAGGCTGGGTGTCGGAGCGACGGGTCCCGTCAGGTGTCCTGTGACGTGTGTGGGTCTCCTGTTCTTTTGGAACAAGTGATAGGCTTACTCCATGCTGAAAAGAGAAGAGAGGAAACGTTTCTAACCCTGACCCTTTTCTTTTGACAGGTATGAAAGGTATCGGTCTGGCCGAGCGGCTCAGGGCGCCAACAATGGGGTGAGTGAGAAGCAGCGTGTCGGGGTGACAGACCCCTGTGGAGGCGGGGAACTTTAACACCATGACAGACCCGGGAGTTTGCTTCAGATGACCAGCTTCACTTCTGTCTTGCTTTCAGTTAATCCAGAGACCCTCTTTCCCTCGCCTGGAAGGGCTGGTGTGTCTGCATGTTTGCAGTCCAGCTGGACTCACAATAACCTCACTCAGCATTAATGAATCCGAATTAATGATTGGCTTGATGGAACCAGTTGAACAGCCTTGCCTAGATCTTCAGGTACTGGTGCCTTAAAGAGACTGCAGACCATCCAGCTCTCCAGGACCAGAATTTGGGACTCCTGATTTCTGACTGGCTGTGTAGTAGTTGCTATATATATTTGTGCAAAATATATTTTTTAATATATGTAATTTTTACTGTATTTGATCCGTATTAGTGGATTTCTGCATAAAAGCAAATTTTAAGGATATTTTTGGATGTATAGCTCAAATTTTAAATAGAATCTTCAGCCAAGCATGGGTACAATTTCTTTTGTATTTGTTTTCAGTCATGCATGCCTTTTGATAAACCTAGGACATAGTTAGGACACAGCACATATATTATTTACATTTTTCTGTTTTTTTTGTTTTTCATTATGGCTAGCTGAGGCAGGCAAGTATGAAAGAGACACGCTTGTATTTAATTCTTTAATTAAGAACGGTCACATGGGAGAATGTCGAAACATGACTGGTAACATATGGCCGTCATTTTCCATCTCATTTCTGGACCATATGGCATGTTTTGACTCGTATCCTGAACAACAGCACTAACAGTAGGAGCCCCCCTCCCTGTCCAGTGCGAGGATGCTGCCCCTCCCTCCCCTGCTCCACTCTCAGCCCTGCAGTAGACGCCATTACCCACCCGCAGCTCTTTAACTCCTCCTCCACGTACACGCAGCCGCTGGGCTCCCTGCACCGAATCTGGCTTCAGGTCTCTTTCCTGACCGTAGAAGGGCTTTTGGAGCTGTGGTGCACTACTGCACTGATGTCTCATCGGAGAAACTCGCCCTTTCCTCACCCCCATGATCCCTTGAAAGGAAGCCAGCAGTGTGACTGGCTGCACTGGACCCCAGCTGCTTTGTGTGTGCTGGTGTCCCAGCTGCGCACGCGCTCTCGGGAGGAGAGTGCTGCTCCTGTAGTGCTGGCAGAAGTGCTGGTGTTGCTAGTGGTGATGGTACAGTAGGTGCAGTAGTGCCAGTATGAAGTAGAAGTATTACAGGCAAGGTTTTGATGGATCTTGTCAACAACACGATTGTGTAACAAACTCCTTGTAGTCCCTGGGGTTCGATGAAGGCTTCTGTTTTGTTTAGTTCATGCAGGGAGCCTTACGGCTTTAGACAGCAGTAGCCTCTGTCCTGTATGTGGGAAAAACTCCAGCAAAGATGAGCGCAGTCTGATGTCATGCTCTCTATTCCTATGGGACTGTGGTGCCACAATATACATTATGACTGTATGTTTGATTCTAGTCTGTCTGCTGTTCAGAAAAAATATATATCTAGAAAAAGGCTCAATCTGCGATGGTTTTTAGAATACCTTGAATCCTAAAACATTCTTCTAGGGTGGGCACAGTGTTGGAAATCTTTGAAATGACAAGAAATTGGGATTTGCTGATCCAGTCAGTCTTCCACCATCATATTGGGTCCTTAGATGACAGCCTTTTCGCTTTAACCCACAGTGTTGATGGGTAAGAAGTAGTGTTTGTCCTGCAGCAGTTTGTAAGTACACCCATAGTTCTTGTACAGACAACTCCAGGGATTTAGGGTTGATTGGTTTTTGTAGTATTTTCCCAACCATCGGGAGCCATTTCATTATTCCCTAGATTCACAAAGTTTTAACTCATGAGTTGCTTTAAGATTTTGTTCTTCCAAACAATTTTCTGTATTTAATTTTGATACTAAACAATTCTAAGAGTGCTGTGAACAAAAACATACTCCGGTGCTCCTCACAAGGGCAGGAAAAACACCATGACCCATGGTGAATATTACCATGTCGATTATCAAAGCCTGAAAAGTAAAAAGCCAAAATCTTTGAAGGACTCATTAGTGAACCTGCTGTGAGCCTGGCCTCTGGGCGGGACATGATCATCCTGGTCTCATTGTGACTCTCTTGTCTGTCTGTCCGTTGATCCCCCCCCCCCCCCACAGGTCCTCAGTGAAGTGACCGAGGACAACCTGATCGACCTAGGACCGGGGTCGCCCGCTGTGGTCAGTCCCATGGTCACTGCTGCTGCCCCAGCCTGCCAGCCTTCCCCTGCCCTCGTCTCCACACCCACCTCCCTGTCCACACAGCTCGCGGGGCTCGGTGAGTTCTGCCCCCTTTGCTTGTCTTTCTTTATTAAATGGGGAAGAGTGGGTCACCTTTGACCCGGAAGCACAAGAAGGCCCATCCAACCTACCCCTTGTTGACAAGGAGGCACCCACCTCATGACAGAGACCCCTAGTGTTCACGCTGGAGACTGCAGGGATGAACCTGGTGCTCCAAAATAAAATATATAGATCTTTAAACAGTGTGAATACATCTCATATGTAGTGTGAAGGATTTCTAAATACTCAGGTCTGCTGTGCTGTATTGATGTGTGGTGTGTCGTATTGTAGTCACTGTTTCCACCTCATGCTCCCCAGACATCGGTACGGACAGTGTGTCTGGCGCCCTGAGCTCGCTTCCCACCTGTAACCCGCATGATGAGTTTGACATGTTTGCACAGACGCGCACCAGCTCCCTGGCGGATCAGCGCAAAAAGTAAGTGGTACCATTCCATGTGCTTTCAAAACCCACGAGCAAGACCAGGCTTAAATCTTGCATATCTGTATACAGCAGCTGCAGTTTGGCAGGGTAATTTCTGTTCATGCCATGAGCTCTTGTTAAAATATTAGGAATCCATTCTTGCGGTGGTTATTAATTATGAGTGATGCAGTTATATAATTGATTTTTCTTTCATATCCCCTTCAATCTTGGCACTTTGTTTTCTTAGTCGGACTAGGTAGTGGGATGTGATGCGGGGTGCACTCAATATGAGGTAGGAATGTATATTTTCAAAAGCATATGTAGTGATCCTACAAACTTTTGTCATTGAAGATGAAGACTAAACCATGTCTTCTGTAGACATTCAGCTGCTCTATTTAATCCATCTATTAGTTTTCTAACCCACTCGAACACAGGGAGAACATGCGAACTCCATGCAGATAGAGCCCCAGGTCCAGAATTGATCCCAGCTGCAATAGTAACCACTGCGCCACCACGCCGCCCCCTCTATTTAATCATAAATTACAACATACCCCTTCCTTGGTGTGGTAATAAGGCCAGAGGAAAGACTTATTCAGCATCTTTCTGTTCTTAGTGTAAAGTATGAAGACCCCCAAGCGCTGGGCAGCCTAGCTTCTGCTCTGGATGTCAGACAGCAGAACACAGGAGGGGTGAGTACACCAAGACACGCAGCACGCTGGGAACTGTAGTTTCTCTACCCCCTCCTCCCATGTTGATAGTGAGTGTGGTGCTGTGCTGTAGGACCAGCAGCCTGAATGCTGCGCTGAGTCATAGTGTCCCTTTCAGTGCTGGATGTGTCTCTCTGCATGGACTGCTTTTGCAGTGTGCCGCTGACTTCCGCTCCAAACTGAAAGACACTCGAGCTCCGACTAACCTTTCCTCGTGGCTGCGGCCTTGAACTTGGCAGACACAGCTTGCAGGTTGTGTGGATGCAAAGGTCTTTGACTTGAGTTGAGGAAACGATGATATCGTGAAAGACATCAAGGCAGCATGGGCAGTGCTCTGTGATGAGTTCGTTCACATCCTCTGAAGACGGTCTGCGCTAGCCTGCAGCATGAGTGGATCTTTGCTCTTCCCTGCCCTCCTGGGAGTGTTTTTTCAGCCTCCGACACTGCTGCCCCAGAGGCTCGTGATATTGCAGTAATGTGCCCTGTGGACAGTCTTTCTCTCTCCAAGACAAAGTGCTGTTTCTATCAGAAGCCTTCCTTCCTATCGCGGTGCAGGGTGTGGCAATAACAGCAATGCACATAAAATTCATATATATGTTTGCTTTTTTAATTATCATAGATGAAATTAGTGGTTTCATTATCTGGCAGATTATAATTTGATTTAAAGCCGTAGATAAGGGTAGAAGGTATGACGAAACATCAGTGTAATGTACAAACAACTATTTAAAATAGTTGCCGAATGAGCTGTCTACCCACGATATGGTATATAAGAGCTCTGCCACTTTGCAGAAGGTGTAGGGTGACAATTAGTGCAGCTGTAGGTTTAAAATCACAGCTTTTATTTCTGGAGTGAAACACTCCAGAAACGTTCCTCTCATTGAAGGTGAACTGTGCTCTCAAACGCGGCTGATTAAACTGAACTATGCAGAGCAAATATCCAGCTGAACCGCGCAACCTGCCAGTGTGTCGCTGAACCTTGACTCTCATCGGAAGGTGCTGCAGATTGCCTGTGTACACGCTGAGGGTAGACAGAAGGTTGCCAACTTCCTCCTCTGGGCACAGAGGCGGCGCACTGATGGGCACTTTGCCACGGGCAAACAGCAGGCATCAGAAACAAGCACATGTCAGTGCAGTCCCACCAAATTCAGGTTTCAGCTATTTTTAACTTGTCATTGTAGTCGCATCTGGCAAGCGTCCTGTCTGTTGTATGCGTATTTAGCTGACAGAGACAAGGAGCATTGCAGAGTTTCCATGGACTCCTCAGAAGAGAGAGAGAAACTGGATAAGAGCCCCCCTGAGCTCTGAAGAGCTGCGAGGTTAAGGCAGATCAGACAGGAGACTAGTTTGACATGCACGTTTGATTTTGTTGATGAGTTTCTGCCTCTGTTTTTCTCTCCACCTTTTGTTTGTCTCTCTTTGGTGTTTGGTGTTTATTTTATTTTTGTACTTCTTGGGCTGTTCTTTTTCTTGCTATTTTATATAAGGCATTTTCTGTTGTTGATTCAGCTGAGGTTAAAAGGTGGTAACCCAGACATGGAACCAATAGACAGCTGGCTTATTACCCAAGGAATGGTGAGGATTTCACCAGCACCACTGTCCCTCAGTGTCCCCGCTGACATTCCCCACAGACACTGTCTCCCCTGTGCCCCCCAGCCCCCTTGTCCCACTAAACCTGTCCCCTCAGACAGTAAAAGGGAGAGCTTTTGTTGATGCCCCTTTCTCTTCTTACTCAAACGATTTAATTCTAAGCCCCGAAGTGTCTCAGTGGGGTTTGGTTTGGTGTTGGCAAAGAAGATGCAATGCCAACGTCTGCCAGACCTGACAGCGGACAAAATATTTCACTTTTGAATCATCATTTCGGTTCGAATGTCTTTTTCCGGGACGGGGGGGAGGACACAGCTCGATTTCGCCAGGGAAGGGTTTGGGAAGAATGCAAACCCTGGCGCGGGGGCTGAGTGCCGCAGCAGGGAGTGGGTGGAGAAACCCGGGCGAATTGTGGCCCAAGCTAGCCCTGACTCTGTGTCCGTCTCCGTGTCCCGCTGCGACACTCGAACCTTCCGAAGCAGAGCGGCCGACTGCCCAGTGTGTGCAGACCTGTTGTATTTTTAGCACATGCTGGATAACAGTGGCCCCCAGCTCCAGCTCTGCAGGGTGTGTCGGCCTGTTTGATCGTTCCTCAGTCCAGAACTTATCGTTTTCATGTTCCCTTCGCTTCAAGAGTGAACACTGTCATACACCAATCTGTACCCGAGGGGATGGATGATGACAAGTTGCCCTAGTGATCTCCTTTTTCTGTATTTATTTCATTTTTTGAGTAACTACTATTTTTTATTAAAATAAGCAGTATTGGATATCTAAGAGAATCGTTGCATTTCTTGATTTTATATTTGAAGGCAGTTGTGCAGTGCAAACACTAATAAGGTTGGCAGCTCACTGAAATCCAGCCCCTCCACCCTCACCGCTGGGCTCTGCAGACACATTTACTCCCTGCAGGACACCGGGAGCTGGAGCGTTGATTGATCAGAGCAGTGTAAATGAGTGAATTTACAGTCGCAGGATGACTCCCCTGTGCTCCGTCCCTTTTACTGTTGTGAACCATGCCACGTCATTCCAACAGCCATTTTTGTTTTTAGAAAAATGAAAGCATAGGCTTGTTCCTGCTGGGAGGCTTGTGTTTTCATGAAATGCAGTTCATCATGAGTGTTTTCACCCAGGCCCTTCAGACCTCATGCTCAGTAACTCTTCTGATTCTCCTGCCACGCTGATAACAATCTAGAAACCTGAGCTTCTTTAACCACAAACACCTTTTTAATATCGTTTAAACTAGTATTTTTATTAACCCCTCTGAACTTAAAACCATAGATTGTAGAAGACTCTAACAAATTAACCATTTGGTAACGTAATCCTGATTGTTTGTAAGTTAATGTGAACTGTATGACTGAATAATACAGTAATTATCACTCTCCCTCAGCCATGTGTGGAAGAGGTATATTCCTAGCAATGAGGCAGAGAGCTCCCCAAGAGAGCAGACAATAGCCTGTCTTTTTTTCAGCAATTTGATATCTATTCCTCCTGCCATTCATTCATAATAGCATTTCTTGTTTCCAGTGCTATTCCTTTTCAGTGGCGTATCTAGATGCAGGCCCGCAGTTAAATAATGGGGCTGAGTCCTGAATCCTGATTCTGAACCTGGAATTTGTGGAGGCGTCTTCAGCCCAGCCCCGTCCGCTCCCCGCCCCCTTTTCTTAAGGAAGCCCCGCTTTCACTGCCCTCTGATTGATCGTTTGTGTTCCACTGGGAGTGATCGCCTACCTTCATTTGAGGATTCTCTCCATATCACTCGCAGGCATTAGAGTTCGTACTGTCCTGGGACTTCTCGTGACCCTATCTGAAACGACCTTGCTGCATTACGGGGAGAGTGTTAACCTGCTCAGATGGGAAGCACGGTCTCTTACTGGACTGGCCCAGTCCTCCGGGACAAAACTATTCACAGTGGGAAAGCTCCTTCAATCACTCAGCCATGTGACCGGTGTCTGTATGGCCTGGAACCTCCCTGAGCACTTTTGCTCCTGTCCCACTTAGCCTGTCCCTGTGGTTATTATTGTGCTGCTGCTATTAGCAGCATTGCAGCCAGCACATCTGAGGCTCCACCATCACAATCCCTCTGATCCCGAAAACAGAAGAGTGTCCCTGGGTGAAAAACAAGCACATCGGAGCTGGCTCGCATCCTGCGGCTCAGGCTGTCCGATACCACAACATCTGGCTAATTGGTGAGGGACTCCAAATGCACAACCTTGAAGGACATGACTTTGAGCAGAGCGATGCAAGCGCTAACCTCTCTGCATACAAAACCAAAGCGGGTCCTCTGCTCTGAGGGTGCATCTGCAGTGTTTCCATTGAGGATACATCATCCTGTCATTTTTAAGTGATGGCTTTACCCTTTGGGGAGCTTTGGTCTCCTCTGTCTGGACTTTCCCCGTTTCCTACAACAGAACAGATGCAAAGAGGGTGAGCGTGTGATTTTCTGCAGTGGCCCTCCTGGAGCTCGAGCTGTGCAGAGGCTGCGAAAGGAGGAGGTGTAGCTCCAGGGCAGCAGAAAGGCAACAGCAGTAGAGCTGCTCTTTCTGATTCTGGCGCCTTGTGCTCTCTGCGCTTTTGTGCAGGAATGAGTTAGCGCTCCCTCTGCCCTTGAGCGCCGTGCTTCACGATCGCCCTAGTGCTCTCCAGGCGCTGCGTGCTGCGCCAGCCCCGATATCTCACCACTGCTCGCATGACGTCATGGCGTGTCTTCTTGTCCCCGTGTCAGTGCTGAGTGTTGATGCGTGTGTTTTTGCCATTGTTTCCTTTTGAGTTTAATTTTTGGATTTGTTTTTTTCAATGCGAGTGTGTTTTTCTCAGATTTACGTTGAAGTTGTTTTTTTTTTGTTTGTTTCTGGGTGTATTTTACGGCTTTGCCCGCCTTGGTTTGTCCCTGGCTTTGCTCCATAGATTCCTGTTGCGCAGTCCTCTGTCATGGATGACATTGAGGAGTGGCTCTGTACTGACGTGGTGAGATTTCTTTACCTTGATTTCTTTCTCTCTGTCATCTGTTTTTTTGCAACCATTATCCTTTCGTTTAGTGTTAAAACATCGTTTTTGTTTTTAATTTTTTCCTGCCTGTTGGAAGATGACAAATCAGGAACTCTTTTCTGTTTCACAGTGTTAAAATCTGTTACAAACACAACTGAAATAACCAGCAGAGTCTGGTCACATATACTGCATCCGTCAAACAGACTAGTGTAAAAGGCAGTTGTGCTGACAATACCTGCCATAGAGAGCTTAATGTTTTATTTTATCCTTAGTCTGTAACTATTGTAAATCAAACATCAAAGCTGAGGAATGTTTGCACTCTTTATACATTTTTAGCCCTACTGTGTTTATGATAACTGTGTAGCTGAGTTATGGACCTGATCGAAAAGTCTGTAGTACTGTCCTAAGAAGCTGGGCGGTCTGGACAAGTTTATTTGAAAAATAGATTAGTCAGGCCATGTGATTTTTAGCATAACTCACAATCTCTCGCTTACGTTTCCCTACAGAAGACTTGATGTCATTACAAGTCTGTGTTTCGAGGCATTTCAAGCAATCCCAATAACAATGAAAATGACATGCAGGAAAAATTATAATGCATGACAAAGGTGCTCTCATGTATCCTTACTAAAGGACCAGGTGTTGGTTTCCATGCATTCTGAAGTTTCTGGACCTGGTTTACAGAGTAGAGAATGTCATGCAGCCAGTTTCAGAGGTGGCCATGATCCAATCCAAGTGCTTTCTCTCCAAATCTGCTTCTGGTGGAGCATTGATAACCAGTGGAAAAAAATGTTGTATAATCACAAACACTGGGCCTGAATAAAGGCTAGTTAAGCATTAAATGTGTGGTCAGTGATTTTTCCCCATAACAAATAAAGCAAATTCAGTTTGCAACATTTCGGAACACTGCAGGCATTGTTTTCCAATGGTATAGGTAGAATAAGAAGGATCTTCTGCCTTAACAAACTTCTAAAAGATGTGTTTACAGCAACATGTAGACCTTGCATGTCAGGTCTGTAGGCCAGCTCTAAATCTTTGGACAGCTTTCTTTTTTGGTGTGGAGAAACTAACCTGCTATGAAAACTGGGATTTCAAAACTTCTAGCCGAATTAATTCAGGTTCTAAAACAGAATTGCAAAAATATGATAAATGTCGTCGTAAACAGTGCAACGACATTTCCCCTGTGTTCTTACACTGACCCAGGTGAGACACTGCTGTTGTCCCCTTGAGGAAGTTATTTCACCCATATTGTTGCAGCAAAATACTCAGTTGTATAAATGGATGTAAGTATGAGCTCCTGAGGACAAAACTCATTATTTAAATTGAACTGTTGCCAGGAAGAACTTTTATAATGTTGGTGCATCTGCTGGTGAGTATGTTAAAATTAACACCAGTTGTCACAGCAAGACACAACCTAAAATCTGTTACAATTTATTAAATTTTTCCAATATTTTAGAACGAATTTGGGACATATTGATGTATTGTATAGGAAATTGGAGTGGAGTTAAAAGCATGTGTCCTGCTCTTTTAACTGGAGCTGATTTTAGCAAAACCAAGTAAAACCTGGATATAGAAGTTGGTGAGAAAATGGATAAAGCAGAAAACCTAGTCCCACCACTAAGAGGTAAATACTGTTTGGCCAACACAACAGTGAATGATATTAAAACTGAGATGGTGATGAATTAATGGCATAACAGGAGAGATTATGCTTAAGCTTTTAATCAAGGAGAATGGTGTTTTAGGGGGAGAGTTAAAACCTGTAAATTAAATCCTAGACCCTTTAAAATGAGCGTTAAGGAACGTCTGTGTCCGTTGGGAGTTCTCGGATCAGCGCCGCTGTATCCAGAGTTATCTCCCCTAGATCCAGGCATCTGTGTCTCATGTGTCGGGCCCAGAGGAACCGAGCTCCTGCTGGCTGGGTTGCCAGCTCTTTCAGGACCCGCCCTGCTCAGGTGCAGAGTGCTCTAGTCTGGGCGCTGCTGGGGGGGAGGGGCAGCGGGTACATCAGGGGCTGCCCAGTGACTCTGTCCCGTTTCTCTTTTCTCTCCTGATGGGCAGAAAGGAGATGAAGCAGACGAGGGAGTGACGAGTGAAGGTCAGCATCTTTATCTCAGGTCACCGAGAGCAGTGAGATCAGCTATACTGCAGCAGAGTGGCACACGAGCACATTAAATAATAATGCATTTTTTTAAATGGTGGTCTGTCCTTCTGTTGATTTTTATTTACACTTCATACCATTTTTCTATTTTTATGTTAGCATATTACAAATGCATGCTACAAAAGGAAGTTAGAAATCTAAAGATATGTTTGTCATTCTTTAGGGAATGGACAGTGGCTTGACTTTGCTCTCTTTTATTCACCTTCAGAGTTCGACAAGTTTTTAGAGGAGAGGGCCAAGGCAGCCGAGATGATTCCCAACCTGCCGTCGCCCCCTAGTGGTGACCCCGTTGCCCCCGCCACTGCACCCAGCGGCAGTCGGAAGAAAGCCGAGCGGTCAGAGGATGCCCTCTTCGCCTTGTAGATACTGTCTGCTAGTAACCGCCAGCCATGACACCTCACCAACCCACCCCTCTGCTCACTCTCCTGTGGCCCCATTTGCAAGCAGAGCTGATGGACAGAACCACCCCCCTTCCCCGTGACCTCTCCTGTCCAGGACGCTGTCATCTCCCCATCTCCCCTCTGCCTGTTCTTGAACCTGCAGCGCCTCCGGGCCAGGCTCTTATCTGGTTTCCTTGCCAACCAGAAAGCAGTACGCCTAACACTGTCCCAGGCGGATGATGAGATGATCCCTTCATCGCTACCCGTTAGCTGCTCCATCAGTCCCACTTTATCCAACAGTTTAAACTGACAAATTTGCAGCTGTCTTTCGCATTTCAGAAAAGAAAAATAGAACTGCAGAACCTGTCTTAATTTTTCTTGTTGTGCCTGTTGTCTGAGTCGGGCCTCCGAGCAGTCCTGGGAAGAGAGACCGAGGGATATTCAGGTGTCTTTCCTCCTTCAGAGTCCCTCAGTGAAAGATAACACCTGGCCAGTGTGTTTTCCAAAAATTAAAGGCATGAGGGTGGGTAGATTAGGTACCTGCAGTGATCGCTTCTGTGAGTTTTTTTAATGTTAGTTGCACCTAGTTCCTTGACCTTTTTTTTCAGTCTGAGTGAATAAGCCCCTGAAGAGAATAATTCATAATTATTATTGTGCCGTTATTATTTACATATGGAGACTTACCCCATGTTGAAGGTTTTCTAAGGTGATTCTGCTTTTGGTTTTGGTACGGTGTAGCCAGTGTATGTTTCCGTTAATTACTTTTCGAGTTTCTTTCCCTTCGTGTCTAAGACTGTATTGAGCAGGGCAGCTCTACGAAGAGAATGTGCGTCTGGAGGGTTTTATCCAGTGTCCTTCACATACAGCCTACCTGTCTGTTCTTGAACGGTGGAGACGGGCAGTGTTATTTCCCAGACACTGATTTGCTGTCATATGAATGAAACAGGACTTCAGTTAATCTGTGCACTACAAACCCCGCTGATGTGCAGCGGGGGAACCTTAAGGTTATAGAGAGTGGCCGTTACACGACCTTTTTGAAGGGCCCTGCTTGTGTGCAGCTGATTCCCCACCCCCTCGGCAGTCCCTCGGCCAGCGTGCTCTCACAGCTGGGTCTGATGTTGCTCAGGGCAACACAGGACTTTTCCCCAGGCAGGATTTTAAAAGGGAATGCAAAGCCGGTAGAGTGACCTTCGAATTCTCAGAACATGATTCTTGTTGTTATTTTTTCCTGTAAGGCGTATGAGGTCTTTCCTCGCTTTGTGTATATTTGTAAATACTGTAACTGTATTAGTAAATTCAGCTAACTGGAATGTACTTTGATCAGCATTAACCCACAGCAAATGCAGTTTGAGAAAAGCCATGGTACACAGGGCACCTACATCTCCAGCCTCAGTGTTTTAAATGCACTCTTAAATATTTAGCACAAGATTTGTTTTCACAGAGAAAAATAATTCTGAAGAGGAGCCAGGGCAGTTTCCTTTGTTTGACAACAGTTGTGTCAAAGCATCAGATATTTTATCTAATTGAGTTTGAAAGGGGTTTTGTTATATATTAGGGTCTAGCCTATTCCCATTAAATAGTCTTGTGGGATTTCTCGGTGTGAATTTTAAAGGGGACATTTGTATAAATGTGATTAATTATTTTTAAAAGAAAAATATTTTCCCTGTTTTGAAGCCTGTCAGTTGGCAGTGTTTCAGTAGACGTAGATGAGATTACACAACTACCATCTGTAATTCTTTCTGGACTCTTGACCTGCTATTTTTAAAGGTTTTGTGCAAAGTGGATTCATGTCAGTGGAAAGGACAAACCAGCCTGAGATGCTTTTAGATGGGAAAGCCAGGGAGATGTAAGCAGAGGCTTGGGGCGTGGTTTCTACACCAGGGTGAAGCAGAGAAATGACAGATTAACCATTCTGCAGAAGATTTAACAAAAAGTTTCAAAGGAGAGTATCTTTCTGTGCAGGACTGTGAAACCTAGGAAATGGGCAATAAGTGATAATGATGAGCTTTACCCTTCACTGCCTGAAAGCACACTTGCATCACTGCTGTGTCGACCATCCCTACTGTACTGTCTTCACTGAGTCAGAGTGCATTCTGACCTTTCACCTAGACTCAGTCCGTATGGAATATGTGGATTTACAAAGTATGGATATACCAGAGCTGGGAAATACTGATTAGATAACAGACTGATATTGTGCCGATGTACTTGGAAACCTTAAGAAATAGCATTAAAGCAGTGTGCTCTACTGTAGATGTTTATCCACAGAGTTAGATCTATTTGAGCATGAAATAAGAGACGATGCTAAAATAGATGTGCATTTCAGCTATTTATTAACGTGTGTTAATTGTAACAGAACTATTAAATTGGATAGTGGAAGATAAGCTATTGATGTACTGTATACATTTTAATATAAGAGAACACCGCAAAGCTGTCTTAGTTGGTGGTGTCACCAGTGTTTCTTGAACTGTGTCATAAATGACGTCTTTGAGGGAAAACAATTAAAAGTACTGAACAAAATGCCCTGTGTGTCCAATATCAAAACGTCCTCAGATGTAGTCCCTTACACAGTAACACATGGGTCTATCAGTGTATGAAAAGTAAAATATGTATTTTAGGAGAGGTATCTGAGTTTTGTGGTTCTAAGAGAAGAATGCTTAAATAGAGAAATTGTACATCAAGCTAAAAGCCTTAGAACTCAAAATGCGGATCAGGTGGTAAAAAAGCAATGAGATGAAAATGTCATTAAGCGATGATTTGAGGTGGGCTGTGGGTTTAGTGTAGATAATCATTACAGCTGTGCTAAACATAGCGAACAGTCTGTCTTTTTCACAGCTTTTTGGGCCATAACTCTTCAGTCATGGTATTGAAGAACAGGCGTTTTGCCATAGTGACTGTGGCTACTGTGGAGATGCAGCAGTAGTGCCACATGTAGCATGTAGGCTTGTAGCATTTGTAATAAATGAAAATCAGAAGCAGGAAAGAAATTAGTTCCTGGGCTGTTCATTCTTTTCCAACATGCTTCTTAACTTTGCAGACATGAATTTCTTGTACAGTGTATTGTAAATCCATTTTTGCTGAGATAAAAGATATAACACTATCAGAAAAGTTCCTAATTTTAACTTTTATTATAGAGAGCTCTATAAAAATCATTCTGGTTGCTTGCAGCTGAGACATTTATCTTTATATCTGTAATCACTTAGAACATTAGAAAATCTTTTAATAAGATTAATTTATTGTTTTTAATATTCTTTGCAAGTATCAGCATTAGGGAAAATGTTTTACAAGATTAAAAAGAAAGAAATGAAAGGTTCTTGTATTTGTGTTAAATGTGTATAACTCTTCATGTTTGTGTGCACTAGCTGGGTCGCACTCTTCCACAAAGTTTATTGGATCTAATTTTGTTTTGTTTTTTTTTTTATTTGAAAAAAGTAATGTACCTTAGCTTTTAACCTTGCAACAGAGTTGAGGAGCTGTGATATCTACAAGACTAAACTGACATATAGAAGTGTAACTGCTTATTTCCTTTTATTTGAGCCTAGTGGTCTGTGCTACGCAGTTTGAGCCTGGAGAGTGCGCTGATGTTCTGAGAAACTTCAAATCACTTTGGTTCTCCTTAAAATGTAATATCTGACATCTCTGGGCGTATTTTTGTCTATCAGTTTTTTAACAGAATTCATCATTTGCTGGTAAATGTTTGTGTTGCAGAGTTAACCAGTGGTGTTAAAAAGAGAAACAGCACAAGATTCCTGGGAGTTACGTACGTTTTGAGAAATTGATACACATCTTCGCAAATACAGTATGTCTTTTGACACGGAAGTTAACACATTGTGCTGATTTTGTTTAATGCACCTAATGATGTTCTGTGTAACTGAAAACAGTTCTGTGCCTGACGTCAGGGGGTAGAATCTTGGAAGTGAAAGTGGCTGGATGAAGGTCTTGACTCACCTGAAGGTGTCAGGTGCATTCTGGAAGCTGTTCTGCCTGCTTCCTGAGTTCTGCACCTGAGCTTACCCTTAGGGCAGCAGGGACCCAGAGAGAACAGTCTTGTCATGTGTGTGTAATGGCCTGTCCTTACTGCTGCTGTTACCGAAGTTTCGCGCTGTGCTGTACGAACTCTTGCATGTGTTAAACTCCAATAAAACACTACCAGTGTGATCTGTACATTCCGGTCTCTGTTGTTCTTGCTTGGAAATACTGTACCTGTGTAAGTGTAGGCTGGTGTTCCAATTACTGCATAACCTGAAGAACACATTTCCTATCACAATTCTAGGAATCTGAAACCTTAAAATAACTGTGAACCCATAAAATAGTGCCAATTAAATGTTAAATGTAAACTTTTATGTAAAACATCACAACTGACATTATATTGTACAGTAGAATTAGTACTTGAACAACCACAGCAAAATCTTTCAGCTTTAATTTGTGTTGAAATAGCTTAAATATTTATTAGGAATAAAGAACAGAAGGATTACTGAAAAACTTAGAAACTAAAAATGCAAACTGATCCTGGCCTTAATATTGCCTGACTATTGCATAGCTGCTTAGGTAGGAAGCTTTAACCCTTGTATGCTAACTTGGGTGAAGGAAGATCTTTTTTTACGTCCTTTTAAAACTTAGTTTTAATGAATCTTTGGAAAATGAGCCACTTAACCCTTGCAGAATTGCCAAATGTCCCTCTGAAAAAAACTTACATCTCAACCCAAATAAAAACGTCAGTGTGATCCCTGTAAAGCGAATTCCATTGCTGTTCCTCCTCTGATGAACTTGGTCAACACCAGTTAATAAAGCTTTGCTCCGTTAGGAAGAGGAGGACATTTCGAAAGGGTGGTCAGCATCGCTGCCCCACAGCTCTGGGCCCCCGCGTTCAATTCCAGACCCAAGGTGCTGTCTGTGTGGAGTCTGCATGTTCTCCCCGTGTTTGCATGAGTTTCCTCTAACAAACACTTTAAAACTTATTTAGAGCTGCCCTCCTTGTATTGAAAGTAAAAGTCTCCATACTCACTAAGACAAACAGCAAATATTTTTTTTTTGCAATCGATCTGTTCTGGGGAGTCCTTTCCTAGCGGGTGTTAAACCTCCTGTGCTAAAAGTTACCCCCCGGAAAAACTGGAAAACGAGCTGCGCCCGTCCAGCAAGGATTACGTGATGTAATCGCAGAGCCACAGCTGTGACGTCAGATCACCCCACACTGTGCGCCGCTTTTCATTGGTCGGGGCCGCTGGTTCTACAGGCGGGGCCGCCTCTGCGACTCCAACAAACTTGACTGCGCGCAGTCCCGCCTGCGGCCGCTCCCCATTGGCTGGCGGGGACACGCCCACAGGGGCTCGCCTGTGCGGCAGCCGCCGCTTGTGTCTCTGGGAAGCTGCTCCGCTCGCTGGCTGTGTGCTCATGGCCTGTTCAGGATGCGGCTTCGGTTAGCATGAATATCACCTGTCCACGTGGAAGTTGAGTCCATAGTTCTTAGTACACTCTGGGACCGTGCTGCCCTGCGACTGCCTGACCCGAGCAAATGAAGACTTTTATCACTGATTGTGAGCGAACAGATATTTTTTTTTGTAGTACATTTTAAAGGTACACAAACATAGCAGGGGTTTGATAAAAGGCTTAAACAATATATAATAATATCTGTAATTACATTAGTTTTATTGCTGATTAAGAATAGCTTTTGCCACAAGGCGTGCCAGATTAAAAACCCACTTCTTCCATACAAGGCAGAGACCCTATCCCACATGGCAGCCTGGTGCCGAGCTCAAGAATAGAGCCGCACTGCTGTTGGGCCCTGGGGCAGAGCTGGTTATCACACAGTCACCAAACTGAGCTGCTGATGCAGGAGACTCACTAAACCCTGACTAAACCCCCTCAGGCACTGCAGTGTGATCCAGCACACAGACCCTGCTCAGTGACTCCCACTCTGTTCCTGCAACAGGTCTCTCAGGCCGCTCCTGCCCTGAGCTCACCACAGTCATCAATGACCCACCCCCTGAGCCTCAGGGTCCCGGGCGAGCGGGAGAGGAGAGCCCAGCCATCACACTGCACTCCCAGGGGAAGGGCCGGGCAGCTGCGAGTGAGAGAGGTCAGAGGGTGTCTGTAGAAGCAGAAAAACTATGAAAAGGCAGAAAGCAGAATAAAATGAGGTACCAGATCTGTAAAGAAATATTCCCAGTTATTATGCATGAGGCTGGACCGGTGAGAAGAGATACAGCTGTTTTTCGGGGGGGCAGGTGAGAAACACACCCCCCTCTCCTGGCCAGACCGCACATGGCCGCTGTTCTGCCGCTGATTGGCCGGGAGCGCCGTCAGTCCGCGGTCGTCACGGAGCTGCGGGGCGGTGCGTCTGGGGCTTCCCAGCCAGCAGGCTAGGGTGTCGCTCCGCTCAGTGTTTGGACAAGTTTACCGTGAGCGCTCAGCATGGAGGAGCAGGAGAGCAGCGAGTAGACAGACGCATCAGTCACAAAGTTTGATTTCACTCTTTACTGCCGTCTCTGGGGGGCTCCCCCCCCCCCTCCAGACGGGACTTTTCTGTGTTTATTTTTTATGTTGTATTTTAATGGAAACTTCCACGTGATAACTCGGGATAACTGCGAATACACTTGTTAAAAAGAAACAACCGAAAATGAGCGGCCTGCCCTTTGACGACCCGTCGCTGGACCACCTGGACCCCAGCCTGTCTCTTCATGAGCCCAGTGAGATCGACACCGCGCTGCTCAGCGACATCGACGGTAAGCCCGCAGGCGTGCGGACCCGAGCCGGACCCGAGCCGGACCCCGGCTGCAGCCTCGCACGACTGTCAGTGCCGGGACTGCTGCTCGGGCACCGCGCCTGTCCTGTCGGCGCAGCTGTGGTCAGTCTGGCTGGCAGTGGGGTCCGCAGCGACATGTCCCCCTGCGCGCACAGCAGCCCAGAGACCCCCCTCTGCCTCGGGCCGTGGGGCGCTTTCGGACAGACGAGCTCAGGGCCCGCGGGGTGCCGGGCGCAGGGAGGCGGGTTATTGGGGTATCTCAGTGCGGGGGTCCAGCCCCCCAAAGCGTCCGGAGCAGGGCTGCTCTCTGCTCTCGAGCGCCCCGCCCCCCCCTGGCTGCTGCGCGTGGCGTCACGCGGGGGTTACTCTCGTGCATTCCCCCGCCCGGAGTTCACCCGCGTGTTTCTCTCACCCAGGGCCGGGGGAGACACTGAACGATTTGCACCGCTTTCATTACAAAGCCGCGGTCTCCCGGGGGGGGCTTCCTGCAGGGGCCGGTCATCGAGCCTGCAGGGGGGACCCTGTCCGCTGAACACGGCCCGGGGCACGCTCCCGCGGTGTTCAGGAGACCGCCTTTCTTAAACGATTCCTTCTCGGTCCCGCTGTCGCGTTACAGGGCGATTGTTCTTATTCTCCCCCTGGTGACGCGACCTGCGTGGGAGAAGCTGCTTCGTCGCCGTGTTTCTGTCGGGGGGTGTGCATGACCGCGAGTAACCCCGCCGCCTGAGCAGACGCACACGCTGCCCGATAGTAACCCCGGTCGTTCACCCTGCAGCCCGGGACACCGTGGGCTCAGACACGCTGGCTCTCTCGCCGTGTCCCGGGGGCAGGCCCGCATAGCCAGGCGCCCAGCCCGCGTCCCATTGGCTGCGAGCGATCACCTCATACCAAAACACGGCTCGCACCGCCCGGCCCCCCGCGGGCGTGAGGGAGGCGTGTCCGACGGGAGCTGTGCTCCTCTGTGGGCTTGACGGCCCGGCCCGTGCGGGGAGGACGTTCAGCTCCCTCTGGACACGGGGATGCGCGCAGCTCTTGAGGAGTTTGTGATTTCGCAGCTGAGCAGACAGCTTTCACACTGGCTGGCAGTATGGACTGCACTTTAGAAGGTAAATGTTAATGTTCCTGTGGCTCTCTGTCTGTTTCCAGCGCACCTGTGTGCTGCATCTCGCGGTCTCTTGCTGGAATTAGCTTGTTCTTGGGAAGCCTCTGTGTGGACAGACGTATGTCATCTTTCCTTCACACCTACAATACTGGCTGAAAGACGGTGCTGTGTCCTGGACAGCACCAGCACTTTTGCTGAGCTTGGAAACTGCAGTGAACCCAGTCGTACACGAGACTCCGTAGCTGTTGTGATCCGTTTCGTGGTTTTCCAGCTGCAGGGTCAGGTATGACCTGATAAGAGGTGTGCTGGGCCTTTCAGAGTGTAGCTCCAGCAGGGAGCTGTGCCAGCATGCGCAGGCTGCAAAGGAACAGGTAAGGGTTTATTCCAGGCTGAGAGGACAGAGCAGAAACACAACGTTTCGTCAGGCGTGTGGCTCCACAGCCAAACGTTGTGTCTCTTTTCCTTTCAGTGCGGAATAAACCTTTACCCGTTCCTTTCAGGCGGTATTTGCTGAAGTGACAAGTGGCAGCCTCCCGGTTCCTGATGACCTGCGGCACATGAAGCCGAAGTCTCTGGGCTGCTGTGTGCAGGAGGTTTCTGTCGTGAGCTCACTGGCTGTCTGCTGTTCCTGCTCATGCTAGAACACTGTTCGGGTACTCTTTGGAGCTGAATGCTGCCTGAAGCCATTCTATGTTTGTAAATAAGAGCTGCTGTTCTTGCTGAACGTGTTCGGTACTTGAATTAGCTCAGGCAGGGGTCCTGCCCTGATCCTGGGCTCTAGCAGTTGCCCTAAATCACCTGTGTCCTAAAGGTCAGCGACACTAGGAGAGCCATCGATCCAATAAGCAGAGTGCTCTGTGATGTTTGATGCAGAGGATGTTGAAATACCTGAGCGAATCACCTGCTCAGGCAGTCAGTGAAGTGAAGCTGATCTTGCCAGTGTTGGGGCAGACCTGGGTGGGACCAGGCCGGCGCCGGAGGTGCGGAGGAGCCGAGAGAGACTCCTGTCTGCAGAGCGGCACTGGGCCCCTGCTGTCCGGGCTGGTGGTGCACCACCCGTTAACCGTTCAGACTAAACTCGCAGCTAATCAGATTAGTCATTCGCGCAGTTGCCCTGTGAAAGTGGCGCCATCGCGTTCATCACGGTGACCAGACTGGCCGCAGGGCTCTGCCTTAACGAGCTCTGTTATCACCCCTGTAGCTTGTTAGTGGTGTTGTAAAGACACCCAGGGTGCACAGTCAAAAGGTTCCAGTGCCATTAAAATAGCCATCTTCAGATTGGAGAGCAAGATTAAAAAAAAAAAATTCCACAGTATGAAATTGTTCCTCTGATGTGGAGTTGAGAGGAGCTTGTCTGGAGGCAGGGGGTCCGAGGGTCTGCCAATGTTTCGCGTTCTGATCGATCAGTTTGCTCCTGCTCTGTCTGTCTCGCCCCCCGAGCCGGTGACGCTGACCGCTGACCGCTGACATCTGACCTCTGACCTCTGACCTCTCTCTTTGCAGACATGCTGCAGCTCATCAACAGCCAGGACATGGAGTTCCCCGGCCTGTTCGACCATCCCCCTTTCGGCGCGGGGGGTCCCCTGCAGGACACCCCTGTCCTCGCCCCCTCCTCCTCCTCCTCTTCCTCTCTGCTGGGCCCGGGCAGCACCCCGCACCTCGACGCCTTGCTGGGACCTCCCGCCAAGCAGCCCCCCCCTTCTGCGGCGAAGCTGTACCCGCCCCCGTCCCAGCAGCCTCAGCTGGCCGCCCCCTTCGCCCAGAGCAGTCTTCCGGCCCCGCCAGCGCCCCCGCCTGCGCCTCTGCAGGACAGCAAGCCCCCCACCCCGCAGCCCTCGCCCCCCCCAAAACAGCAGCAGCAGCAGCAGCCTCTACAGCCCCAGACCCAGGCAGCGGCGCCCCCTCCGTCTGCCGTGAGGACCCCGAGTCTCGGCTCCAGCCAGCCGGTGCTCTTCAGCTCGCCACCCGCCCCAGGCTACCAGAGTCCGGCCGGGTATGCAGGTACGGCCCCTCCCTTGTGGCTCGGGGTGCAGGGGGGTGGGGTGGGGTGGGGGTCGTTCGCAATGGCTCCGAGGAGGGGGACGGCGCTGCACTAAAAGACAGCTGTTTGGTTTGATCTCGGTTGTGAGAAATGTCGGGGCTCTTCAGGAAGAGGGTCAGTAAGGTGCCCACCAGTGAGGCCTTCCCCTCTGATCCGCTGTCTTGCCAGTCTTTCTGCATCAGCCTCTTGCTCAGCAAACCCCCAGATTCAGGACTGACTGCTGGTGTCGGTGGTGAGGTCCTGACCGGGACGTGGGCGCCTGGTTCACCCCTGTAGAGCAGCATCTCCCACTGAGATTTCTCTCTGATTCTTCAACTACCAGTGTTTGCACCATTCTTCAAACAGGGCCTCGGTGCTGAACTGTTTTCAGAGGATAAAGTGGCTGTAAATACTCTTTGTTCAGGATCTCCGCTGTCGAAGCGAAAGTTATCTGTCCCTAAGTTCCTCTGTGCCCTGACCTGCCGGACCCTTGAGCTTCAGAAGCTGAAGGTTGAAGCCCTTGAGAAAAATAACAAGGACACGAACGAAAATGAACACAGACAAGAAAACCTGCCTGGTTATCCTGGGTCAAAGTGAATTCTGTAAAGACCCGATAAGGAGCTGTCTAGACAGCGTGTGTTGAGTAACAGCCTGTTGCGTTCGGCTCGTTGTGTAATCACTGTGCAACACGAGAGGGAGGGGTGAGAGCCGTTCATGCCCTTTGTTGACTGTGTCGGTAGCTCAGTGCTCAGTATCTCACTATCTGCTGAGCACTGAGGAGATAAGCAGCCTGGACGTCTCGTGAACACCTCTGGCAGCTTTGAGATTTATTGTCGGGCAAATTATTTTTCCAGCTCAGTTTGGTCCAAACATCTGATGCACAGAGGAGGTACGTCTTGCTGAACGTTGGTTTTTTTTTGGTCAGTTAACTTTAAAATACGTTTTTTTTTTTTGAGAAAATGATGTCCGGTTTCTGAGATGTAATCCTGTGTCGTTTCTGGTGCGGTTCGGTCTAGTTGCGATCGCCAGTTGGGTGCTGTTGTGTGCAGGCCCGGCGGCGCCCCCTAGCTGTAACCTGCTGTCTTTACTCTGCAGCCGGGCCGCAGGCGTGCTCCACCCAGCCCAGCCTCCCCGCCTCCCCCCAGCAGATCCAGCCAATGGCCATCCAGACTCAGGTCCAGAGCCTGCCCGCTCCGCAGCTATTGGCCGCCACCGCGAGCCCGCCCACGCAGACCATCTCCCACCAGGTGCACCAGGTCCCGGTCAGCACGGTGCGTGTCTCTGGGTCTCGGAGTGTCCTACCTGCCTGCACAGGGGGAAGCGGCAAGACTTTCTGTCTCCCATCCTGGGCCGATAGGGTGATGGTGATCTGGGTAGGGGGGGCCTCTGCGGGTGAGAGGGGTGCAGGTTAGGTCAGACCTGTTCTCGGGGCCCTGCTGGTCCGATCGTGTCTTGCTCTTCGTCCCCAGGTCCTGCTGCAGCCCCAGTTCATCAAGGCGGACTCTCTGCTGCTGACAGCCCTGAAGCCGGACGCTGGCTCGGTGGTCACAGCAGTGAAGACCCCCTGCATGACCACTCTGGCCAGCTCCACCACGCCTGTGCAGACCACCTCCATACAGGTGAGCCCCCCCCTCCCCTGCCACACAGGTGTCGCTGCACATGCCGTTGATTAAAGGCAGTGCTGTACCTGGTCTTTATTTCCCTCTGAGAGCTGCATAAAAACCACCTGTGTTTTCGTGTTCGTGTGGGGTCGTCTCAGGGCTTGTGTTCATTGTTTCTTCATTTCGCCGCTCTGGCAGTCGCTGGGGGAGGCTGTGAGCCCGTCTGTCCACCCCGGCGCTGGGTCAGCCAGCCCGTGCCCGCCGGCGGGCAGTCCAGCGCGCAGTGGCCTCACGCTCCGACTCTCCCTCTGCCAGGCTCTGGTGAGCGGCGGCACCATCCTGACCACCGTGCCAGTGATGCTGGACACCGACAAGCTCCCCATCAACCGCATCGTGGCCAACGGCAAGCCCTGCGGCCTGCCCAGCAAGGGCGAGAAGCGGACGGCGCACAACGCCATCGAGAAGCGCTACCGCTCCTCCATCAACGACAAGATCATCGAGCTCAAGGACCTGGTGGCTGGAACAGAGGCCAAGGTGCGTGTTTCCAGTCAGACACCCGGAGACGCAGTTCAGTTAAATAGATTAGAAACAGGAAGGATGAGAAGTCAGGCGGCCAGGAAGGGCTGGGTCTTGACCTGGCAGGCGATATGAAATCCAGTCCTGGCCGAGAGTGAGGGTCAGGGGTAACTATCTCTGTCAGAGTCCCGTGGCTTTGGGGGCGCAGCCTGTCGGGGGCGCCTCGGAGGGGCTGTGGCTCAGCGTGGCTTCGTCTGACTTGCAGCTCAACAAGTCGGCGGTGCTGAGAAAGGCCATCGACTACATCCGCTTCCTGCAGCAGTCCAACCAGAAGCTGAAGCAGGAGAACATGGCGCTGAAGATGGCGGCGCAGCAGAACAGTGAGTGCGGGGTTCAGGGGAGGAGGAGGAGGGGGGTTTGGGGGTTCGGGGGGGTGTGGGGAGCTAGGAGTGGTTGATCCAGTGGGGGCCGCGTCAGGCCCGTGGGAGGGGTCGGTTTCTCCCGGCCAGCTCCTCTCCTGACTCCCTGCCTCCTGCCTGCGCTCCCGCAGAGACGCTGAAGGACCTGGTGGCCGGGGTGCCGATGGAGGTGGACGGCGTGAGCGGCGAGCTGAAGGCCGAGGCCGTGGAGCTGCCCACCCCGCCACCCTCCGACGCCGGCTCGCCCTCCCACAGCAGCCCCTTCTCCCAGTGCGCCAGCGACTCCGAGCCCGACAGCCCCATGTTCGAGGACAGCAAGGTACCCCCGCGGGCACGCGCGGCCGGGGTCACGGGAAAGGACACCGCTGTACGAGAGCCCCAGTAGAGTCCACAGGCTGCAAGCAAATAGAGGCCATCTAGCCAGTAATTAGTAGTTCCACGATCTCCTTCAGCCAGGGCTGGCTAGCTTGTTCCATACACCCACACCCCTTTGGGTAAAGAAGTACCTCATGTTCTTGGTTTCCAATACACTTCCACTTGTCCTCTGCTTTGTATTTGACTGTTCATCCTGTGGACAAGATGACAATGGATCCCTTCCTTCAGCCTGTCGGGGTGGGACTGGTGACACTGCAGCGAAGGGGAGGAGTGTTGTGTTTGTGGGAAAGTGTCTCGTTCTCGCCCTGTGGATCTAACTGTGTTTTTGCTTCTCTCCCCCCCCAGGCGCCGGTCAAGCAGGAGCTGCCCTCTCCTGGCAGCGTGGGCATGCTGGACCGCTCTCGTCTGGCCCTGTGCGCCTTCACCTTCCTCTTCCTGTCCCTCAACCCGCTGGCGGCCCTGCTGGGCGGCACAGGCGGCGGCTCGAGCCCCTCGGAGCGCGCGGCCCCCTCCAGCCCCGGCCGCAGCATGCTCAGCGTGGACAGCGCAGGTGCCCCTCGCCCTCGCCCTCGCCCTCGCCCTCGCTCTGGGCCTCTGTGCCGGTTTAGCTGGTGACGTAGGGGAGTTCAGAAAGCCAGAGAAAGTTATAAAAACTGCGAAAGGCCAGCGCTTCCTAAAAATGATTTTTATTGTTTGCGAAACGTAGGACCAAAGCAAGCGAGGGCTGTGTGTATGTGTGACAGTTAAAACTTGCACAACGCCGGCTGGTCTGGCTGCCAGCTTTCTTGACCCCAGTGCTTCTGTCTCGGCAGAGCTCCCCGGCTGGCTGGACTGGCTGCTGCCCACTCTGTTCCTCTGGCTGCTCAACGGTGCTTTGGTGGCTGCGGTTCTGATCCGGCTGCTGGTGTACGGCGAGCCAGTGACCCGGCTGCACTCAGACTCCTCGGTGCTGTTCTGGAGACACCGGAAGCAGGCTGACCTGGACCTGGCTCGGGTGAGAGGAAGCACAACCGGACTTCACTCCTCTGGCTCGCTCGCGATCCGCACGCCCCGACCACAGCGGAACACGGAAGTCCAGTTCTGGACAGAACTGGCCAGTTTTCCCACAGAACTGCAGCGTCGGGCCCTCCATCACTCGCCTGGCCAGTGTACCTGTTGCCGCTGCAAATAAGCACTTGAAATGCTCATGCATGAAGAATACAGAAGCTTGAGTTTCATTTAGCTCCCTTTGCAACTTTAAATTTGTCTTCCTGCTGCTTTAAGCTACATCAGTGTGCACAGCCGTGGGCTCTGGGAGAAATGCCTTAAAGCCGAGAGCTTTCACATCTTTGCTGGTAGCCTCGCTTGTAAAGCCGGCGTTTGCTCTGTCATCCCTCTCGGAGTTATTTATTGCCCGGTTTTCTGTAGAGATTAAGGGGATCAGAGCGATCAATACTGTCTGGAGAGTCTGTTCAGGGCTACAGAAGGCTGCCGTGTGTTTGTGTTGGCGTGTTAGTTTGTGATGTTGCGGGTTTGCTCAGGCTGCGTGTGCCGTGTTCTTAATCCCGCTCACCCCCCCCGGGGGGAATCGCAGGGGTGTCTGCGGCGACCCCACAGTCCCGTTTTGAAGGGGATCGCGGTGAATCGGTCGGCTCCTCCAGCAGCTGGGCGGTTACAGACGGCGCCCTGGCCGAGGGGCTAGGGTCTGGTCACGGCCCGAGAGCCCTGCTGCCCTCACTACCGCCTCACGGGAGGCGCGCGGGGCTGCGAGAGCAGTTCGTCAGCTGTGGGGCGCGCTGAGCCCACAGGCTGTCTCGGGGTGACGTGCTGGTGCTGGTTTCCCACACGTCGGGGGTCAGAGTGTGGTCTCGTATGACTGGGCTGTGACTGATATGCAGTCTTTCTCTCTCCCTCTCCCTGGCGGCTCTGCTCTCCCCTGCAGGGCGATTTTGCTCAGGCCTCCCAGAACCTGTGGACTTGCCTGAAGGCGCTGGGCCGCCCCCTGCCCACCTCCCAGCTGGACCTGGCCTGCGCGGTGCTGTGGGCGCTGCTCCGGCTGTGCCTGCAGAGGCTGTGGGTGGGCCGCTGGCTGGCGGGGCGCGCGGGGGGCCTGCGCAGAGATCGCCCCCTGCAGGACGATGCCAAGAAGAGCAGCCGAGACGCAGCCCTCGTTTACCATCGCCTGCACCAGCTTCACATGACAGGTAGTTTAATTCTTATGTCATACCTCTCACATAATAATGTTCTGAGTGATTCTCTGTAGTCATTTTAGCTTACCTTTCTGCTCCTGGAGAGCCACTGAATCCCCTGGGAATTCAAAGAAAGCTGCTCTCAGTGACTTAATTGACCCAGTTATTGCCTCAATGAGTCAAGATCCACACTGCCTTGGTGCACTGATTGAGCAGACTGGTCTGATGCACAGCAGGTCTGCAGTTTGGAGAGCCTCCTCTCGCATCGCGGAAGGTGGGTGTTGCTGTGTGTCTGGGGGGACAGGGGAGGCAGTGACTGTTCTCCTCTGCTCTGCGAACAGGCAAACTGGGGGGCAGCCAGCTGTCGGCTGTCCACATGGCCCTGAGCGCCGTCAACCTGGCCGAGTGCGCAGGGGACAACCTGTCCATCGCCACGCTGGCGGAGATCTATGTGTCCACAGCCCTGAGGGTCAAAGTCAGCCTTCCCCGAGCCCTGCACTTCAGCATGGTCAGTCCCCTGCACCAGGGTCGACGGTGTGCGTGTGCGTGTGCGTGTGCGTGTGCGTGTGCGTGTGCGTGTGCGTGTGCGTGTGCGTGTGCGTGTGCGTGTGCGTGTCTGTCTAGGAGGATCACCAGGCCTGACTGAGTTGGCACTTGTCCCACATGCTGTAACTGTCTCCTTGTCGTCCCTGTGATCTGATCTGGCCCGAGCTCAGTCGCTCTTTCCAGATTCCTACTCTGCGGTTTTTAAAAAGTGCTAACTGCCAGAGGGCTGAAGCTCGGCATTCATGAAGGGTCCTGGGTCATGGACAGTAAGGATCTGAAGTGTGACGTACCGTCCCCAAGGCGTGTCCGTGTGACCCGGCTGCCTGTCTCCCCCAGCGGGTGTTCCTGAGCAGCGCGCGGCAGCTGTGCCTGGCCCCCTGCGGCACCGTGCCCCCGGCCATGCAGTGGCTGTGTCACCCGCTGGGCCACCGCTTCTTCGTGGACGGAGACTGGTCGGTGCGCAGCTCCCCGCGGGAGAGCGTCTACAGCCAGGCGGGGAACACAGGTGAGGGGCTCGGGGGCTCGGGGGCTCGGGGGCTCGGGGGCTCGGCCGGGAGGGGGCGCCTCCGGCTCGGCTGTGACGGCGCCTGTGCTCTTCTTCTGCAGTGGACCCTCTGGCTCAGGTGACCCAGGCGTTTCGGGAGCACCTGCTGGAGAAGGCGCTGTACTGCGTGGCCCAGCCGCAGGGCGAGAAGGCGCTGGCGGCAGGCGAGGGGTGAGAGCGCCGGCCCTCGTCCGTCCGCCTTCGACCCGCGGCGCCTGCAGCTTTCACACTGTCCTCCTCCCCTCAGGGAGCACGCGGACGCCCTGGAGTACCTCCAGCTGCTGAACAGCTGTTCCGATGCAGCAGGCGCCACGGCGCAGTCCTTCGCCATCGGCTCCAACACGGCGGCGCTGACCGGTGAGGCCCGGGGGCAGAGCGGGCGGCGGGTCTCGTCTCGCCTGCGGCCTGTCGCGCGGCCCTCACGCCGGCGATGCTGTCTCCCCCCAGGCTGTGACCCCCAGGCGAGGTGGTGGTCGGCGGTGGTGGTCGTGGTGGTGAACTGGCTGCAGGGCGACGACGCTGCGGCTGAGAGGCTGTACCCCGCCGTGGAGCACCTTCCCAAGAGCCTGCAGAGTGCCGAGTGAGAGCGAGACCCGGTTTAGGCTGAATAGGCTAATCTGAGGCTTCTTGTTAATGATCTGAGATTCTGATTGTGTTGTCTGGACCTACAGAGCCTAATGTCTGTCTGTCTGTCCATCCATTCGCCACAGGAGCCCCCTGCCCAGAGCAGCGTTGTGTGCTTTTAGAGCAGTCCGCGCCCAGCTGGCCAAACCCGAGAACTGCCAGATGACGCTCGGTCACTGTGAGAGAGCCAGCAGCCTCCTGAGGGACAGCCTGCACCTGGGACCCCACTGCCACAGCAGCAACATTGACAAGGTACTGGCGCAGGGGGGTCTTCTCTGTCTCCACACGGCACCCTGCCCCAGGTCTGTGAGGAGGCTCAGGCCTGCCCTGTCCCAGGTCTGTGAGGAGGCTCAGGCCTGCCCTGTCCCAGGTCTGTGAGGAGGCTCAGGCCTGCCCTGCCCCAGGTCTGTGAGGAGGCTCAGGCCTGCCCTGTCCCAGGTCTGTGAGGAGGCTCAGGCCTGCCCGGCCCCAGGTCTGTGAGGAGGCTCAGGCCTGCCCTGTCCCAGGTCTGTGAGGAGGCTCAGGCCTGCCCTGTCCCAGGTCTGTGAGGAGGCTCAGGCCTGCCCTGTCCCAGGTCTGTGAGGAGGCTCAGGCCTGCCCTGTCCCAGGTCTGTGAGGAGGCTCAGGCCTGCCCTGCCCCAGGTCTGTGAGGAGGCTCAGGCCTGCCCTGTCCCAGGTCTGTGAGGAAGCGTCGGCCAGCACTGTAGTGCATTGTAGTTGCATTGCATGTATCTGTGCTTCTGTGCAATGCGCCTGCGGTGCAATACAGAGCTGGTCCACACACACCAGTCCAGAGGGACGCGCCATGACTTCGGCTCCCAGCCTGGACATGGGGGCTGCTACAGGAGCTGCACCTGCCGAACTGTGAGAATCCGAAGTCAGTCGTGGGCTGGAGAGGGAAAATCATGTGAAGCACGTGCCTGTCTTTCCAGTCAGTGATCTCTGCTTGTATGATTGGAGCAGCCCTAACCTGCCTCCCCCCCCCCCCCTCTCTCTCTCTCTCTCCCTGCTGCTGCAGGCTGTCCAGCTGCTACTGTGTGACCTGCTCCTGGTCACGAGGACGCAGGTGTGGCAGCAGCAGAGGGGGGCCGCAGGGGGGGCCCTGCAGGCCACGCCCCCGGAGCTGCAGGGCTTCCAGCAGGACCTGAGCAGCTTGAGGAAGCTGGCACAGAGCTTCAGACCCGCCATGCGCAGGGTGAGCTGGGCGGGGGCAGAGCTGGACTGGGAGGGGCAAACAGGGTTCAGGGGGAGACGGAGCCCTGAAACTGGGACACTGAAATGCCAGAGAGCTATTGATGTTGCGGCCGGTTCCTGACGCGTCTCTCCTGTGCAGCTGTTCCTGCACGAGGCCACGGCCCGCCTGATGGCCGGCGCCAGCCCCACACGCACCCACCAGCTCCTGGACCGCAGCCTGCGGCGCCGGGCAACGCCGGGCAGCAGGACAGGTGAGCGCAGGGCGCCGAGGCCGCACTCCTCCTCAGTGAACCTCCAGCCAGTCCAGGTCCAGCAGGGATTCAAACACCTCCTTTACTGTTGAATTACTCCTTCTCCCCGCATGTCCTGGTGTGAGTGCCTGTCCTGTGCCACTGAAACTGTACTGCAGGCGAGGTGCCGGAGGTTTCCCGAGCCTGTGTTCAGCGCCGGTGTGTGTGTGTGTGTGTGTGTGTGTGTTGTTTGCTCGTGATGGTTGCGTTGTTGCTGCTGCTGCGCTGTGCCGATCCCCAGTTGCTGACAGCCGTGTGTGTGTGTGTGTGTGTTTTTGCTCGTGATGGTTGCTGCTGCTGCGCTGTGCCGATCCCCAGTTGCTGACGGCCGTGTGTGTTTGTGTGTGTGTTTTTGCTCGTGATGGTTGCGTTGTTGCTGCTGCTGCGCTGTGCCGATCCCCAGTTGCTGACGGCCGTGTGTGTGTGTGTCCCCAGAGGAGTGCGAGACGCGGCCGGGACAGCGAGAGCAGGTGGAGGCGGTGATGCTGGCGTGCCGCTACCTGCCCCCCTCCTTCCTGTCGGCGCCGGGGCAGCGTGTGGGCATGCTGGCGGACGCCGCGCGCACGCTGGAGAAGCTGGGCGACAAGCGCACGCTGCACGACTGCCAGCAGATGATCATCAGGCTGGGCAGCGGCACCACCGTCACCTCCAGCTAGGGCCCGCCGCGCCGCGCCGGGGCCCGAAACAGCCCTGCCCCTCCGCCGCCCCGCCCTCTTCTCAGCTCTACAGCCAGACGGGGGCTTGGGGGGGTTGCTGTTGTAAAATTATTTATTTTTTTCCCCCTTTGAAGTTCAAAGCTGGTTTTCCCTTTGTGAGAGATCAGCTGCAGTGACAGCGTCCGGCCACTGTGTGGCGTGTGGAGGCCCCCCCAGCGCGCTGCAAGGGCCAGGAGAGTGACCAGCGTTCCACGGGCCGTGCAAACTGTCAGCCCCCCTTCCCCCCTTTATCAGCTGGCTAAGGGTGGGGCTGGAGGGCTCTCGCCCCCTTGCTAATCCGGGCCGGCTCTGCTTCGGTTGCTCAGTGGGCACGGGTGTGACTGTGGAGACGCTGGTGGTGCCGTACGGCCCTCGCAGAGCAGAGGCAGTCCCCTCGCACGCTGCTCGAGCTGTACAGGTCCCAGGGCTCTCTGAACCCAGCAAAACAAAAAAACAAACAAAAAAAAAACAGAAGGATTTTTTTTAAAGGAAACCTATTCCTTTTAAAATCTTATTTTTTCAAATAGTTTGGTAAGTTTTCTTTGTGTACATATATATATATTTATAATTTTCTAAGAATATTTGGATGTTGCCGTTTTTATTTTGTGGATGATTCTTTCTGCTCGTACTCTATTTATGAAAGGTTCTCTCTTGAGGCCGACAGGTGTTGTTTGTGTCCGGCCTGGCGGCTCCAGCTGTGGTCCAGGAGGTCTCGACAGCCTGTATCCCAGGGCACGCGCTGCATTGCAGGATTTTGCTGCAAACGGCACATTAATGATCTAATTGGCAGTTAAGGGAATGGAAGCGGCGATAAAGGTGCTGGCTGTTTTTTGAACTACTGCAGTGTTCAGCAGATTGGAAGGGCCGAGTGTTGAGTCGCTCTACTGTTTCCAGTTGAACAGAGTCCCTCTCGGCTGCTGGGAGTCTTGTCCGTTAGCCAGTTCCCGATCCCAGACCGTGATCCAGGAGAGACACGGGTGCGAGGCCGGCCCGCAGGAGAGACCTGCGGCTCGCTGAGGCTTCCTCGTCAGTAGTGATGACGCCAGCTGGCGCAGAGCTGTGTCCCCTGCAGGGGAGGGGAGGAGCGGTGCAGCCAGGCTGCTCTGCTGGTCCGGAGGGTCCCGGCCGCTGTGTGCTCCCAGTCTGTGTCCGTGCTTCTGGAGTGTCAGCCCTGCCTGAACCTGCTGGCCACAGCTCGCCGTCCCTCACAGAGCCCTGCTGTAGCCTGCAATCCTCATGTAGGGGTTCGGCTCTCAGAAGACACAGAACATTTATAAGGTTATGGCCAATTAAAAGTCAGCATTTAGGAGTTGTTGGGCACTAAAGCAACTTGGCCAGCATCGGGTACATTTAGGTCACCCAGATGCTTTGCAAATTAATGGAATAATCTTTATAAAAAGGCAAGTATTCTGTTTCAGGCGTGTAGAAAATGCTGTTATTCATAATTCTGTCTCCTCTCCTACATGAGCAGTTTCTTGCATCTTGATTTAAAGAATCTCCAAGTTCAGAAACCTCTCCAGCATTTTAGTGTTACGTTCTTTATTGTCAAAGATGACGGGATGTTAAAGTGTTTTGTACCTTTATTAATTAAATAAAATGACTAGAACTGCAACAAGGAGCCTCATCTTGGTTCATAGAAATTTTTCTATTATTTTTCATCCCTTTTTTCAGCACCCAGTTTTAAAACTACATGAAAAAGGCACTTTAGTTCTTTGTCAAATTAATCAGTCCTTAGCCAGAAATGTAATTTGTATTTTATAAAACTGGTAAATCATTTGTAATAATTGTTGATGCTATGAACTGATATTTGCTACCCCAGGCTTGTTGCTGTAATTATTATGTAAATTAACAAGCAGTTGGTATTAAACACTGTTTATTAAAAGTGTCTTTTTTTTCCAGCACCTGAGAATTATTGGCCTTTTTCCTGCTTCTAAGAGGTAGTGAGTAGACTGTACTGATTAACACCTTGTGCTTCAAATGGCACCTTCATCCTGATGGCTCCCAAGGTGCAGCCAGACTGGAATCCACTTCACTCTCCTCTGATAACCAGCCAGCGGCAATTCTGCACAAAGTCACATCGCAGGAGGTGAGGCAGAGAGCTGAGGAGTTATTGAGCCAGTTAAACTCGCTGGGGAAGTTGAGGTAGCCCATATTCAGATAGTCTGAACTGAATTCAAGCCAGAACACCAAGGTCAGCTACGCTACTCTTGGGAAAAGAGCAACATGTTTTCAGGACATGTGACATGAGTCGCCATGTTGTTGTCACGGCCTGTGCCTTCTGCTAGCAGCCTGCAGAGCCCAGCGATGACGAGACCCTGAGGCAGACAGCCTGTCAGGGGTCCCTGAGCCTCTCGACAGCGGAGCGCAGAAACAGGCCTGCAGCAGTTCCCAGGGGGTGCCTCTCCTACTCCGTCCCGACCACTTTATTGATTACGTGTTTATCTGCTCATTGGTTTTTTCTCCCTGGCAGTCTTAAAGCTGTCCAGGCAGATCACGCGCTCCCTAGTGACCTTTCCTTCGCTGGCGCCCTGCTGGGAGACGTCCAGCTGGGTGAGCGGACAGGCGTCCTGCTGGGATGGTGGACAGGCGTCCTGCTGGAAGGGCAGACACGCGCGACAGCGCCTGGCTAACCCTGAGCTGCCTCTCGCTGCCCAGCACCCCCCCAGGGGCAGGGTGCCATATGGTCTGCAGGGCGGGCACGCATGGGCAACCACGAGCGACACAGGAGAGGGTGAGACGGGGGGCTCATGGGAAGGACACAGCAGGGAGAGCAGGTCCAGCTGGAATCCGTCCGGAACAGGCCCGCAGCTGCGGGGTTTTCCAGATGTGCGCCGGATGCAGGCTGACCCAGGGCACACAGCCCTCGTAGGGCTGCAGAAAACCCTTAGAGGAACATGGGTTAAGGTGTAGGTTATCTAGACTCTAGGAATTAAAAATGAAACAAATTAACAGACATATCCCTCCCTTCTCTCCTCTGGGCCTGAGATTAGAGGAATAAAGAAACTGAGCGACACACAGACTGATTTCTGACCAAGGAAGTAACATTCCAAAAATCCTTTTAATTCATTCTTTTAATAACATTTTAAAGGCAATAACATATTTATTTTATAGAAAATAAACATCTCTAAGAAATACTATACACAATTATTTAAGTACAGCACATCTTACAATTAAACATGGTCAAATACTTATATACACCATTAAATAATCATGAAAATGAGAACAGCTGGGAGCGAGATTTGTAGGTTTGACCTTTTTGTTTTTTAATTTAATAGAGCCTCAGTTTGCTGCTTTGTAGTTTACCTAAATGAACTAAATGCATGATCAGTGAATGGGCTGGGCTAAAGCAGGGGTGGGCAGTCCTGGTCCTGTAGAGCCGGTCCAGGTTTTCATGCGAGCTCGGCTCTTAACGAGCTCAATCAGCTCATTAACCATCTTATTAGGACCAGTTTAAAAGCCCCTCCCAGCTCTTCAGGTGCTGCTGCTTGGAAAAGCCCTGCAGGCACCGACCCCCGGGACCAGGAGAGAGAAACCACCCAGACTGCTGCAACTCCAGCTAATCATCTGGGCAGATCAGTGCAATGAAACCCCACATACTAACATGGCATCAGTGACAGAAATATCAGAGGAACAATATGTGCATATTGTAGGAGTTTATTCCTTGGGCTGATCTATTTTACAAAGACATGAGGTACAAGAAAAATACCTTCACAAAATGTGCCAGCTTTCCCAAAAAGAAAAGAAAGAGGAACCCAACCAATTTTCAAAGAGCTTTTAACTACAAATGCACTTGTGCAAATCTGTGGAACGGAAATATATGAAAATATAGAGCTGAATATATTCCGCTATACAAATGTGCCAGTTTGAGCTTCTAACATTGTGACAATTCTGTATATGCACGTTGAAATACATATTGAAAGAGCAAAACATTAAAATATCCAAATATCATCTTCTGCATAGAATACCATACACAGTTGCAGACAGCCCCACCGGCATCAACTCCAGTGTTTTTCACCGCTTTACCAAGTGAAATAATTGTTAAACGAGCTTAAGAGACGGTGCTTTCAGGTCCGTTCAACACTCGTAGGGTGTGAATACTTTTCTGCTGAAGTTCTACAGTGTTCAGTAGGACCAGCAGAGATTTCGCTGTCAGTTATAGATTTGTAAAAAACATTTATTACACTTAATCAATTCGTGAATAACATTGCGAAGGTGCCGCGACGTACGTCTGAAACTGCACATTGTGTCTATTGAAATATGTTGGAAATGTACATTAAAATACATCCTTCGATAGAAATGCGTGAATTCCTAAATATGAATATATTTTAATATCGAATATGTATGTCAACATTGAAAATCACAACGTCTTCCGGAGTATGTACGGCAGGGGGAGCCACACTGAACGTCTTCACAGGTTCGTCATTGCCTCTATTCCGCAGGTAAAAATTAATCAAAACAAAAAAATATATAATATTTATAATGGCACATTCTTTTCTTCTGCCCTTCCCCCAGTAAGAACCCTAAACAGCTGTTTTTATTTGTTTAAAGTCTCTGTAGCCATGGCTACACAATGTCTCTTTTTTTGTCCTCGATTTTGTTTTTGCGGCGTGTCTGCAGCTCCGGGAGCTCGCTGGAAGTCGCCCCCGGAAGAGAGCAGAGGCAGGGGGCTCTCCCTCCGCCCGGGACGCGCTGGCGCCGAGCCCGAAGCCGGAGCCCTTACTGACTTGCCAGCACAGGGATGTCCATTGACTCACTGCATAGAAGGAGACCTCCCCACGGCCGGCTGCCCCGCGTTCAGCTGGTCTTCACAGAGCCTGGGAGGGGGCAGAAAACAGACGGGTCTGGAGAGGCGGACCCCACGCGTCCCGTGCGTGGACACGTGCCGCCGAACCAGACCCTGACCCGGAACCAGAACCGGACCCAGACCCTGACCTCGACCCGCCCGGATCTTGTCGCCGTTCGCGTGTCTGCGCGAGAACCGAGGCGTACCGAGCTCCACGCGCGAGGCACTGCGACACTCCCCACGGTGGCGCAAGAGCATAGTTAACAGGGAAACTAACGGCACTAATAACACTTCATAAATCAGAGATGAACCTCGTCCCAGACACGGGGTGGCAGTGCGCTTCTCCGCGGCATTAGAAACACAGGTACGTGGTGTGTTCCGCGTCATCACGAAAACAGTAGGGGTGTAACCCCGGCGTCCTGGCCGAATTTTCCATCGGCCTTTATCAATCATGGCCTCCTAACAACCCCCCTCTATGAATTGGCTACATCACTCTGCTCTCCTCCCCACTGAGAGCTGGTGTGTGGGGAGTGTTCTGGCGCACTATGGCTGCCGTCGCATCATCCAGGTGGGGCTGCACACTGGTGGTGGTGGAGGGGATCCCCATTACCTGTAAAGCGCTTTGAGTGGAGTGTCCAGAAAAGCGCTTTATAAATGTAAGCAATTATTATTATTATTATCACGCCGAGCTCACGGGCAGAGCGCCCCCTGGCGGCAGGGTGTCTCTCCGGCTGCGGGGGCAGCTGCTCCCTCAACAGCGCGGCTCAGACTGGCCCTGCGCTCGCCGCCTGCCTCCGCTTTGCGCTATCGGGCACTACAGGCACGGCGGGACCCTCACGACATCGCTTCCCTGGCTAGTCAGTGATGTGGCAGCTGATGCTAAAATCGTTGCCGCCTCCGTTACATTCTCGGAGGAGAAAAACGGACCTTTATTTCGTGTTTTACTCGCCTTTAAACCGTTTCTGCGTGAAGCTCAGAGATCTCCCCCCTGCCCTGTGTTTGAGCCCTAGATCCCACCGCTACCGAGACCTCTGTATATCTCTTTCTGACACCTCGTTCCGTGGGAGGTATCTCGGCGAGATTGCATTGATCTCTGGTCAAGCTCCCCCCCACTGTCAACCCGGGCAGGCGATGCTGTTGTTCATTCTGCTTTGTCAGTCGTTTCCCTGGTGAATGTCAGCCTGAATTCAGACTCTGACCTTCCTCTCTGCGCTCCCCAGCACAGTTCCCCGTCTGGCCAGCGGGGGGCAGGCGGCACAACGCCAAGTGCTCGGAACCTGACGCCGCTGTCTGTATTTTTAATAGCCTGTGTATTGCAATGCTCTAAAAACAAAACACAAAAAAGCACTTACAGTGTGGGAACTAATTCTAGAAGTATTCGTCATAAGCTTTATCTAGAAAGAGAACAGAATAGAGATGTGCTAAAAAGTCTGGGTTGTCAGTGCCTTTTAATAATGATCCGACCTCGCCGGTCCATTAGCTTTCTACAGGGATAGGAACTAGAGAGAAGAGATGAAAACCTTTGACCTCTTCATCGATTTACATCAGCACACGAAAGAGTCAAACAAATACACAGGATGTAGTCTATCTAACTGCTATATCCAGTACAGAGCCAGAGACGAGCCAGAGCCCATCCCAGTAAGCACTGGGCACGTGCACTCCCTGGACAGGAGGCCAGACCCTCACAGCACAGACACCATTTTCCCAGAAGCCAGTGAGCCCACCAGCACGGCTCTGGACTGTGGGGGGGACAGGAGCACCCAGAGGACACCCCCGTGAACACAGGGTGCCACCTGCATGGAGTTTGCATGTTCTCCCCAGGTGGGCCCCTGCGCTGTGATGCTACAGTGCTGAGCACTGCGCCACTGGACCAGGCGATACAGCTAAAATGGTTCAGCCCCCCTCCCCCCCTCCGCTGGTCCACTGAAGAGAGCAGGGAGGACGCAGAGACATTGATCTGGGTGTTGAAGTCAGATTCTTGTCTTCATTTCTCCCAGGCTGAGGTACTGCTGAAAAACAACATCTGCGGCAGCTATCTGGAGCTCTTTCAGTGTCTGAGCCATTTTAAATATGCAGTCCTTGAACACACAGCGCATTCAGATCCTGTCAGGCTGAGCACGCAGGTGCTACAGTGCTCTAGCACTTACAGCCGATAGTGCGTCAGCACACCAGTCGCATGCTGTGCACTCAGATAAAGGCGAGAATTGCCATAATTGTACAGCTCTTAAGAGCGAACGTCTCTGTGAATTTAATTAGCGGCCTGTGTTAACGTGAATGTCGGATGAGCACTCTGCAGTCAATAGCTGGTGCAGGGCAGTGAGGGTCTGCTGTAATCCCCAGAGGCACGAGCACACGAGCGCACGAGCGCACAAGTACACCAGCACACAGCTCTACTTCTTCATGCAACACATCCAGTGTTGGGAAATTCAGGTTGCCCGTGACCCCAGACGAGGGAAGCAGAGTTCGGTCTGATTTCAGAGCCGGCACCGCTGGCAGAATGAGCCTTCCGTTGCAGTGTTGTCAGGAAGAATAATCTCAGGCACCGTTCTTCCTAAAAATACTGGATTCATCCACAAATACTTTACCTTCTGTCCTTCTATCATAACACGGTCACTTACCTTATGCTTTGGACATTTCAATGAAAAGTTTTCTTCTTGTAAAGAGCAACCTAAAACAATGAGAAGAGAGTCTGAATACCAAGCCAAACAGAAATACACTCCCACCCATGTCCAGCCCCTGACACAGCTGTTGGAACAATCTTACTTCCTCCATCGGGCTTCTTAGTCAGCAGTCTCGTGTAGTCAAATGATTCAAAGCCCGAGACGGAGAAGAAGACTGTACAAGGTGTGCACACCGTATCAAATACAGAAGACATGACAGCGCTTTCAGATCAGCAGAGACAGGGACATGTGGTCCAGCTGGCTGAAATGAGTCACTTTGCTTCCAGAAAGCACATGTACAAACACACACGCAGGCCTGCTAATATTAGAGCTCTTACCCATCTCTTTGGCACAGACATAGTGGAATTTCTGAGGGCATCCTTTACTGCAGCAGCCCACTGACGCACCAAGATCCTGGCACTTCAGGCAGCGCTGTGGCAGTGAAACAAAGGACAGCGTTGGACATGAGGATTCTTTCATTTGGCATCGCTTGGCACCCTGGCTCCTTTTTCGGGAGCCCTACTGCATGTCGCGTTTCCGCGGCCTGTGCCGCGCTAGGCCTGATCGAGCAGCAGTGGTGCCGTGTGCGCGAGTCCCATCAGGCGGTGGGAGACGCCACCGGTGAGGTCGGCACTCACAGCCCCCCAATCTGGGCGAGCCCAGGCCCCCCTGAGCCACGGCGAGCAGAGAGAGACTCACCGAGGCGGCGGCGCCGAGCGCGGCTTCCTGCAGGCCGTACAGCTTCCCGGAGACGAGGAAGACCCCGTTGGTCCAGACGGCGCAGGCCTCGTGCACCCAGTGCTCCTTGGCCTCGGCCTCCAGCTCCAGCCTCTGCAGAGCCTCCTTCGGCTTGCCCGGGCCCGCCTCCCCCTCCGCGGCTCTCCGGTCGTAGCCCTGGAACTGCTGCAGCTTCCGGTAGCGCTCCCTGAATTTGGGGCGCAGCGCGCCGGGCTCGCCCGCCGCCCGCTCCGCCCTCCTCGGCCGCCCCGGGGCGCCGCTGCCGCTGCCGCTGGGGCCCTTGTCGCCCTCCGGCCGGGAGGGGGGGCTCCGCGCAGCGCCGCAGCTCAGCCTGGCTCGGTCCTCCCTGGGCTCCAGCTTGCACTTGAGAGACAGCGTCTTGCGCGGTATGCTGTCTTCAGGATAGTAGGGGCCACACAAGTCCCCCAGCTCCCTGTAATTTGCTGGCTTTCCGCACAGGCAGCAGGTTAGACACCTGTCGATGAGGTTTTTGTTGACCAGCGGCCCCTGCAGCATGACCGAGGAGTTGGGGATCGCCTTAGCAACTGGGGCAGGGCTTTTCATCTTGGCCGAGCTCTTTTTTCTGGCATTCAGGAGCAGAAACTCTTCCTCAGGCCTGTTAACAATCGTACACAGAGCGGCAAACTCTTTGGAGCTGTCGATGTGCACGTACGGGCTGAAGAAGGGTTTGTTTTCGTTCTTCTGCGGCTTGTACGTGACGTATTTTAAACGGATCTCCGGCTGTTTCTCCTCCACGACGGGAGCGCTGGGCCTCCTGTGGCCGCCCCGCCTGGCCTTGACCGCGCTCAGGTGTTTTCGGTTTCGCCTGTTGGGCCCCGTCTGCTTGACAGCTTTGGGCTTGTCTGAAGCTCTCCCCTGTCTCTGTCTCGTCTGCGCCGACCTGCGCGCGCCCCTTTTCGCCGCGCCGGTGTCGGAGGGGCCCGTGGGGCTGCCTGGGAGTTGCCCCGCGGAGGGGGGCAGGGCAGGGGCCGGGGGCAGAGCCTGCTGGCCCGCGGGGGCAGAGTCTGGGGGGGGGAAGGCAGGAGCTTTCCTCTTTTTCCTCCTCTGCTTCAGATGCATTTCGTGGTTGTTCTTGATCGCCCTCTGCTTGGCCAGCCTGGGCGTGGGGACCACGAGGCCCCCGGACTCCAGCGGCCCCTCGGGCGGCTCGACGCCCTCCCCCGCCGCCACTCTCTTCCTCTTCGAAGTGGGGGCTCTGGCGAAGCCCACGTGCGGCGCCCCCGTGGCGTTGGGCGCGCCCCCCTCCTCTCCCGGGGCCCCCGCTGCTGGCTCCGCGGGGCCCCTGTTCTCCGCAGCCTGCGCCGCGCAGGGCTCCCCTGGGGGGCTCGAGGAGTGTTTCTTCGCGCCCGGAGACGTGATCTTTTGGACCAGCGCCTCATACTTCAGGCCCCTGCCCTTGCGGGGGGGCAGGTACTTTGTCTTGGGGGGGTACTGAGGGGGCAGGCAGTGGCCACCACTCACGGCCGCCAGGGGGGTGTCTTTGGTGAGGAGGTGCTCTCCCTGCCGCAGCCTCTTGCTGGGAGCCTTCACGCCCCCCGGCTTGTTCTTTAACGGGGCCTGGAAGCCGTCCCCCCTGCCCGCCTTCCCACCTCTCCGCTTTTTCACGGGGACAGGAGAGAGGCAGCTCGCCTTCCTCTTCAGAGGGGGGCTGGCCTTCTCTTCCGGCTTGATCCTGTAGACCACGCTGCGCTGGGACCCCGCCAGGGCCTGCTTGGGGCTCCCGCGCGCCGCCTCTTTCTGGAAGGAGGCCTTGTGCTTCTTCGTGTCCTTCAGCTTCCTGGGCAGAGCGCAAGGCGTCCTCTTGTCCTTTCCCTTGTGCTTCAGGGGCTTCTCCTGCGCTGGCTTCCTTGACCTCAGCACCATGGCTCTCGGGTCTTTACCAGGCGCAGCCGGAGGCAAGCTGGAGTCGTGGTTTTCGTCCTGTGAGCTGCTCTCACTCAGAGTCTTCTTGCCCTTGAGGTGACCTATGAGAGCCGGCTTGGGGCCTTTCTGCTTCTTCCACTTGATCTTGGGGAGCGTCTCCTTTGCGGCTACTCCCTTTGCGAGCTTTGGGGCCACCTGCCTTTTCAGGTGGATGCAAGCTTTGGGGGCAGCCAGGGCCGTGAAGGACCTGGTGCACATCCTGGAAGGGAAGCTCTCGGGAAAAAGCTTCGTTGTCTGGCTGGACAGGTCCTTGTGCATCACGCCTGTCTGATCTGTCACGGTCATGCTCTTGCTTGAGGGCATGCTCATCTCTTGAGGGGTGCCCGGCAGCGCCTCTCCAACCCCGCTGGAAAGCCTGCGGATCCTCACGCTTGTGTGCATTATTCTTCCCGACTGGCTGCTCTTGTCCTCTGCGTGCTTCCTGTGGAAGGGCGTGAGATGCGCCGAGGGCGGGGGGGACTCAGCCTTGGTGGAAGGTGTCACTCCAGTCGGGCCGTCGATGCGGGGGTCTATCTCCTCGTCACCCTTCTTCGGCGAGGGCGGGGTGTCGACCCAGGAGGGGGCAGAGTGCAGCATCGACTTGCCTGGCAGCTGCGGAGAGTCGGGCTCCAGCACCACGGCGTCGTGGCGATCGATATGCTCCCTCACTTGGGACAGAGGTGTTGCTTCTTCATTAAGCCCCGAGAAAGCTGCCTTAGCAGGCTGCCTGGAAGGTGAGATATCGCAAATGACTGACCTCCTTTCGGAGCTCGGAAAGCCTGCGTCTTGTGTCTCTGTGGCGGCAGCAGCCCTGTTTACTTGCTCCGGGGCTGGGCTGCCGATTTCCCCAGACTCCTGGGCCCATGTTTTATTATTCATGGCCTCCTCAGAGGACGGCGAGCTATCCTCTCCCTCTCTCGCTCCAGTGGCTCGGCTGGAAAGGACAGAGTGCTGCTCTTCAAAAGCTTCCTGCTTCTCTCTCTCGGCTGCTGAAAGCTTCTCCTCAAACAATTCGCTCCTGGAATCAAAATGCGGAAACTCTGAGTCGTCCTCTTTCATGGTTAAATATTGATCTTGTACAAGGTCATTGCTCCAGCTGAATGGAACGGTTTTCCCTGAGGCGTCTGAATCGGTGGGAAACTCTGATTTATATATCTCAGCCTCCACATCAGAAACCATGTCAGTCTTGCAGTTGAAGTCTGAAGGGCTTGATGGCTTCTCCCCACTGCCTCCGTCATCCGGAACATATTGGTTCTGCAGTTCCTGATATATCTGCTCCTCCATGTCGCTTGGGTAGCTCTTGCCTGCCAGCGCCTTGCTGATCTTCTGAAACAGGGACGGGTATTTGTCATGGTCGGGCCAGCCGTCTGGCTCCGCCGCGCGGATCTCGGCGGCTCCGTCTCCGTCTCCGTCTCCATCTCCGTCCACAGACAGCCGCTCTTTCGGCTCCTCCCTCTCCTCGCCCGTCTTCTCCAGCCAGGCCGACTCTTCGAAGTTCTCCTTCAGGGAGTCCTTCAGGCGCTGGATGTCATCGGGGGAGTCCTGCTCCGGCTTCAGGGGACTGGGGGTGAGGGCCCCTTTGGGGGACTTCTCCTCTCCTATGCTCTTGAGCAAGGTGGCGAGGTTCTCCCCGGCCTCCGCGCTCGGCAGGCTGTGGGCCGAGTCGTCGGACTTGGTGGACAAGATGTCGGGGGACGTCGCGGAGCAGGAGGACACGGTCTCCAGCGCGTGCTGGGAGTTTGTAGTGGGCTGGGCTGGGCTCCTGCTTTGGCCACAGTAGTAGTAGCTCCTCTCTAACTGGTCTTCCGAGCTGCTGGAGTATTCGCCCTCCTGCAGCTCCGTGTGGACGGACTGCGGCGTGCCAAACGGCTCGGGCACGGGCGTGGCCAGCTGGGCATCTGGGCACGACCCGTCCTCCAGGGCTCTCAGCTGCCCCTTGAAGTCCTCCGTCTTCTTCTGGTTGCGTTTGCTGCTCTTCTTGTTGGCCACCATGGCCTCCGAGAGCAGGAGCTGCTGGACGTTGTTGGAAATGTTCTCCACCTGAGACGTCAGGGCGTTGAGGCTCCACAGGCTGGGGTTGGACAGGAGCTTCTCGGAAAAGCGGTCCTTGAGGGAGCCCGCGAAGCTGGCGGTCTGAGGGTTGAGGCTGGGGGAGGCGTGAGAGTGGGGGGGCATCAGCAAGCTCTGCTCTCTCAGCCCGCTGGCGGAGGAGGAGGAGGAGGAGGCGGCCCCCGTCGTGATGGGGGGCTGGCTGTACTGGAAGGACTCGGGATTGACCATCAGGGGCGAAGGGGTGGAGCTGTAGGAAGGAGACCTCCCGACAGACCGGGCCGGGGAGTGGCTCGAACTGGGGCTGCAGTTCTGGTAGTACTGCTCGGGGGACCTGACCGAGATGTCGGAGAGGCAGTAGTTCTGTGGGGGCTGGCTGAAATGTTGGTATTTTGAAAGCCCGTCCTGGGCGCCGGACAGGGCCTGCTGCTCGTAGCCGGCCCTCGAGGGAGCCTGCTGGTACGTGTAGCTGCCCTGGGCTCTGTAGCCACTCTGCTTGATGCTGCTGCTCCCCAGCTGCCGGTTGTACTGGGAAGTTGGCGGCATGGCGTAACTCTTGTAGCAGTGGGGCGTCTGGCTGCACTTCTCCACGGCCGGGTAGGAGGGCGTTGAGGAGGAGAGAGACTGGGAGTGCTGGGGGAAGTGCATGGGCCCCTGGGTGTAGGTCATGGGGGACGGGGAGGTGTCCTGGGGCAGTTTCGCTTGGGGATGGGTGGTGTAGACGGGGGGGTTGGGCTGGGTGGGGTGGGCGCACTGGCTCTGGGAAATGGGGAGCAGGGTCTGGTCGAGGTACTGGCCCCCGCCGGGCCCGCCGCCGGCCGCGGGCTCCAGCCGGCCCACCAGCTCCTGCTCGTACTGGGGCAGGTGCGAGTGCGCGGAGTCGTCCCACTTCTGCGGCAGGTGCCCCTCGCTCATGTACTGGGCCGGGTACGCTGAGCCCAGGTGGCCACTGTAGCCGCCGGCGGAGGGCCCGCTGGGCAGGAGCTGGCCCGGCAGTTTGGTTCCCTTGTATTGCTTGTCCGCGGGGGCCGAGCCGCTGCCGTAGGCCGGGTAGGCTTGCTGGCTGTAGCAGTCTTTCGTCCCCGCGGCCGCGAGCGAATGTGCCTCGTAGCCCTGTCTGGTCTGGCTGTGATGATGTCTGTAATTCTCAAGGCGTGATAATTCATGTGTCTCCTGCTGGTAGCACTGCTGGTTGCCATGGAAACCACTCCGTTCTCTGAAGGACTGCATGACTCCGGCTCGGGCTCCTCTCTCTACAAACAAAACACAAGAGAGAGTGCTTACTTCCAGCTCCCCGCGCTTGTGTGCTTATATTTACCCCCCACCCCTCCTCTGTCTGTGGTATCGACTGACGTGAAACTCTCTTCGGAACGTTTTCGGGTGTCGCGTCCTCTCTTTAAGAGGGGCGAGCTGGTATCCCGCTCTGTGCTTTATGGGCCCACACACGCGTGTGGTGCTTGTCTATGGCATGACTCCGAAATACCTTCTACCTTGAAACACTCTTTATTGAACCGACTAGTTTCTTTAAAGGAAAAAATACAAGTGAGCATTCTAAGCACAAAAAATAATTCATTTGCACCGAAGCGCAGAAGCACTGAAGCACGCAAGCAAAGCTCCTGACTAGGGGGAAATGTTGTTCCCTGTTGAATTCCCGATGCTTTTGTGATGAGGGCTGGAGAAACCTGGAGATGCAGCCGCTGCCACAGCAAAGCAGAGTGATCTCTGTTTGCAGCACAAGTCCAGAGTCCCAGGCTGCTTCGGGCTGGTAGCTGCAGCGACATGCCAGAACCGTGAGATTCCCAGTCGCCACCCCTTCACCAAGGACGAGGTCGCTGGGAGGTTGGGGCCACTTTTAGACATGGCAGGAGTAGAGGCCAAGACAACATCGTTATCGCTCGGGCAGTGGGCAGCACGCCGGGTTCTCACATGTGGCCACGAAGGAAAAAGTAAAGTAAAATTCCACTGTCGTCTCTTGAACCGAGGGTGTGCGTAGTAAGAAATCTACATGTTGTGAGACGATGAATATTAATTAGCTCTGGCTGTTGCACAGCACCAGAAAGTCAACCTGTCTGCAGAGATTTCTGATCCTGTTCTGTGCATGTAAATCGGCCGTGGAAAGATGTTACAATTACTGTATGTTAAGGCTTTGGCCACTGAAAGGTTTCTATCTACCTGTCTCTAACTGGCCTTATCCATTTATGTTCTCACAGCTGAACCCTATACAGAGTCACGAGGGAGCTGGAGCCCATCTCGGAAAGCAACAGGCACAAGGCTGGGTCCAGCGCGGGGCACACAGACACACACTGGCACCAGGGCCGGCTGTCCCAGACAGCGCTTCGGCTGTTGGCAAGTCTCTGGACTGTGGGAGGAAACCCACGCCAACACGGGGAGAACATATCAACTCCACACAGACAGCACCCCTGGTCTGGAATCGAACCCAGACCAGACCAGACCCAGACTTGGCCAGCTTCCTTGCTAGCTAGTTGGCTCCAGCGTTCTGATTATCTTGCAGAGCCATGAAGAATAAACAGCGCAGAGTGAACAAGGGTTGGTGATGCACACAAGGGGAGACGTGGAAATGAAGAAGGCAGGAGCACCACCTCAATCCCCAGAGCAGGAGAGTGCTCTCGTTTTAAATCGACCTCTCCAGCCTGCCCCTCACTCCCTGTGCTGCTGTTGGATATTCTTATCTGAACTGCTTGCCTTTTAGGACCTGTGGGAGGCAGCTGATCAGGAATCATTTTGACTCTGCAGACAGAGTATTGCATTTTGTTCTTTGCACTTCAGTACTGAGCCTGCTGAGAGATACAATAAGCATCGATTGCGTTCCTCTTATCTGTCTCTCTTTGCTGTGCTTTCTGCACCTGCTGGGCCACCGCATTTCCTGGTTGACAGCAATATGTGTGGCAGCGCCCTGCTGTCCGCTGGTATAGCTGTGCTCCCAGTCCTCTCCAGATTCCTGCAGCCGGGACATGCTGGTGACTTCCTGTTTATGTGCCAGACTGTGCAACCTTGATTGATTTTGCACAGGTGCCCCTCAGAGCCTTGGCATAGCCCAACCTGGGCTGTGTGACAATGAAGAGCAATGCTATTTTTGTCTCAGTACTGACCGTAATCTGAATGATATTCTATTGTATTTCATTATACTGCAAGATGAGCGTGATGCTGTGTCCTTTTGGAAGGTAAGATGACTGTTCAGTAGGATACATTTTCAAACTCTTAAAATCCCAAATTGGATTAACTCACAAACACGAAACGGCCGTCCTTTGTGGAACAGACATAAATGGACTTTATATGCATCAGGTATTACAGCTGATAGCTGACAGCATTCCAGGAAGATACAATCACTAAGTGCTGGCTTCCAGTTTCACCTGGCCTGAAAGCAGGCTTTAGATGAACTCACACGGTGTTTGAGCCTTGGAGTCTCGAATGAGAGAGCGCATCAGTCCAAACATGCAGTTCAGCTTTTCGGGATATTCCGGTCCCCACCGTTCCACAACCTTGCCCTGCCCAGCTCAGTATTGCTTCATTAGCTGCTAATTTCTGCAATTATGCACAGCAGCGGAGGAGTGCAGTCCATCACAGCGCTGGTGCCCGAGCCCGGGAGGGTGGCGAGGAATGTGAGCAGATCCCTGGCTCAGAGGGAGGCGGAATCCGATCGTTCTGCTTTCTGGGAGATAATCCGGCACGCACGGAATGTGGCGGCCTCGCCTGATCCCATCATCCCTCTGGCAGCCTGAGACGGGATTTATCCTCCTCCTCCGCCTCCCCCTGCCCGGGTCTCTGAGTGACGCCGGAGCCCCAGCGGGACTCCAGCGCACCTCCCTGCTCACAGCGCAGTCGCCTGCTGGAGCTGCTGGTGGGACTGGGAGCACAGGGCTCCTCCAGGACCAGACACAGCCCAGCACAGCTCTGCCCTCGTTTTGTACTGCATATTTACGACCTTGGAATATGCTAATTCTTCTGTTTTTATTTAAAGAGCCTGTTCTAAATGAGATTGTGTTTTCCCCCCACTTTCTTTCCAGTGTGTTTGTATCATGAAATTACAAAATGCTTCTAGTTGGATGTGTCACACAGCTTGGTTACTCTCCAGGAGTATTCTCTGATCCCCACATCATTTGCAATTATTCTGAATGTGGTTTTATTTTTTTTCACGGACGAAGGACCAGCTGCTGCTGTCGCTGGCCCGATCCCTGCGCCCGGCTTCCTCGGCCGGGGGAGACAGCAGGGCTGCAGCTGAGAAGAGGCTGATCTGAGGAAGAGCTGATTAGCTGTCGGTAGCGTTGCAGTGCTCACATTCATGGAAAGGCTCTCCTTCGAACCCGGGACAGAGTTAAGAGTAGTGCAGCCCCAGCCACCACCAGCGCAGGTGGGCAGTGGCAGCAGGGGACTCAGCTGTCCACCCCAGCGGCCAGCGCTGTCCACTCTGGACCTCAGGGGTCACCACTGTCCACTCCAGACTCAGGACCTCAGCGGCCGGCGCTGTCCACCTCAGCTGCTCTCTGGACCTCAGCGGACGGCGCTGTCCACTCCAGCTGCTCTCTGGACCTCAGCGGCCGGCGCTGTCCACTCCAGCTGCTCTCTGGACCTCAGCGGCCGGCGCTGTCCACTCCAGCTGCTCTCTGGACCTCAGTGGCCGGCGCTGTCCACTCCAGCTGCTCTCTGGACCTCAGCGGCCGGCGCTGTCCACCTCAGCTGCTCTCTGGACCTCAGCGGACGGCGCTGTCCACTCCAGCTGCTCTCTGGACCTCAGCGGCCGGCGCTGTCCACTCCAGCTGCTCTCTGGACCTCAGCGGCCGGCGCTGTCCACTCCAGCTGCTCTCTGGACCTCAGTGGCCGGCGCTGTCCACCTCAGCTGCTCTCCAAACTGTGTCATCAAGCGCCAGATTGTGAAAACAACCTCCGGCACACACGGAGCCCCTCTCCAGAAGGTGCTGTCAGCTCCCAGCACTTCAGGGGTTCAGGTTACTTGTAAACCTGTATTCAGAGCTGGAAACACAGTTTCATTTTGTTTCTAAAGGTCTAATTAAGCAAATTGCCAGTGTGACTGAGTGATGGAGTAATTGAAACCGCAGTAGGAAGGGAATGCGGAAGACAGCGGGAGCCCCTGCACTAGGGCTGGGGAAACCCCGGAGACCGGAGCCGAACCGGGCCGGGTCACCAGTCCCTGGACTGGACCTGGGGGCAGGCTGTCGGCCAGACCTGAGGCTCACCGCAGTCAATCACAGAACTACAGAGTCGGTTCTGGAGAATTAGAACAGTAGAGACATAAACGGGAGTAAAAAACAGGGCAAATGATAGTAATTGAACAAGCAATAGAGAGAAAATTGCTGTCTGATGTGCGCCAATCTAATTACGGTATGCTTGTAATTAGTGTTAAGTATTTATCTTTTAAGTTAAGGAATTCATTAGAGGATTATTAATGACCTCCCTCTCTAGTTGTGCGCAGTACACCGAGAACATGGCTGTTCCTCAGCCGTGCCCGCCCTGGGGGTGTGTTTCGCCCGACGCGCTCCGATGCGTCATCCGGGAGCAGACCCGGCCGCCCTGCACGAACACCCGGATCGGGACGTGGAGGCCCGTTTCTGGGCTAAGAAAACCCGTTCTCCTGCCCTCGGTTCGGTTTCGCACGCCGAGAGCGACGCCGCGCAGGGCTGTGTGGAGAGGGCAGGTTCCCGGGGGGCAGAAACAGCTCGGTATTCAACAGGGGGCACTACCTCATCTAACCAGCAGGGGGCATCTCATCAGCCCAGCGGACGGAGTGGCTCTGCGGTACTGAGCCCTGGTATACAGTCCTGTGGTTGTGCTCTGCACACGACGAAACGTGGCGCCCTATACAGAATTAAAAGAGTGAAGGATTAATTGAGCTATTAGTGTCGGGAAAATGTCCTGGTACATTGCTGTTTTCAAATTTGTGAATTTGTAGGGCGCACCTCAAATTTCGTTTTGCCATGGAGAGTAAGGAAACGTTCTTATTTTTTAGAATTCGTGTCTGGTTTTACCCAGCCTGCGTGAAACCCCACGGCCGCCGGTCTCAGACTCGCTCCTCTCCGGCCCGCCTCGCCACCGCGAACACGAGGCGCAGACCAGCTGGGGCTCTCGGCAGAGCGACAGCCCGGTCCGGGCCTGAGGGCCGGAGAGCGGCTCCACCACACGCACACAACACCAGCGATCAGGGACGCTTCGCTTCCTACAAAACGGCAATTGATATTCGAGACACAGCCAGGACTGCTTATACGACAGCCAATGGGAGGCTAGAAGACCAGCTCAGCGACGTGTGGGGATCACAGGAATGTTCTTTTTCTGGCGTGCAGTCAGATGAGTCTCCCCCTGACAGTGTCAAGGTGTTCGGGGCATTGCTGCTGTTACAGGAAACAGGCAGAGCTCCTCGCTTCGCTTTAATAAACACAGCGCCGCGCTGACAGAAGCCCTGTCGGGGTACAGACTGGTTCCCTGGGCGCTACCTGCCGCTCCAGGTGGGTAACCTGCGCACCACGTGCTCGGTGCGATACAGCAAAGGGAGTGACATATTGTAGTGCTGTGTCTCGACCCTGTATTTAATGAAGAACGGGCATCATACACCTTTACACCGCTCTCACTCTCGTATGCCCACAAACAAGGCTTCTTCATGCAGTGTGATTCGATTTGCACAGGGCTGATGGAAAACGTACTTAAAATGACAATCCTGAATCGATGCTCGCTTAATCGATGGATTCTGCTGCTGCCCGATGGTTGATAAGGGCTTTGCGCACGTCAGCACAGACTCCAATCGACACCTCCTGCGCCCAGCTGGCGCGGCCGCTGCAGGTGGACAGTCCGGCCGAGGCCGTTTCCCTCACGGGATTAAGAAAGTCTCTACCAGCGGGGTCCCCCTCTCTCACTTCCCGAGCGGGGTGCGAGGGGATGTACCCCTGCAAGCCTGTGGAGGCGAATGAGCTTCCCGGTCCCCAGGGACAGCTCGTGCGCCCGGCGTTGCGGGACGAGGGAGGGCGCGAGGCTGCCTTGGCAACGCTCCGAGCGTGTTCCTCGCGACTGGCGGCCGACGCGCGCCGCTTCCCCTCCTAGCAGCGCTCACACGCACCGGTGACATACTGCACACCTTACAAAACAAACAAACTAACAAACTAACTAACAAAAACGAATGGGGTGTCACGGATGCATCGTTCTTCGCCCTTCGCTTTGCATGCTGCAGGTAGATACAGGACGAAGGGCCTGTGGGAAAAAACGGTGCATTTCGCCGCAAACCAATCACAGCCCTGCACGAGCGCGTCTTGTCGCACACGCACGGGAGCAGCGGGGCTGCGCGCGAGAGGGGCCCAGGCCGGCCTCGCGGCCCTTTCCCCCAGAACAACTTTAAACCGTCGTCACGAATTCAAATAATCAAAGACATCGTCATTGTGATTACTATGATTACTATTATGAAACAGCAAAGGCCTCTGGGAAAGCCGGCAGCGTCGCGGAGCGGAGAGGGCGGAGAGTTGCGGAGGGAGTTCGGGTCCGAACCTCTCGCGGGGCACCTGAATCCCGGACTCTGGACCGGAACCAGGGGTGGGAGAAGTAAGAGCGTCACGTTTATTCGACGGTACCGCGGGGCTGCGCTGACCGGGCGGCGTGAGGCCCGCTATTCCGAGACGTGACGTGGTCCCGTCGAGTATAAACAAACGCGCCTCCGGTTTCGCTGGCTGTGGCTCGGCTCGGCTCGGCTCGGCTCCAGACCCGTTTCTAAACCTTCCAAGCCGAGGACACACGGACGAAGCCCAGAAATAGGAAATGAGCAAGCCTGCCGCTTCTCGGGGTCGGAGGGGACAGGCCCTGGTCAGACCTCACTGGAGGAGGAGCAGCAGGGAGCCGCACGAATGCAGGTAAAGGGTTATTCCGGGCCGAGAGAGTGTTTCAGCTGTGGAGCCACACAGCAGAAGAAGGCTCCACAGCTGAAACACTCTGTTCTCGTCTTTTCAGTATGTATTGAACTTTTACCTGTGTGCCCCCAAGTGTAGCAGCGTGCTCACAGTGGATCTGCAGACACGCTTTTAATAGTTCCCACTTAATCATAGTGTTATTCTGGATGAATTTACTTCATTATTGGTATAGGTTATTAAATCATGTAGGTATTTGGTATTTCCTGAAGGTTTGGATCTCGACTGGGGCGCTGTGGAGACGGGCCTCCTGGAGCGACAGCAGAGTGATAGCCAGAGTCTGCGCTAATCAATGCTCTTGTATCGATTGATCTTGCCGGGTGGAAATGGAGTAGGGGGGGCAGCGTGTTGCATGTTTCCTTCCTCAGTGCGGTTTTCCCTCTTCCCTCCTCGGCTTCCAGGCTGGAGAGACAGACCGGATCAATCCGGACGGACAGCGCTGCGGATCTGGCTCCCGATCCTGTCAGCGAGAAGCCCAGGGGACCAGGGCGGAGGGGTAGGGACACGTTGAGCCGACGCGTATGCCAGCTCCACCTACCCCAGGCTTTTACGGGACAGAGCGGATGAGCTGCCTGCCATCAGCTGCTCTGCGGGCAGCCGCCTCTGTGCTCCGCGCTGTTTTGTAGTTCCCTTTGCCTCCTACATTTCAGCAGCTGCTCTGCATTAAGAGCTCACTGCTCCCAAAGTGCAGCGTGTTCGCCAGACACCAGTGTATCCCTGTTGATAAGAAGGCTGTTCCGGGAATGGGAAGGAGGGGAGGGGAGGAGAACTTGACTCCTGCATTTTCTGTGGTGCTCCAGGAACGGTGCTCATCTGGCTTTGTCCAGGTGACCAGCATGAGCAGCATGTTAGCAGACGCTTCGGATTTTTTGTCGTTGACATTTCTGTCCTCCCCCTCCCACTTTGCTGGTACTTCCAGTGCGCTAATTGTCACTTCAGAACACAAGGCTGCAACACAGAGTGCTTTAAATGCTGAAACCTGGCTTTGTTGACATGGAGCCGCTGAGCAGGAGAAAGTGTGGCGCGCTCCCTCTGTCTTCCCTGCGGCGCGCTGGGCTCTGTGTCAGTCTGAGCCGTGCAGAGAGCCCTGGGCACCCCCAGCCTGCGCAGCTGCTTTCACTGAAATTGCCTGTGCGGGAGTCAGAAAGCTTTACTTTCTGAAAGCATTCCTTCAAGATCAATTCTTGTGTGTGCGCGTCTGAGCCTTTTTAACTCTGGCTGGGTTAAAAAACAACCCAAACCTCCTTTGTTATTTTTAATCGCGCTTCCTCGAGGAAGGAAATCTAATTGTAAAAAGGCTGGGCAGGCAGGCGCACGCGCAGAGGAAACAGGTTTTCGGGTGTCAGTCGGGTTGGTGTTTTATAGGGGAATTAAAAAAATCAGTGCAAGATGTTCCTTTCTGAAGCACAATCCATATGGCAATTTGATTTGGGTCAAGTGGACCTGAGCCAGAGAGATTATAATTGGTGCTGTTGTGGCAGGTAGGAGTCTGGGTTTAAAGAGAAGACATATGCACTGGAAAAAAAAAAAAATGCCTAGGATGTCTTGCAGTGTCTGTGCCTGAAGAATGTGTTTTGCAGCTCAGTATGCAGGACCACATAAACAGAGAATGCACTACAGGCTGGAGCAGTCCCCTGGGACAGCAGGTGTCTTCGTAAGGCTGCTCTCTAGTCTAAGCTGCTGGCAGAAAGCTGTGCTGCTGCAGGGCTGAAGGGCTCCGGGAGCTCCAGCTAGGCTCCTGCTCCGAACCGGGAGTGGATTACCGAAATCAGCTGATTATGCAAAGTTCTTTTTATCAAGCATGCTGGTCGGGGGAAGACGAGTCATGTGGCACTGGTGTGCACTGTAGCTAAAGCTGTTTTGTAACTGGAAGAATGAGCTGGAAAAGCTTGAGTCAAGTCCTACGCTCCAGTGAAGCAAAGGGAATTTATTCTTTGATCAGGGTACCTCTGTGCATAGTTGTATTCCTACAGAGTTTATTCTGGGTATCATTACTGAACTCTTCCCTCGGAATGAATTTGAGCATGAAGCCTTCTTTTTCCCTTGCACGTTTTTTTTTCTTTAAACACAATACGTTTGGGGGGGGGGGGAAGAAAGAACTTCCTGAAACACAACCCCCTTAGCTTTTGGTTGTATTATCCGAAACCCACTGCAGGCAGACTTTATCAATAATATTGGCCAAGCGAGGGGCCTGATGACACGAGTGTCTGTGAGGCTGTGTGCTTCGGTGCTCCCAGTAAGGGCACAGTCATTCATTTCTCCCCGTGAGGCGGACAGGTTTGCTCTCATTCCCGCGCCGCGCTGTGCTGCGGTTCGGTTTGGCCGGCTGGTGAAGCAGAGTGTTCGCAGTGTCACTCACAGCCGACCCCCCCAGCGCCTGCGACCCCCCCGGCTCAGCGTGTCGCGCCAGGTCTTCCCAGCGCCCCTCCCGCCACCTCCGCGCTGGCCACCTCCACCCCCAGCCTCCGCCTGTCTGACACACAGATTAACCTTTCACACACCCCCCGCGACCCCTGTCACGCTGACATCGCCATAGCAACCCCGCCGAGCGTGTCTTGATGTACAGGCCCTCCCGGGCGCTGGGCAGGGTCTCGCACGACTGGCCCCCAGCTCACGGGGCCCGTGGGCAGCGATACCCTGGCATAGGTGGGTAATAACCTGCAAAAACAGAAGTTCTCCCTGATCGGGCTGGGGGGTGGGGATAAAAAGAGTGGCTTGGTCGCGCGATGCAGAGACGAGAGCAAGAAGAAATGAAGGCTTTGCAGATCTCCAGGCCTGGGCGTGCGTCTCCCTGCTCTGTAGGCTGTACCCTCTACAGGTGGGGATGTTCTTTTTTACTGGGGCATCTTTAGATGTCGGGCTCCCACAGCACCTCAGAAGGTGCCCTTGATGTTCCTGATCTGCTGCGTTCGAGCGAGATCTGTGTTCTGCTTCCCAGCGGTGTTGCTTTCACCTGAGCATGCACGGGGATTTGGAGAAGACAGTCGTGAGTTATTAGACTGTCTGACATTAAGAGGGCCTCTGGCAGTGAGACATTGATGAGATGTATGAAGTAGTGCAGGGAAAAAGGAGCATCCTTCAGCAGCCGAGAGAGGGAGAAGGGTATATTTTATCACAAGGGCTTCACTTTTTTTTTCCTTTCTTTGGCAAGGCGCCTTTCCACTAATAAACACGGGCAGCAAACTGCGGCTCTGGTGTGATGCGCTTGTGGTTGGGGCTTGTCACAGGTTTGCTGTGAATCGAGAGACCTTTCCGCACGTACGCAGCCTGTGAAGCAATCCGCATGCAAGTGTATCCTGTCTTACTGTAGGTAGGGCTGCGTCAGAGGGGGGGGCCATTTATCAAAGCTTATGGCTTGCTGTCATGTGTCACGCGGGGGACAACATACAGCAGAGGGAGCGTTAATGCAGAAAAATGCATCTGCCATAAATAGTTAAGTTTCTAGAGCAGGCTTGTCCTGGCAGGGCATTCGCGATTTTGAGACCGCGGGGTTACACATGAAGAATCCCCGTGCCTCTCGGTCCTGGTGGATCACTTTTATAGTGTCTTTCCCACACGCTGCCGGTTAGAAAGAACCACCTGCAGCCCCTCGTCAGCCACGTCAGCGGTTCCCATTCAGCCTCCGAGTGACCCGACTGGCGGTGTTTGTGCAGCCGCAGGAAAGCCGGATGGAGGGGGGCAGTTAGGGGACTGTTCTACCCACTGGCCCTGCCGGGATACTCGGCCTCATGGGGAGCTCCTGCCCAGCTGCGTGTCCAGACGTGCAGGCGGTGAGTGGAAGAGCTGCTGCCCCGGTCTCGACCAGCTTCTCGTTCGTCTGACTCGTCTGCTGGCTGTCAGAGCTGTTGGACGTTGCAGGGGGACGGCGGCCCCGCAACACGCTGAACAAGCTTGATTTTGTACACTTCCCACCGGCAAATGCTGCCGGATATTTTCCATTTCATGTGTTTTTCCGCTCTGTGCTTCACCCAGAGGGAAGCGAGGGCCCGGCAGCTCTGGGAGGTCTCTGCGCTGGTCACGTCGTGCCCGTCCCGGCGGCCGCTCGGCTGTTTGCGGGGTCAGATCGCGTGACGGGACCGGCAGCTGGTCTCATCGCGTGTCCGCGGCACACGGGGCGTCAACCACCAGCTCTCTTTTCCATTTCCGCAAAGGCCCGAGCTTCCCCAGAGAATCCTTCTGTGCTGTTCTGTCGGAAGGCGTCGCTGCGCTGGAGCTCGTGCGCCCCGGTCTGGGGTCACCGCCCTGGCGGGGAGGGCCCCAGGTCAGAGAGGGGTCATGAGGGCGATGAAGGCGGGGGGAGGACTGACGTCGCTGTGCGGTTCATGGCTCAGGGCTGGGGGACGGGGGACGGGGGCGAGCTGGGGGACGGGGGACGGGGGACGGAGCGAGCTGGGGGACGGGGGACGGGGGACGGGAGCGAGCTGGGGGACGGGGGACGGGGGCGAGCTGGGGGACGGGAGTGTCTGGCAGGAGAGAGTAGCGCTCCTCCTCGGAGCCGATGGAAAGTCACAGTGAAGAAGCACCTCCGGCTCCTCAGCCTTTTCCTTTGCCAAGGAGGACCTGGACCAGCTCATGCCTCCCAGACGCAGCCGCGTGCCGTTATTACATTAGCCTGCCTAAATGCCTCTAGTTTCCCTAATTAAACTTTAATATCCAATACGGCGAAAATTACCTGCGACATAATTGACCGTAGCCGCAGTTAAGTGTCTCAGAACCGAGGGCGAGCTCAGGGAATGAGACACAAGGTCAATTATTTGGCAGGAAATGCCCTCTGTGGAGGACGCTCGTGCTGCTGCTGTTCAGAAAGTTCAGAAATCGTTGTCTTTTGTTTATGAATCGTCACCCGGGTGCCTGCTGGCTGCTGGTCGTGCCCGGTGCAGTCGCCCGGTGGCACCCAGCCACTTCACTAGCTCCCAGAAACATTCAGGATCGCTGCGTCTCCTTCATTCCCACTCCTTGTGCACATGTCTGTTTTCCAGTGACCCCACTTGGGTCTGCTCGTGCCGGGGCAGGGGGAGAGGGCGCTGGGCCCCTTCGCCGTGCGGCTGGGGAATTCCGTTCAGGGCCCTTCGGTCACACGCACGAGCTTGAGGTAGAGAAGCGCCGGGGATCGCCTTCACTGCCGTTACCTCCTTCCTCCTCCTCCTCCTCCCCTTCCTCTCCGAGCTCCTAAGCCCGGTGAGCGGAAGGCGTGAGCAGTCGTGCGGCGGGCCGCGCTGGGATGTGAAGTTTGGGGGGCAGCTGCTGCGAGCCCCAGGGTGGCAGGTTGTGCCTCTGTAGCGCCGACACTCCCTGATCATTATTCCTCCTGGTGTCACGGAGAGCCAGGCTCAGACAGGAGGCTTGTAATGAAACGCTCTAGTCTGGCACTCAGATGAATGACATTGCTCCCAGAGAGGTGAGCTGAACTGCTTATCACCGATCCGCAATAGGATTTCCATTCACCAGCAGCCGCCCCAAATCAGGTGCTCAACAACCAGGCTCATGAATATCTTATTGGAACCTGGGAGGCACAGCAGGTTTCTCCTGGGTCATTTGCATACTCGGACTCATTTGCATATATATGAGCATCCGAGTAATGGATTTGTTTTAAGGAGATATGCTGGCATCTATTGATGAAAGCCTGAGCCCTTTCAGGCTGCATTGTAAGGTTCAGCGTGTCAGCCTTAACAGGGGCTGAATTGGCTCTCTCATCCGTGTGTCTCTCCCGCTCACTCACACACACTCGCTTGCTCAAGGCAGGCCCAGGTAAACCCTTGTGCTAAAGCAGTTCTTTTCTCCTGCCTCCCTAATGCAAATCCGAACAGCGGCAACCAGCAGCGTCAACAGAAGCAGCTGCATGTCTGAGCAGGCTGCCGTCTCGTTATACAAGCCTCCATTCCGCCGCCTCCACAGCTGGCTCTGTGTGGCTGCACTTCACTGTTCCTCAGTTCAAACACGCTGATTCGCTGTGAAGCTTTTTATCGCTCCCCCCTCCCCCCCCAGCTGGGTCAGGCGCAACACCTCCAGGAATGACAGCTCCTGCCCCCTGCCTATCCTCTCCGTGCTGCACTGAAGCTGTAACGGGGGGAAATTTGCCATGTGCAATGCGCACACTATACACTCCCTACTCGAGAAGCAAGCAGTGCATTTAAGGATGCGAAAACGAACTTTTTATTCCATCAAACGCCCTGTACAGAAGCTGCTTCCATCAAGGCAAAACACAATTAATATCTACCTTTTCCAGCCGTAAAACCACAGAGGCCTTCCTTCCTTCTCCGCGCCCCACTGAGCCACAGCCAGTCCTAATGGCCTCATCGCATTAGGAATAATAACCCTCGCCTCTGACCCCGGCCTCGGATCTGAACAATTTGTGTCTGCAGGAGGTGAGATTACAGCAGCATTGGGGAAGCAGGAGAGGACACCCATTATTCAAACAGAGAAAGTCTTCTGCGCGGTGTAGTCGGAGCGCCTGCGTACTCTGGCTGCAACTCATTGATTCATTCTCACCTCCAGCCAGCATTCATTAGCGGCCGCATTAGGGGGAAATCATTCCTCATCTGCGCTGGCACGGCTCGCACAATTAGCCCATTTCAGTCTACAGGGACAAGACAAGAAGCGTTTATTACCGATGCATCTAGCAGCTGAACGCATTTGGGGCTGGAAGTGCACAGGGCTAGGAAATGCTTGATTGAGCTTCGCTCTGCTGACAGGAAGCATTATTTTAGCTTACGGTGTTTCTCAGATACGGTTGTGTGCATTTTCTTCCCTTCCCAGAGCTTGTCACAAACATACCGCTGCTGCGTTCCCGGCTGCGTCACATGTTTATGAGGAGCCTGGCCTGGCTGGGAGAAAGTTCCTGGCGATTGATCTTCAGTGCATCTCTTCACAGGGGCACTGAGAAGAAACAGCCTCTCGCTGCGAGGTGATTAATAGGCAAGAGAAGGCAGAAGAAGCGCTTTTTGCAAAGGTTGAGCCTTTATAATTACAGAACGATTTTATCCACAATGCTATGGAAAACATTGTAAAGAAAAAAAAGGCAGCGATTGCCATTTCAGCTGGGAGGAATGAAGGGTCTTTCTCAGACGACCTTGCATCCTGGAATTTATTCAGTGTTTAGCTGGAAACACTGCCTAATGAACCCATCCTCCTTCCCTCTCTCGCTCGCTGATAATGGGAAATACGATAAATATAGCCAAGCCTGGCCTCACAGCTTTCAGTACGGTGGGGGCAGAGAAAGAATTGTTTATAATCACAATGGAGGGATGCAGGGACTTTTTGAAGTGCACTTTAATATGTTCTGGGAAGGTTGTGTGAGAGAGAAAGGAAAGACGACAATACAGAGGCTTATTATTAATGCAGCAGGGAGCACTTGTGAAATAGGGCACCAGCGAGGAGGCTGCAGAGAGCAGGCCTGTGTCTCCTCGGGGGAGGCTGGGCCAGGAACTGCGTTATTTTTAGCAGGGTGACTCTGGTGCTAACCTCTCAGGTATTCCTCAAAACTACTTTTTTTTTTTACTTTCCTGATTTATATTGAAAAAAATAACATTTCCCAACCTGCACTTGCATGGTTTTCTTGTCTAGAAACGGGCTCGCTATTTTTAGTGGCGCACACGGTAGAGATTTCCTGCGGGCCCCGCGCGGTGGCGAGAGAGCACCCGGGGGCCTTTCTGTCTGGGGGCTGAGCTGGGGGTCGCCCCTCTAGCCGGCGCGCAGCCCCGGAAGCCCCCTGGACGCGTATCGGTTCTGAGTGCGGGGCCCCTCCGCCGGTGTCAGGCAGGCCTGAGCCTCTCGCAGGGGGGAGAGATCTGCAGTGGAGGGGGGCTGCTGGGTTTGTGCTTGGTCAACCCCTTGACTTAAACAGCCTGACATCTCCCATACACCGCCTCCAGACACCGCGACATTGACATCAACATACTCTAGCAGTTGACGGGAGAGGTTTTTCTGTTTAACAGTGTCTGCCGGCCCACTGACGTGCTTAGCTCAATTTGCGTTTTCGCTTCAGCGGTTGAGCAAAGCTGGGTTCTCCGTCCCCGTCCTCCCCCCACCACCGCCGCCACTCCACCTAACACCTAGCCCAGCCCTCCCCTCTTTACCCTTTCATCTCTCCTTGCCTTCCAAGCGTTTTATTAGTGCAGATACAGTCTTTTCAGGGGCTGACATTTCCAGCAGTGTCTCTGGGAGGCTGCGGAAATGATGATTCTGGCGTCAGATCAATAGCGGCTCCGCGAGACGGGATCTCACAGCTGTTCTGGGGCTGCGCGGCTTCGCGGCTTCGCGGTGTGGCTCAAGCGTGCACACTGGCCAGAGATAAACAAGTGTGCTCGCCTCTCCAGGGAGGTAACCATGGTTACTGCAGAGCTCATTTTAAGCTGCCTGTCCTGGAGGCAATATAATAACAGGTTTCAAGGCCAATGTCACTTTTTTTTTCTTTTTAAGAAGGAAGGAAAGAAAATCAGGCTTTTATTGATAAAGTGATGAGACTTACCACACACACACACCGTGTACACAGGCACCCACGAGCTGAGGAAACTGTGCTGGATGTGTGCCAGTCATTTAATAGCCAGAATATTTTGCTCGCTTTGCTAACAAGAACATTTGAGCCTCCTCTCTGTTAAAAATTATGGAAAAGACGGTAATGAGAAATGTTTTACTAAAAGGTGATGCTGCTCTTGTCTCTCCTTGTTTATTTCTTTTGAGGACGGGAATGGAGCTGGAGAAGGGCAGGGGGGGCGGTGTGTGTGTATCCTGACAGAGCCACTTAGGGCAGTTCTTCCTTCTGTAGCTCTGTCTCCTTGGAAATACGTGAACAGTTTTAATGAGCGCTCTGTCCCAGAAGTGTTGTAATGCTCCCAGCACGATCCCCCTTATTACCAGTTAATAGATAGAATCGTGGAAGAAGCCTCCATTGTGTCGCCGATGACTGCAAGCTTGCAAAGCTTCTAAATAAGAACTAGAAGGGAAGAAAGTGATTGAGGAGGTTGCGTGCCGAATGGATCCTGTAGATGCTGCAATTTCCTTATTAATGCATGCCTATATCCTTGCTCCACTAATCCATACAAACACACACACACACACCTACCCGCTCCTCTGCATGCTGTATGTAAAGCGCGAGGGATCGAAGGGGAGGGGTGACACAGAGAGTACATCTTTAATCTACCACTCAGGAGCTGCGTCCTGGCAGCCGGGAATGGGTGGAAGCAATAACCCACAACGTCCTCCTGACAGGCGATAGAAACGTGCTCTGAAGACGAGAGTAATCTAGCCCAGCCGAATGTGCCGGGGAAGTGTTAAAACTGCCTTCATTAACCCATACATCACTGAAATGGCATTGATCGGTCTAGATTGGCCTTGGGGGGTGACTACGTGTGTGTGCGTGTGCGAGAGAGAGAGAGGCGGCACAAGCCCTCCGACTGGGAGGCAGTCTACTTCCTCACGGAAAGACCTTCTGGGATTTTTAGCAGGGCACAGTCTCCGAGTATGTCACGCCTTCACTTAGGCTACCGACTTCGGGTGCTTGATTATTTTGCAGCAGTGATGGCCTCTCCTGCCCGTTAAGACTCAATCCAGAACCCAGGCGCACACAAGCGCTACACAAAGGGAGACGCTCCCCCACATCACACACAGCCCCCTCGCCCAACTGAAGCAGCGGGCTCTAGGCTGCAGAAGGGATTTTATTGACTTCCACACAGGCGTGAAGTTGACGTGACTCTGCTCCGCGAGCTTCACACTCTCAGGCAGCCTCTGCATGTGAAAAGTTCAGCTAAGACTCAGGGCAGGCAGGGTTCCATTCAATATCTTTCAGTAATTAACTTTCGCTCAGCAGAGATGTGAGGAAGAAAGGGCTCCAGAGGGATGAGCTCATGGTTGCCCCCCCCCCCTTCCTTTCTGTTCTCTGAAGGAAGAATATTCCATAAAGCCACGGAAAGCCCGATTCTTAGACTGATCAAAAAAATGAGCCAGACTGAACTGGAACGCGGGGATGCGCTTTCAGGGACTGTGTCCAGCTCCTGTTTCGCGGACAGCTGAAACCCGAGAGCAGCGGAAGCGAGCGGGACCGGCCGGGTTTGGTTGGACCGGAAGGGCGCCGCGGCGGAGCTGGGCCACGCACCAGGGGGTCTGGGAAGCGAGCGGGGCCGGAGAGCGCGCGGAAGGCGAGCCGCTGTGCGCCGAGGTGGCCGAGACGGCGGGCGGAGGGAGCTCTCGGCGCTGCCCCTGCGTGGTGGGGCTCGGGCTGAGAGTCTGGGGCTGGTCAGGGCCGATCAGTGTGCAGAACTGCAAAACCAGTCATGAAGTGGGTGTGAAGAACCAAAAGATAGGGAATCAGTGGCGTGGCTGCCTGGCGAGAACATGTCAGAAAGTGTAAATGTTAGTGATGTGATCCCTGGTGGATGTCCACCGATATTCGAACATGTGCTCACCTTCCCCTCTACCGCTGACAGCTACATGTTCTTGTTAGTGGATGACTGTTTTTTCCCTAGCAGTGGATGTATAGCAGTAGAGTGGAGTTATAATGTTTGCTTCCCAGGGAGCTGTTATCCTTGACAATCAGAGCTGCCCTAAATTCGGTCCCCTCCTGGAGGACAGTGGCGGAGAATGGGGTAGGACGTCAGGTGACACTAAAGGGGTGCAGAGCATACAAGATCACCGTGGGGCTGCACTTCACTGGAGGATGGAGTGGGTCCCCTCCTTTATGTGAAGACCTGCGGGATGAAAGATGCTACATGCATGCAAAGAATTATGATTTGTAGTTTATTGTCTGGGTGTTCCTGATTAGGGCACTGCTGACTTATTTGTAGAGTTTCTCTCTGGCGTTGGGGAAAGTTGAATGAATCATTTTTGGAATACAAATGGCTTTCAGGCACTGTTGACTTCAGAGACTCTTACCCCAGTCTGATTCTACTGGTGTTGGTTAAAATGTTCTCTATATTTCCGAGATGAATATGAACTAATAAATATTAAGACATAAGGTGAACTGTCCTTCTTCAGAGACTGAATTTTGTCTTAGTTTTTGGTCTGATTTTACTGTCGGTATTATTGCTATTATTACTAACTTAGATACATTACTGTACTGTACATGACATGTACTGGGACACAAAATGAGCATTCGAAGTAAAACGCCTTGAGATCTGAGTAATACAAACTTGGTGCGTTATTTATTAAATAGACTCCAGTCTGAGTTTTAACCATTGCTGGGGTTAAATGTTTTGGCAACACAACAATCGCATTTAGCAGAAAATAAGGTTGGACCCCACTTGTGGAAGTCTGGTCTCTGCGAACCCGGTGCATTGTTTGTAAGGACAGGTGTGATTTATCACTTTTAATGTCGGATTTGCGTGGGCATCCTCAGCAGATCTGCCCTGTTTCATCATTAGCGCTTGTGTCAGTTGATATCCCGTTAAAAAAATCGAATACAGGATAATTAGAAACAGAAGCAAGGATATTCCTTTTCCAGTTCTTTAAATTAATTTATTCCTGCCTGATTCTTTAGTAAAAGGTACTGACTTATTTAATTACGCATGTAACTGTGTGGTTGGAGCTGCAGGGAAAGACGGAGAGACAGGACGAGCCTTTTTTCCCCAGTCGCCTGCTCTTCCTTCCTTCTCTCCTTTATGAGTGAAAACATCAAAAACAATAGTGGAATATCAGCAGTTAACCCTGGCTGGGGAAGTAACATATGCACGCGCCCGGCATAAATTATCAGGTTAGGGAGAGAGAGAGCTGCAGAGCAAGAGTGGCAGGCTGTCTGTGCGCAGGGATCAGCGGGATGAGTTGTGTGATCTTGTGCAGGGGGAAAGGCAGGGGGCATGCTGTTTCTGCAGCAGTGAATGGTGCCCTCCCATCACGCAGCCTGCCAGCCTCCCCGCCTGGCACAGCCACCACACACAGCACATTCACTCAGCCCCTGCCATCTCCTTCGTTTTCACTCCAGAGTCGGGAGGGAGGGAGGGAGGCAGAGTGAGATTTCTCCTGTTACTCTTGATTTGCCGTGCACAATTAGGGGGGCTGTGGACTCGGTTGTGTGCCAGAGCTATGACCTGCACAGGCTCCCCAAAGCATCTCATCGCCTCTTGAGTTTTTTTCTGGAATTGTGGGACTGTGTGTAACTGGTGGGGTGTCGGTAATCCGGCTGTGGTTCCGCGTGATTGAGCAGGGCTCCTGTGGAATTCCTAGTTGCCTGGAGCAGATCCATCCCCTTCCCAGCTCACCCGCTCTCCCATCCTATCTGCGGAACGGCCGATGGCCCGTGTGAGTCTGGAACAGGCTGAGGGATTTCTAAACACACGTGTCCCTGGTCCATGATTACTCTTAATTGCTGTGAAACTGTGTTGGAGCTGCAGGAGAAGGACCTCACTCAGCTGCTGGAGCTGCCTCTGCACACGTGTGTGTTAAGTAAGGGCCCTGTCTTATCTCATCAGATGCATACCTCAGCATGACTGGACCCTGCTCTGCTTTCTGATTGTTGTGCATAAATATTTAATGCTGCAGGGATCCTGCGAGACGTACTGCATAGGTGTTTTTTTTATTGTTTCCCCCGTAAAGACGAGCATTAGAGGATCGGATGCTGATGCAGAAGCCTGCTGTGGCGCCTGCCTGGCCCCCTCGATTATGGCCGTTCATTTATCTCGGGTCTAAATTTCACTTCAATCATGTCGCTTACTGGGGACGTGATCAGACAGCGAAGTGCTTCCTGCTTTCTAAGGCTTTGCTCAACCCCCTCTCCTCCTCCTCCTCCTGCCCCCTCTCCTCCAACAGCCCAGCACAGCCAGCATCACCTCTGTCTCTCCCTGTTCCCCACCTTTCCAGCCTGCCTCCGCTGGGGGGGGTGTGAGGGGGGAGGAGGCGTTGCTCTGGTGTTCAGACCTGCATTGCGAAGCAGGGCTGACTGCTCTGTGCACACTCTGCATGGGAGGTGCAAGACACACTCAGGAGAATTCGAGGAACTTGCAGTAAAGACCCCGCGCAAACGGCTTTGCTGATTTATATGTTAGTGGAGGATGTTTGTTGGATGTTGATTCCTAATGCGGCCTTCTGTGCAGAATCAGATGATCCTCCAATGCAAATACTGCTCAGTGAACAGTGCTAATGTCGCTTTTCTTAATGCTTGAGTCCCACACTTTAACCTGAACACACAATAAGTTTGATTAGGTGCTTTTTAAAAAAAAAGTGTCTGGAACACAAGAAACTGCCTTGTTTTACATGAATAGTAGGTTTTAAAAAAAGAAGAGATTGGAAGCCTGTGGTTGCTCAGCGTTTGTGCTGCTCTTTCAGATGAGCTCTGTGTTTATTCTCTGTTCGCAGTGTCTTCGTGCCTAATTAAGGTTGACTTGTTTTAAAGACGGAAATATGTGATGTAATAATCGGATAGGGATCAAAGTTTTTTTACTGATCAGTGGTTCTGCTGATTGCGATAGACGTCCTAAACCCCGGTGAGTAATTTTATTTTCTCTGAAGAATTAATTTCCTCACTTGGATCTTATGCTGTGGAAGGAACAAGAATCCCATTCCAGTAAGGGGGATCCATTTCAGGTTTTATGGGCACTGGCGAAATGCATAAGCAGTACATTTGCTATTCTAATATCACCTCTGTCTGTTCGGTTCTGCATAAAATAAAAGCAGTCAGGCTCAAAACGTCCAGTACTCAATTCTGAGTTACACGAGAGTCGGTGCGTCATGAAATCTGAAAAGAATAAAACTTTAGTGCATCAGATTCACTGCGGTGGTTTTGGAAGAACATCAGGAGACTGTGGCTCCAGTCAGCATTTGCCCGAAAGATGGACGGTTTATTTATTGGAACCAGTGCAGGTGTGTGTGCTGCATTGTCTGGCAGTGTCAATTAAGGTTTGTGGGCTGTTTTCTTATGTGCTGGTTTCAGATCGTATCCCCTCTTTTCAGGGCTTCTAAGAGATTTATGCTACCTGGCAGGCCCCTGTGGACTCAGGATATCATGCAGCTCACAGTGTAGGGGATCCAGTGTCACCTATAGAAGGATCAGAGTTCGAGGAATAGTTCATTCAGGTCAAGATTAAAACAGGCTTGCAGATCTGGGCTAGCTAGTTGCTGCAAACTAGACCAAAGTCAGAATTACTGTTGCGGATTCATTCATTTAGTGCCCTACAGTTTTTTTTATTATTTTCCATGAGGAAGCATGTGAAATGATGGATTAGCTTCTGTGGCACTTCAGATAAAAGCCTGTGCCATACTTGTGTTATTCTTCAGCTTCCAAATCTAGCGCTGCTGGAGAACACTGGGCTAAGACCGATCGCGTTTAACAAAAAGCGTTGCATCGTGGGGCACCTTGGAAACGTGGCCACAAAGCTTTTTAATAATGGAAAAAAAAATCGAGGGAGAGAGAGTTTCTCAGGAGCAGCGTGCGAGCCCTTCCATCAGTGACTCTGACCATTGTCATTGCTGTCGGAATGTCTCTGCCCAGTAAGAACAAGAGCATCACACTGGCTTTGAAACACTGTTGCCATGGCAGATAATTTGCTGTGGGACCCCTTTGTCTTACTGCTCAAGTCACTCAGGCGTGACAATGGGCTGCTGGCCCCGCCCCCCCCCCTCCCCAATTTCTAGAGCGTTTATTTATCTCCTAGCAGTAAATGAACAGAGCAACAGTCCATCACGTTCCCTGATTTAACACTTACACACACAGAGCCGCACACGGACGGCACCGTGCATCCCGTAAACCAAAGGAGACGTCTCAGGGCTTTATCACCCCCCCCCCCCCCCCCCACCGCCACACACACACCTAGCTCTCGGCCCCCCCACCCCCACCGTTTCCCCTCCACCTGCTCCCTCCTCCAGCCTCAGCGCCGCTGTCACACCCCTCACAATTATGGACCAGGACGCCCAATCTAGGGCAGCAGAGGAGGCGGTTCTTCCAGAGGGAGGCCATCATCTATCATTAAGGGGAAGTGTCTGGCTCGAGCTCGCTGTTGACTGAGGAGTCTGATGCAGTAGTCCTGGACAATTAGGTGCAGACATCCATAAGGTCAGTGCCGCGCAGATGCTTGAAGGGCAGCGTCTGCTGTAGTGCTCCAGCTGCCTGGCTCTGTTAAGGCCTTCAAAGGGCAAATCCCTTTCCTAAAATCTGGTTTTCTTTTATTAATCCTAACAGATCAATCTGGACACCAGCAGCATACTGTATGTCTTAGCTGCTACTACGATTACTATTGAATTCTAATAATAATAAAGGACTTCAGAAGCTCGTGTTTAATAAAAGCTAAAGGCTGGTAGTTTCTGTATCTCAGACAGCCGTTAACAGAGCACTAGGAGCTTTACCTGATCACTGCTGATGCTACTGACAGAACCACAGGTTGCCCTCGAAAGGGTGCGTCTGGCCTGGAAACGTGTTGTGTGTTGTGTGTCTGCTGAGCGAAGAAACAACACTGCTGCAAGGCTCTCTCCTAAGCTCACGCGAAAGAAAATCCGGAGATATAAGATGAAGAAGGGAGAAAAAAAAATAAATTCCCTCACATCGCATCGCCAAGAGCTATCCCTGCAAAGCGCCACCTCTCAGGGCTTGTTTTGAATTGCGTTTAGTTCCAAGAACTTCAAAGGCCGCGCGCTGTCCCCACTGGCAGTGCTTCTTCCCCCGCCGGTGACCTCCACCCCACTGTGGCCCCTGCCGGCCCTGGGGCGCCGGCGCCGCGCCATCTCCAGCGCCAGCAGTCAGACCCCCCATCGGCCCGCTGCTTGTTGCGGGGCGCTGGGCAGGCACCGGCGGGGTCCAGCGCGTGCTCCCAGAAGCCCCGGCTGGGGTTCGCATGGCCTGCCTGGCCTGCCGGGACCGCCGCAGGTCTTGGCACCAGAAGCGGAGAGTCCCTTTGTTTTGTACGTCCCAGGAAAAATGAGGGTGGTATCAAAACAAGCTTGTTTAAAAAAACCCTGTCTGGTTTCCAGCCTCTGATCTGGATGTGTGGTAGGAGTCCTCGTAAAGGGCTGTTTGTGTTTCTTTTAGGTTTGCAGTAGCCACGCATAACGCTCGGTCATTTAAAGGGCAGAGATAAAGGCTTTGCTTTCTTCTGCCCACTCCCCCTGCATAGAACTTCTTCATTCTGGTTTCATACAAATTAGACCTCGTAGAACAAACATTTAAATCGACGTTTTCACTTATTTCTGTACTGCACACCAGCAAGGGCTCTGGTGACAGTAAATATTCTAATTAATACAACTCAGATCCCTGCTGCTTGCTTCCTAATATATTTCTAAGCAGACTTCTTTGAGTGCATCTCCACTGAAGCCCAGTACTTGACGTATTCCAGTCTGTCCTAAAACCTGAGCACTATATGGCTATTTGCTCACTGTTCTTTCGCCTTCATATGACGCATACGTACATACGACCCAGAGGCAACAGAGAGGATCTAAGCTGTTTCCAGTCAAAATCACTCTAAACCTCATCTTCACACAGGCTGTTTGTGTTGAAACCCACGTTAAAGAAAAAAAATCATATGTTTCAGAAGAAGAAGCTGGACATGGCGTTGCCGTCGTCCATTGCAATAGGGACTTTCCGGTGTCGGAAAATGGAGAAAAAAAAAAGAATCTTGATTACCAATGTGAAATTAAATAAAGCCAGGCGCCCGTGCGCTGATTCGCTTGTGGCCTTGGGAACCATTCGGAAGCGCTGACCAATCGCCTTCTCTTTCTCGCACGCAGGCGTCCTGCCCTGAGTGTCCGTGCTATCCCATCGCCCTCCGTTCAGCACGGAGGGTCCTGCCTCACAGCCATCCTGGTGACTGTGTGTGTGCCCTTTCTCCTGGGGGTTATCAGTGCTTACTAGGACGGTTTAAAAACTGTTCCCTAGGATTCTCTCAAGTGTCTGCTTGCCCTCCAAGATTGCTGCGTTCAGATTCTGTAAAGATGTGACAGGTAAATTTACAAATCAAAGCGTCCCACCAAAACCCAGGGAAAATGTTTGTTTCTGATCGTCCACACTGGTAGGCAGCTAACCCTCTAATCTGCATCATTAGGGCTGGTGACAACAGCCAAATGTGAGGAGAAGTATTTTTCCATAGAGACTCACCCACCCTCTGGGGAGAACTGACCAATTACCAGTTTTTCTGTAACCTTTAGGTCAAGAGCTGGGATGTTTTAGACATGCACATGAAGGGACTTTGTCATCGAGCACGCTTTGCCTCTGCTGCACTTACATAACTGCACTGACGACAGATTCTAGAGACAGAAATCAACAGAAGTAACTAAGACAACAGGAAAGCTCCAAAAATATTGCGTACCTTAAAATATTGTATTGCCGTGCAACTCAACAACAATCAAGTCATGAATACGGAACCCCTGGGGGTGGCAAGTGAGGTCTGGATCCTTTTTGATGCAGAGTTAGAGCTGCATTTTACCCTGTGGAAGAAATACTGCTCCTGAGAGGTTTGAAGGCCAGGGGACAGAACGGTGTCTGAGATGGGACTTGTACCAGTGATAGGAGCGATAGCCAGTCCATCTGTGAGCTCAGGAAATTGGGCATCCAGTCTGTATAATCCACTGCCTGTGCCCCGCCGAAGAGGACTGTTGTACTTTAAAGAGATGATGCATCATTTCCGTGTTCTGTCTCTGAGCTGTCACACACGGGCCCAGCCCTCTTCCCCAGAGGGGAAGTTGTGCTATTTAAGAGGGAGAGGTAACCCTTCCTTTTATCCTGAGACTTTTCTGTTTCTATTTGTAGACAATTCAGTAAGTGTTTGCATATCGGTGTTACTGATACTAATTGGTGCCGTGATGTGTATACTTTTTAGTGTTTGAAGTCACAAAATAGCACCCCATCCTTCCCTGGCGTTCTTTAGGAGCTCGTTCTTGTGGTTCCTGTAACTATTTTGTTCTCTTTTTAAACTTTTACTTTTGCGTCACCATCAGATCTTCCCATTCTAGAATACCCTATTTATTCTACTGCTGTGATCAGTTTGTAAGAGAAGAGAACTGCATAAGCTTTTAAAAATCTGTCGATAAAATTCATAGCCCCTGATCAACAAGGCAAGAAAGATCATTCAGGATTAAATGAAAAACAAAACCTTAAAAAGGCAATGAGGTTTTCTCACTCCTCTGTCGCATTAAATTCTCCAGGACTCTGTTCCCATTGGGACGGGTTCACATCTCTCTGCCCTGAGGGACAGCTCTGTACCTCTCCATCCTATCCGCTAAGACCCGGTGGGTTAATAAATATCACAAGGGCAGAATCAGAAATGAGCTGCGGATTCACTTAGTGGAGCCACATTCCTGGACAAGCGCCAAGTGATTTCAATAAGGTGCTCCAAGCAAATAGCATGCCCCCCCCCCATCTCCCCACTGCTGTGCCCCCTCCCCAACACACAGCGCTCCCCACTGTGAAAGGCTGGAGCACCAGTATCATTACATGCAAACAGTCTGGTTCAATCCTCAGATCAGCCCCAGAATTATGCCTGCACTTCCCTCGTATTCCCCTGTTCGTCCTATAGTGATTATGAATGCAGCAGAAAATTAAACTTGGTAACAAGTGTTTCAGCATCTGGGAAATGTTGTATACTACTGGAAAAAAAACAAAACATTCAATTTATGTACTTGCAATCCAGCAGTTTTGAATTAAGATTGTTTACTGGATATCCTCTTAAACCCATCGAACATCACCTCACGTCGCCAGGCCATGTGGGTTGCTGTGGAGTTTGAACAACATGGCAATAACTGGGTGGGTGGCTGAGGCGGGGGGGCGAAGAAGAAGATCCTGACTGCTCAGGAGAGTCTCCCCTGGGCAGGAGTGAACTGCAGCCCTGTCTCTGCAGTGTGGCTCGCAGGCTTACACGAGCACATCTGAACGTGCTGGAATCTTCACTTCAGGGGGAAAATATCTCCAAAACTGTCTCTTAGCAACCTTTGATGGGGTAGGCTCTCCAGCCTCAGGTGAGAGGGAGTAGCGGAGAATGCTGCTTTTTTAATACATCAGCAGACAGGCACAACTGGCACCTGGGGATTTGTTCTGTTCAATTAAGATTGACCAGGACTGCTGAGTGCTGTTAGCAGGTGTGTGGCAACAACAGCTGGAGATGAATGAATGATTCAGAAGGGCAACTCTGTCTTCAAACAACAGGAAAAAGGACGTGGGCAGCTGTCCTGCGTCCTGCTTTCCTGTCTGTGCGGGGACTCAGGAGCCTGCTGCTCTCTTTAGATGCCCCCAGACTGCCTGTCCTAAGCAGTTGTAAGGGCTTGAATGGCAGGCATCCCAGGGATCGCCTTGTGTCTCTCACGCTTGAAACTGCAAGACCAGGAGAGCTGTTCTCGAGGTATTTTGCATGTGTAGCTGACTTTGTCCTCTGCCCTGTGCATATTATTTATTGATTCCATTATTAAAAAAAAAAAGTCAGCAAAGTGCTCTAATTGTAAGTGGTATAGACAGTCACATAAAACGATGACCTCCTTTGTACGGATGAGGTGAACGGAAGTTCTCTCCTTGGTAATGAAATGCTCGTCTGCTGTAAGCGCTGCATACTGAGTGCTCGAGGAGAAGCTCTGAAGGATCTAATTGGAAGTGCTTCTGTTCTTTCTGAATAAAAGTCGCACACTTTGGAATGGGCATCACACAAACAGCGGCAGTGACTGTCACGGAAAATATTCCTCTTGTTGGATTTCACGGGGGGGGAGAAAGAGGTTTCATTTAAAAGGATTGTTTATATTGCCATTATCATTCCCTTCCTGCTCTTGTCATTGCGGGCAGAAGGCACCTCTCTCCTCAGCGTCTACTCTCTCTCTAAATGGACTCTCACAGTGAGGGAGGCTGTCCTGAGCTGCTATTTCAGTCATCAGTGACACTGCAATCTCAGTGCAATGTTTTAATAGCTATAAGCTGCGTGAGCAATGATAGATTCTCCTGTTTTTAAAAGCCACTCTGCATTGCATGCTTTACTGAAAGTATCAGACCCAAGAGCGATGTAATTACAGCACTATGTGTCGCACCAATACGATGAGCATTTATCCCATTATAATAATTTTTAGCAGGACACAACCAGAAAATGCAACAATACTTTAGCAACAGCATACTGGCATAGTTTAACAGGATAGCTCTGGCAAAGTACCCGTAAAACATCTTACGCAAGGGAAGAATTCCACGTTGCTGACTATTAGGTAATTAGGACAGCAAGGTATTCACCATGCAAGCAGGACAAACTCACAGTTCCTATCTTTCTGGCTGTTGTTTCAGTCAACGCAAAGAGCAACCAGCCTTCTGAGCAACTACTTTCCAAACAAGAAGAGCACTTGCAATATGTGCAGACTGCCCTTGTAAGCACCCGCGTCTTCACTCTCATCGAGCCTGAGCCGCACTGTTCTCCGCTTGGACTGGATGTAAAAGTGACATTGCAATTTAAAATTAAAGAGACATTCGCCTCCATCAACCCCCCCCCTCCCCTCCCTGCAACACATACACACACCTCCCATTCCCAACACCAAAGAGTTACAAAATGCTGCATGCCCAGCTTGGAAACTAGCGGGAGACAAGAGAGAGGTATTGAATAGACAGCGGTACCTGCAGACACGGTCAGGCTTGTTCCTCGTTCTTCCCAGCTCAGCCGGGCAGGAGTAAATCCCCTGCAAGGTGAAACGGCACGAATATTCCCTGTCAGCGGCCGCCTCTCTCTAACTCGACTTCCTCCTTCCCTTTGCAGCCATGTTCACGGGACTCAGGGGGATACAAAGCAATTAGAAAGCAGCCCTATAGCTTCCAGACGGAATATATAATGGAATTAGCTGAGGGGGCTGTTGTGCTGGCGAGTCTGGCAGCCTGTCCGCGAGCGGGCGAGCGAGCGCCTGCGAGTGAGGGGAAGGAGGGGAGAGAGAGAGAGTGCGAGAGAGAGAGAGAGAGATCGCCTGGTGCTCTGGGGGGTCAGGAGAAAGCAGGGCTGGGGCCACCTGCTCTGGCAATGCCAGGCGAAAGAGAAGGCTGGCTCCTCAAGACGCTCTGACTGGTCCTCTCTGTGCCTGCGAGTGGGTGGCAAGGAAGCTGATCTGTGTGTGAGAGAGGGAGCGAGACCGTGTGTGTGTGAGAGAGGGGGAGAGAGAGCGAGTGACTGACTGACTGACTGAATGTGTGTGTGGATGATTGTGCCATGAATGGGAATGAGAAGGAGGAGGTGCGCCCCCCTCCCCGCAGCACCCCCCCCCCATCCACCCTTTCCTCTTTTTAATGCTGAAATAGTGGCTCGACAGCCGCTCAGTGGCTCAGACTAATTTGGATCCTACATATAGAGCATCCATCCCTCTGCTCCCGCCACCCTCTCTCCCTCTCCCTCTCTCTCTCCTTTTCATCCTCGGCTGGCGGAGCGCAGCCCCGCTCAGCACAGCAGAGCGCAGCCAGCGCTGCTCCCCAACACAGCCGCAGGCGGGAGGCGCGCAGCATAATTGCCTGGTGTTCTGAAAAGGCTGAGACGTCTCGGATCGCTTTTTCCCCCCGTTTTTTTTTAAAGAAAGCGTTGTTTTCAGAGAAAGACGCGTTGGTTGTTTTTTTTTTTTAGAATCATTATCTGCGCCTCCCGATTGTCGCGCAGGTTTAACGGCGGTGAGTCCCTCCCTGCTCCTGGTTTGCGGCATCGAGGAGGGTGAACGGCATTCCGGTCATTCAGCCCTCGTTTCCCGTAATTTATTACATTCGGAACGATGTGACAGGAGGGAAGAGCATCTGTCTGACCTTGAGATAGCTGCCAGATTTGCATTTCTCACAAACCTGCTGTAGAAGACCCTAAGAAGCAGCATTAATAAATGCAGTGTAAGACCAGTCGCTCGATCTATAGGCAGATTAATAGACAAGCCCTCTCTGCTCTGGGTACTGGGTATTTTTTTCTGCGTGAATACATTCCACCTGTTTAGCCACATATTTTGTGAAGTCCCAGCTGGGAAATTTCACTCACTAAATTCTGAGCTGTGGCCCGGGCAAAACATGTCATGCAATTCTAAAATTACAACAGATACTGCAGAGAGAAAGACAGAAGGACAGAGAAGGGTGGATGAACAGAGAGAGAGGGAATGGAAGGGAGAGAGAGGAAAGGGAGCTGAGCAGGGGATTGAGAAATGGGTATTTTCTTCTAAACGCACACCAGTTCAGCGGTGCTTTGATTTTGGCGAATGCACACGCCCCTCATTAGGGCCAAGTCTCCGGGGATCACAGCAATTGGTGCCTTTTATCAGTGAGAGCGTTGCAGTGGTGGGAACTTTAATAGGATTTACTGGCGTTAGGAGGAGAGAGAAAGCTCTGCGTTAGGGATAGCTGAGCAGAACTGCGATTGCTAATGAGTCTGTCTACAAGCTCAGCTGAAGTTTGCCCCCTATCACTTTAATTGGAGCTGATTATTAAACTATATCAGCCACCCCATTTGGCAAGCTGCAGTGCTGTTTTTAAAAAGTGTTAACCCCCCCACACACACACCTCATCTTTTAACATGGCCTTGCTTTGAAATTAAGGGAGAACTGATTCACAACTTAGCAATTTCAGGCTAAAACAAAGGAATGACTACCTTACCACAATACGTGAGAAAAATAAATGCAAATTGACTTCAGGTCTAATTGAGTCAGATATCAGATCCACAGAAATATATTAAATATCGCAGCTATTACCCTTTTGTAATTGGTCAGAACTCTTAACGCGCGATTTATCATTTTAATATTAACAGGATCAAAACCACCAAATAGGATCTCCATGTCTTAAAAAATGATTACCTTGCTCCACATGTTGCAGAGCAGTAAGGAAAAACCAGTTTGGATTTGTGTAAAAAAAGATGAGAATGATTTCCTCTGTAAGACAGGCCAGCTCTGATGCCTGCAACTACAACTGGGCGACCTGGAAGAGAATATAATGGACTGTCCTCTTCTTTCCCTTCTCTGAGTGGGTTCTAGGGTGGGAGATCTGACGACTTTTCAGACGCCGTTTCATTCATTGACAGCTCCACAGCAGTGGGAAACGTTTTCAGCAGCTGCTTGAGTTTAGTGTTTAGAACCCGAGCCGACTAGAGGAGCTCACAACGGCCGCCTTCCCGAGTTCCTACCCCGTCGCTCTTCCGATTCATGCGAAAGAGCAAAGCGTCGCCGGGAAGGTCCTACTGTTTGATGTTCCTGTGTTTTTGAAAAGGCGGTGAATGAATGGATTTGTTTTCCATGGGATTCTGCGGTGATTGGTAATGGGAGGTGAAGGCTAGGGTATGAGACTGGGCCTAAGTCTATCCCTCCCCCCTCTCCGAGCTCCTCATCTATAATGCACTTCATCTGCAGTTGTAAATGTCAGGGGCCAGTATGGTGCTGTATTTTATAGCCCTTCTTACAAGCTGTGCTGTCATGAGGTGTAGCGTGCTTGCTTGCAGTAAAGCCACACAGTCAGAAAGGCTCGACTGGAGCTCCCTCTCACAAGGTATGGACTGAGAAACCCAGACGTGCCCCAACCCCCTCCCAGCACGAGACGGCTTGCCCTCAGTTGAACCTGTTCTAGCCTTCAGACCACAAATGTCGGCTTCAATACACATTTATAATCTCCCTCGATGTGTATGTGTGCTGTGTCCGTTAATGGGTCCCAGAAGAAAGTAAGCTGCTGCTTCTTCTACTTCTGGGAGGAAACTGAAACAGTCATTTCATTTTAGGTTTTGTTGCGATGATCGAATATCTCAGTGGGTATGTGCTGTTTTAGACAGATGCTCTGTCAGCACAGCTGTACACAATGACTTGACTTGGCCACTCCTGTCAAACAGCATGAGACCCCCCCCTCCCCTCCCACCCAGCACACACACTCGCTCCTTATTAATGGCACTCTGCATCTGATTAGGTTTAATTAGCAGCCTGTCTGAGCACCACACCATGTGAGACAGTGTGAGAGAATCGTTAGTGGTGAGAGTGTTGATGCTGAACATAGAAACTTTTTTTTTCCCCTTGTGCAAAAAATGGTAAAAGAAAATCAGAGTGTTAATACAGACAAGAGCAAAACCCATGTTTTTGCAGCCCTTGCAGACCATAATTCAAACATCCTGCGGGAGCCGGGCTTGTGCGCCGATTCTTCATTTCGGTGGGTGTTGTCTGGCAAGAAGGCAAGTGATCTCCCGATCTGCTGGCCTCTGGAGCGTCAGTCTTGAGCACCGGACTGTGTGCTTGCTTGTCTGAGCCCAGGGTGGGAAAACCTGAGCTGGATATTTTAAATCCAGAAAAATGTAGCCTGCTCAGTGATAGTCACACAAAATATTTTTGACACTTAAGGTAGGCAATGGGAAAGATTAAACCATTTTAAGCACCTTTCAGGAATGCTGCTTAATACAAAATACAATTGTAGATGCTGCATTCATACAACATTTGAACCTACCCCTATTTTGAAACTATTAGAAGAAAGTTGGCCCTTTCTGATTCTTCCTGTAGCTGTACACTGTGGGTTTAACATGTATGGAATTAATATGTCCCGGAAGATCTTTCTTTATGGATTTTAGCAGATGCCTCCTCTCTTCTGTTTTGAAGGAAGATGCATATACCGGCGGAGAACTACATTTCCCAGAAGCCCCTGGGAGCCCCACGCTCTGTCGCTGGTGTTTATTTTTATTGCTCCTTAGCAAGATGAGTGTTGTGCATGTCATATTCTCAAGCGTTCAGATGTGCATTAGTGTTGAAAGTCGTTATGTGACGCTTTAATGTTCATCTTCACCCTTTGAACGTGTTCTAGTGGAAAGCTGATATGGAAACACTGGAGCTGTCGCTGTACAGAGCTTCTGATTATTTTACGCATCTGAACCAGGAACGTGTGAAAGTTCTGCAGTTTTCGCCCAGAGACAGTGAAAGCTGTCAGGTTTCTTTTCAGATCTCAAATATCTCTTAAACCTTTCTCGCCCCAGATATTTTTAGAATAAAAAATAGCCACCCATTAAGAACCTTCTGAGCTCGCAAGTGCAAAAACAAACGACGCGGAGAAACGCGTTTTCTGTACACGGTGACGGAGACACGCGTGTGTAGAATGCAGTAGGCTCAGCGGGTTTGGCATTTTACAAGCCGAAGGGCTCAGCTGTCCTCAAACACAAAGATTTAGGACTGCATCGTTTTGGCCTGTGTTCAGGAACCCTGTTCTGCTCGGGCGCTTTAATAGGAGCGATGCTCGTTTCGCGAGAGAAGAGGCGCTCTCTTGTGAACAGAGCACACGCGTGTGCGCGGCTTTGGCATTGATGAATGTCCAGTGCAAAGCTCCAGCGCGCACACAGGGACGGCGCAGCGGTTTGTAGACGCCGACACGCAGGGATTTGAATCCCAAGCCGGTGTAGGCTGAATTTAAACACAGGAGTGGGAGGAGAGACTTTGACGAGACGGAAAACATCCGCCGATGTAGTTTACCGATTCAGACATGCAAGCAGGAGGTCTGTATAGCCCGGGCTCATGCACAGGCGAGATAAAACGCCGGTACTTCCAAGCGTGATCCCGAGGCGGAGTCGGGGGGAGATGCACAGTTCTCGCTGTGTTTTTGACGCTCGTTTAATAGAATCCACCGGCTCTCCTTCCGCATGGCACAGAAAAGCCAAATCAGAGTGATATTGTAGAATATTTCATTCGTGTGTCTGTCCTCTCGGCGGCTGTGGGTGTTGTTTGGGAAACCCGGGGGTGGGGTAGGGGGGCATGAAAACTAGTCTTCCTTCAGCCCCTGCGTGGGAGCGTGCAGCCCAGCCCGAGAGCCAGGGTGCGATGAGTCCACACGGGAGCACCAAGCTCAGGACACAGGTGCGACATCTTCCAGGTGTACTGGGAAGAAAAAGCTCAGGATTATCTATATTTTCGTGATATTTCGCGTCAGCACAATGCAGCATTATTGTCCACAGCGCTCCCTGGCCGCCAGATGTCGGTGCTCCGGGGGGTTTCGGGGGCGCGACGGCTGCGCGCTCGGGCGAACGGCGATGCTGTGTGCGCGCTCAGGTGAACGCGCGCCTTCACCGCTGTGCTGTACAGCTTCCCGAGACGCAGAGATTTTATGTATTTTAGAAAGGAAGGGTACTTAAATGATGGGCTTGTGCATCTGAATTGCCTTGGCCGTGTCGCACTGATGAGCCTTGCTCTGGGCGCGACGCTTGCTGTGTTTGTGAAAAGGCGACTCGGGAGTCCCAGCGGCAGTCCGGTGCATCGTGATGGGCTTGAATGAAGAGCTGATATTCCTTCATTTCAACCCTGACTCTTCCCTCCCGCCCGTTTGAATCCTAATATCTGACATCCACGTTTAAATCCGACCTGGAGAGCGCGCAGGGTCGTTGTTGTTTTGACATGCATTTTGTCCACCGTGTGTGTGTTTGTGTGAGTGTGTGTGTGTGCACCATGGAAGGCTCTTGAAGGCTGTCTGTGCTCGGGTCCGGTGCCGTCACGCTCGTGACACCGGTGACCTCCCCGCTGTCCACTCACACGGAAGGGCAGTGCGCGGACACGGCTCGCGGCGCTCGTTTCCAAGGAGACGGCGGTTCCGCCTGTTTTCAGGAGCGACAAAACTCCCGACTGGGGCTGTGAGAGACAGAGCCGTGCGGGTCTGTTGAGAAAGGCTAGGATGAGACAGCCACGCACACGCTTGAGAGCCTTATACTGTAGGAAGTGTTTCCGAGAGACGAATCATCAGTCTGTTTTCGTTCGTTGTTTTTTGTAAGCACGTTGGCTAAACTCACTGAGTGCCGTGTAAACCTTTCGTATTCTTTTAAAGCGTGAGCGTGTGTCCCTGCAGTCGGTGCTGTCGCACAGAGCGAGCACCGCTGTCGCAACAAGGAAGAGAGCTGGCCGGTGCGCCCTCGCAAAGCTCCCCAACACGCAGCATTCAAAAACACATAGTCTGGTTGCGCAGGCCGGCAGCCGGGTTCAGCGGACCTGTGAAAGACGAGTGATATTTATTACCTGGCCGGAAGGAGGCTTGTGAGCTAAAATTAGCGCTGTCATTGACGGCGTTTCTAATAGAATGAGGTTGGGACGTAGGGTATTCAGCGAAATAAGGACAGAAATGGAAGTTAGATCTGGCCAGAGCTATCTCGCATGAGCGTTGTTTTCCTGAATGAGGGAAAAAGGGAAGGAGAAGGCGGAGGATACACAGGAAATAACCGTTTCACTCTGTCTTAACTGCAGAGTCCTTAGATGCATTGTACATAGTGCTGGAATATATTCACACTTAATGTCCTACAGTCAGAAAACCCGTTTTAAGCTCCGAAGACTGAAACGGAGTGTTGCTCGTGATGATGAAGCCACTGTCCTGTCATCGAGGTGACCCAGTAACCGATATTTCTCATGTGGTTGGTTGCAAGCAAGGAGCACATGCTATCGACAGATAACGAAAAAAAATTATAAACGTAAAACCGTAAGCGAAGAAGACAAAAATGAATCAGGTAGAAGCTTAGCTGAGTGCTGTCCGGGATTTTTCTCCTGGTTGTTTGGTTTTGCTGTTTGTGTGCGGTGAACTGGCTCGTTGTTTGCACTGGTGCCACCTAGTGGTGAAAACCCTGAACTGAGGACCCGCTGACATTCACATTTACTGAATTCAACCGATTTGAGACCCGAGGCCCCTATTTCTTCAAATATCCTTTTTGTACTTATGAATAAAAAGAATAGTGCAGGTTGTCATATTGAAATACGACTAAAAAAACGTTCTGCTGCAATGCCTGTACACTCTCGACGAGGGCTAACTACAAATTGACAGAGCGGCGTGTTTGGGCACAGTTGCCTGTCCTGTTGAACAATTAGCCACACGGCAGCTTCCTGTTTCGTACTGCTTGTACTGTAACATTGTCGGTGTGTTTGAAAGCTGAGCAGTGTGTCGCATGCGTTCTGACTGCTGCAGCAGATGATGATTTTTTGTCTCATCACGCACATTGAAGACAGTTCTCATACAGACTGATAATGAACGACCTGGGATCCTGCCTCTCTGGACTTCCCTGTGAAAGTACTGTGCTCGACTGCAGAGAGAAACTGCAGCCCCAGACGGAGACAGAGCTCCAGAGTGGTGTGATATGTCTGGGGCTGGAGGTCCCTCCAGTGGTGGTTCGGTACAAGTCTCCAGGCGCAGTGCCGGCGTTCGCTCAGACCTGCAGGTAAGACGAGTCTTTGATTTGTTCCGACTCCTCCACCCTCTGCCCCCGCCTGCCGTACGGGCGCAGCGGCATGTCTCCTTCCCTCACAGGCTCTGCTCCGGCAGCTCGCCTTGCCCTGGCTCCGGGGAAGCGGGGGTCCTCACTGCCCCCCTGCTTCGCCGCGCCGTGAACTGAGCCATCGAAACCTTAATAATATCTCCTTAGACTTACAGATCGCTTTTCTGGACACTCCACTCAAAGTGCTTTACAGGGAAACCACCCCCACCAGTGTGCAGCCCCACCTGGATGATGCACCAGTGGGCTCCCCACACACCAGCTCTCAGTGGGGAGCAGAGCACAGTGATGAAGCCAGTTCAGAGATGGGAGTTACTAGGAGGCCATGATTGGTAAAGGCCAAGGGGGAACTTTAGCCAGGACGTTGGGGTAAAATCCCTACTGTAATCGAGAAACGCCCTGGGACTTTAAACCCGTTTAAAAACTAGTAGGAACAGTGATCAGCACAGTGAATGTGCTACGTAGGCTGCAAGTACTGTATAGTGCCACCACTCTGGTATGTGGCTGCTCAGGAGACTGTTTCAGATGTCCAGTCCTTGATCTCGTATTGGCATACTGATTCCGAACCCCAGTGATTTATTATACAGTGTCATTGCATGGGTCTGGGCGTCAGTGTTTGAGTGTGTTTGTGCAGTTTTCCAGAGGGCTCTGTTCCAGCTCGGAGGCTGAGTACTTATCGGTTTTATGTGAACCAGTGCAAGGCGTGATGGTTTAGCTGGCTGCACCAGGACTCTGCAAAGTGTAAAATGTTGTATAATTTATTTGCCTGGAGAGCAGCAAGCCACCGTGACGATGAAGATGAATTGTAGGCATTCGACGGCATGCTAGTTTTCTGTTCTCTTGTGCTGCGTTTTCTCGTCTGTGAGGCAGCACCCATGAAAGACCGGGGAGTTCATTAGCGCTCCCACGGGGTTCCTGATAAACCAAGCCGAACGCAGGTTTTAAAAACATCATGCCAATTAGACCAGGAACGAACGCATCCGGAAGCAGGTTACACATCAAACTTGACCAGTGGAAAATCTCCTCTTTCTGCTTATCAGTTCACTTGCTGCAGTTGTCGGTGCCAATCATGTACGTCTGGCGTGAGCCCATGTGATCAGTTTTATTTATTTATTTCTTCTTTAATGCGTCGTGTTCGAGACACACCGAGACCCGATGATGCAGAAAAGAGGTAAATTCAGTTTGTGGTGTCCGGCTTTTCTGAAGTGAGTTTGCGGTCCCAGTGTGAACTGGGATTACAGTGGCACCCTGTGGTAAAATGACCGTACTGAAGGGTAAATCAGTTTTTTCATGGAAAGTTGGAAAATAAGCATGCTAAAGGTAACTCTACCAGATGTGCTTTTGTGTTCTGGAAAGAAGAGTGACATGAAGTTTCCCGGGCAGCTGTGGGATCGGCTTGGGAGAGTTTCGCTCGCCCAGCGGGGGTGGCCGCCCCCCCGGCGATCTGGGACCATGTGCTCACATGTGAGCAGCTGCCCTCGGAGAGGGGCTGACACGCACAGCCACTCTGTCGCTTCCTCTGGTGTGTGGTGCAGCACGCAGCAGTGCCTCTACACCCCAGTCAGTCGGGGAAATCAGCTCCACTCTTGTTCAATTTCTCCGTGCCGACACGTGCAGACAGGCGTGCGGATTGAAGGGAGTGGGATTGTTCCCAAATTAGACAGCTGGAGGGCTGCTCGGGGTGACAAAACCTCATGTGTGTGTTGTGTAAACCTCTTTTCTTCAAATGAAAGAGCTATTTTATGTGCTCAGCTCAGCCATCTCACGGATGGTCACGTACAGCTTTATGCCAAGACTGCAAGAGTCCAGTGCAGAAGCTTCTGACATTTTCTCTCCTGATCTATGGATTAACTTTCACAGCCCGCCTGATATATTACCGCCTGCCCTGCTTGCTTACCTGAGCCTTTCAAATGTCCATTTTCCTCACTGCAGCTGCAGTCGGAGTCACCCTCTGTGATCAGACGCAGAGGGTTAGCTCTGTTCTTGTGCACAGGCTACCGGCTCTGACAAACTCGCCAATATACGATTAGGAAGAAATGAGGCAGGTCGCTCTGACGCTCAAGTTGCTCGCAAAAGCGCAGGATGAGGGGAAAACCATGAGCCTGGCAGCAAAGGCAACAGCCGTTTCCTTCTCCCTGCTCTAATTTCACCCCAGGATAGCAAACACTTCTGAGGAGTATTTTAGACATTGTCAGAGCATGAGATTCCGAATTCAGAGGGTGCCATTAAAGCCCATTGAATGTGGAGAAGACTTCGATCTGAGAATCTTTTCTAGACTGGACGTGTCAGGGAAGCTTGTCAGTTACATGTCTTTTTTCTGTCCTGAGTATCTACCCAGCACTCTCTACATGTAATGAAATAGATCCTATTTTCAGTCCTTATTGTGTTACCTCTAATTGTCCATCAAAACTGGAGCCACTAGCCTGGTAACACTTCAGGTGACTTCTGGCTGAATGTCAAGCTGTTGACTCCTGAATATATTCATCTCTTCCTCTGAGTGCCAATGTGCTCATCTGGTGTTTACACGTCATGAGCATGTGCAAACATACACGCCTACACCTGAGCAGAAATGCTGACCCCAGCACCACCACTGGCACCAGCTGGCATTCATGTGGTTTCTGTGCGTTCAGTCAGAATCCATCAGGAATGGAGGTGCTTTGTTTGAAGGGATTGGCTGCAGGTTTGCGCTGGAGTCAGCCAGCATCACAGGGCCTCAGCTGCCCCAGCAGGACCTCCACGCAGGAGGCTGGTTCTGCTCCCTGGGGAGATGGGTCAGAACCTGGGAAGGCCATGAGAACGTAAGAAATCTTAAAGACAAGAGGAGGGTATTTTGAGCTTATTGGTTCAAGAATCTCATTGAGCTGTTCTTATAAGGACTTCCAGGAATACTGTAGGCTGGTTTGCTCCTGTCATCCGCAACTCTTTGTGCACAGCCCAACCACTTGCTTGCAGCTCTACATGCACTTCCTTTTACTGAGTGTCCGTGGGTTCCTTTCGCTCCTCGCTTCACTTGTCTTCTTGCAGTACCTCCAGGGGGCTGGGTGGCGGCTAGACCCAGTTTCTTTTGTACCGCTCACAGCAAGTAATGTGAGGAAAGGAGCTGTTCTGTTTTTCAAACCACCAAGCAGTTCAGCACATTTCTGAAAAGATGCAGGTCTCTGTTTGCAAATATTGTTTGGTGAAGGGTGCAGGAAGACGCCAGCAGCCTGTCCAGCGCAAGAAGGGGGTCTGTAAATCTGCCCTGCTGGTTTGCGAGCTTCTTTGGTTTTGTCATCCTGTCCTGGTGACGGTCCTGCGAGGCTAGTGGCCAGGCCGCGTCTCCCACTGACCGCTGGACGGGTCACAGGCGCCCCGCCGCTGTGAGACAGCAGTGAGTGAGCTGCACCAGCTGGGCTACTTGTATTACATCTGCCCCTAAAATGTTGCAAAAAAATGGCTTAAAAGGAAAAATGACCAGAGGTGTGAAATGTCAGAGAGAAAGCCAACTCCCGAGCAGCCCAGGCAGTGTGTGCTTGTGGACTTCTGGCACGGGGGAAGTGAAGCCTGAGTGACAGAGGCTGAGGCAGCAGGTTCCGGTCCAGGAGGCTGCTGGCAGGGCTCCTCACAGCCGTGCTGACTGCAGCAGCTCAGGACTGTCGCCCGGCCGAGCCACCAGCCCGCAGACACATTGCGCTGAACTGCCCGGTCTCTTCAGTGTTGTACAGTAATAAGCACCTGGCGTTAAGATAAGATCAGATCACTTTATTGGCCATATACAGTTTCTTGTATTAGAAATTCATCTTTTCGCAGACCCCGGCTTGCTCTCCATGAGACACACAGACAGGGAGAGAAGCTGGGGGTCAGAGTGCAGGGTCAGCCATTGTACAGCACCCCTGGAGCAGCTGGGGTGAAGGGCCTTGCTCGGGGACCCAATGGAGTAGGATTCCTCTGCCGGCCGCGGGGTTTGAACCGGCCACAGACGCGGATCCTTAGCCAGTCCTCCGCCCGTGAAGCAAAGTTAACCAAAGTTATTTTTCTCGTTTGAGATAAAACTCCAATTTTGCTCGGCTTTCGCGGAGCGTCTTGCAGTTGCTCAAGTGTCCTGAGCCCCGTACCGTCCTTCTGGCGACGATGCCGTCACTGTGGCCTCTGGCTGTTGCCGGTAATAATCTCTGCTAGATTGCAGGCTTATCTGGGCACTGTATCAATATCCATCAAGCTGTGTTCAATTCTAGAGGCTATTAATGTATGTAAATGTACAGAAAAAGGTGATTGTTAATCAAAATCTGTAAAATAACACAGCCTGTCTAATTGGTAAACACGAACACTGTATTTAAATTAAGATTTCATTACTCTGGAGCGTTTTTTCTCAAAGGCAGGCAAAGCATTTACAAAAACAAATTAGGAAAATAAAAATAAATGCCTTTGAAATGAAATTACCTATTTGTGTTTGTGGTTTAGGTGTTATTAAAGTTGCACTTCATTGAGTTCCCAATTTTACCATGCAATTTTTGCACTATTTGCCTTGAGCTTGGAAATTCCATCCAGGAGCTTTGAGCATGTAGTTTTAAAAAATGAAATTAGCTGTATTACAGGGTGTAGATGGGGTGACATGGCCAGCTTTTTGTAAAATCATTTCAGACTACTGTTCTGTAAGCAGCCAAGTTTCTCATGTCATCGAATAAACAAAAATTTAAAATCTGTTCAAATTATTCCAGATGTTTGAGCCCATTTACAACACATGAAACATCAGTATCAAGTTTTTGGTTTTGTCGCATGTAATCAGACACATCAAGGTTTTTGTCTTACCCGAAGAACATTTAAGCCATCATTTATTGTGCGGGTGGAGATCAGTTTATATCTTGGTGTTGTAATACATCTAGCCTTCCATCACTGTTAGGTTAATTTACCTAAATATATCCACAGCACATGGCACTACATCAACAGCTTTGTTAATGGAAACCTGCTGATCCATAACAGTTTTAGTGGTAGACATTTGCTTGGGGGCAATGCGATATTAATGTTAATATCAACGATTGATCAGAGGATTTGCAAGAAGGCATAAAGTATTTAATTATAATTGCATTAGGAATGGCATTGTAATGGCTCCAACATTTGAATAAGGTCACGTCTTGAGTCTCACCTTGCAAGTGTTGTGGTATATTAAATGCCACTCATGTTAAGTGCGTTGAAACCTTCCTGATGTAGTCACAGTATAATATAAAGGTTAAATTGAAAAATGTCCCTTTGCTGGTGGAAAAACAGCAATGATTGATATCCCTTGTAAGGGAAATAAATGTTAACAGACCCCCTTCTTAACTTGCTCCTTTATGAATAAAATGTATTTAAATAGACTGTTTGGATTAACTTTTGGATGTTCCAATTTCAGTTGAATTGAAAAGGTCAGGCAAAGGATTAGCAGGTTTTCAGAAAGGTTGGACAGATTTGATCTGACAATACGTTAATTGCTGAAAACAAGACGAACACGGGCATTTATTTCCATGTTCATGTGTAAAGACAATTACAGGCGAAAGTAATTCTTTGGGGGAATAAAACACTTTCTTGGAGCTTAGGCCTCCTCAGGAAGCAAGACTCAAGCAACTCCAGGTGACAGGTCACATACCGTGTTTAGAGTTAATATGTGTTTTATCATACATTGTGTGTTTTTTTTGCTGACAGTGACGTGTGTCTGCACTAGACAAACCTTAGCTGGGCAATAAGAATGTCTGATGTTTTGGACTATTGAAGTATTCTGTTATCTAGGCAGGGAATATACTGGCTTGTTCTGTTATACGCTTTTTAAACTCATTGTAATAAGCGTATCAGGCAGTGACAAGGGAACATTAATCATTCGAGTGTGCTGCGCTGTGACATTGAAAAAGAACACTGCTATATTAAAATAAGGATCCCCAAAATAGCAAAAGTACCCAGTTTTCCTACAGCACATCAGTGCTCTTGCAAAAATGTCAAACGGTTGCTGACTTGTCTGCATCATGCTCTGTTGATGAGCTGAGTGTGTGTTTGGGTCTGATCCTTTTTCTGCTAGGTGTTTTGTTGCAGCTGTGTTATTCTCTGTGTCTGCTAGACCCCAGAGCCTGTTGTCCTGAAACAGCACAGAGGCCGTGGACATTTCTCAAGTACAAGTATGCAGGGTGGGCATTTCTGAAGTCAAAAAGGCACAAAATCAGCGCTGCTTCACACGGCCAGTTGACTTTGATACAAGGGGCCAGCAGAATTAAGACTGCTAGTGAAGGCTGACCTTCAGCTCTTGTACCATCAACACGTCTGCTTATTCTGTCAACCTTTCTAGTTTTTTATGTATAACATCATTGTGACTTGGGTTTAGCCTACAGTTTTACAGTTTGATATATTCTATATATTCTGAATTTAGAAACCTGCAAGCTATTGCTACCTTTTTCCTACATTGTACATCACAACAGAACTCAATTTAATTGCAGTACTTTATTTTTCTTTACTGTTTTTAATGACATTTACCCTAAATTAATGCCACAAAAGATTACGATCATACCTGCTCTCCTTTATGCAGGATCATAGTCCGTTATTTTTTACAGAGTTTATGGAATTCCATACTGGTGCAAAGGAGCTGTTTGCCTTTTGCCATGTGCTGCCAGAACTAAGATCTTGGCAGTGGCTGCAGTGTAGAATCCAGAAACCAGGGCAGTAGAAACGTCCAGCCAACAGCATTGAACACATTCCTGGGGCTGTTTCATTTTTTAACCCTGCATGCTCTGCTCAAGGCCTGGAATGGGCAGGTGGAAATTAAAAGGTTGCGGGACCTTAGGTGTGAACTGGCATCGATCTTCTGTGCCAGAACTCCGTTGCAGTCCGACCCAGTTGAAGTCCGCGTGGCGCGGTGCTCAGGCCAGAGGGCTTGCAGAGTCGCAGCAGAGCAGACGCCTCCTGCTGCTCAGGGCGTTAGCAGTTAGGCCTGCCTGTTCCAGCAGCTCTGTCCACTGAGCTTGACTGGCCAGCTCTGCCGGGGAAGCTGTCCCCTCTCGGTGGTTGTACCTCCTGCGCTCTGCGATGCGTTTTGTACGGGTTTCCGAACTTCCCAGTGTCCTGTATTGCCTGCGCTGCGCAATTCTGGCAGGCGGCGTTGTGAAGGTGAATTACACTGGCGGACAGAAGATCACCTAAGCATGTGCCCAGTGCCTTGCCTGACCTTTCGTGTGCTCCGCTGTGCTCGGACCGTGGTAGCATGCCGAAGCTCTCCTCAGCCCTGGACTTCGGGAAGCGGCTTGGAAGGAACAGGATTCCGTTTCTTCTTTTCGTGCTCAATAGCTGCCTTGTCTCAGTGAGGGGGGTTTGATATGCTAGCAGTCCTTGACTGTCACAGCTCGGCTCTGCTTTCAGGAATCTGGTTTCTGAAGCTTCTAATAGAGCACATATCGGTCCTGTAAGATCGCTTTGATCACGGACGTGTCTTTATCTGGGCTGTGCTATTTCTTTTCTTGGCCTCAGCCCAGGTGGCTGAATCTGAAAGACGCAAAGGGCAGGACAGGGCAGGCGCATCCAATTCATCTGGCTTTTGTGCAGAGAAGCTGATTAACGGCTTTTCATCAGATTCAAGGTCGGATCCTGCCACGCGTTACGAGAGTTTCTTATTAGTGGCCGAAGTCTTTGCAGCGTGCCATCATCTGTGTGACCGGCGAGCCGCGCCTGTGGTGGTGCCCTGCCCCTCTGCCGGCCCGCTGGAGCGGGCGCGGGCGCTGCGGGCGTCACATGGTCCAGAAGTGCAGGTTGATGTGCTGCGGCTCCAGCAGGTGTGCTTTGCCCGTGGCCCCGGGGCCCGGAGGCCTCAGGCCGGGCAGCGGATCGGGGGCCGAGAGGATGTAATCGATGCTGAACTTGATCTCGGGCTCCGGTTTCCCAACAGGGGGGTTTAACGGGGTGCGCCGGCGGCCGGGGTCGCCCGCACAGAAGCGGTCGGAGTCCGGCGGGCAGGCCGGGGGCAGGAAGGCCCCCGCGGGGCTCTCGGGGGAGGGGGGCCGCTCGCCCGGCTCGGCCGGCTCCCTGAAGCCCACCCTCATGTTCCGCCTCCGGCGCCGCCGCCGGTAGTTGCCGTTCTCGAACAGGTCCAGCATGGACTCGCACCCCGTCGCGAAGGTCCAGTAGTTCCCTTTGCCCTTCTCGTTGCCCTCCGTTCTGGGCACCTGCGGCCGCAACATGGGGGAAAGAAACACAGCTTTTTACCTTTTTTTCTTCTCATTTTCTTTAAACCGATCGCAGGCAGGTATCGTCCAGCTGCCTGAAACTGTCCCGGCCGCAAAGGCTTAAATAATTGTCGAGGGGATCTAGATCCGCGGGCTGCGGTTCTGTCAGCGGGTTTGTACTGTGTGCTGTTGTCTGTGCAGTGTTCCTGTGCTGTGAGATGCCTGCAGCATAAATTGGGAAATATAGACAGTATGAACCTGTACTCTATGTGTGTTTTCCTAAATAAAAACCTAAAAGAAGCTGCTTCGTCTTCGAAGGGAGGAAGGGGGAGGAGAGTGACTCAGTCAAATTAATCACCCAGACATCAGGGCGGCTGCCTGTTGTATCCTGAGAGTAATCCACGGAGGCCATGTGGTAAGAAGTTTAATATGGCTGCAGATGAACCACAGAAGGATGGCAGGACACGTTCACGAATGCAGTCACGCTGTGCCCAGAGCTCTGAGGCACAGAGCTTTCTGTGGCTTTTGCACGTCACTGAGAAAGCAAGAGAAGCTTTCTGCTGTACTGCTTATCTTTGCATGGATCTGTAGCTGTTTATAGTCAATGTGAATCGGGTGATTTTTGCCATCTGCCTTCATTTATGCATTAATTTCAGCTGTTGCTCATATTGTGTGAATGTGCCTGTTTTTAAGGTTAACCCACTGCTTTCCTTAATTACAAGTTACGGGCTCTTAGGCCTGCAAAATGTTGAGTCCAGTCACTAAAGAAGATTAGATTCATTTGTTTTCGTTTTGATAACAAAACGATGTGACCAGATGTTATCATGTGCTTTCCTTTCAATTTATAGTTCCACGTCATCAAATCAAATTGTACATTAAAAATAAAGGCCGCAGCAATTTTCTCAAGTTCGAGAGAATCATCATGAATACAGACCTTTTGCGAATTCTGAATAATCACACACATTGATTTAATTCATTCTTAAAGTGACATCCGAGGTCTCACTTCCTCTCTCCCTGGAATTGCAGTAGGTTCACCGTCCAGGGTAGGAGTGCCGCAGTCGGTGTGTGCCACTGTACCTTCACAAAGCAGCTGTTGAGGGACAGGTTGTGCCGGATCGAGTTCTGCCACGCCCTCTGATTGGACCGATAGTAGGGGAATTTCTTCATGATGAACTCGTAGATCCCCGACAGGGTCACCTTGTTCTCTGGGCTTTGCTGGATGGCCATTGCAATCAGAGCGATGTAGCTGGGCGAGAACAAGAGAGCCAGCGCGACAAGCCGTTACGGTGACAGCAGAGTCTGCAGTGGGTACACTGCCAACACTGATATCGGCAAATAACAGGACATGTTTCTTGTCCTGCAGCGACTGTCTCACAGTGAAAGACAATTCAGAACAAGTACACGGTAATACCAGAATAAAGGAACACTACAGCATCCCCCTGTGTCAGAGTATCTAGAAAAGAAAAAGGTTTAAAATAATTGGATAGTGTACCTCAGTGAGTGGCTGGGCTGCTCGTCTTTACAGTAACTGGAAAAGTTCCAGTGCTGAAAAACTGAACAAAACCGAAACAAAACAGCCCAAATTTAAAACAACTGTCTTCACGTATTGTCATAGTAACGCTCAAAATAAACCCTAATTGAAGAAAAACTCGTCAGGAAAATCCTACTTTGAAGAAGATGTTCCTGTTTCAACAAGGTAAAATTGTTATACTTGAGATACATTCATAACCCCAATGGAAAAAGGAGCAATCCCTGAAAAACACACCTCGTTATTGTACATTACATTACTTGTGTCGGTTTAGAAACCTTTGTTATGGATTTGCACATTTAAACCTCTGTCATTTTCTTTTCTAGAAAACGTTAAGATCATGACCAAATTACAGAGAATTTTTTTACACTTCTGAGGTTGTACATTTGATCATATTTGTATTTGAGGATGTTTTCATATTTAGCTACAGTAGGTCTTTAAATCTCTAAATAGATTTTCAGATTTTAAAGTACACTTAAAAAAATACAACCAGTAATATTTGCATACGATATTTATATAAATTGTAACAATTAAATACGAATGTTGTAATCGGTGGTTATCAGTGTATGAATTATACACAGATAAAGTACGCAGGCGGGAGCGTTTCGTAGAAAGAAGTATTGCGGTGTGTAAAGATTGGTTCAATAAAACATTTCAACTTCGTTCTAAAAAACAGCCGATTTCTGCCGTTAAATGCACTTGAACTTTTCATTTAAAAAGTTTACACCGGATCATTTAAAACTAGATGATGTCCATGGCAACTTCTCCCAGCATAGCTGAAACCTCAGGAGCGGCGCTGAAGCACGGGTCCGAGCTGCCGGGACCCCGGCTCACCTGTACGCGGGTCGGCACATCTTCTTCTCGTCGTCCGAGGCGCAGGCGGGGTACCCGTCTCCGTCGTAGTTAAAGCAGTTGTAGGGGTACTGCGAGTTGTCGAACATGGTCGGGCCGCCTCCGCTCTTGCGCCCCGGCGGCGCCTCGGTCCCACGGGCGGCGCGGACAGCCGTGGCGTGGGGCCCCTGTCCCACGGAGTGAGCTGGCCTGCTGGCGCGCCGGCTGCGCGGTGCCTCCGCTGCTCTGCGCTGCGCTGCGCTCGGTCCCCTGTCGCCGGGCTGAGGGAGGCTGGATCCTCTGGACCCGGGGCGTGATCGACCAGTAGCTACAGACGCGCTCTCCCTCCCTCTCGGTCTGGGTGGTCCCAGCTCGGGGTCTGGCGTTTTTACTCTCGTGCGTGTTCCTCTCACCCCCTTTTTGTGTGTGTGTGTGGGGGGGGGGCGCATTTACCTAAACAACCCAACACGAGCAAATAAACAAGCCCCAACATTAATAAACAGTCTGAACCCGGCGCTCGCAGGTCTGTCCCCGCTGCCATGCCGGGTAAACCGACTCGTTGATTTTTTGTCATTATTTTTGTTTCCTCTTAACTACAGAAGTTGCAGCCAACAATGCGAGTTCCTCAGATCTAATCTATAATGCTGTATAATAGGCATAAATTGTATTTCCGTGACTAAAAGGGAGAGGGATGTGTGTTCAAAGGGACCCAGAACAGAGAGTTGTGCGGGACTACTGTCAGGCAGTGAAGACCAGGAAAACAGCCCAGGGCTGCGGTCTCTCTGTGTGGCCTTTGATCTCGCAGATAGATTAACGGAACAAGCCAGTGAGTCCTGGCACGGCGGGGACTGCAACTATTTCAAGATCGCTGGGATGTTTTTTTTTTCCTTTTCAAGTAAATGGTGCAAATCGGGGCTGTTGCGTGTTGACGTGCAACAGCGGCTCAGCGCGCCGCTCTGGGCTGCGAGGACGGGTGCTGCAGCCCGGCCACCCTTGAGTACCGGCGAGGGGGAATCAGCAGGGTTCGGCTGCAGTCAGAACAGAAGAGTTCATGGGCATGTTTAAAGCACTCTAGTTCTTCCGCTTTTTAGTCTTCTGTCCACGTTATTACATTTGGCCAAGAGCGCATAAGAAATATTGCATCCAAGTGCGGAGTAGGCGGTGGGTTTCATCCTGGTTTTGAAATCTGTGGACTGCGGGGAACGTATCGAGTATCAATAGAAATCGAACTGAAATGAATTACTTCAAGGAAGCTTTTAATAGACGCGGAATTCCAATAGGAACTATCAAACATTGGAGATTGAAGGATGTATCAGTCCGTCAATAAGAAACAAATCAACTTCAATAATAATTTAATCAAATCGATTGCATCTTTTCAGCTCCCTCAGAAAACGGTTGAATAAAGATGATCCAGTACAATAAACTGGGGCTGAATTTCATCGTGACATTGCGGCTAATTCGACGCGCGCCAGTTTAATTATATTTTGCATTTTGTTAGTTAAGAGAGATGCAGGCTACATTGTATGTTAACATTGCAAAATTGGGAAACGCGTAAAGGCTACGTCAGATAATATGTAAAAAATCGTTTATTTCTAATTAAATCTGTGAAGTTTTTTTTTTTCGTTTATAAACCAATACGTGTTGCCACTCGTAACCCAGAGGCACTGTTTTGAGGTTTCATTAAAATGTGTAATGCGCACGGAGATGTTATTTTTCCCGTTTTTTTTGGAATACCTTCTCGCTTCTCAAGTTCGGCTTTTCCTCATTCTTCGCGCTGGTGGTCTCCATGTTCTCTGTTGTACTAGGTGCTGATGATAAAAGTATATCTTTAATTAATAGTTACAATAGGCACATTCATGGCTCACTGATATAATCTAAGGACATCAGCAGTTTCTATTGATTTCTAAAACAAATAGCTGCAGGCTAGGAAACTAAACGCTTTTAAAGCAGCTGTAAAGTATCTGCACGTAACATTTCATAAACATCACCTTCTGTTATAACATCGCACTAATTACAGGCTGACAGTAATACTGATAAAGATTTACAACAGGTGAATAATATCATTTGCACACCCCTCCACAAGGAAGCAAATTCCTGTCTGTCTCATTAAACCACTAAGATGATCCTATAAAATCTATGATTTGATATTTCAGTAATATTTTCTTGAGTACTCAACTCCCCCTTTATCTGTCAGTGAGATTCATACTTAAAAAACAACCAAGAACTAAAGTCACACCCCCAAAGGAATGAACAGTGACGACTTCAGGGGGTAGGAGCTGGTTTAAGAAGGGCCTTACAGAACAAGAGAAATGGCCTTTTTGAGGACTGTTTGCAGCTGACTAAGAGGCAGAGGGATTCGGGGTGCGGAGCTGAGCACATTATCGGGCGCTTGTGTTTGAGATGCGCCTCATGTACCATCTTCCCAGACATCGGGGCCCCAGAGGTCCCAAGCTTGAGTCACCTCGGGAAAGCTGGGCTGCTTAAAAACGACAGCCAGACTTCACCCAGCGTTCAGGAGGGGTAATCTCCCATCGCTCCCATGCCTGGGAAAAACCTCCAGCTGGGCGGGGGTGCGCTTCGCTTCTGAGGAAGCAATTAGGCTAATGCGGTCCCAGAGCGCCCTCGGACGTGGCCTTTTCTTGAGAGCTTGTTGAGCGCAGTCAGGGCTGGGCCGCTGGCTGGGGAGTTCAGAGTCATTTCTGGACCGTCCCGCACCTACACCCGCTGTTTCCGACGTGCGGTGCGTTTATCAGCGGAGACGTTCACGCGTGAGAATGACCGCTCCGCTCCCCCGCCGCGGGACGGCGACGTGACCGCGCTGGGACACGGCGTGGCGACGGGTGTCCGCCGGCAGTGCGGCTCTCCGGGAGGGGGAGCAGTCTGGAGGCGGGGGAGAGATCAGATAAGAGAGTCCCAGGCCCCCCCCCTCCCCCCCTCACCAGCGGGGCTGCCGGCGCGGTCGGGCCGCTGGAGCTGAAAGATATCGGGGCGATCCAGGCGGTGCGCACCGTGCGGACGTTTTTGCAGCGTTGAAGCCGTGAATAAAATATAAATCGTGGAGTATTTGTGGGGAATGCTATTGTAATTATTATTGTATTATTATTATTATTATTATTATTATTATTATTATTATTACTTTCAAGATGGTAATTAAGGTCAGTGTAGTCTGTTGTAACACCTTGTACTTCGATGTCTGACTGCGGGTCTCGTTTTAATTAAATTAGGGCTGTTTGGATCACTTTTATAGTAGCTGGGTTCCCAGTTTATTTACACAGGTAAATAAATACCCCTGAATGAAGAAGAGAGAGCCCTCGCCTTCGCGGGAGAAAATCCTCAGGGTATATACTGACTTAGTTAAGCTGTGTCGGTGAGTTAGACAGACAACGGGGATATTTGTTAGGATGTATAGCTCACAACTGCAGGCTGGACCATGTGAAGTCCAGGCCAGGAAAGCGCCACTAGATGGCGCCAAACGACCGTATGATGACACTTGTGTCGCGGAGCGCGATGTCTCGCCGGACGGCGATGACAGTCTGTGACGAGGAGGCAAATATCTCCCAGTGTGCAGCGCGGCGAGGGAGAGCGCCATCACGTGGGGCAGTTTTCAATCTGCACCGCGTCCGGAGTGCAGAGAGCTGGGGACCTGGCGCTGCTGGGTCTACAGGCACAGGGGACTGAGGCACAGGGTCATGGCCAGTCATTAGCTTTTTTTTTTTTGGCAAAATTCCTGGCTTGTTCTTTCTAACCGGGACACGCTTTGTCCGGCAAAGCTTGTGTCCGGCTGCTAGAGGTGGATCTGAAGAAGGGCTGAGCGAAGGGGACTTTGCTTCTTTAGCCCCCAGTGGTCCTGCTGGTCCTGCTGGTCCAGCTCCTGGGCTTCTGTGGTGCAGAGGACAGCGTCGCTCTTCACCGGACAGACCCCCTGCCGTAACCAGAGCGACCAGGGCGGCAAGCCTGCGTTGTGTGCTGCCTGGCCCCTCAGACACTTCAGCCCCACCAGTCATTGGCGGAATCGGACACTTATATCTACTGTAGGTCTTCACCTGGAGTTACAAGGGCCTTTACAGTTTTGCAAGACGGTCCAGCTCAGTGCTGGCCCTCCTGGTGGACAGACTCCCCTCCCAGCTGTACGTGTCGGAGTTGTGAGATCCGAGGCGTGGCTGGACAGGCAGGCTGTTACACACCACACAGTGATTGTGCAGCCTTGTGCAAGAGGCACGCATGAGAGAAACGCACCTTCTCTGTGTTTAAAGATTTATCTGAGGTGCTCGTGGGCAGTGAAGGCGGGGTGAAATCACGGTTCAGACTTGTTCCTGCCATGCGAGGGCTGATGTCACGAGCCTGCCCGTCCTCACTCCCAGCGCTCGGAGCTGGGATCCTTCTGCAGGGGCGTGCCACCCTCTCACTGACAGCACATGTCCCAGTTCGCCCGTATAAAACCCTTCTGTGGTGCCAGGCCGTTCTGTGCCAATTTAATTAGGTAGCGTGAGATTCCTTCAGTAATACAAGTGATTTTATGGAATAATCTGAAATTTGAGAGATTGAATCTGGGTAGTTCCTGATATATCACTGTGCCTGAAGGTGTGTGTGTGGGGGTTGTTTTGGAGAGATTTATTGTGGACCCATAGGTTTAGGCCTACTTCTCAGTCACCTAGAAATGCTCTAACTCTTTATCTACCTCCCCCCAAATAATGCAGAGTCATAGACATACTGGCTGAATGTCAGGAGCTGTGTCGCTTCTCAGGAGCCACAAACCACTGATCTTTCCATCAGCTCTTATTGCTGCATCAAAGAGCTCCTTCAACAAGAACACAAGGAAGGCAATGAATGAGAGGAAGCCCCATCAACCCCTTTTGGTAGTTAGTGACTTATTGATGCCAAGGATCTCATCCTTTCAAACTATTTCTTAAAAGAGGCCAGGCCATTGACTTCAACAAAATGGCTGGGTAGCTTGTTCTCTATTCCCACAATCCTTTGTGTAAAGAACAAGGAAAGGGGAAACTACAGGTTAAGAGAGATGCTTCCCTAGTGTGAAGTGAAAGTTGAGGCTGATATCCTGGCCCACAAGAAAGGGCTGGATTAAACCCTTGGATCAGCGGGTTAGTTGGGCCACATGGCCAGCGGTCTCCATTTGTTTGCAGTCATTCTGAGGCTTGCAGTGGCAGTCGAGTCCATGATCATCGCTGGTGGCCATTTCATGTCATTCCTCATGGGTGAATCTGAATGTCAGATTAATTCAGTAAACTGTTATCAGAGCTATAGTGATAACACATGAGAACATCCTGCTGATGTCGTGTGTCTCCGACATTGTAATTACTAATATCGCTAAATGTTATCTGGAGAATGGCATTTTGCCTTTTTTAAAGCTTATCTTTTAGTTCCTTGTCAAAGCCATTTGATGGTGTGGGTGCACATTTTGGGGGAAGTGTGTATGTTGTGTAGTAAATCTGGCTGATCCTCAGGGACGCGGTGCCATTCTGCAGCTGAGAGGCTCCGGAGTTGGATTGTTGAACCATGTGCTGCGTTGTAGGCTGTAAGGGTACAGGTGCAGTGGTGGAAATGTGCACGCTGCCCTGACTTGCATTAGTCAGCAACAGGTTTGAAGGAGATTTAATATGTCCTTGAATTTGCTGGAGAAACAGCAATGTTAGATCACAGCTAAAATGTGGGGCAAAATGTGGGAAGGAGGATGTTTTCAGCCTGGGCCAAGAATGCGGCAAAACAGAATTAAGCCAAAGCACTGCAGTGCTAGTGAGGAAGCTGTTTAATGCCTGACAACCTCGGCCTTAATGTGTGGTGAGGGATCTCATTTTGTCACAGGTCAGTAGACTCAAGTCAGCTGTAAGGGGAACAGTGTTGTACTGCAATAAAAAATAGGTAGTAGCCCACTCTTATTTGTCTTTGGATATAATTGCACAGAAATGAAACATTTAACCCTTCTCTCTGTTGAACATCCTTATACTGGTAGAGAAGAGATTCCTTGAAATGAAGTTCTGCACTTTGGGCAATGTAAGAACATTCCCCTCAGACCTGTTTCTCATTGAAAACGGGGGGATCCCATTCTTAGGAATCTTTTTTGATAGGAACAGAAGACGTTTTCATGGCATTAAAGAGCTGCTGTGAATAGCGGGGTTGTGTAAAGTACATTCGCCATCCATCATTATTTTTGTTAATTGAAAGTTACTAATCACCATGTCACTGCAGAGTTTCTTGGTGCAGTGTAATTATTATTAGTGAAGCTGCTGTAAGTTGCGATAATTAATATGACCTCCCACCTCCCCTTCTACAGAAAAAAACAGAGACATCTGCCATATTTTTGTTTATTGCACTTGTACCATGTTGCAAACAAATTCCACAGAAACAATGCAAAAAGAAACGGAAGCCTACAGCTGCAGAAAACAGCTCTTTATATTGTCAAAGTATTTATAGTTATTTACAGTGAACTATGAAAATCCAACAGAAAAAAAAACATCTAGTAGCAACTCTGCTACCACAGCTTAGAAGGGAGATCAGAAGTTCCAGTACTCCACTCCCCCTCAACCTCCTTTTTAATCCAGGTATAAAGAATTTCTTTTTTCACTTTTTTTAGTGAACCCAAACATTCAAGTATTTCTGTCATTGCACAGGCACTGGGTTAACTTTTATGTTTTAATTTATTAATGTTCAGTTTTTTAAATAATTGCTTTTAGCATTGCACTCTACTGTTCAACAATAAAGAAATGTACACCCATCTATCTTTAACCTCTCCAGTGACATCATCCTAAGAATTAAACGGTAACAGAGAAAAAAAAATACATCTCCCCCTTTTCAGTTAAATTCTCCCTTAGAGTTCAATAAATAACATTGCATTGTAAAAAAAAAAAGATTTAAAAAAACACAACATAAAAGTATAACCAGGGCAAGTGTCTTCTAGATTTAACGTCCAGGGCAGTCATGTGTATGCTTTGATTAGATCAGTCAGACAGCATGCCGAGGTCGATGAGGTGTTGGTCAGCCATCAGCCCATGGGCCAACATCCAAACACCACCCTGCCTGCCTGAGCTCGTGCAGGGTCCCCTTGGTCCAGTGGCCAAACTGGCATTGCGCCAGTGCCTGTGCTGGTGTTACACCAACAGTGCAGCAGCCGCAGCCAGTGCAAGTGTCTGTGAGCAGATGGCACACCTTGCTATATGAGCTGCTTTTATGTGGCAGGTTGGGATAATCAGGGAGTTTCCAATTTTCCATATAACTTTCCAGCACTCTGCCGTCGGGTACTGCCAGCTAGCCAGCTCCTCTTGCATTGGCTTCCCAATATGGTTCTTCCGGTGAGAGAATGGTGCACAGCCCCAGCTGTCAGGAGCATGCACAGTGACATTTGTGTCTATTCAGATTTAATTGCATTCTGGGATGGGAAAGCGGTGGTGTGAAATCAGTATTTTGGAATAAGCTTTTTTTTCTTGTACCTTCACCTTAACCTGCACACTACTACTGAGCTGGACCCGATGGTATATACAGAGTATATACAGTATAATAGTATCAACAGCCTTTGAACTGGGAAGGCATTGTAGCCAGCAGATTTTTCCTAAAGCTCACATTCATTAGCTTTTACAGTTGGACTGGAGCTCATATAATCACATTTTTGGTAACACGTAGTAGAATTTAGAATTAATGGTTTTTAATGGGTGGAAACATCTTCACGCCAAAAGGAGCAAAGCAGATAATGACAAATTAACATATTCAGTTATGTTAATCATATCCATGACACATTTACTGTTGAGGGAGCTGCTTGCAGCTGGATCAGTTACATGAAAAAATACTCAGCGATACTCAATACAAAATGAATTTAGTTTTCTTCACCGAAGAAGACCAACCTCAGAATAAGAATGTGTTTTATTTCAGCATGTTACAGGTTTAAAAGTTCGTTTTAAAGGTGGGCACACTGTTATGGGAATAGCCCAGACTGACAGTGTCACGGAGAGCTTATCCCCAGTTACAGCACTGCCCTGCCCTGGAGTGTCGCCTACATGTGGTCAAAGTGAGAGAAAATGGGCGACAAACTGCTTGAAATCACAGGTGACACTGGTGTTTTCCAGATTTTCCTGAGAAGTTCACTAATGGTTTAAAGAAATGAAGTCCGTATTTTACTTTGCAATGCAAAAGAGTCCATTGAAAGGTGAAAAACAACTGAACAGCTTTCTTTCCAAGCTGTACTGAAGTTGGTACAGCTGATCCGAATCTGAATGTTTGCCTTAATGCTTATGAAGTTGATCTGCTCTTTGGGGCAGCAGGACACGCTACACTAACTCTACTAACTATACTCTGCATCAAGAGGGAAGCCCGGATTGATGCGGAAATCCCAGTGCTCCCAGCTCCCATTCGGACCTGTGCAGCAGAGACCCCAGAAACCAGCACAGGAGAATACTGCTCATCACAGGCATGGCGTATCGGACGTCTCGGAGGATCTAAGGTGCGGAATCTGGGCTCTCCGTGTGCCAGGGCCCCTCACACAAGGAACAAACCCTATTCCATTCTAAGGCTTTGTTCGGGCACCATTCCCACCTTTCCACCTCAAAGAAAAAGCACAGCACCTGGGCGTCTGTGCAAGAGAGAAGCGCTTTGCAAAGTCTGACCGTGATGCTGCACAGCGATAAAATAGGATTCGTTGAGATAAAACATTAAAAAACTCTGCAGAGACTATAGAATGAAGCATATGAAGGGACGTTTTGTCTCATGAATTGGGACTAACAGTGCTATAATGAGTTGAGCAGTTTTACATACTGTACCATTCACACTCTCGTATTACTGCCAGTACAAGGAATCATCTACCCAGAGCAGGCCCTGATTGGTCCTTCAGGAATACAAAAAAGTCTTAAAATTAACACTGTACGATTTCTGTAGTGATGTGCCTGCCACAGGTCAATAAAATCATGGGCTTCAGAAGACGCAGGAAAACATTCCTCTTTCACAGGAGGTGAAGTATGTGGAAAAAATTGTAAACGTTTCCCGCACTGCTCCTCTGCAGTGCACTTTGTTTAAACCCTCTTTTTCTGCGTGACTCGTGCCAGCAAGGCCGATCTCTGTCTCTGACTCGAGCACAGAGCCATTTCCCTGTGAGAATGCGTTAACACCTGGACCAGCAATACTAGCAAAGTTAAGTTCGATGGAAAAAAAAAATGTCATGTTGTCTCCTGTATCCTTGCTCCCCTAAGGAAGGTGTATCAATACTAATAAACCAGAGACTAAAACACAGCAGCAGCTAGACTGTTCACCTGTCATATTACTGCACGGGGCTGCGCCAGGTGTGCTGTAGACTGGAGAAACGATGGAGTCACCACAGGCTTCTGCAGCTGGTTTAATACCACAGGGCTGTGACGGTGGACTGAAGGCCATACAGCTGTGTTTAACGGCACAGTCTGAAGCTCAGCTGCCATCCAGGCTTCCCAGAGCATAGAAAAGTTGCTGTTTTTGTTCTCTGTGAAAAAGAGACAGTTTTGCCTCCCCTCTTCCTTCTTCTGCGGACGAGAACCGCACGGAAATTCGATTGTTAGACAAGTCAGCCCCGGCTCCGCTCTCGTCTTCCTGTTTCGGCCAGCTTGGAGAGAGGGACGTGGTGGTGGATATTTTTTAAAAAATAAATACATTCTTAATAAATAAATTTCAATGGGCGACTGAGTTTGAAAGGATAAAAACAAACCATGATCTGGAGCAAACCGGCGCTCCAAACAAAGCCTCAGGATGAAAAGTTCCTCTTCTTCCTATGTACCGTCGAATAGAAGCAATAAACCTTTGTGTTCAGTTATTAAGACAGTCTACTGCGTGCTTTATGCATGTTTATATACATGTACGCGGACCTTTGTATATATAAACGCACACTTTGCACGGATTGGGGATCTAGACAGGTTTCGGAATTCACTGAATTCAAAAAGTGGCTAAAATAAGACCGTCTTTTGCAAGACTTTCCTGGTGCGCTCCTCGTGTCAGCGCACGGGGGGGGCGTCCCGCCAGCGCTACTACCTCCGGCTGTGGGCGGTGTGCGCGGCGCCGGGCGCGAGGTCGTCCTCCACCACGCTGTCGTAGCCCTCCCTCTCGATGCAGTCGCTCAGCACCTGCAGCACGAGCCGCAGCCGGCGGTCCAGGGCCTCCAGGTGGGGCTGGATGAGCACGGGGGACAGCCGGTCCCCCAGCAGGGACTCCTCCATCAGGGCGCTCAGCTTGTGCTCCTCCTTGGCCAGCAGCTGGAGGCGCAAGTGAGTCGATTTCTTCACCCTGGGAAGAGCAGAGGGGGGGACGGGTTGTGCAACTTGAGAATTGACGTTCCAGGATTTAAAAAAAATATAGATTTATCCCAAAACACGCTTTAGCTTTGAAGCTAAAAGTCTGTTGCCAGCAAAAGCCAGCAGCTGTAAGCCCTGCAACTCACAGGCGCTTCTGCAAAAGAGTAGGGATGTTACCCCGGTGTCCTGGCCACATTTCTGGCCTTTATCCATCACGGCCTCCTAATAATCCCCATGTCTGAACTGGCTTCATCACGCTGCTCTCCTCCCCACTGAGAGCTGGTGTGTGAGGAGAGTCCTGGTGATGGAGGTGCCTGTGAAGCTCTTTGAGTAGTATTTCCCAAAAAGTGGAATTATTATTTCTATTTTTGCAGTTGGGAATAAAAGTACCCTCTTTTGAAGGTACGCGAGCATCAACACACACCTGCAGATAACAGGTGCACGCTCCACACGGCTGCCCATTAATGTTCGGTCACATTAGGTGAACAACTGGATTTAGGTTTTTTAAACTGACAAAACATCCTAGTGTTCCTAGTGCCGCAAAACAAAAGCGGGTTTCAATTTGTAATAAGACATGATGCTTTGCGCGGATTTTTTCGAATGTTTCAGGTTTGTGAACTTTGGCGTGGCACGGCAGGGATCTGACCCACCTGCAGCATTGGTTTAAAGGCACCAGAATGGAGATCTCATCGTGGGAATGTTTTCCAAACCTTGGAAATAAAGAGCAAAGGGAGATCAGCAAAAAAAAAACAAGCGATAGGAGTCCGCCCTGTGAGGATCACACACATAGTAGTGAAGACCACTGGAGCGACTCATGGCTGAAGACAAACCATCGGTGCACAAATTAAAAGACAAAAACGTGTTGAGAAAAATAACTTCCTTTTTAGCTAGTACTCTATGGGCAGAATTAATTAAAGACATTAATTATACATGCACTGCAGTTGGCTTTTTATGAATTCGGAGCAATGTCATTTGAAGACAGTATGAAAAACAGAACAATAAGCAATGTAACGTCTGCATCTTTAAGGGCTGGAGTCTTGCTTTAATATCCTTCAGGCCGCTTGACTTGCCCCCGTTCTGAATTAATTTAACATCTGCCGACGGTTTCAAAGCTTCATAAATATAGATGAAACGATACATCTGTTCCCAGCTGCAGGCAGGCTGTGAAGGGGTAGGTCTGCCCCTCGTTCCTTTGAAAGGGAAATAAAAATCCTTGGATTTGAGAAGCAAACTGATGGGAAACCACATGGGGGGGGCAGCGTGCTCACCCTCGTCCGTTATCCAGGTGGATAATAAAGGTCTCGTTTCCAAACTTCTCGAAGGTTTCGTAATGATGGCGGTCCATATTTCCTGCAGGAACAATGTTAGAAAAAGGTGTAGGTTCCGTTAAAGTCCGCCTCCTCGCCCTGCCATAATTAGTAACCCAGGGGAGCTCGGGCAGTGTTTTAATTGATGCCGAGCATCTGCAGGGCTCATTAGGTTCTCTAATGACACCAATATTTTCACCTATTATTGGTATCAGTATTATACGACAGTATTGAGATTGTAGTGTCTTCTCAAACTCCTAGTTTCAGACTGCACCTGCGGTTCTTATGCCCTGTCTGCCTTGAAATACACAACTCATCATCAGCTCTGAGCAGCGTGACATCTGCAACAGAGGCTCCTCATTATCACGGCTAATTATTTGTTATTGTTTCATTATATCTTGCTCCTCATCTGCTACAGTTCCCATCCTGTACAAAGTACTGATTGGACTGTATTTCTCACTCTAGTAGGTTATGTCTCCTTCTGTACATTAAATTACTAAAGGCACAGTGTAATTTACCCAGGAAAACATGCTACATCATTGTACAAATTGTGAATATGTGATGTAAGTCACTTTGGACAAAGGCATCTGCTAAATAACAATTGCATCTGGATTGGCAAGACAACACCCATTTTCCGTCTGGGGCTAAGATTTCTTCCAGTTTTTTCCTGATTTTAATAATATGCACAAATTAACCTCTAAGGGGCATTTTTGCTCTGTGTTCATAATTTTTATGCTGCAGAAATACTTTTTTTTTCTCACCGACCACTATAGCATTGAGTCCAACTTTACACCTAAAAAAGCAGAACTGGATCAAGGTACTGTGAGGCAGCATCCCAGACTTGTTTGGAAAATCAGATTGCTGGCACTTGTTGGAACTGGAGATCTGTTTTCAATTAGCTTATCTACTTAACTACAGGATTAAATAGTTATAAAATTTACGATTGTTTGGGCTGGCCTGGGCATTTAAAAGTAATTCTTTCATAAAATGCACAAGAATTTTGTATGAGAGGGGACTGTAAGGAGGGTGGCAGTCTGAATTAGAGCCGTAAAGGTTTGAAGGAGCAGCTACAGGTCACCTGAGGGTTTTGCCACTGTGTGCTGGGGGAGACAGTATGGCTGAAAGGAAACCCACCCATAAGGAAGTCGAAGATGGTCATGTCCATGATGTCCAGAAGCCGCGTGCCGCTGTCATAGGGTGGTGTCTGTTTGACTTCCTCGCAGTAATCGGGATCAACCTCCCACCTGGCAACAGAAACACTTTCAGGGTCCTGTGTCTGGACACGCTGTACCGTAAGAAAACACAGCACTGGGCCACCACTGGCAGCACCACACCGAGAGCATGGTACAGAGTGAGGACGCTGGGCTCTCGCAGAGCTTTATACAGAGCAGGCAGTGTGAATATAACACTCCTCGTGTCTTTTCTTTGTTAAACAAAAAGGCTGCAGCAAAGGTCAAAATCTGGCCGCTCGATAATGTCTGTAGAAACCACATTTGTTGATTCGTCTCCAGAATGTGAAACGTGTGGCCATGGTATGCGTCACAGCAGTCTGCTAAACTCATATCAGAGGCAGTGCACAGCGCCACCCGGTGGCCAAAGGTTTTATCTCATAAGAAAGAGTTCCGTTTAGCCAACTGGAAGATGGCTCAGTTTCAGGCAAACAATTTAATGCTGTATTCACGACTGTAGCGGTACTTAGTATCGAACTGTTTCAGGTTGGCCTCAATCCAGCGTTATCTCTGTATCTCAGTTGCTTTTACAGGCTGCAGCAGGGATTACTTGGGATTCCCTTTCTGCACAGGCTCAAGCAGCATCTTAGAGAGATCAAACATGGCAGTTTTAATATCTAGTGGCCACCTGGGAGTAGGAGGCATTTACTGGACAGGGAATCTAGGATTCAGCTGTCAGCTACATTACTCACAAAGTTTTTGTTTCTCCCTGCTCTCTTTTTTGACTCTGAGGTCCGGAGGTTATCTATGCATGCTAAAAAGATTAGGGGAAGATGCAGGTATTTGCAGGGCTGCTCTGAACTGAGTCAGTCTCTGGGATAAACCGAGATTCCTCCCGCTACTCCGTTTTTAAGAAACACAAAAATCAAGTTTTGGGATGGAAAAGTATCCTTCTGGTAGATATTGTTACACGCTAGGGAATAAGTGTTTATTTTTAACTAGATTCTCTTTAAGAATGCAATATAAAAATAATACAGAGACATATTTGCGTGAGCGAATAAGGAAAAGTACTTCTCATAATCAATGCGAATATAGTCCTGTATGATCTGTGAGTGGCATTAAAATTGGGATAACCTAGAGCCGAAGCCTGCGAATCGCTGTACTGGGTTTCAGGTGGGCGTGGCCAGTATCTTGGTACCCAGAAGACAGTGCTGTGGGTGATGCTAGCCCATGCTTCAGGAATGCATGCTGTTGATGCTTGCATGCGGTTCTTCAAATGCAAGAACCTGAGCAAGAAAAGCAACTCGGGCAGCGTGGAAAGGTGCCATGGCAGACACGGTGTGGTTTAAGTGGGTGTGATCTTACTGTGGATTCACCAGCCCTTCATGACCTGAGTTTTGTTTTTTTGTGCTCCTGTATCGCAGGCACTATTCACACCTGGGTCCCCGAGAGATGAACTCTGGCCATTGAGCGCCTTCCGTCTGCAGAGAATCACGGCTCGCTAAAACCTTCCTTCCCTCCTATGCAACCTCTCTAACCTCAGCTGTGTGCGATATGCGTGATATGTCAGCAATTGCCTTAAGATGAATGGTTAAGCAAATGTGAGTCTGGGTTCTTGCTAACTCTTTGTGCTCTAGTTCCTTCTTGTCCTGTTAGAAATTAGAAAAAGAATTAAATGGAGTTCATATGTGTTTTCTGTTGATGGCACTTTCTTTTAATGCCTTTAGTCTTATCATTAATAAGACATTCAAGGTGGCGATTAATAATCTGCCTCCGTGATATTTTTCAGCTATAAATTCAGAAGAAGAGGGCCGGTATTCTGTAACATGTTGCGTTGTGGGTGTGCTTGTGTCGCCGTGTGTGTGTGTGTGTGTGTGTGTGTGTGTGAGTGAGCACGCAGTCATCATCTTCGTGGATGTGAGATTTGGCTGGTGATGGCCGCAGCCGCTGAGCGTTGTGTTGTTTCTGACAGCGAGCGCCTTGAACGCCGAGTGCGTTCTGGTGGGGACCTCATGGCGGTGAGGCTCTGGACAGTGAAGAAGAGTGCAGCAGCTGTCTCTGTAGCTGGGGGGCCGGGCAGGTGGCGGGCACCATGGGCACTCACTCTGCCTTCTTGCGCTTGTGGTAGGAGCGGCGCCAGGGGTTCCTCCAGGTCTTGCGCTTGGCCAGGGCCAGATCCGGGAGGAAGGCGGCCAGAGAGCCCTCGATCTGGTCAGGCTTGCCGCACAGAGCGTGCTCAGTGGAGCAGTAGTACGAGCACTCGCCGTAGAAGCAGATGTTGTTGGCTGAAGAGAGGGCGAAGCAGGAAAACAAATGTCAGGCAGTGGCTCGTTTGTCCTCCGCTCCACCAAACCAGCTTTCCTCTCCTTTCCCTTCCTTCTCCTTTTCCTTTCTTTCTGTTTGAAAACACCTCCCCCCCGCCGCAGAGCAGGCGCACCCCTGCGCCCCGAGCGGTCGGCCCTGCCGACCCGCAGTACCTGGGGAGATGAAGAACGTTCTCCACAGCTTCTTGTCGCGTGTCACGTCCCGGATTTCCTTCGTCATGTTGACCAGCCTCCCCGCTACTGGCGGCACTCTCCGGAAATCCAGGATCCTGGTGGGAGTAAAGGGAGAGGGCGCCGGTTTGAAGCCCCGAGCAGGAAGGGTGTCGTGACTGGCGGTAATGGAGTCGAGCTGCAGGTCCGCGCTTGAGCAGTGTACTGCTGCCACCCCTGCGTCGCTCTGTAAAACCTGCTGCAGTCAGAGCAGCCTCTCGGCTCTGCTCATGGACCTGCATTTCTAGACCGAAGCCCGAGATCCCAGACGTGAGAAACTCCAGCACATATTTAATGCAGCGTGTTAATGCATGGAGATAGACTGCAAATCCCTGGATCACTATTGAAGAGGGCCCTAACACACTGACTTAAAATTCCCCTAGATCGCTTTCATGTCCTCCACTGCAGACGCGCTGAACATTTCAGCTTCTTTCAGTTGCAGAGACAGACAGCTAACCACAGCATTTCAACGGCAGCTATAAAGATACGTTTATTATTGTAATCTGGGGAAAAAAGTCAGTTCCTATTCTTCTAAGTCCCATTTCAGCCACTCTATATTAATGCATTGAAATCAAAGTGGTTGCTTAAAAAAAAACACAAATGCAAAAAATATTGAACCACTAATTACAGGGACTGTGCATGTGGAATTTGCTCCCTTCCGAAGCTGCAGATTACCAAAACTCATGATGTGCAACATGTCTCTTAACCACAGCACTCTCACTGCAGCAGGAAAGAAGGACCACGCCCAGAGTGTTTTGCTCACATTAGGTTTTAAACTAGTGCTAGAATCTTTGAGATAAAACAAACATACAAATATTAACACTGTACATCAAAGACCAACGTGCACATGCTTCTGGGGATAGCCTCCGTCTTTCCACCAGGGGTTGAAGGATTAAAGTCCTTGACTAGCCCAGAGATCCCCACTACGGCTCCCAGCAGGCTGGCGTGTCTGTGGATTTGCAGTCCAGCTCTTTACGAGCTACATCAGCTCATTGTTGGCTTGATTGCACCGGTTTTAAAGCTTCTCTCAGCTGTTTAGATACTGGTGCTTTAAAAAGATCTGGGGAGCCTGCAGACACACCTGCGTCCCAGGATCAGGACCTGGGAGCTCCGGTCGAACTCATAGCTGTAATTTTAATGGGAATGAGCCATGAGGCGGTTTATGAAACTGGGAGACAAGAGTACGGCATGCGTCATTGCTTTGGGATATTTTAGGAGGTGGGAGATCACACGAGGACAGAACAAACAGCTTCCAAAATGGGCATAAGCACAGGAATACAGAGCGACCGTGCAGATGGCCGCTGGACACAGCGCACTTGGGAAATGATCTGAGGTCGTGAGGTTGCTTCTAAATTACAAAGAGGGCTGTTCCATATGAATTTTAATAATAGGATGTCTTTCAATTGGATAGGAGTGTAAGAAGTACAGTTTAAAAACGATTAAAGATCCTCAGGGGGTCACACATTCGTGAACACAGCAACAACAGTCTTGACCAGCAGAGGGAGCTCCTGTCTCGGAAACGACACCTTTTCCGTCTTTGCGATGCTGCTGGCGTATGGATTCCCATCACCCTTTGTGTCTGAGAAAGAAAGGACCTCTCCAAGTCCTTTTCACTTCCATACCATAAAAAGATAACATTGTCGAGTGGGAACGATTCAATTTTCTGTAGGGACCATCATGAAAGCCCAGACTGACATTCTGCTTGATGTAACTAAGGCTTGCTGGTACAGGTCTGTTTAATTATTTACTGGAACACCGAAAACATTGTGGCCTCTATTTGCACGCCTAATTATTAATGATGATATTATGACAGATTGTGAAATGCCTGTAGAAGATGTCAAGGGTTCCTAAGTGAGAAATCTGAATTAGTGTGACATGTGTTGTGAGGAGTGCATGCTTGTGAACAGGGAATGCTTGTGTGCGTGTCCGCTAGTCTTCACTGCTCCGCAGTGGCGCCAGGGCTCACTGAACGATCTGTGAAAGCTGCTGGCAGGAGTTCTTACGGTGTGAAGTTGCCAGGCTGTTCGGGGCCATCTGTCCTGTTCCACTGGGCCAGCTCCACCAGGGCCACCAGCAGCCAGCAAGGAGCAGCGCCTGGCCCAGACCCGGCCAAGCGCGAGAAGTGACCTAGGAGTGCCCGTCTGGCAGATCGCGCCTGCCCGGCCACACCTGTGGCGACACAGAGGAGCCACTAGCCCCGTTACAGCCGTCAGACGCTTCAGACTTGCCAGCATCCCTCAACAGTGCCCGTTGCATGATAGAGTCATACTGGCTGGGTGACTGCAGCTCACTCATCAGCCGGGTTGACCAGGACACTAGCACAGAACTTCCTGGCCAGTTCTGTGATCAGTTCTGTGCTTTGCTTGGCCGTGGTAGAGAGTGCGTACACTTCAGAAAACACAAAGGATCCACAGGGTCTTCGTAAAGGAAGGTATTGGCAGGGATGGATATATACTGTGGGCAGCCGGTAAAGCAGATTTTAGGACCCAAGGAGCTCTCTTTTGTGCTGCTCTGCACAGTGTTAGGCTGAGTGCTTTTTTCAGACCTGTGCTCCACCTGCTGTTACTACAGCACTCCACGCTAATTTTATTCATGTGCTTCCATGCTATCAGTGTGCTTCACTGTGCTGTGGAATGCTGTCTGTAAAGATTAATCCTGGAAAACCCTTAAATGGATTTTTTTTTTAATCCCCTGCTGAAACTACAGCAGCTGGGGCTACAGAGATGCTGAGTCATGTTGACGCAGGTGACAAAGAGGTGTTGTATTGAGCTGATTTGCCCCCCCGTGAATCCCTGGGCTTTAGGATCCAGTGTGTGTGTGTGGGAGGTTATTGAGTCCATGGCTGACAGGCTTGGGAAAGTCCTGGGTTAGATTTCTTCTACAATCTTGTCTTACATCACTGCTTTCCTCCCTCTGGCAAGATATGGTCACTGCTTTTGGACTTCCTTCTTTAAATAAAGGCAATTGGCTAATTAATGCTGAGTGTATTCCGCTTTCCACTGGAGCCAAAGGGCATCATGCTAAAGCGATAGGGCTTTAATTTACAGCAGAGCTAAAACAGCTCAGAAACCAAGGGTTACCCACACTGCCTTATATTTAGAAACATTAGTAGCTTTGCGTGCAATTGGTTTCCTCTTACTACCCACAGATATGCTCCAGAAAGGAATAAATTATTTACTATCCTCATCCGGGACAGATGTGCAGCAAGCTGTAAATGCAATGAGTTTCAGAGAAAAACTCATTTTCTGTCCTGCTATCTGAAGGAGTGAAAATGTCCAGAATAATGAGAGATGTGATTCTAGTGCAGCTTCAAAAGATGGTTAGAATAATACCGCTACTTTAAAAAAGATGATTATATACAGGTTGCAAATGCAAGTTTCAGGTCATTTGTGACAAAAAATGGTTTTACATTTTGCATTCTGTAAATTACAGGCACATACAGTATATAGGTACAGATACCATATATATGTTAGTATACTCTATTTAAAGCTCTTGTCTGCACCTCCATTGAGATTCCTGCAAACACATGAACGATGGTGCAATTCTTCTATCTTCTACCATCCTGTGTTGCAGTTGAGTCACGGTAACTCTCTGAATTGCAACATTCAGAGCTGTGGATAGAGGCCCAGTCATGATGAATAATGCCATTGCACAATGAAATCCGCTAAAACAAGCAATTTATAATCGACGTTCTTGCACAACGAGTGACAGGAGAAGGGCGCACAAAGTTCGAGACAGATGGTAATGAAAGCTAATGAATCCTAAAGTCCTCAGTTTTCTGTATCTTCCTTACATGAGTACAAGAAGATGAGTGTGCAGCGGGAGAAACATCACCCCCAGCCCTCCCGCAGTCAGGACGGATCTAACTGTAATCAGGGCAGGGCGGCTTTCAGAGAAACTGAAACATGTCCATTGTTTCCTTATCATTAGCATAGGCAGACCTTTCCCAGATGAGCATACTCTGTTTTTACATACAGCACGCACACCCACACTCCCCACACCAGTGTGGTGTCTAGCATTTCGACTGACATTTAAAGGTTCACTTGTGGCATTTACCTATCCAGATGAAAAGCTGCGATCTCCGCGTTGTGCCTCTCAAAATCGGAGAAGTAGAAGAAGTCTGGGGGCGTCTCCTGTTCCCTTGTTTGCCTGTAAGAACACAGGGAATGTTACAGATGAGAGCAGGCCGTCGGTAGTTAGTAGCTGAGGAATCCAAAGGGCTCATCCAGCTGTTTCTTGAAAGAGGTTAGGGTCTCGGCTTCAACAGCATGTCTGGGCAGCTTGTTCCACCCTCCCACAGCCCTTTGGGTAAAGCAGTGCCTCCTGCTGGCAGTTTTAAGTGGACCTCCACACAGTTTCCACTTGCTTGGTGTCCTGTGGTTCAAGTTTCATTCATTCCTAACACGTGTGCTGGGTTGACTTTGTCCGTGCCTTTGAGGTGTTTGAATATTCGTATCGGGTTTTATATGCAAGACTAAAAAGGATCGGTTCCTTCAGCCTGTCAGTGTTGGACATTCCCTGAGGGCTCAGAATGCGTCTGGTTGCTCTTCCCCGGACTGACTCCAGAGCAGAACTAAATCCCCTATAATGTAGTGACCACATTTGCACCCCATATTCTAAAAGAGGCCTGACTAGTGCATATTACTAATTCTAATATAACATCCCTTGATTTAAATTATATGCTTTTATCTATATAGCCTAGCACTTTGCTTGCCTTTTTAATTGCTTTGTCTCGACATTGCAATACAGAGATGAGACAGGACATCAGCCCCTGCCCCATGCTGAGTGATGGTGTTCATCCCAAGGCTGGGCAAAGACCTCCAGAATCTTGCCTTAGATCAAAAAGCTGAAAAACTGCAGATCTAATGAAGGAAGAGTCTTAATGTTCCAGTACCTGTATGTCTTCCTGAAAGACTATGTTTTGTCTAAATAAGCCCCAGCATAGCAGGTGTATGGAGTAATTCTTTGAATGTCAATGTGGGATTAAAATTAAAATTTAAGCAAAATGACCAATTAATATTTATAAAAAAATGTCAGTGATGCACTGGTTTACTAACATCGCCTTCCACTTCCTTTTTTTAAAAATGCTGAACACCTCACTCTTGCTCATTCTGAGCCCATGGCTCAGTAATTGCTTCGAGCAGTCTGAAGCAGTGCTGTACATACTTTACTTTGTGGAATATGGGAAAGAATGCTTACATGGGAGCTTTTCTGATCCTTCTTCCCTTTGGTATGGTACTAGGTTAGCACTGACGATATACCTGTTTATCGTTCAATGGGTGGTCAGCTGAGCTGACTGCTTACTAGAGAAAAGTAAGACTGATTGTACAGGAGAACTGGAGCTGCCCTTTCACCCTACAGACAGACAGACGGCACAGGGGGGATGGTTTAGGGCTGCTGCACCAGGAACTGTAGCAGTGAGTCAGCAACACATTCTGCAAAGTACAGAGTGAGAAACTTTCCTGCAGACCTATAGGTGTGATTAAGTAACGTGAAATTACCTGTAAAAACACTTCAATCAGAAACAGCACGGCTGCTTTCCTAATTGCAGTTCTTCTTGAATATTAAGAGATAAGACACAGCACCCTCTATACAAGGAGTGAAAGCTTCATTTGCATAACCTACAATTACAGCTCGCCTGAAGATCAGCTATATGCAGATGGAGATAACAGAGGAAATAGAAATGTTTTAAACTGCCTGTTCTACTCGCTCCACAACTTTGGTGTTCTGATTCTGGGAAACCGCAAAGAGTTGACCTGAAATAATATTTTCTTTTTTTATCTACATGCGTTATAAAAAGCCAGCTTCTGGTACAATTTGTGAACAGACGTTGCAAAGTCTTAATTAGCTCAAGCTTCAACTTGTTTCAAATGTTTTTTTTAATGTGCGTCTAGTTTCGAGGAGTCAGTAAATTTAAAAGTGCTCTAAGGACATATCTTGAGGCGAGACAGCAATTTATTCTGCTTGCCTTTTTTAAGGGATTTGTTTGGAGTTATCGCCGCAGCTATCAGAGTCTAGAGATACATACTGTAGTTAGGGTGAAAGCCTGGCACTGGAATAGAAACGGAGCCTGATCCTGGCCAAGCAGTGTGTGCAGTTGGTCCCGCACTGCTGCGGTGTTGATACAGCATGTACCACGCTCATTCCTGCCCAGCCTGGGAGCCTGGGCCATCACTCTCTTCAGACCCCCCTCAACGTGCTCCAGCCAACCAGACTCGTTCCTGGGAGCTCCTTAAACTGTGGCAATAATTAGAACCGATGTCGGTTTCTGTCTGGGATTTTCACAATAAATCCTTCCTTAATTGCTAAGATCCACGTCTTTTTTCCTGGATCAAAGAAACTAATGAGTTTTTATTTGCAAAAAAAAAATCAAGCTTAGAAGAAAATTAAAATGAGTAATAAGGCCTTCCTACCTCATTAAAGGGGAAAAACTCATTTAATTTTCTATTTAGTGCGTTTTCTTGTACAGTTATAAATGACGTATGTGGAATTAAGTTGCACACTATGCATAGATTAATGTCCTAATTTGACCTTTTGATTAAAAAAAACTTCATTTAATAAAATCAGTGGATTTTAAGAGGTATTAACACTTCATCCTAATCATAACCTTGTTTTGGAACACAGAGCAGAAGCAGATGCCATCTTATCAACAGGACTGCCAGCTTGTAGGACTCTGGATCTGTAAATCAAAGCCTCTCTATTCTCTGCAACTCAGCCCCATGCTGAAAGTTTCTGTACCAGCACAAACTGGGAAGAATCCCTAGTACTTTAATTCAACTCTTATGATGAATATGGTGGGACCCACAAAGAGATCTTGAGAGGGGCCCAGAAGTGCAGGCCAGCACAGCGCATTCTGAGGGGCCGCGCATGAAGCTCACTTCCTACAGCCCAGATAGGTGTCAGCAGTTGTCAAATCCACCCTGCTGAACTGTACCAGCTTGCATACAAACAAGCTGCTTTTATATTTATTTTCATCAGGTTTGCAGACTTTTACCAGCTCAGACATGGCTTCTGACTGTGTGCGCTCGCCGCGGTGAAACCTGTACGAAGCCGTGTTTTTGACAGGTTTGTGATATCTTCTTCAGCACTGAGAAAGTCTGGAAAGGTCTTTGTATTCTTTGCAGAAGCTGAGATCTGGTTGTAAAAACAGTTTGTTTTCTACCGTTTTGACGATGCATTTGGGAGAAAGAAAAGCTCAGGTAGTGGAAAAGTAAAACCTTATTAGTTGTGCAGACAAGCGTATATATGATGAGCCAAGAGTGACTCTTTCATTAAGGGCTCTGCTTTTTTGGAGGATCGGAATCCCTCCACCCCACCCCTGCTGCCAGCATCCCGGCCTGATGGGTCTGAGACCTGCAGTTGGCCAGCCCCGGCCAGAGCAGCTGCCACACTGTCCTGTAGGGCCTGGAACCCCACCGGTCAGCTGTGCCCGCGGGGTGACCTTGGCTGCCTGTGGCTGCCTGTGTGTGAGGAGTCCCTGAGGACGGGCCTCGCAGACAGCCCGCGTGCGACACTGAACCGGGCGCCGGCGCTCTGAGGATGTGGTGCTAATTTGCTCCTGTCGATGTGACTGGCTGATCGGATGGAAGGGGTAATTACCGTGATGTACATCTGATATAAATGCCAATAGAGGCACACGAACACATTATTATCTGGCCTCTCCTGGCTGAGGGGGAATGAATGCAAACGAGCTGCTGCAGCTGACTGCCGAGGTGCTGCTGGTTTAGTCACATGGATACTTGTTTGTAAGAACAGCTACAAATGGAGGGGAAGCCGTGTGGCCCCTCTCGTTTGGGAGTTAGTAATTGATTGATTTGGGCATCTCACCCAGCTGTTTCTTGAGAACCGTTTGTTCCACACTCCCACAGCCCTTTGTGTAAATAGGTGCCTCCTGTTTTCAGTTTTAAATGGACTTCCACATAGTTTCCACTTGCTTATTCAGTACATTGGACTAAAGCCAGGGTGTCTTGTGTCCTCTGGTTTGTGTTCCACCCTTATCCTCGGTTATGTAGTTGGTCTAATTATTTAATGAGCTGCATAATTGTAGCACTTCTTCTTGGAGGTGATATAAAGGCACCTGTACCTTTAATGAAATGAGTGTCTTGGGTAATCAAGTGTAAAAATCCTATATGTATATCTAAGTTAGAAAATAATTCAGATGACTGTGTGACTATGCAGTGGGCACAAAAGACATGTGTTCTTCCAGGAAGTGGGATGGAGAGCTCTGTAAACCTCTAGTTCTCTAGTGACGGTGAACTGGGAGTACTGAAGCAGGAGAATGGTGAGCAGAACGCACACTGCGAGTAAAAAATGTCACGGATGGAGCCATCCTCTTATATGTGGCCCTCCTTTGGGTTATAGGTTGAAAGGTGCAAGGAAAGTAGAACTTCTGGAGCAAATCGGTATAACTTAGCTTGAACGTGCAAAATCCATACAGAAGGTACCCCCGTCTAGCGTTGGAAATGGGAACCAATAGCTGTGATCATGGTAGGGGTGTGTTTTGGCACTGTAAAACTCCTAAACTAACTAAAATCCTTGACAACATCATGAGCAAGCCTGCCTGCCAACTTGGTTTTGCCGGTTAGATAAACAAGACAAACAAACACGTCAGCACATGTAACGGGGTTAATGCACAAATAAAACTTGAGCAAACAGGAAGGCTGACACTGCAGGGGACTCTCGGCACAACGATGGCGGCTGCAGCTTCAATTAATACAGCACTACCACAGGCTGGTTAGGAGTGTGAAGGTTAGCATAAAACCGAGACTGAAACGCTGTCAGAGTTAATTTTGTCAAAGTCAGAGATGCGGGACGGCGGTTCGCCTTTGTTTTCTCTCCAGTCCGGAGCCAGAAAAAAAAAAGAGGACAGGCCTGAAGGATTGCTTTCCGCCACAGGGGAGAGCTGTTGAGCTGCTCGGCGGTCTCGCGGAGCCACACAGACCAAACCTTGAGATTCTGCCAAAACAACAGAGCACTGACAGATCTGAGATTAGCAAACTGATCATTGTTTAACTGTACAAAGTGTCAGAACACCCTGGGAATCTTGCGTGCGCTACAACGGGGACAGAGGTTTGACAAAGCACAAGCAGAACAGACAATGCTTTGCCTCTCCTTCCATGGCTCCGGGCCCATGGTATCCATTTCAGGGACGGTTAGCGTGGCGGACAGGGGCCTGCTGCTTTGGCACCGCTTCCCTCGGCGCTGGGCGGCTGGCTAGCTCGGGGACGGGCTCTGGGAGACGGACAGGGTCGGCAGAGGTGCGATCTGTAAGGCAGGCGCTGTGTGTGCGTGGCGGGGGGGGCTCTGTGGGCGCGTGTGGACAGGGGGTCAGCGATGCAGTAAAAATTCCACTGGAGGCTCGGTTTCCCTGCATGCTCTTTTATAGCTCTGCAGCGCACGGGCTCACGCTGGCTTCCCAGGTGTGCGCCGCGCGTGATGGAGGGAGCGGTGTAATGCATACAAGATGCTAGCGGAGACCGGCGATGCGCTTATTCTTCTGCTCCCGCAGCGACTGCTGGCTCCCTACCGCCAGCTGGTTCTAAACCCTCCAGTCCGCCGCTGGCGTTTGAAATGAGCCATTGAGACAGGTCAAAGACTCCAGGAGGGCCACTCGGCCCGTCCAGCTCATTGGCTGCTTAGGTGGTTCTGCAGCACTGGCGATGGGAGAGGGGCCCCAGACAGTACTCTAGGCATCGTGCAGTTATTGTTTCTTCTTCCAAAAGATGACACTGTATAGCAGAGGAAGCATTTGGAAACAAAACACCTCTGGAAATCCAGATAGATCTTGTTAGTTTGACAAAGGGCATTGTGCTTCAGCCTCAGACCTGTTTCTTGAAACAGTGCCTTGTGTGGAGGGTTGCTAAGAAAGCAGGGACTCGGGTGATGGTGAAATGAGCCTGCAGATGTGTGCACTGTATTGTGACAGGGGACAGAGTGTGCTAGAGAGGCTCAGGTGTCAGATTCCTTCAACCGGGGACAAGGTGCACTTATTTTCTCTACAGTCACTTAACCACCTAAACAAATCCCAGACTGGCCGCTCCTAGTAACAGATCAAAAACAGTTGCTCATCTCACTAGTATAATGGGAAAGATTAGTAGGTGTTTCAACACACAAATGCCTACCAGGGTGATGATTCTTCCTATCTGTACTGCACAGAAAAAAAAGAATTGTAGTGATAGACCTTCAAATTTAATGTTCATCAGTGAGATGCTTCATTTTTCAGCAGCAATAGAAATAAAGGCAGAGGAATCTGATTCAATAGACATAGACAGGGATGTTGCAACCTGTTAAAATGCAAATGAAAATCTCAGCCATTTACAACAGATAAGCTGTCAGGCAGGCAGTGAGAACTGTGCTGCATTTTCCTGCAGATTCACAGATTCACGTGCAGATGGACTGACCCTAAACTAGTAATACTTAGTTATTACTAGTAATAGTAATAACTTGTAAATACTCCAGACAGATAAACAGACAGAGCTCTGCAAGACGGTCATAAAAAAATCCTACAGGCATAAAAAGTGATAGATTTACAGCTCTTTAGACATAAATCTTTATCTGTTCTATTGCATGGGATTAAACTGTAAGTGCAGAGAAAGATAAACTGTGGATGCAAACATACAGTAAGAGGGATGCAAAAGAAAGTCAGACTGCTAAGGAAGATGCCTGAGCTTTTTTATTGATACAAAATACAGATTTCCAGACATCTGCTCTTTGCAAAAAGCTTTTTATCTTTGGGTTCTTATTCCTAAACAACACAACATTAAGCCCTTGTAGTGCCGGAATATTAACTTTTGGTCTGGCAGTCTTCCTGAGCTCTGTGGAGGTTGCAGTGGCATCTGCAGCTGACGATGAAGAACAGAGAGAGAGCTACAGTACAGTCGCAGCTCTGATCTCAGTAATCCACTCCTCCGGCTGGGCTAGATTCCCTGAGAGCGAGTATCACTGTCAACATTCACAATTATTTCTTCCTCTGGTAGGAATACAGGATGCAAAGCAGTTGCGAGTAAATCTGAGTATTTTTGTGCATTTTTCTTTTCAATGTAATATACAGTGCTAGTGTATTTTCTCTTTGCAGTCAGTTTTGGTAACATTGGCAGATGAGAGTAATTCAGATGTACAGACTACGCTGTGTAGTTAAATTTGTACGTATAATATTCCTGTATATTAGTTATGCAGTCAAGTTCAATTTACAGTTCTAATTAAAGTTTGTATTTGATTAGAACCAAAACTGAAGTAAAAACGTGTGCATGAAGAATTGCTTTGTACTCACGCTAGTATTTTTTTTAATTGCAATTACATTTCTTTTTTATACTCCTTCTGTTTGAAACTGTAAATTGTTAATGAGCTCAAGTCACTGCTACAGCCCTCGACACAAGCTTGAGAGAGACTGGGATCACGCGCGCTCTCTTCTCCTATCAAAGACTGATACACCTGCAAGCTCTCAGCCAGCCCACCCCCTCCCCGACTGCAGGGAAACAGGGAAACATTTTCTGTACTTATCTCTTTCAGTCTGTGTTCTTCCGATACTTCTTTCCAGAAAACCTCAATTCAGAAAATCCAGTTTGACCCAAACATCAAATGAATATGCCACGCAGCTCTTACGGCATGCTCCGCACGCCCCTGGCCTTATTAGTGTCGATGCCGCAGGCCTCACGCGGCTTCAAAGGCGCATGGTTATTACCACTGTAAAATAACTTCACAGGCATGAAGACCTGGAAACACTGTAGTGGCTGTTCTGTGCCGAATCAAAAGGAAGAGTAGGGAAAACTAGTAGAACACAAGATTTGCTGTTCCTCCCCCTCACACTCACTACTCTTGTGAACTCGAGTATATTTCAGGTTTTCGTTTCCCTCCTAAGTGTGACTTCCAGTCCTGGCCTGTTTCATCCCTGTCCCAGAGGCAGCAGGGCGTCGCGGTGATCACGCGGTGTTCGAGATGCTCGGGGTTACGGGCCTGTCGGGGGTCATTTCAGCAGACTGACGGGCTCCGGGCGCGCGGAGGACAGTGTGACAGAGTACGGTCTCAAGATCCCCGGGCGCCGCTTCATACTCCACTGCCTGAGTCCCCGGGCGGGCGTGCAGATCAGGCAGGAGATTACATTTTTCAGGATGAGGGTTAATCCCTCTCAAGCATGTCGCCAGTCTGCTGCTAGTTTGCTCTTGATTAGAATTCGCTGGTGCAAATGTGTGTTTTTACATCTGTATCCCGGTGTCTTGCAGCTCTGCCCTGAGAATAACAGTGTAAAAGCAGGGTGTATGACAAAGCAAGGAAGCACCAGATCAGCATGAACTTTCACCCTGCTCATGCTCCCGATTCACCTCAGAAACGTGGTAAACCACGGTGATGCTAAGATCTCCCTGATTTTGAAGGAATTCTGATGTGCACCAAGTGATGGGCTCTGCACACCCCGTGGCAAGCAATCTGTGTCAATTAGTCTGACCAAACCCATCGGCTTTATGTTGCTTTGTATCACTGCAGGGGCTGGTAATGTCACCCTGCACCTACACTCGCACTTGACTGGTCAGTCAACAGAGCAGGAGCGCGCACAGGGCATCGTTACACGCCAACAAAACCACATAAATCAAAGCTCCCCCTCTGAAACCCAGCGCAGCACAGGAGCCTGACAGTCCGGCTCACTCTTGTCACGCGCAGCACCTGTTCTGGGTGTAATGATGGAGGGAGGGAATTCTGCCACCAGTGCTGAGACTCAAGACAGTGAAAAAACATCGCTTGAGCCCAGGGGGCTGCATTATTTACACCCCCCATCCTAAAATGTTTTTTTAACAGAAATTGATTTTCTAGAAGGGACGAACTGCTTTAACGGTCCACTGTGCTCATTAGGATTCTGCTGGGAACAGGCTGTATTACAGACAGTCCTAGAAATATGCTGCTCTTTTTTGTTGAACACGTTAATGTATAAAAGTGTATCTTTGAGAACTACCTCTCCAGTGAAAGGCTTGCTCTTGTTTTGTGCCAGTGAGGGCCAGTCATGTTTGTCATGTTTTGCAAGACAGATGGATTAACATCACACTTGTGCTCTTAAACACCATGTTAACAGTAAACAGATCTCACCATACAAGCCTGTTTTATTCATGGATAGTAAAGTGAGGAACTGAAAAGGTGTCATTTTTGTTTCATAAACAGAGATTTAATTGTATCGCATTTACTGAGATAAGCCTCCCGCACTTTTCATTTTCTGTGCTGAGAAAAAAAAACCAGCCGAGTTCTTTCAAGGCCATCTTCTCTCCGCCACCCTGCCCCTCCTCCCCTGCCTCTCAAGGCAGAGCCGACTGTCTCTCCTCTTCTCACGGAAAGCACGTTCTAGGCAGGGCTGTAAGCAGGGGGCACAGGCAGAATGAATGTTTCTTGTAAAAAGACAGCCAGCCAGTGACCCAGTCGTCCGTGCACTCCCTCCTCATCCCTGACACGGCTGAAAGAGCTGAATGAGGCTCATTTAGCACAGAGAGTGCAAAGCAAGGAAACAGAATTAGGAGCTTGTACTACACTATTCATTATTTTTAAGTTGTATTTTGTTGTGCTAACTTTGCAAAACTTGCCTGCGTGCTGCAAATGCAATCTGCAGCAGACCAGCATTCTGGAGACTTTGCCTCACCTATGACAGGTCTGTCTCGATCGTAAATTTCCCATTGGCTTGCAGATTGTCGGACTGATTTAGGTAAGCTTGCAGACGCACGGATTCTAAACGAGGTCGGAGTAGTCATTCCAGTTCTGGTTTGCTGACATCATGCTTCTTTTTCACATATTTTAGAAAGGTCATTCTAAGACAATAGGAGGGCATGGTCATAATAACAAAATGCTGGAGAGATGATTGCATGCCTGTAGCTGAAGTCCCAAACAATACTGAGGCAACAGACATCAACGTGGTGCTATAGAGCAGGTTTTCATTTAGCGGAAAGCTCTTGGAAAGGAAACTGCAGGTAAACGTTTCTGCTGCCATTGTTAGATCTGTGAGGCAAGTTAACAATTTGCTCTGTTTGCAGAATTGTTTCGTTTTCTGGGAAATTTTCTCTTGCTGTTAGTGCACATGCTTGTTTAATATTAATTTTCATGTGAATGTTCAACAGGGGCAAAAACAGCATCTTAGTAATAATGCACTAAGGTGATTGCTAGGAACGTAACTAAACAGCAGCCTATTTAACTGCCCACACAAGTATTTGCATAAGAACTGCAGGAAAAGATGAACACCTTCATTGTCAGAAATGGATATGCCTCCCTGAGAAAAAGCACAAACAAGGGTCACCTACCCATTGGCTAAGACTGGGGGCTCACCTGATCCCAGGACACCCCTGAGACCCCCAGAGCAGGAGAAGACAACCTGCCTCAGGGCGGACCTGCCACTGAGACAGCACCTTCCTCTCCTCCCTCACAGTTCATTCTGCCTTCTCGCTGCAGTTACCAACTGGATACCGACACCAAGGCTCCTCTGCTCAGCAAGGAACCTCGAGTCAGACCGATTTTCCCACTGTCTAAGGCAATGATTGCGGCTTGGCGGAGAGAGGTATTTTCTATTCAAGATCAGCAGTTCGCCAGCTCAGCACAGAGAAGTGAAAGTTTGCCGGGGTGGAGGAAGAGTTTCCATCCCAGACAGCATCTCACATCCTCGCTGGCATTCCTTTATTGGTCGATGCCTGCGGACCAACGGAGCTCCCGACCAGGACGTAACAAAAGATTTCATTTGCTGTTAACCTTTTTCGTTTTGGTGACATTCAGCTGTTTTTGAATGAAGAATGGTTGGCACACGTGCTGAAGGTGGCCGATGTTATAATAGCAGTCTGGCGTCATGCGAGGAGTTCAGCTGTTTTTTCTGCCACGCAAGTGCTTTGTGAATTCCACCCTGCCTGCCCACATAAAGCCTAATCAAGATATATTGACATGCATGGAAATTCTGAAGTTTCTATTGCGTGTTATAATGTAGTTTAGCTTGGGCTTTACTGTTCTACGGAAAGCTTTAACCGCAATTATCACGCCTGTAAGTTTTTCTAACGCCATCCCTGTGGGGAGATAAGGCTAAAGAGGCTGCTCTTTTTGATTATTTCTTATTAATTTGCTTCCTGCACACAACACCTCCAATTTCAGGATGATGCCCTCTTGTCTTAAGCAGACGGACTGGATGTTTGGGAAGGAATGATAACGCGTAGAAGCGAGCCGCAGAACGGACCGCTCTGAGCTGGGAAGATCCTCTCGTCCACAGGGTGGCCTGCACAAGCCCCCGAGCGCCAGCTCACCGGGGCCCGGGGCCCAGGGCCAGGGGCCCATCTCCCGGCCAGCGCACTAAAAGAGCTTTGTGCTTCTTTTAACATGTAAAGTGTCCTCCCCCCCGTCTCCTTCAGGAAAAAAGAAACTCTTCAGTGCTTCCGCTGTAAACTTGAACTGACTCAGGTTTTCCAAGGGAGCCCCTCAGGACACAGCCAGTCAATATGGAAGAAACATCTGCCGGGCGCTCTCTGCCGGGCCCTGGCACTTATTAACGCCGGCACAACACCCCGAGCGGCTCCTGTCAGCTCAGCCCGCATCCCCAGCCTGGAAGACTTTTACACGACCCCTCTTTCAAAACAAGCGCCGCACACTTCCCTGCATCTGTCTCCGGTTAGAGGGCCCCGGCCACCTCGATCCACACGTACTGAGCAAATCCTCACGCGCTCATTTTAGACTTTCTTTTGAAAGCAAATAAGCAAACATGTCTGTTGTTCCTAAGTAATTTTACCGCTTTTCTAATTAATGCACTGCAAGTTAGCTAGAAATAGAAATCTATTACGCAGCATGAGCCATAGCACATTTAAGGAAATTAATTAATTGTGTTCACAGTGCTTAGTTATTTAATCTTTTTCTCATTCGTTAAAGAAATACCCTAGCTGTGGAGGTTCAAAGTCTCCTGGGTGTGCTGTGAGTCATGCATGGGGACTCTGGATTTCGGGACGAATCCCACTCCAATTCAGGGCTGCGTGCTCAGATGTCCAGTGTGTGATCCATGTAACGATGAATCACGTGTTACAGATTCTATACACTTTCATGTTGCTTTAGTTCTGGGAGCTGAACGGACTGAGGGAATCGTTCACGATGCCTCACGTGTCCAGAAAGTCTCGTCTCTGAAGAGCAAAAACCTACTTTGCCAGCTGGCTCATGGGAGGGGAAACACTGTTCCCTACCTCTGGTGCTCAACATGGAGTTCTGTAAGCTAGATTAGTGAATGAAGACAGCTGTGCTGTGACTCGGACAGCCCCAGACTCCTTGTCAGTCCACTTTCCCTGAGTTAAAAACCGGCAGTAAATGAATGACACACTGATTCTCACAGCTGATCTCCAGAAGGGTTTACCTTTCTGTATTCTGCCCTGGACGAAAGCCAGAGAATTTGTCATCATGACGAACCATGGTTTGCTACAAAAGCTTTGAAAATCTCAGGTTATCAGTTCAAACAAGTCATTGTGAAGATGCTTGTTTGTGAAGCCCTGGGTTCCACATCAGGGTTATAGGTCTTTCGTGAAAGGTCTCATATTTAGGCAATGATGTTATTTCAGACAGAATTCTTTGTTTTCAGTATAGCTCTGTTCATCTGCAACTGACAGCTGTCCCTTCAGCTTTCCGTCCTAATGAAAACACATTTGCATAGATTGTTTCTTGCAACATGGATCCAGTATCTGTGTGGGGTAACATAAGTTATAGCAGATTTCAAAATCACTAACTTTGTGGTTCTAGGTGCATGGAGGTTTCAAAACTGTTTCTATGAAAAAGGGCAGAAACAGAAATACACTACAACAATGAAAACAAGAGTGAAGTCTGAAGTAACTAGTTAACTACACGACATCGGGCATCTAGGCACATGGGCAGCATGAGTTTACTTCATCATCTGACGGTGTCACTTTCCGAGTATCATGACAGGGGATTGTCCCACTGGCAATGGCTTTTTATATCGAAGAGATACAGTGAAAACAACAGGACGTGTACCGCACTTGCTTTGCGCTTTTCCTGGGCCTGAAACACAGTGCGCTGATCGGCGCGGGCTGCGCCAGCAGCTGACGATGTGGCCGCTCAGCACAAAGGAATGCAGGGCGCCGGCAGAGCTCTGGCTGGCTGTAAGAGCGCTGAGCAGATCCTGTAGGAATGTGCAGCGACCGCAGCGCTCTGCTCTCGTGAAAACCTTTGTTCCCCCGTGCTGCGCCGTCAGGTTAGGCAAGGGCTCGTCTTTGCAGGGACTTTCCCCCGCCCCCCCGCCCCTCCCCAGGAGCTCCCGCTCGTCACACACCAGACAATAGCCGGGAGCAGCGGGCAGCCCAGCACAGTGACTCCTCTGTTCACGTCTGCAGGGTCCAGGAAGACGGCCGGCGCTCAGGTTTCTTTCACCCTGATGAAATAATACCCGACCTGTTCTGGGAGTTGCCACCTAGCTCCCCGCTGAACAAAGCCTTGGTGTGGGGGCTGGGGGCCCCGGCCTGCGTTTCTTACAGCAGCACAATCGGCTCGCCTGTTTCCGCCCCCTCGCAGGGCTTACCTGCCCCCAGGTGCCCCGCTGAAGAGCGCCCACTCTGCGAGAACACGGCCGACCAGCAGCCTCTCAGAGCAGCCGTTTCACAAGCGCCAACGCCCCCCTTCGCCAGCTTGCTTTTCCCCCAGCTTGCTTTTCCTCTACAGATGTGCAGCCTTTCATTTAATTTTACATCCGTATCTTGTTTGTATCTGTACACCACTGGACACTTGCACAATTTAAGGTATAATTTTTCTTCTCTATTTTTTCAGACTGTACCCACTGGGTTTTTTTTTGCCTCTGTGTGATAAATTGCCACTATTCTCCACTTTTCTTATCAGAACATTAAGTCAAAGTTTTCTATTTTAATTCAGGCAAGTAGCTAACCACTTCTTCTCTCCCAGACGACAGCCAGGGGAGGGGAGGGGGGAATACAATCTCAGCGCTGAAGCAAAGCGAAAAGGAGGGAAAAGCTCTTTGATGATAAATGGAAACTAAGGCCTTTCAAGCCCCGTCAGCAAAAGAGACACACCTGACCGAGCCTGCACGTCTGCGGGAGCACGCTGTCCTTGCCCTGCGCAGGGTGACGCCAGAAGCACTCAGTGCAGCTCTGCCTGGCGCAGATGCGGAGATGGAAGCATCACTATCATCTCAACCAGGAACTGGGAGCTTCCATAAAAACCTGTCCTGCCCTTTGAGTAGCTTTAAAGGCACAGTAACAGCATGTGCTCATGACTAATTTAACCAAGTGCATTTATTCACTTTGTTCCTGCGCCACGTCTGCGCTCCCCCTTGCTCTGCTCAGTAATGGCGCACTACTCCTGAAAGCCTTGAACATGCATGAGGTCCCCGGTGTGCTGCACTGCTCTCGTTTAATTGGAAAAGGTTAAAGATTGTCAGAACGTTGTAACAGAGCTTTCTCTTAGATGGGACGAGCCGCCTCTCACTGCACTGCCTTGGCAGGGAAGAGGGGGAGCCAACATCTTTACCTTTCTGTTTTTGAAGGCCAAAGCCCTCTGTGCCTTCCTGCGATATACAGCTGTTAGCAGCTGTTTTACAAGCCCTGAATCCTGCTGTAAAGCCTCTTGTCTGGTCTCTGGTAACTTTATAATTAAGGATTTTCACTGAATTCTTTTAAGTCTGGATTGAAATTTATTGCTGCAACAATTAGAGTAATTACAATCCTCCAGTCTTGCATTTCTCTTAACAGTAGGTGGTGGGCAAGATTTAACTTGCAAGTCTTGAGTAAGGTGAACCACTATAGTATTCTTTAAACAGCTCTCCCTGCCACAACATCTTTATTTCCAGTATCCCCAGTTAAGTGATGTCATCAAACAAAAACCAAGTGAAAAACAAGTCTGCATCTCATTCCCAACATTGTTTGAAAACTCACAATAAATTACAGGATGAAAAACATATGACTTCTAAAATATATAGGCTTCTCTGTTTGTTTTAATGGCAAGATCTATGTGTATAAAGGCAAAGGGGATAGGGGCTCAGTACTAACACAAACGCCACGTTCTGGAACCTCATCAATTTGAACTACTTTTCTTTTCCACATAATGAAGAGTGAGGCATATAATCTCCTATAACAGGAAAAACATTTACAATGCAGCTATCTGCATCTGGCATATACTCCGCTGAAAACAGTAACATTCCTCCGCTTTACAACTTTGGAACGAAGCCACTGTCAAACTGTGTAGCATCCTGAGATCCAGAGTTCTAGTGTCTCTGTCCCTTTGCCTGATTGGATGCCTCTCCCAGCAATTCCCTCAGCATTCGGATTCATAACTGCCCAAAACATCCATCCTAGTCATTGGCTAGACAGTACAAGGGTATCAGTAGCCCAATGACGTCATCCAGCATTATAGCTTTAATGAGACTTAACTGCCTTGTTACAAATCACAGCCCTGAATATTAACAGAACTACAAACCCCTTTAAAAATTACTCCCTAATTTAATGAGCCCTTTACCTTTCTGCTGTTACAAAACAAAGCCTAGTTTGGCCTCTCCGATTATCCATGCCTCCAAGTATTGTAGAGAAGATGTAGCTTTTTCTGCCTTTATAAACCTCAAACTGTGCTGGAACCCTGTGTCTTTCCCCCGTTGGCAGCCAACAGTGAAGAGTAGCCCATCCTAGAACCGAGCACAGAGGTTCCCACAGTGGCTTGGGGCAACTGGGAATGGATCAGAAACAAAACCCCTATCAGGGGGTATGTGTCGTCTTGTTAACCATCACTGACACAGACTGGGGCTCTTGCTCTATAAATAAGGGATGGAGAAATCCAAGCAGGCATGTGACCCGTTTTGCAGCAGCAGTTTCAGAGCTAATGCAAACTGATGACTTCGAGCCCTCTCGTCTTCCGCCTCCAGGTCCCGGCAGCATGAGTGCAGGAACTGAAATGATACAGTGAGCTGGCAAGCTTGACGACTGTCCCGGGACGACAGGGTAAGCCGTCTGCAGATCCCTGCAGTGAAATGCTGCTTTGTTTCCTTTTAAAACAAATAACCTCTGGGCTTCGTGGTTTGTGGTGTCCAGTGCAGGTCAAATATCAAACATCCCGGACATTATCCAGTCTGTGTCAGAGACAGCACCCGTTCGAAAGACACCCCTCACACTAATGTGAATTGAGAGTAGATGCCGGAGTCTGTGGAAGTACAGTGTCAGTGCCTTGAAGACGGCAAAGCTCCATTAAAGAAATCGACAGGATACTACGAGAAGTACAGTGCATGGAAATTGACACTCAGGTCAACTTGGTCAAACATTAATACACAAGTCCATCTGTGACATAATTATGTCATATCCAGAAAACACTGTTGGTAAAAAGGCTGGTACAAGGTAATGTTTATGTCTAGTTGTCTGTAAATACCTGTGCTGTAGATAGTTTTTTAACAGATTATATACTGTGTTATGAACAGTTATACAACATTGTTACCCCTAGAGCTACACTTACAGATCAGGGTTGGATATAACATCCAATTAATCTACCTTAGAGATAAGTTATCATCATCACTTCACTCGATTAATACTTTATAAATATTTAATTTGCAAAGCATTTAATAAATGCTATTTGCAACTTATAATCTCATCTAATTACCAAATACAGTAGATAAAAGTGGATTAGACTCAACCTTCCTTATACGACTAACGTTCCTTGTTCCGGGTTTAAAACATTCCTTTTTTTCGGCATTATTTCAAAACTGTATCTGCGGAAAAGCTCCTTAGCTGCAGAAGCTGCATGTCTGCTATGCTAGTATGCAGATGAAGGTGGCACGTGTCCTTGTTTGCTGCCAAATAAAGACATTTAGGGCTCTGCTAAATGAAGGAGCTCCCAAAGCAAAAAAAAAAACAAGTTCAGAATGGGGTAAGGCAGGATCTGAATAATTACAATCACAGACGCCTCCTCATCTTCAGAGATTGCCGTTTCAGGATTGGGAAAGTGAGATGATGCTGCTCGAGGCATCCGGGATAATTAAGACTCAGACGCTGGCTGGCCTGACATCAGCCACTGATTGTTAAACTGCCGTTATTGCGGCAGACCGACGGGGTTTACAAGGCTGCACACGTTAAAACGCTCTCAAGCAGCCAGGCGAGAGCCTCACTGTCGCCTCTGAGCACTTGCTGTTGATCGAAGGGAAAAATACAAATGTTACTCTGCTGAACGTTGAGTGCTGGTGGAAAAAGGCTGGCCTCTGACGTGTGACAAAAACACTGGAGAACTGGCTTTCATGATACATTAAACTGCACAAATAAACTCCATCTCTGTAAGTAGGTTGTTATTTAGTGCTTGCAGTGTGGAGAAGGCAAACGGGTTTTTATTGAGATCATGTATTATTCTGTGCATATTATTCTTTATCCTATGAAAAAAAACAGAAAACCTTCAACCAAAGCCTTCAAGTCCTTGACAGAAATATAACAGTCTTAATACCAGTGACCCTTGATCTGTATTCACCAATTTTTTTCTCCCCTCACTTTTTGTCCCGAAATATTTAATTTTTCCCCCCACTGAGCTTTCCATTTACTAAACTTCCTTAAGAGAGATTATTAACCTCTGATGCATGCAATCTAAAACTGAAACCAGTTTTTACCATTTTAAAATGCATGTGTGGCATGTCAGAAGCTTTTAAATGCTGCCATGTCAGAGGAGAACATAGCAAGATTACCACAATGAAAACCTGAACAGTAGAGTTTGCTGTGTGACACTTCACGTGCTTTCTATTGCTTATCCATAATGGAATACAAGCATCGGGGAGACGGTGTAGGGTAGTTGTTCCTCAGAACAAGGCAAGAACTGCTAGTACAAGCAGAGTATCATGTTGAGGCACATCGGATATTCTGGCACTGTCATCCAAGGCGGATAACAGCATTTGTTTTGACTGCTCCACATCTATCAGACAGAAACATGGGGGGGAGGACAGATCAGTAAGCCGTTCCAGAGGATGAGCAACACGCATGCGCATCACATGAGTCCGAGAGAAAAACTGAAAAAAAAAACCCAGTTCTCTTCCAGAGCAGGGCTGTGATAATTTAAAGCAGAACTGTGGAACAGATGACTCCAGAGCCGTGTGCTGGAGTCTGAGCTGTTCTCACTGTGGACACTCTGCGTTTGATTCTTGTTTGTTATGGTAATGTTTGTTCCGGTATGGCAATGAGAAATCTGCTTGGCACTTTAGAAAGGCCAATTAGACACCATGTCCAAGAAACCAGGACTGATCTGCTGAGATGTGCTCTGACTGTACTGGTATTCCGAAGCAAGACAGAACAAAAAGAAATGAGGTTGCAGACTCCCTGTACTTGTTTTGTTAATGAGCGTAAATTCCCTTGTGTTTCCTATTCTGCAGAAAAGGTTTTTGAAAACCTTGACCTTAGGGAGAAACTAAAGAGTTTGGCTTTAAAAAGGGAACAGCCTGAGCTAATATAAACCAGACACTTGTTAAGAAGCAAAACCCTTCACTCTCTCTTCCTCCGCTGAAGCATTTACCATTTCAGGATGGAATATTTTAAACGGCTGAATTCTTGATAGTTTCACTACAGCTGCTATAAACAGAACTGGTAAACCTGGGGTAAGGGATTTTGAAAGCTCTCAATAGCAGGGTTATCAATGCGTGCAACAGATGTAAAGATTTTAAGCTGTTCTGCACACTCTGATTGGCTGCATGTCACATTCCAAATGCATTAAATAGATCTGCAAAAATCGAATCTGGCCATTTGGTATGGTTAAACTAACTGTTATAGTTTAGTTTTCCTGCTCCGTCCACTGGATGCTTTCAAATAATCCTTATCTTCACCCTGAACGTGTTTCATTCGTTTTCCTGTCCTCTACGGGACAAGGAGATAAGAACATAAGAATAGCTACAAACGAGAGGAGGCCACTTGGGAGTTTGGTCGTTAGTAGTTAATTGAGCCACGAATCTCAGCCAACTGTTTCTTGAAAGAAGCCAGGGTTTCAGCTTCAAACACATGGCTGGGTAACTTGCTCCATACTTCCACCACCCTTTGGGTAAAGAAGTGCCTCCTGTGCTCAGTTTTAGAAGCACTTCCACATTGGCTTGGTTTCAGCTTGTGCCCTCCGGTTCTTGTTCAAGTGAATAAAACGTCAAGCCCTTGGCGAGACAGGTTTTGAAGGCAGAGAGGTGGCTGTGCGTAATGCACAGAGACAAGGCCTCTTCAGGCAGCCTCCCAGTCTGGCAGCGAATGTGCCAGCAGAGCTGTGTTTCTGAACGTGCAGAAGGACAGGCCTGCTCGTCTCCTTCTTCAGGGGTTCAGTGCCCGCAGCCCCAGAGCTGCATCACAGAACCCCAGCGCCTTCCTCAGCGCATGATTTCAAGGGCTGTTCTAAGGGTGGTGCGGATGCCTTACTGGGGGACTTTAAATATTACTAACATAACTGCTGCCTCAGCAGGTTTAACATCCTATGTGTATTTTCTCGCTTTTCGAGGTCAGTTTTCGTATTATTTATAAATTGCCGCAAGGCGCTGCAGCAACGTCTTGCAGCAGGAAGCAGATACTGCCGCAGCTCCAGACTCCCAGCCTTCTGCCTCCTGCGGCCGGCCGAGGAATCTGCATGTCCTGTGCTGTAATAACCATCGTCTTAATTGTATATAGCGCCTTTCATGCCGTGATACAGTACATCTTTTCAAGGGGCTTTTCAGTAAAGGTCCATTTAAAATCTTTAGATAGTAATCACGCAATAGTAATAAAAGTCAACAGAATAAATTGCAGGTTTAAAGGCTGGTGTATAAAATTAGGTGTTAAGGCAGGATTTTAAAGTGCTGGCTGACCTGCAGCATCAAAGATGGGCTGTGACAGCTTTGGGAAGTGAAAGAAGGCCTATAAGTACAAATGCCATGAGGCTGTATGCGGCAGTAACAGTTTACTGATGTAGCAAGGAGAAAATTCAGATCGTTAAAGGGAAGAATCGGCACTTCATTCCGAGATTCACCAGGAGCCAGTGCAAGGCGACTAAGACAGGAGGAATGTCCTCTTACATTTTAGCTTTAATTAGGATCCGAGAAGCTAAGTTCCAACCTTTGCAACCTGTGAAAAACACATTTGGATACACCAGCAAGCAACGATTTCAATAACCGAGCCAAGAACAAACAAATGCACGCATTAGCTTCACCAAGATGACACCAAGTTTTCCGACCTGAGTCAGAGGGTGGTAAAACTGAAGATGATGCATTTGTGAAGTTGATTTGGAGAACCTGTCCGCATAGTTTAGCCATAAAAGCTTTCTTAATTGAAAATGTTTTTAAAAACTTTCTGAAGTTTTTTTAAGAGCGGTGTGACAAAGGACTTGTTGAATGATGTTAGGTTTTATATGAACATAAGTTTGGGTGTTATTAGCCTAAAGATGAAGACTGATTTTGTAGCTGTGATGAGTCTAACCCTAATGTTAACATAGAGATACTTAAATGAATGGGGCCAAACACAGAGGCCTGGAGCATGCCAGATGTGACCAAGCTTGTCAAAAAGGAACAATGACCAATTTGAAACTAAACTGTTTTCCATCATTTAAATAAGATTTGCACCTTGACACTGCAGTTCCAGTAATAGCAACAGCCCTCTCTAACCTGTTGAGCAAGATGTTATGATCAGCTGTGTAAAAGCCAGCACTGAAGTACATCAGGACAAAAATAGATTAAAAAATCAGTCTGCAATAAATCGTTAGTCTTTGTAACTCTAACTAGAGCTGTTTCAGTATTGTGCATCAAGCTGAGTCCAGATTTAATATGGTTTGTACATTTTATCTGCAGATTAATAATCTTGGAACTGAACAGCAACAGCCTCAAGAACCTTTGCTGAAAATGGTCAGCAAGATATTGACTGAAAATTGAGTTTACTGGTTGAGTCTTTTTTCACAAAGGGATAGTAACTTCAAGTTAGAGGCAGACAGTGTAATTCCAGATCTTAATTCATAAATGAAGTAATGAGTACTGTAAACCCCTTTTGAGACACTCCTGCAGAGATTCAAATATTTTATATATTTAAATCACCACAAAAAAGGTTTAGAGAGCGTTACATTTTCATGGCATCTGATAATTGATGTTTAAAATGTATTGGAAACGTGTTGCCAAGACTCTTAGTACAGTATATGGAATTGCGATTTAATTTAATTGCACCTGCCACATTAAAGCTTGGATTGTGTGTTTGATTTTTAATAATTGTGCTGAAGACTTCTGCTGCTTGCCTGAGCTGGACAGTGATGGAGCAGCAATCAGTGATACTGCTATTGTATTTGAGGCATATGGTTTCTGAGCTTCAGTGTTCGGCACTGTTCATCAAGTCAGGTGCTCCTCATTTAGCATGGCACTGCATTAACAGCCTGTAAACATTCAGGAGATATTTGACATGGAAGTTGATGACAGCCGCCTTTAGACACAACAGCTACAGCTAGCAATGGAATGCAAATTCTGTGCTGGTTTCTTACGTGCAACAAATCTTTCAACACTTCTAAAAAATGGATGGGCTTCCTAGAGTTAATGAAATGTCTTTAGTTTGACAGGGAGCCCAATTCAAAGGGAGATTGTCTCATTGAAATGAAATGAGATATTAATTCTGTTGACTCAGTTTTAGGGCAGTAAAGGATTAATATGATTGTATACAGTCATTCCCTGGGGCCTTGAAAAGAGGAGAAACTGTTTGAGAAAACTGCAAAGCAGAATAAGGGGTGGGCTGCAGACAGAGAGACCGTTTTTATGTTGTTGAGAACCCTGAGCGTGCTGCAAAAGTAGTACCACAAACTATTGGTCTCTTTCATGTCTTAAATTGGATACAAGAACCAAAATTGATTCCAACAGGCCAAGCATAGCTTGCTCACATTCCGTTGAATCACCTTTACTCAATATTAACTTTGACCCTGTCAATGGACACTGTGCAGCTATTTGTTTGCTTTAAGATCACATTTTAATAGCAACTGAATCCAGACATGATCTGTTTCTGCAGCGGAACCTCCCCCTCCTGGAAGGTTGCTGCCGTTCTGCGGGGCTGGTCTTGGTTCAGTATTTTAACTGCATCGGGCACGGTGGCTATAGTCATCTCTTCTCAGGCCAGCTGTTAAAAATAGGGCTTCAGTGGCAGTTCTCGGGTCTCCTGAGTGTGAAAGCCAAGCACAGATTTCCTTACAGCCACCTTCAAGAACTAGGAAGTGAACCACCTAACAAACACAGGTGCTGACATGGGCTGCAGTGGGCCTACTCATCTTCCAAAGCCACCCAGCCTGGAGACCCCCTGTCTCGTGCCAGTCCTTATCATAACCAGACAGGCCTTGGGTCTGCAGTCGATGTAAGAGAACACACTCTAGCGGTTGTCATTGTGTCTCCCCCACCATTTACGGACTTCAGCTTACTGGTCAGGCCTCTGCACTCATAACTGGGAGGCTGTGGGAAGGGTGATACCCTGCCGATGTACCCTTGAGCAAGGTGCTGTGCTCAGATTCAGAAAAAATACCCAGCTGTACAAACAGGTACAAATGTAAATTGCTTTAAGATGAAAGCAAATAAATAAGTAATGAACAGACCAGTTTTAAGAGCCTATCAACAGCTGTTTTTATTTTCATAGGTTTGTCTTGAATCAAAAAATGACCTAGAGTGGGTCCACATTGTACAAGGACTTGAAAAGGCAAAAAGCTGCCAGAGACTCTGTAAAACAGAGGATCTGTAAAACATTCTGGCAGACTTGCTGCGCTGAGCCATTTTTGACAGTCATTAGTATTTAGTTACTAAAGAGCTGAGATCCAAGAGGTCGCATTTCAAGCCCCTGGCTACATCTTAATGTCTAAACAGCACATGGGGTGGAATTTCTTGCTACACAGGATGTAAATACCAGTACTGGCCGCTGACTTCCGCGCCAGTGGGGACACAATTACAGTCGATTGGGACTGGGAGAAAGCAGCTGAATTGGAAACAAAATTGAAATCTGTCTTTTCAATCTTCAGCTAAGAAGAGGGTTTTTTAAGAGCAGAGCAGCCAAGCGTTGTCTAGTCATAACTCCGCAAAATCTGTCTGTCGGATGTATGTGGGGACACTGGTCCTATCTGTTCAGCCAGGTTTCCTATTAATGTCTATTTTCAGCCCGGTTGTCTTTATTGATGTCTTTAATTAAAATTTAAGAATATGATACCAAAGTAATAATTTAATAATTTTAAACATGGCAAAATACAATTTCAGATGCCCAAAAATGTAAAGTATTAGTTTTTCTGCTTGCCATGTATCTTTAGGGTACAAATCAGAAAAAAATTGCATTTTTGCCACATCTGCATGATCGTATGTTTTATTAAATTGAATTACAACTTGTTTCTTTAAGTTCCAGGGGGAGCTACAGTATGTCAGTGTGCATTGGCTGGGAAGGAACAGGTAAAGGTTAATTCCCTGCAGGGAGGTTGAAGGAGTTATTTCTCTATCTGCTTCAGCACGGAATTAACCTTAACATTTTCCTTTTTTTTCCTTGGGAAGATTTTCTCATTTCTCACTAGTTACCTTGGTGCATATATTTTCCATATCCTCTATCCTAGCAAAGGGATCTTCAGTAGACAGATTACGACATGCGCCTCCGCCAGTGCCAAATATAAATACACAGGCATCCTGGAATTTCAGGACTGCAGATAATGCAGACACTGCTGTTGTACCTTGAGTCAGGGTCTGCCAGCGCCTCTGGTCCACCAAGCTGTATAAGTGGGGCTCAGTTTTGTTAAGGGGTCATCCCTGCTATGAAGCTACAACATCAGTGTCCGCAGCAGGGAGCTGAACCCACAACCCCTCGGGCTTGAGTCCAGATATGTGCCCCCATAATAACAGCAGTACTTAATGAGAATTCCTTGCATTTATATACTGTAGTGCTTTTCATCTCAAAGACTCGCTTCACCCACCACAAAGCGCCGCCCCACCTGGGCGCCCCATCACAGCCGCCATGAGGCAGCAGCCCCACTGCCCAGCAGAGCAGGCTGGGACGTGTGCAGCCGCCTCACTGATTGCACTGGGGGGGAATTCAGGGAGCCCAGAGTGGAATGAAGCCAGGAAACTGGGGTGACTCCTCTCCTGTTGAGGACAGTGCTAATGGTCAAGTACTCAGCTGCCCGGTTTAACGTCTCCGTGTCTCCTGTTGCTGTGCCAGGACAGACTCCCAGGAGTATGATGGTGGTGACAATATTCTAGGAAGGCCCTGCTTTCCTGACCCCTTTCAGAGCCTCCTCTGGCAACCACCACGGGTTCTGAACACTTGCTAATAGTGTCCATGTGGTAGATCAGTTATGTGTGAGGTACACTCATTGAATATATATAAGCAAGCACGTATTGTAGATCGGTTTAGAAATATCACAGCAAGTATCCAAAACAGTCCTGTAAATTTCTTTGATATTGTATAACAAGCTGCTGTAAAACTGCTGTAAAACATACTTTATGTAAGTATTCTCAAAGGTAATATAAAGTAATAAACAGATGCATGCATGTGTAAACATAACCATAATGTGATTAGTTAGTCCTAAATTATGCAAAATAATGAGGGCTTTGCTCCCTTGTGGATATCACATAATAAACCAAAAAATGGTATGGCAATGTTAATCTGGCATTCCTCTGACATGTTCCTGTGGGGTTACATAAAAAATGAAATACGTACAGAACAAAAGAACTATTCGATTTTATTGCTCTGGTACTCTGTTGTTGCTCAGGAATAAAGGAACATGTTTTTGGGGGTCCACAGCAAGCTCTCATGTCTACCTGCCTCTGTGATAAGGCCTCTTGCACACGACCTGCAAAGGCTCCTGGGGCAGTGGATGTGTTGGATTTGGATTTGGCTGATGCCTTCAGGGTAGAAAAGCCTGCACTGCCTGCTCCTTGTCCTTGCACTTGCAACAGTAATGCAGGGTCCTCCGGCTCCTCACTCCAGATACTTGTGCTATGGGTCTAGAAGTAAGGCATCACAAATGTTGGGCACTATTTTAGTGAACCGCCTCCGTGCTACAGGCAGGCTCTGGCTAAACAGGCTAGAATTCCCCTTCAGTTTCACGGCTTTGGCTGAATAACGTGCTCTCTCTCTCAGCCCCTGTGGACAGTTGTGTTGATGATGTTCGTGGCAGGAGTGAGGCTGCAAGGTCTGCTCGTGCGGTTTTCCACAGGCGTGTTTACACAGCTTTTTTTGGGAGGGAGCAGATTAAAGGGGAATTCTGTGGCAGTGACTTGGCTTACCCAGCTACAGGTTTCCCAGCCTGTAAACACGGACTTGTCGAACTCTGGTGAAATCCGGCTGCAGTTAAGAATCTGTTTTCAGCTTCTGCACACGCGGGAAGCAGTGAGGTTGACGACCTGACTTGGGTTATCAAATTCAAACACTACCATTCACGAGCCAGTCCAACCTTCAACTCGGGAAACACGGGGTTATGCTGAACTACAGTAAGTCTTTGTAAAACAACACTTCCTTATTATCGACGCATGATTTCAGTCCCATTTTTAATGCAGGAACTGGAGAAAAGTACAGCAGTACAATTATTGAACTCCCTCTCAACGTGGAAGAATATACTGCTATTCAATATCTCAGCAAAAGAAGTTTACTATCAATCACAGCCCCTGAGCAAGTCAAGTGCCTCTTTACCCTTTCTGTCTCCTCCAGGAAGCGAAATGGAGGACAGGCCTTCTGCTCCCAAGAGGCTCAGCTGAAATACTCGGTGCAGAAAGATACAGAAAGATTCATCCCCTTTCACTGTACTGCACACAGATTGCATCCGCACAAGGATTTTTAGTTTTAATGAAAAAAGGTTAGAAATATTTTCAATGTTTTGAAAAAAAAACAGTTACTATTTGTTAAACAAAGAAGATGAGGCTCCCCTCATCACTATGTACCCCCAAGCCAGTGCCAGCATTATAATTCAAAGTCTCATAATGCAAATCATTCTTTTAATTACAGGTTCCATCTACATCATGTGAGCTCTATTCAAATATCAAAACAAATGTCCTTCGCTAGTGTTGCAGGCTTCTGCAAGATGCTAATGCCGACTTGCAGTGAAGAATCCAGCTTCTAGGTGTTTGTTTCCAGCTCTCTGCCTTGCAGTGTGAGAAGTAATTAAGGCTACTTTCTGGGTTGCAGCCAGTGTTCCATCTACCTAGTGCCTAATATAATAAGATACAGCACAGCTATGGGCTCTGAAAAACAAAAGGCAAAACAGATACCGATACCAGCTGTGTACAATGCCAAAAATAAAAAAGATAAATAAAATACGCAATGCTGAAATCATCCAGCCTTGACAACACATTTTGACAGAGGTGTTGGATCGTGTCAGTGTTCTGCTGTATATATTTAAAAGGCTTGATGGACTATACTGGGCTCTGGTCCAACATAAAACAAAAGAAACTGAACAAAACAAATTGACAACCTTTTCCATTCCTGGGAGTTTAATAATGGCTCACAATCTGGACTTCTGCAGAAAGCAATACTTTGAAAACTTGTGGGATTCATCAGTGACATACTGTAGGACACTGTTACCAGGAATCTTTATCTGTACAATTAAAGGGTGTGGTTTTTCCTGCTGTCATTTACTAGTAATGGAATATTCTGAAAGAACTGATTGCACGTTCATTGATTTTATTATTCATTGATTGGTTGACAGTCAACCTGTTCTCATCGATTTGCAGGAAAGCATTCCAGTACTGGCAGGAGAGAACAGTTTCAGGCAAGGGATCTGAACCTGAGAACTGGTGCTGAGCTCTAAGGTAAGCACTCATAACTACAAAGGGGGGCGAGAGTCTGTGTGTGCGATTCCTGCTGGCAACATTCCTCGTTTTCATTCGTGTCGGAGGAGCGAGGGGCGTGAGCAGCGTCTATCCAGCCACATCCGGCCGACTCATTCAATCCGAGCGGCCGCCAGGGGACCAGCTCCGACGGAACGCTCCGCTCGGCCGACCCGGCTGCACGGCCCACCACTCCTGTGGTGCCACATCAGCGGCAAACAGCGGGCACGGCCACTACCTTCACACTCCCAGCTGGCCAAAGCTAATTGCTGCTGTATGCACCGGCCTGGGCATGATTCCACCCCATCGCACCCCACCCGACAGAGTGATCACTGTTTGCTCTACATGACCCTAAAGGGTAGCTTCACATCCCTTCCCTCGATCTCTGCCGCCCCCTCCCTAAAGAATAAGGCTTCCGGCGGTGCCCATGGGAAAGCACAGTACGAATCCGAACTGCATCGCCATCTTTATCCCAGAGAGAAAGCGAGCTGCGGTCAATGTAGCACAATTCCTGGGAATTCTGGATCTGCTTCCCTCACAGGGATCCCACTGAGCTGACAGGTGTTACACTCACTATCCCATTGGCCTGTGTGACTCAGAGATACAGTATTTTGCATCGAGTGGAAAAAAAATGTTACACTGTTTGTAAGATGCAAAATATGTAGCTGAGCCACGGTAGGTTCAATATCTTATTACATCCCTTCCAGGGTCCACGGATTTCTGATGCTTAGGGTATCAAATACAGTTTCAGTGATCATGTCTGCATCTGTACGGAAAGGGTCAGCAGTGTGGCGCAGAGGTCAGGGGTCTAGAGGTGTAACAGGAAGGCTGTGACTTCTAATCCCAGGTGAGACACTGCTGTTGTACCTTTGAGCTAAACCTGCAGTGTCCCAGTAGAAAATCCAGCTGTATAAATGGGTGCCAATGTAAGCCTCTTTGAATAAAAACATTAGACAAATAAATTAGTAGTTAGTTCAGACCTAGTGGTCACCGAAGTTATTTGCCATCTGTGTGCTTGTGCTGAGGTGCGAGATGTTACTGAATTTCCCGGAAAATGGTGTTTGGTCTCCGTAGGTTTTCACAAACTTTACAAAATTTTTCATCAATTAGCTCAAAGCCCTGCCTTGTTATTGTCAGTCAGTGAGACTCTTTTGCACTTGTAATTAAGTAACAAATGAGCTGCACTTCAATTCTCATTTCACAGATATCTCATCCAGCCAAGAAATACCGAAGGGAACCCTAAGCTTATTTTGCGAAGTATTTACTGTTAACTAGACCGTGTCCCCGTGCTTCGAGAATTGCACAGAAATTTCATTACCATTAAAATCAGATAACTTGAGCACCATTATGAATGCCCTAGTCAAAACTGTCACTTTTATTGTTTCCGTTCTCTACCGGATTACAGCCAGCAGTGTGCATCTGTACAGCGACCGTAGTGTGCACCATTTGGACAGGATCGTAGGTAGAATACGCTGTCATCGAAGTCGAAACATACTGGTAGGAAGACATCTTGGTGCCCCTGTGTTGTTTAGCAGTGCTAATCTGTTTGCTCCAGCAGTGCAGCACGAAGCTGACACACTCCCACTTAGAAGGGCTAAAGCCTTTATGATTACTTCGCCCTCCCTTGTCTCTCCAGCGGGTGCAGCTTCTGCTTCTGGCCACACGATGACAGTGGGGGAAACTGCTAGCGGCCAGGGCAGCTCCAGGTGTAATTGCTCCAGCAGAGACTCAGTGACTCAATGTTTATTTCCACTTTCACTGTTCAGAGTTACAGCTCTGCAGGTCTGCTGCATCAGCCCTTGTTATAGCCATTATTTTGTATTAAATGAAACCAACTCCAACTTCCAACTCTGACTTCCTTCCCTTTTTGGTTCGCGAAATCGATCTCGCCCCGGGCTCTGGGCTGTGCCTTCACAGCGCGTGTGCACAGGCAGGTGCCAGCGTGCGCTCCGAAACAGAGGGGGAAAGTGGGGACACTGGCCGCCCCCTGATTTCCACGCAGCACTGTGACCCGTGACCCGCGCTCCCCGACTGGGGTGTTCTGACCCGGCTGGTCTCAGTGGAGCGGGACCGCGCAGGGAACGACGCCCTGTCCCCTTCACGGGTCAGAAGTCAGCTTCTGCAGAACCCTGAACCGAACCCCACCAGGCCGTGCCACATTTCAGACAGTTCAGCTGCTTCCGCGATCGGAATCACCCTTGGATGTGCGATTTAATTTTCTCCTAGGATCTGGAACGCAAAGCGCCTAGTGCCTAGTATTAGTGAAAGAATGAAGAGGAAACTAAGTTTCTATTTTCAGCCTTTTTGCTGTTTCAAGAAAAACTAAACATCCATCTTCCCTTGGAGCTAATTTGCGTGTGCATGTGTGCAGTGAAACCGCCCTCTATATTTTAACTTATAACTGTGTCAGACTTAAAGACTTAAAGTTAGGAATAAATCCTAGAATATATTAAAAATTAGCTTTTAAAACTGAATATAAAAACTGCTTATTTCGGAATTACACTGGGATTAGAAGGCTCAGGAGGTTAACGGATGAAAATGGCATGCAAATGTTTTTCCTTCCTTAGAGAAACATAATAAAGGAAAAGAAACAAGTTCTAAATAATTATTTGACTATTATTGAGTTATCAGGGATTTTTTTTTTGATTTGGGAAAACTCTTCAATTAAAAACCAGCTGCTTAAAGTTGTAGGCATTATGGTTCACAGATATCCCCAGGACAGGATTCCACATCTTTAATTAAAATGTACGTTTGGAAATGTTAATTAAAAACTGCGCTGTGGGTATTGCCGAACTTATAAGATCAAACGAAAAAGAGTATTGTTTTAGTTAAACGTTTGTGAATTTTATTAGGTCTACCACACAATAAAAAGAGCAGAAGTTTGTATAGGAAGAGAGAAAGCTTTTTCTATATGTTATTTATGGGATTATGTGTACAAATATATCTTACTGTTATTATTGAAAGTCCCAAATCATGTTGAAAAACGATCAAGATACTGATCTTATTGCCGAAGACCTGGTATTATTTAATTTGTGAATTCTGTGCTGAGATTTCAGTGAAGTATCTCAGACACTGTTTCGGCCTAACTCTCTGTGACATTGGGGTGCTCTGAAAAGGTCATGTCCTAATCGCAGCCACGGGGGAATGTCACCATCGGAGTGCTCAATTCCGTGAGCCTCCCAGACCCGCATTACCACTGAGCAGGAACATCAATAATTCACACCGGACTTAATGGGTTTTCACTTACTTCATGGGTTTGAAGAGCGCTTGTCCGTAGTTCTGGAATGTCATGATGAGTTTCAACTGTGTGCCACCAGATTTCATAGCTGTTAGGAATAAAAAAGGGAGAATTCGGAATCATTTCCCAGTGTAGCACTCAGTGTAGGACTCACAAATGTACACACACCAGAATATTTGTGCTTACCCCGAATGCAACATGTGCTTACACAACATGAATACCTTTCTACATGGGCCTTGCATTTTTGGAGATAAAGCCATGGTACTACACAGCCATGACACTCAGATCTATACATGTTCCTGGACCCTAACAGTCATCAGGCACCGATGAGCTCAGCCAAAACAAACCTTTATAAACCGGGAATCCAAGAGCTCCAGTGACAGTAACACTTTTCAGAATGAACAGCGAAACACAAACCAGAGGGCTCAAGCGCAAACAAGCATGTAAAACCAAAAATATGGGGGGCCTCTTTACCCAAAGAGTTGAGGGTGTGTGGAACAAGCTGCTGAGCCAGTACCTTGGCTTCATTCAAGAACCGGCTGGATGAGACACTTGGATCAATACATTTCTGACAACCAAACAGCCTAGATGGGCCAAATAGACTTCTATCGTTTGTAACGGGCCTTATGTTTTTATGACAGCTAGTGCCTCTATTCCTGTGTTACTCTGGAGCTGTGTTCTGACGATGTCTAACTGAAGTCTGAGCAAATTAAATCACAATATGGCAGCTCTATAATCAATTAAGTGTAAGCCACAGTGTAGATACTCTTATAAACAAGGACTAAAAAGAGAGTGGCGAAACCCTGAAATGGAGCAGTGACTTATGTCTGGCTTTTGGCATAGGGTTACTACTGACAAGCCTCTCCTTTTCACACAGACATTAACAAAAGAAGCACTTTTTGACAGATTGTATCGCCTCTAGGTGGCAGGCACAGCTGGGCCACTACATACTTCCTTGTCCCTTGCAAAAAAAAGGTTTTGATAATCACAGTTTAAAACTTGATTTGAGATTAAAAATAGATTAAAGTGAAAACTACCACACAGTGAACAGAATGAAGTACATATCTTGGCACAGTAAATTTAAGGGGAGTTAAAATAAGGCCATGGTTCCTTTTCATGATGTTGGTTCTGTGGTGCTTGTGGAAGCCCACAGGGTTTCCAGCCTCCATGGTCTCCTCTATTTAAATCTCCTCAAGCTCTTGATGACTGTAGCTTTATTTCCTACACATCTGCTTGTTCACAGTGACGATGGGATTATCTTTTGGTGCACCATGCAGAGCACCTCTCCTCTGATATTTTAAAATCGGGAGGATTTTAGCAAAGGATTACCAAAATGCAGCAGAGGAGAAACTGGTACAGTCAAGCCAAGCACATGCAGAGAACAGTAGAAACGCATGGGAAAAGACCATCTTGAATCGGGTGGATGAGCCCATCAGGGGTTGTGTTGTCCTTGTGTTCGTGTGGGTTTCCTCCAGGTACTGGGAGTTGAACTAGTTTCTGGGAAAACTGGCCCTGGTTTGAGTGTGTGTGTCTGTGTGTGCCTTGAGATGAACTAGCGTCCTGCCCAGGGTGTATCCTGCTGTGCGCACAGGGCTTGCTGGGATAGGCTCCGGCTCTCCCATGATCCTATAGTGGATGAAGCTGTTCAGGAAATGGAGGGGAGGAAGGAGCCCGTCAGTTCTGTTCTCAGCTATGTAGACACTGTGTAAAACGTTCTCTATAGGGCACTGCAAATGTTGACAGTGTAATTAAAAATTATATCACTCACTAATTATATCAATTATATCAATACTAATTTTCACTAGTAAAACTGAAAAAGAACACATCCATGAAAAATAAAATGATCTCATGAGTATAGTAAGCATTACAAAAGACGGACTAGCACACAGTCTTAACTTTTATTTTGCCTATTATTTCAGTAATGATTCAAGCAGAATTCAAGGATGTTTACAGTAATTCCTGGGCTGTTTGTGTTCAATGCAAACAAAATGATTTCCATGTTACCACATTTAAATGTTTATCCCTTTCTTTTTCTGTCTGCATGGTTAGGGACATTTCCAGAAATGAATCGGATAAGATTTCCTTGGAAAGGCTCCAGAAAGGTTTTTTTTCCCTTTACAATTCTAGCAATTTTTCCACTAACTTCATTCACTTAAACAAAGTCTTACTTTGTCAAAGATTTGTAACAGAGAAAAATATTTACACACCATGTAGCTAGGGTACAAAACAAGACAGAAACACATTATATACTTGAAAAAGTGTCTTTAAAACAGAAGAAAATAAAAGGCTTTCTGGGAAGAAATTTTTGTTGACTGTGTAATCCAGACCATTTATATCAGTGAGTGTTTATTTATGCAGCTATTCAAACAAACTAGTAAGAGGCACTTTCCTTGTTTAAATCCCCCTTTGTACTGTACCTTAGTACAAGAAACTGTGTCTTTCTTTTTCCTCCTGCATCGTTTAGTAAAACCGTAACTCAGAAAGAGTCGCTTCTCCGGCTCACCTCTGCGTCTGTGCTTGCCTGACAGGTGCATTCAAATTAATTGTTTTACGATACCAGCATTCATGATCATGGAGGAAAAACCCACCCCTTTCCATGTCAGAAAAGAAAAACCTGACAAGCAAGGACGATGCTGTTGAAAGCTCTTTAATTTTGCAAGAGCAGTCATGACCTACAGCAGCTTTAGTGCTTATGGAAGCACTGTAGCCTCCTGGGAAAGGCTTCTGAAAGAGGAGTGTCCAGAACTGGGCCTCTCCAGTCGGTGACAGTGCACCTGCCTTTGCCATTAGAGGTGGAACAAAGCAGATTATTCCACGTGAAAATCAGGATTCGTGGAGGAGCTGCAAAACACCCGCGTGCCGTCCTGACAGAATAAAACGAGCAGGTTTGTCATGTGTAACACAGGACACCTGTTTAATATTGGTGCGAGGGCTCTTCAGATATTTCAGGCAGGTCCGAAAGAGGATGTGATTGCGTTTCAGAATATAATCCCATATTTATTGAGCAACGTGAGCCAGGGAGGTAAAACTGGGTGATAAAAACGTGTCCAAATTGTATCCAATTGTGAATATCGGAAGATGCTTCAAATATGTAAGTGTGTGTTTAGAGGGTGGGTGTCACCTGCACCGTTTTACCCTCACAGTATTAACTCATTTTACTGACCCTTCCACTGGAAGCCACCGCGTGAGTGAAGCACCTTGCTACAGGGTACAACAGCAGCATCCCATCTGGGAACTGAACCCGCAGCCGTCCTGTCACAAGTCCAGACCATAACCACTGCTCCACTATTCTCACTTTCAAACCCCTTATCAGCTTGCACCTTCTCAGATCTAAATTAGGGTCTTGATAAAGGCACCATGTACTTCTCAGACAATAGCTTTAGTCTACACAGCCATTATTATGCAAATATTCTGTTCTGTGACTGTTTTTAGCACCTTATAATGGATGACTCAAAATCTGACTGCTATTAGTTGTGTTATAATAGTACGTTTTGTTCCAGGGTGTTTTTGTTAAGGAGAATAGGGTGCAATTTATTTTCCACAAATACCTTCAAAATAGGAAAAAAAACATATAATCTGAAGAGCTATTTATGGATCTCCTGCCAAGGTTTAAAGAGCACATCGCCATCTCGTGACCCATTTTGGTCAGTTTCTACTCCCACCTGCAAAAACAATTTAATTTTTGGATGATGAAATATTTCATCCATCTGCTGTTTTAGAGATGTTTTAAATTGTGCAGGGACAGGGATGTGGCAGATTATGTTTGATCTCCATGTTCAGTACGTCATGCAGTCCCATGTAAAAAATCTTCACAATGACTGGATTTATTCCTGAATTCACATGCCTACAGGGGACATGGACACCCCTCCTTTCTTCTTCATTCATCCAGAAGTGCTGAATGGATTTCATACTGCATCTAAATGCCTACAGCAGCTCCAGTTTAAAGCCTTGTTTCACACAAATGTCACGACTCCTCTACCTCGTTTCTTTTTGTTACTGAAAAGCAGAGGGGAGGGGGGGACTCACCCTCTGGGCAGGGGCCTAATGAGTTCACTAAAACTGTCCTGCGAGTCCCACACGCCCTCTGCCAAGTCGACCGCAGGAGAAGCTTTGAGCTCAGAGAAAGGGTGAGAACAAAAGAAGGTGTCCAGAAGAAAATAAACCAACACCCTATTTCATTTGGTTTTAACGGGGCAGCTGTGCACTCTCAAAAATTCAGCCTGACGTGCAAATAAAATAGAGACTAAAACACTGAATGAGTTGCGCAACAATCTCCCCTCTACGTGGCTGAGTTTCAGTCTTCCCATTTGTAGGAGGACTCCTCATTTACTCATGGACACTGGACATACAGATGGTATACCCAGTTTCTGAACTGACTGCTCAGTCCTGTAAGTTAGATTAGTGCACGTCTCTGATCGAGAAGGATTTGTGATTTTTGCTTTGTGACTGGAATGATTTTTTGGAGAGAGTGAGATAATTATTAGAAGGTAAAATCTTCTCTGGACCACTTTTTGATCTTTACAGCAAAGACCGGGATGCTATATGTGCAGACAGTATGAAAGTGGAATACTTTTCCGTTGCGGTGGACAGCATGGGGCAGCAGCCCTCAGCTTGGCCTTTCCTTACTCGAGTGGCTTTCAGTCGGTATGGTTTAATGCCATCAAGTCCTTCTTTATAATCAACAGGAGCTTCCGTTCATCGGTAACCTCAGCAGAAGGGCTATGATTTCTCAAGGCCACATTTTTGAGCCCTAATGCAATTCTGTCTTTGCGTCTTCCTTGTTCGGAAGGTGCACAGACCCAGAGTCCCTCGGCCTCAGCAGTACACAGTACTGCCGCTCAAGCTGTCGGACGAATGGCTCACGAACGCGGCTTCGCGCAGCAGCTGGACTTACCCACGCTGGTGATCCTCTGAGAGACGAGGTCCTTCAACAAGGAATCGATGACGGGATTATGTCTGGAGTACAGTTCGTATCGATTAATCCCAATGTGGAACTTGAGCCAGTTGGGGTACGCGTCCGCAGAGGGCTCCCCAGTTGGGGTGTACTCCTCTTCATTCCCCTCGCTGTGCCTGAAGGGATGGGAAATAGAGAAACGATGTACTGAAGCAGCACACGGGGTGTGACGGCTGGACAGCGCACAGCAGGCAAACGCTCAGGTATCACGGCACTCACATGTACACAATTCAATCTGTCTGAAATTGTGTATTACCATTCTTCACCCCTTACCAGTTCTAGCTATTGTGCACCACTTTTTTATCACAGCTTAATCTGAAATTATCAATCACACTGCCCCGCAGAGCAAAAGGACTACCAATTCTGTTTTCTGTAGTTCTGTTTCTGGGACTGTAAAATTACCCATCCAGTACCTATGCAACTTAGCAAATGAATACCCACACTACCAACTGTATGGTAGCCCGGTACTTTAGGATATGGTTAAGCGATTTCCCTCCAGTGAATATGCAATGCTGACTAAAATGTGCAAGGTTGCAGTATTGCAGTCACATAGTTATTCACCTGGGAGGACACTGGATTGCTTATACACTTTAAATGCTGTGAGCTAAAGAAAATTGAAGGCTTGCTTTTAGTAATATGTACTTCCAAAACCACAGGACCGTCTAACCAGCAACAACTGTGTTTGTCGAGGCTGAATGATGGCTGTGCATAAAAATATTGAACAGTGCATGTCCAGATTCAAGCCCCGTGTTATAAAAGGTTCTGCAACATGGCATAACTTTCTAATGGCACATGCTTCTGCTCTGGTATTGAAATGTTCCTGTTGTTTTCTTTACATATACAGTATGTGTGCAGTTACAGTAGTCTAATTTAAGATTTAAAAAAAGCCATGCAATAGTCATTCTAAACACCAAGTGAGCTTTGGACTGTGTAAACAGATTACAGGCTGGGAGAAGAGAGAGGCCTGGAACTGAGAGGAGAGGATCGATTTCACTGATCGTTTTGTGTCAGTTAGCAGTTTAGGACTTTTGAGTGTGTTTGGCAACAAGCTTTTGAACATGCATCTCTAGCTCCAAGTTTTCCCCTAACCTTAACTGTAACGGAAATCATATTTATAACCCTAAATCACAGTCACCCTGCCTAGATTGGTGGGATTTAAGATATTCAGGAACTCCTATTTGAGTTTACAAGGATGGACTGGAAACCTGAAATGAATCAGTTGCTGCTAATTGCAGCTCAGCCTACTGTACATTGATATTCTGGGGTACATCTATTTAAAGTTTCGCTGTTAACCCCTTTTCAAATATAACAGCTGTAAACCAGATTAAGAATTCAGACGGCCACTGACAGTGTTCAATCAGTATAACATTAATTTTGCTTTAACTGGAATTAGTTTAATTAAAACATTTTTCTTGCAATTATAGAGATCTTTACACTCTGCAGTACTGTAAAGACCTGTCTTGTGGTGGCAATAGAAATGAAAGATGAGGGTAAACAATTCAGTGTATTTCACTGTACAGTCTGGTAACGGCACTCCAGGTGTACCTTAGTGGTTGACCAGTACAGTGGGGTGCAAGGCCCCAAGGGGAATTTCACATGATCACGAGGTTCTCGGCTGCTTGTGTCTTGAAATCGTCAAATTACTTTCCCAGCCGAAACTATCCATTTCGTATTAGAGCAATAGACAGATGGCATGAAACTGCGTGGTCTCTAGATCATTTTAATAACGAGTTTTGAAAAAGAAACACTGCATTATCCCAGCGCTTCACTAAAGCATTTTCGGTTTATTTTTCAGTATTACATACTGCGCCACGCTCGGAAAACACTAAGAGATGTTTTGTAAATATTCAGCAATCGATAACTAGAAACGCATTTGCCTTAAACTAAAAAGTAGTATTACCACGATACTTTGTGTCTGCTGGTTCGCGAGTTATTTACAATTGACCGTAAATTTAAATCGCTGTTTTGAAACTTCCTATTAACTGTACAATGCGTGCCAGCGCCCTGCATGTTAATTTGAAACAGACGGAACAGATGAAGTGTGTGCTCATGTGCACACAACAGCACCCACCCTCACATCTTGAGTGTTATCATCACCTGCCTTTCGTAAGGGCGACCTGCAAGTTTAAGACAGTACAGGGGTCAGAAACAGCACGGCTTGTCTAGAAAAGGGCGTGTGTGTGGACGATTGTCACGATACTTTGTGTCTTTGTGTCACGATACGATTGCCATGGTGTAAACACGGTGTTTGAGTAACTGTCATCGGCTGTGCCACAGAGAGGAAAACTTCACTCTGTGCCTACAAACAAACCAGCCAGAGCCTATAGTTCTCCGAATGCGCGAAGAGTGCTTCAGCACGTCCCGATGGGCTGAGGTACTGTAGGACACTAGTTCTGTCACTGCAGTAACTCCACTGGCCAGCTCAGGCGACCGCTTCGCTTCGCACGGCGACACAGGTCCTCGCCGCTCACTTCTGAAGGCGCACACGCCCCCCGACCCGCTCAGGTGCCCCCTCGCCTCTCGCCCACCTGCCCCTGCGCGTTTCGCTTACCAGTCCTGGTTCTCGGCCGCTTTGGGGTTGAACCTGATGTCCGTGTTGACGTTAAACAAGGTGTCGTCTTCCGTGAGCGCCGGCAGCTCCGTCTTGTACAGCGGGTGCTGAAAGAGCGCCGAGAGCCTGGAGGAGCCGGGGGCGGGAGCTCTCCTGCCGGCGCCCGGCTCCTGCACGAAGTGTTTCTGGCCGTCGCCCGCCTGCGCCGGCCTCTGCTCCCGCCGCTGCGGCCCCTCCGCCCTGTCCGCCGCGCCGGTGACTTTCTCCAGGGAGAGCGACGTGAGGTTGGAGCTGGGCTCGTTGCTGAAGTCCTGCAGGATCCGCAGGGTGTGCTTATTAGGCCAGCCCGACTCTGCCCCGGCCCTTGCCCGCTGCTTGCCCCAGCTCTCGGGCTCCTCGCTCGGTCTGTGGGAGCAGGAGCAGCCGCTGTTGCCGGCGCCCGGTCCCGTCGCTCGCTTCTCCAGTTTCGGCAGCAAGTCGATCATGATGTGCATGGTGCACGCAACGAGAAACACCATGAGGATCAGGACTCGGAATTTCCGAAACAGAATCATCTTCTTCTGCAGATTGTTTTATCCTGGTAATTGCTATAGAACGTAATATGTATATTAAACAATAAAATAAAAGTACAACAGTCGTGTTTTCTTTTAAAAAATCTGGTTGTCAGTTCTTTATTCTGATAGAGCTGAACGTTACCAACATTTGAAGACTCGGATCGGGTTTAGCACAGAAATTTCCTTCGCCGAGTTTAAAAATCCCTCAGCACCGACGTGTGCTTCATTTTCAACAAGAGGCAAAAAAAAAATAAATTGAACAGAGAGTCGAGTAGCGTGTCTGCTGTCCACTAACACGCACACATACTGTACACAAGCGAATAAAAATACAGATTTTCTCAGCCCTCCCGCATAAATCCTACCGCGAATCAGGTCGGAGATACGCCTCGGTCTTGCACATTGTCAATGTCCTGGAAATCGGCAGTCTGGAAATCTGTGCCCAGGTATAAAAGGCGAGCCCGGCTCATCCGTGGCGTGTGGATGTGAAGTCTACAGTAGGTAGTGGCGCTCCATCCCCGGGACGTGCCGACTGCAGCACGGAGGCTGGTTGTCATCCCCGGGATGTGCAGCAGACATCGGTCCCCACGTCCCTTCTTCAGAGCGAGGAAAACAATCGTCCCTTCGGTGTTCAGTTTGACGTCTGAACGTGTTTCTTTTTTTTTTTTTAGTTTTCTTTCATTTTATTTCCGGTTCTTCGGTTGCGGCGCTGGTACGGTCCTCGTTATTCTCCCCGTCTGAGCGCCAGTATCCACCGCGGAGGGGAGGGGGTGAGAGAGAGAGAGAGAAAACGATACAGAAACGTTAAAAAATCAAAACACGCAGTTTAAGCGAAATCCGGGAGGTCCGTCCTTCTTCTTCCCAGGCAGACGAGTTCCGCATTTCGTGCCGGGCGGAGTGGGCTCCGGGAGGGCGAGGGGAGAGGACGGTCCGGGCAGGTGCTGCTGGAGACCTCACTCGGGCGCTTCAGCTCAAACCCGTGCTCTTGCTGTTGAAGGCTGTGTGGGTGTGTTAAATATTATGATCGGGTCCCTCTGAATCCAGCCTCGCAGAGCGTCATAGGGGAGAGATTGGCTGAAACCAAGCACAGGGAGCGATAGTAACATGAAAAGGCAGCAATAATCCGAGACAGATTTTTTTTTCCGCCCGCTGAAATGATTTCTGCTGCAGCTCCCGTCCGTGCGCGGAGAGGGCGCCTGTCTCCTTCTCCCTGTCTCCACGAAGATCCCGTTTGCTGGCGCTCTTGTCGACGGCGTCAAGTTCTCCCGTCACGTTGATGATGTTTTTCAAGAAAAATGGGAAGTTGTGGGAATGTTTCATTTTAAACGTACTAATAATGGGGGTTAATTTAATAATAATCATATTCACAATCATCATAGTAATAATCATAATAATATCACGCACTACCAAGCCAAACGGTCCATCTCGCCTGGTCTCTGGTTTGTAATGTGTCTTGTTCTTATTACAGGCCCACAGTAGATTTATCTCTGTGTTTCATGTCTTTCTGATCGTCACACGTGTTCTGTGCTGAATCCTCCATCACAGTGCTTGAACGAGTCGGGAGACTCAGGAGAGGCCTGAGGTGGGTCTACCTGCAGTCGAGGTGCTGCTCCAGAGCGCCGCTGGGAGAGGTCTGTTGCGATTGGACAGGGTGTGAGCTCTGAGCGGGAGTCCCGCGGGGCCACGCAGGGGAGCCCAGGGGGTGTCTGGCTCTTGGGGACGGTCCGGCTCTGCAGTCGGAGCTGGCCAGACCCCTCTGGGGCTCCGTGCTCGTCTGCCAGGCCCAGGTGCTGCTGAACAGCACTGAGTACTCGCACATTTCCCAAAACTGTGGTTCTGGATACACTGCCACTATGATTTACGGTGTGTAGCTGTTATCTGAAAACTATTCTTTTTAATTCTGGATGACTGTGTTTAGGGAGCGTCCTCTGACATTAAACCCGAATGATGAAACACTTTCTTTTTCTTTCCTCCCTCCACAACGATATTAAATTGAGGGATAAATGAAGGATTTTCAAAGCAAATACGGGAAACTAGTCATTTTCCTCATCTGATAATGTCTGTTATTGAGCTGTTTACCAGCAGATTTGAGACTTGCAGCTCATTATAACCACCACGTTCACAGCAGAGCGCGCCAATTTAGGGACTTTGCAGCAGTCGTGCTCACTGCTGGGCTCGTGCTGTTTGTTTAATTTTTTAGCTCAACAGAGATGTTTTAACAAAGCAGAATAGGTCAACCTGTATATGGTAGCTGGAGGGTCTCACGAAGAGCTGAGCCTAACAGTCCAGCTCCAGATGTGGGCTTGTCCCAGTTTTCACTGCATTAGGCTGATGGGTTACTGTACTGCTGCCCTGCTTGTTACAAACGCCGTGCAGAGAATGAGGTGCAAACTAAATAAAGCCATCAGTGTTTTTGATGTGCAGTAAACAGCCCCAGCAGAGTTCGGGATTTCAAAACGGGGAAACCTTATCAATGAAAAGAAAATCCTTCACAGAAGGTCTGTCGACCCGTGTTAGGGAAGGGGCAGTGTGAAAAAGGAGCATGCCATAACTGAGGCACAGAACATGTCTTAACACAGCTCTACATGCGTCTTTTTCGTCCTGTTCTGGGACTCACGCCATGTTCTCTTTCAAGCATATTTCATTAGACCTGAAATGAATTCACATACAGAATGCGCACAGGCCTGTTCTACAGATGATCAGCCCTGATTAAAAAAAGACAGCCCACAGGAGCAGTATCTCCTTGCTGCGCCGTGCAGGAGTGGCAGAGAGTCCCCCCTTGGGGCTTTGGGGCGGTGATGATGCGCGTCGCCAGGCGCTGGCGTGGAAAGCGAGGGGCTGTGGAGCCCAGCCTCGGCTCCTCTCGGGGTTCAAGGTTGACTTTGCTCCAGGACTGACTTTCTCCAGCCCCTTTCGGGAGGGTGGTATGACCCATTGTCCGGGGAAAACTAGAAAGGGGCTGGACTGGGAAGCCGGGATACCTGAAACAGCAAAGGGCCACACAGGCCTTAAATGTAAATGTAGGGTATTCTTTCTTGGTGTTAAATCGATGTGCGTGCGTGAATATTCCTCTGTGATGAAGTGCTCGCATCATCGCCTCTATGAACTTCCTGTTGTGTTGGACTGTGACCTCACCAGGCAGCCATCCACCCTGTATCCTGACGTTCTGTTCAGTACAAGTCTCTGATGAGCAGAGTGAGGAGTCTTGGCTTTAAAAGAGCAGTTACGGAGGTGGCAAATGGCTCATGTTAGGTAGGGTAGGTGTGTGCTACTATCCCTAGCCAGCACTCACCTAGTCTAGACACTATATTCTATATAGAGAAGCCTGTGGGAGGATGGCTGTCTCCCTAAAGAAGCACTAACTATAACAGCACACAGCCTGAAGCCGGTGTCTGGCAGTGTCAGCCTGCTGGAGGATGAGTGAAAGAGCCCTGTCCTGAAGAACGCGTGGAATCCAAACCCAGAAAAGTCATGCCTGAGTTAACGTTGTATCAGATGCACATTCAGCTCTGAATTCCATGTTTGTGAACGTTGTCGTATCTGGTTCTTATATTTATTTCTGCTAATCAACAGAGCTTATGCAAAGAATAATCTGTTAGTAAACACCTATTAAAAGGTGTGAGTTAGGCCCTAAGAATACAGTACAAGTTAGAGCTTCACAAAGGAGGCATTGCCTCACAGAGTTTAACAATGTCTTGGAACCAGATCACTGTGGCTGTGGCAAAGGGTTCCATATGGCTACATAATCTATTTTCTTGCTTTAATTTGGAAAGGCTGTGTCCTCATGTGCTCCGTATGAAAGCTCTAATAGGCATGTGCTAAAAATCTTGCTTGTTTTAGAAAAGAAAAACCCTCAGTCTTCAATACATGAACCCAAATTAAAAAGAGAATTGATGGCTTTCAAGAGACAGATTTCCCTGGAAGTGAAAGGCTCTCGTGGCGAGGGGGGGCTGACTCTAAACGCGTCCCTAATAAATGCAACAAGCAGCTGAGCTCGAGCAGGGAGGAAAAAGCTTCCCTCTTCGTGCGAAACGTCCGGGAGTGGTGCAGGGCTTCCATGACCAGAGGCCCAGGAACACGGAGAGGAGCGGAGGAAGGGAACAGGCTCGTTTGCAGAAAATCCCCTCATTAGCACAGACGGGTATAATCCTGAGTCTGGCTGGTCTTGTCAGAGAATATGACCACAGCAGAAATCTGGACTGCACATTTCTGGGCAACTGAAAGGCAAATACATGTCTTGGGCTGTATTGCTCCCTGCCTTACACTTCAGGAATACTTAAATAGCTGGGAATTAAACTACATTTGCACTCTTCACAGACAGAATGTCACAGTGTGTATTGCACAGTGTTACTCTGTCCTGCTGTGACATATTGCACCGGAGCTTTATTGAATGCTGTTATTCAGGCTCTTTTCCTTTTTCGCACTGCGTGTTCGCAGGGCTTTGTCCGTATTGTGAATTTTAATCAGTGACAGTGGAAAGGAATGTAGTTATCTGAAAGGACTTCTTCTGCATTGTTCTGGGCTGATAGCACGACAGCTGGCCGTGGTCCTGATGCTCTTGCGTGCCACTGTGAAGGTACAGCATGAAACCTTCAGATCTCAGGAGCAGGGCGGTTTGGCCGAGATGTTTGCATAAAGATAGAACCTGTAGATAAATATGAGGAGAGTGTACTAATTAGTAACCGAAAAGGACTTTTCAAGAATGCCTTATACATGCAGTAAATACTATATCCTGTAACTCTGCAGAACCCAATACTGCAAGCAAGTCTGAGATTTCTTCACATTCATGTTTACTCTCTGAAATCTTTTTTTACATTTAGAAGACTGTTGTGCTAGGGAATTAAAACATATTTGCAATTGTTTCAATACTCGGTGCTGTAGGGTTTTTTTTCCAAGAAAGAAATTAACAGTTTTTCCTCATTTTATTGTAGCAGTTCAAAAGCAATTACTTTGCAAGCTTTGGCACAGCAAGCTTCTGTCAAATGAACTTTCTTTACTCTTCAGTCGGGGTGTTATGCTCATCATTCAGAAGCTTTGAAATTTGTATTATGATGAACTATTTTAAAGATAATTGCAGGGCTTAGGATATTAAAGGCTAATGATGGTTTGAAACAGGAGGCTCGATGAGCCTTGAAACGCCAGGTACGGGTGTCCCGGTGGATCTGGCGCAGTCTGAGAGCCCGCGGTCTCGCGGGGATCTGGGGCTGTTCTGGCCAGAGTCTGTCTCCTGTTCTTCCAGCCCGACCACTCACAGCCTGGCACTCAGAAAGGCCGCTCGTTTCTGAGCGTATAACTAACACTGAGGCACCACGGACTTTGACCAGGGTTCAGCCAGCGCTTTCATTGTTTGGAATGGAGATACTTCCTTGAAGATCAATGTGTGGTGTGTTTTGTCTGCCCCTTTTTGAGAATAGTTGACAGCAAAAAAGTATACAGTTTATACATTTTTTTTATATTTTATCATGTATTTGAGAGAGAGCGCTGTGGGATAAAGTGGGCATGTACCCCTGCTGTGGACTGCAGAACATTATATTGTCAGCATTGTTTGTATTATAATCTGCTCACTACATGTCTGTTATATTAAAGAAACAATAATAATAGAAACATGCTTTGCTGACAGATATCAGTGGTGCTCTTGTATTTTTCTCTGCACTTCTATTTGCTTCACAGCCAGTAAGAGGTGAAGATTTAGCTGGTAGCTAAACTGCTGCCCAGTGTGTTTTTATTCTTGCTGGACGCGGTTTGGGTAACTGGCCCAGTAATATGTGCTGTACCCCTGCTGCTTTCCCAATTTTTCTTCTGCAGGTTACAAAGATCGTGGTTAATTGCAATTACAGTTTCACACGGGAGTAAACGATTAATTAAAAGCAAGCTTTCGTAATGGAAAATGACTGAAATAATTGCCGCTGTGTCAGGATTTCACTGTACGTGACTGAAGCCCAGGGATAATGCACATACTCTGCATGGTGGTTGAACAGTAGGGTCTGCCAAGGGTCTCACACTGGGCAAAAACTGCATGACTGTTCTGACATGCAAAAACCATTTGGTTTAAAAAATAACTTTCTTTCTTTAGTAAACGTTTACTGAAATAAAAAAAAATATACAGTATTCTCTTTTCCAAGGATGACAGACATCGCAGCTAAGCCTATGATTAAGAAAAAAGGGTTTATAGAGCTGCTAAATTAAATTGTTTTTCAGGATTTGTAGGTGCAAAGTGGTAAATAAAATGTGACGCTTGCACCACTAATTCCACCCCTCTCTCTTTATTAACGGTGCTGGCTTCTTGCTGTGCACAAAAGCTGTGTATCCAAGCTGCTAGCGTGGAAGGAAGCTGCACTAACAAGGTGATTTCTCATCCTGCGATTGACCTGGAAGTCGCTTTGTAATCTTTGCTTTTCACACATGTGTGATTGAATTTGTGTTTGGTTCAGTGCCATAATGAAGAGCTCCGGCGTGTTTGTCTGCCGTTCGTCTGTCAGTGTTTGTTAGGGCTGAGTCTTCAGGTTTTGCAAAATCAAGTGAAGGCTGAATCTTCGCCCATGACGTGACACCCCAGCTGCAATCACAGCCCCGGCTTTGAAGCGAGCTCTTCATTAAACAGCGGTATCCTGCAACACAGTGTGTGGAATTACTGAATTACACTTAGGACCAGAAGCTGATTAAAAAGTTGACTTTCCAGTGAGGGGGTCGCTCTGGCGTTAGATGAAAGAGATAGAGGTTCCTCGGTTATTTGTCGTGTCAAGACACAATATTTCTCTAGTTATCTTTGAGCTAAAATTGAATGGTCTCTGCACCTTATTTTCAGCATGTAGTGAACTTTGTGTTAACTGTGCTGATTTAATAATTCACCCATATTCCTTTGTACTGTATGGCTACAGTAGGCGATCAGGCACATAACACACAGGGCTTGTTGCCTCCAAGATCGCACTTCCAGCCCTGACGATGATACCGATTCGTTACCTGTTCCTCCGCGGAAGCTCCTCCATCTTTTTCTGCTCCGTCCAGCTCGAGAGACAAAAACACTGAAGCCCTGTTGGGCAGGATGTGGCTGTGGTGGCAGTTATCCACACAGCTTGTCTCTCCGTCCGATGGAAGTGATTTTGCCTAAGTAATTACTGAATGATTAATGCACGCACATATTTATTTCAATTTTAAAGAGGACAGCAAGTTTATTGGCCATGGTTAAATTATCCAAAAGGCTTCACTTTACGGCTCTGCTGGTGAGCTTTATCCGCGCTGAATGAGCAAGGAGTGCAAATGTGCCTCGGAATCTGAAGGCATATTATAAAAATTTCATTCCCTCTTATCTGCATTCTGTGTGAGGTTATTGCACTACTAAAAGAGCTCTACCCACCCATCCATTCATTATCAGAGCACTGCTTATTCCTGGTGAGAGCTGTCCACCAGGATCCCATCGGATAGCACCAGGGCCTAGATGGGATAGCTCTCTGGATGGGCCGGTCCCAATGAGTTATTCAGTCTGGATAGTAAATGTATCAGAGATCTGCCAAGAGCTGGGTTTGCTTTGCAAACGCTCTGCTGTCTCGCTGGGATACTTACCGTCTCCCCAGGTTTCCTCTGCAAAGCCAGTGATTTTGTTGATGCCGTCCTGGTTATTGAATGAGGCTGAAATGTGATGCCAGGCTGTGAAACCGAGCTGATCCAAGATAGCAATAAGAAACCCACTCAGCCTCACTCCTCAGTGGACTTTTAGGACGCTTGAGCTGTCGATGAAGGAGCCCTTGGGTCACGGGGAACAGCCCCTGCTCGTTCAGAAATGATGCCGCGATGATTTAAGGCATCGGAGGAAGCAGCTGGAGCCCGTGCCCACTGCCCGCGCCGGACGCCCTGTGTGCGGCGCTTTGAAGGTTTTGGTTTTCATCGTGCCACCTGGGGAGACTTCTGGTGCCGCAGGACAAGCCCTTCCTTTCGGGCAGCTTGTGCTCTTTCCTGCAGGTTACCAGACAACACTTACAGCTGGAGCTGAGGGCACAGCTTGACCATTGCCAGCAATACAGATCCTGCTTCATGAGGGCCCACACAGGCGCTTTATATCCTAGCAGCCATTATCTAGCTGCTTCAGAAAGAATTAAAAGCTATTAATGGTTTAAAGTAATAACTTTCAAGCTGATTACCGCCCCTGGGGACGCTGAGTTGACCCGGCTTGAGCGACCTTTTTATTTTTTGAATGCCGTCAGACACCTCAATGATTACACTGCCTGAGTGTTATCTCCCCCTGACAAGCCAGTGATATGGATGGTTGCTGAAGAAACAGATCTTGTCTGGATGTTTCAGACCCAGATAGGAGTGATAACAGGGGGTTGTTCATTACAAACAGCTGGCTGTGATGCAGCTCACGGGGAGGCGGGGGGTGAGAAGCAGGTGTGGATTGATGTACAGTGCTACAGTGCCTAGCTCAGGAGATAGTGGGCAGTATGGATTGCATTCGTTCGGCCTGCAGGACCCTGTCTTGCTTGTACACTAATCCACAGGCCCTAATGAGCGACACCTTTTCTTCCAAGATGCAGGGGGTATAGAATGAAGAGGGGGGGTCTTGCGCTTTTTTCTGAACTCTGTTCTGTGAGACTGTGGGGGTTATGGGGAGGGGTGTACAGTTGGTACACAAAACCCACTCAAAATGAGCAGCCTTGACACAGAGATAATGTATCACAAATAAGGCCAGTGGCAGAAAGGAAAGGGGTTCATCCGTGTCTGGGAGCCTGGCCTGACGCAGACTGTCACACAGACGGCTGGTTTATAAACTGCAGGTGTGGAATGCTGGTCAGATAAGAGTGTTCATCGTTTTATGGGAGGGTGGATTTTAATGTGACAGGTCTCTTTGTGCATTTGTGGACCGGTGGTGCTTAGGGCTCTGGGCTCTTGACTCTTGACAGAGGGGCGCTATAGTCTCACTCCCACATGGGGACTTCACTGTGGTCCTCTTGAGAAAGCACCAGACCCAGATTGCTTCAGCAAATGTAACTGTATACAAACAAAGGTGATTGTAACCCTGACAAATCACTTGGGATAGAAGAGACAGGTCAGACAAACAAATGATTCTAATTTTGAATAAAAACATTTGTGTTCTGAAGTGTGCATGTACGAATGTAATCACTTCTTGTCTGCCTTAGTCAACCTTGTTACAGTGCTGTCAAGAGTTGTGTGATGGGAAAAGGGATTGCAGATAACAACGCCCTCTATTGGTAATAGATGGAGGTGCAACTCAAGATGGTCCATAAGCTGGGACCTGCACTGCAGTATTATCAGAAACTAAGGTCTCAGCTGAAGTCTCGCATCTTGTTTCTGTCAGTCATTTTCCAGAGGACACTTGAAAAGATATATTATGTATTAAGATGTTTATTAGCTTTCGTAATGTTAAATCTACCTGATGGTGCTGTTGGACAGGGGTCTCAAACTCAGAAGACGTAGTGCCTTCTGGTATTTATTCCACCTGAGTTCTCTGGTACACAGCCGGTCTAATTACTCAATTAACTGTCTAATTGTAATGACTGTGACCAGGATCTAAAGTGCTTTATAGGTATCTGTTCTGTTAATGGAGTGAATGTCTTGTGTAATCAATTGTAAGCAACCTAATGAAAAATCATATATTTCCGAATAAGAAATTGTTTAATTGATTAATGATTAATTGAGCTTAATGATTAAAATGATACATTGTTTAATAGGCTACACAGGTTGGAAAGACAACCAGAAGAGAGCAGGCTCTCCAGGAAGTGGGTGTGAGACCCCTGATGTTGGAGGGATAGGCAGTGTCAAAACCTGAGGTCTATGTGTAGAGCTCTGCTTAAACACATAAATAAAACGCTTCTTGAGCACCTGACAGTCTCTGGCCTAAGAACTTGGTCAGGCTGTTTCCCAAAAAGCGGCAGCCACTGTGAAGGAGAGATAGATAGATACCTGATGTCTTCTTCAGTGCTGCACCAGATCGTCCACGTTCTGAAAAGCTAGAGAGCTCAGTCCGCGTGTATGCTCAGAGAAGAGAAGAGACATAGATAAACAGGTGGGTAATTGGCCATTTTAGTCTCTTATCAGCCTTAATTGGAGTATTACATTTCTTCCTTACTGCGAGATTTAGCGAAGCACGAACAATTGTGCATGAGGCAATGCTGCTGTTTAGACACACGGAATAGCAAATTGACAAATATTCTCTCAGAGAAATCTGTATTTAATAAGTAATGTATTTGGCACTGAAGCAGAAATGACATAAGGCTAGTCATTTGATTTGCAGTTTTAATAGCATCTGTGATTACTTAAAGTGGGACTCCTTTTTCTCCTTTGTTGTTTGTTTAGAAAATCCCACTCATTAGCGCTTTGCTTTGTGCATCCAATTAATGCGCAGGTTCAAATTTAATTAAGAAACAAATGCCTGTGTAATTACATGTAATGCCTTTATTAAATATATGCTTAGATTGTGCTTAACTTGTAATTCCTTACCTTTGCTCGAGAACGTATCTTGTCTTTGCAGGAAAAGAGATGAATGGCAATGCATGTGAAGGAAATGCTATACTAATTAGAAATAATGGCAGAAATTAAATATGCAGCATCACATACAAACCTAAGACTAGAGCTTACCCAGTGGAAAGTCAGACTCTTTGTGAGACAATGCTTTTAATTCCACTTTAAGTCTGCACATCCCTCATTACATTTGCTGGTGCTGATGAGAGCCACGCTGTGTTGTCCAGCGGCCAGTTCCTCGGCCCACGCTAGCAGACAGGGACACCCCTCCGGCCCAGTGAGTGTCACAGCGGCCTTCCGGAGGCGCTGCTGTTTACAGCGGGTGTCTCCACACTGTGGGAGCCTGTAACTCAGCACAGCCCGGATGAGCTGATGGATGAGTCCTGCCCGATCGCCACGGCGCACATAGCAGAACTCAGATACACCTCTTCCCTGGGTAGCCGTCTCAGGTGGGATCCTGTACAATGGAAAGCGTGTTCCTAAGGAGATTTCATGGCCCAGTTTTCCAGCTGTGGGTGACCAGGACACCTCATTAATTATCCATGGAGTGGAAAGCTTCCCACAGGAGAAAAACAGGAAGTGTTTTATTTACTGAGTGTAATTTTGTGTCACACAATAGACTCCAAATGAGTTTCTAGAACGAATATTTCGACAAAATTAAGAAAGGTTTCGTTGTGCAGTTTTGTTCTCGTCTTTATGTTTTTTCCATGACGATGGAGTAACAAGAAGTGTAAAAGTGCAGCTGTATGGTCATGATGCACATCTCCTGAGGATACGAAGTTCAGTTAGACATAGATTTGGCCCGCTTTGAAGCTGAGATTGAGGAATGGGAAAGGAGTAGGGAGAAATCTGATCAGCACTGGACACACTGGGTTTGTGAACAGAGTTCAACGTGACGGACTGTGTTGTGGCTGCAGTGTGTCGGCACTAGTTTGCAGGCTTTCATAGCAGGGAACAGATACTGTTAAACAATATTTCAAGTATCAATATTTTTCTAAATGGGGGCAATTAAAATTACAGTGAAGTCTACACTTTCAACCAAAATATTTCACAGACGCAGCTTCAGTGAAACATGAATAGGTTCACTGTACCTATAGTAACTATGAAGACGTGCTGGAAGACTGTATGTGCCTCTCTAAGTGAGGACGTATAGGAAGTCCATCCCAAACACTACCCTTCTGCCTCCCCTCCCCTGAGCAGCTCGTGCTTTCGCCCGCAACCTCAGCCATATATACAAAGCGCGGCGCTGAGCTGTGCGTGTGTAAGAAAGTCACCGCTCTGATAGTATGATGCAGCTCTGACCGCGCAGCCAAAGGCAGAGTGATTAACGCAGGCCGCTCGCTCTGGTGATTCATGGCAGGACCCGGTCAGCTCCCTGTGCCTCGGCTCTCTCGTCCACGGGTTTGTTTTCGTGGTCAGCTGGCAGAGCTCCTCCTGCGTCGGTGGGGAGAGGGTACAGTATGTTTATTTCTCAGGCCGGGAAGGTGAAAGACCAAACACTCTCTGAATCACAGCTGCAACAGAACACATTCTGTGTTTATTAGTTTCCCTCAAACCCGGTGTTATGCTTGGCACTGTGGGATTTTTAGCATAATCACATAATTGCCCCCCTAATGGACGAGTTTAATGAGTTTACTTTTGACCTTTCCAAGGCATGAGAACAATGGCCAATGAGAGGAACCCATTTTGCCCCTCTGCAGTAGTTGTTCGGTTTGGTAGTAGCTAACTGACCTGAGGATCTCATTAGGAAGGTAGGAAGTGCCCGTGTGTTCTGATCTGCTGATCGTAGCAGCACCTGCTTCAATAAAACGTGCTTGCAGGAGTGGTTATTTACTGGGGGTAGTGGAGACACGGAAGCACTTTGTGACTGCACTCATGATTTCTGTGACATGAGAGTGTGATCCAAGCCTACAGGCGCAATCGATTTGGTAAAGGCAGCCTTCTCTGTGTAAGACACTTTCATGTTACCAGTATGTCCTTTCAGTCGGTCAGTGTCCCTGTGCTTTGCGCACACTGGAGTGAATTCTGAGAGCACAGCTCTGCTGCACAGGAGGGGGCCCTGCTCCTGGAGGGCCCGCGTGTCTGCCAGTGGTCTCAGGCTCTCTGAAGCACTGGCACCTGAAGAGCTGGGACAACTGGTTTACTTGGTCCCCTTAAACAAGTAATGGGTTGGTGTAGCTTGTTAAGAGCTCAGTTATCAGGAAAATCTGCACCGACCCTCCCGGACCAGAAGTGCCCACCCTTGACCCCTAGCCAGACAAATACAGCACAGAGTGATCCCCACTCCTGATCCTGGAGGGCTGCAGTCCACCGGGATTTAGAGACTACTCACTATCCCGAATGAGTAAAGGCATGGAAACAGCAGCAATATAAAATAATTAAGTGAGCAAAGTCCTAATTTACCCTGTGATATTGAATATGAGCACTGCTGGTAATACTCGTGTGGTATTAATGCTGAAGTCATTGCAAAATGTTTTTATGCACTCGTATATGTACTCATATCCTTTGTCTATTTTTTAACATTTTTATTCTCCTGACTTTCTGATTACCTACGTTGTGTGATATTGTTAACTTTTTTACACTTTAAGCTGACTTTAAAAATGAATCTGAGTGATTCCAAAAAAACTTTATTCTCAAGATTTTTTATAATTAGTTTTCATTTTAATATTCTAATTACAATAATTTAAAAGTTTTTAATATAAACCCTTTCAATCATCCTAAGTCTAACATTTGTAATTATGGAATAATTCCTAGCTTCTCTGGATGCTTAGTTTGTCTCTTTTCCCCTCCGCCTCAGGAAACTGCTATTGCTCTGTTTTCAGGTCTGAGCTAATGAGTTGATATCGAGCTGCTGGTCGATAAGGACGAAACAGTGTGCGGTTGTGCAGATATTAAAAAATTAAACAGTGAGCTAACAATAGGTTTATGCATTTCTCACCACCTGTTTTCTTAACTAATAATTCAGTCCACCCGCAACCAAGACATTTATATAGTTTTGCATCAAGAAAAGTAATTAATAATCATTTAACAATCATGCCACTGTGTTACTTCAATCATTTCAATTAGTTTTCCCATTACCAGAATGTATCTAATTAGCGAGATAAATAAACTACACTGTAAATAGGTAGGGACATGTGTTCAGCCTTTAAATCCTATAATCTACAGTGTTACAGGATTGTAATTGGACTTGTGTTCATTTCAACAAGTGTACAAGATCCATTTTTGGAAATGATAGTTTATTAATTCACGGTTACTCAAGCTATTTGTAAAAGTTAACTTCCTGGGTAACAGAATTGGTAATTCAGGTTTATGGATGATGATGATGATGGTCATCATGATGATGATTATTGTTGTAGTTTTCATCATTGTTAAACAGGTTTCCTGTTTCTGGCGATGATCCCCGAGAAGAAGAGTTCAGGCAGGGAACGCAGCCGGGGTAGCCAGGTTATCTGTGTGCATTTCTCGTGAGCCGGTGTAAAAAATGAGGTTCAATGAACAATATTTCTCCGCCCTCCGTTTCTCATTGCGCTTCCATCAGAGAAATAAAACTGCTGTTCTTGTTGTTTATCGCATTGCCCCCAAGTTAATTACCCACGTGACTTTTCTTCGGTGAGCCCTACACGTTGTAATTACGGGAGTGTTTCCTACCCAGACTGTACTCCGACTTGAAAGATAAGAAGTGGGGAAAACCGCAGAAGCCCATCTGAGTAAACGGGCCCTGATAACGCTTGTGCTGATAACTGCTGCCATCGTCTGCCTTTAGCATTTGTCTTTAGGTCAGCATAAGGCTGGTTCAGCTCATATTGCCTTATGAGTGGAGTTTTTTTTGTTTATAAGCTTTTGACATTTTTGGGAGTTTGCTGGCTTTGTGGCTTGTGTTACCTTTACACCCACGTTCAGTGGTGGAGGTGTGGAGCGCAGTGGAGCTCTGGCTGAAATCACAGCGCGCTGCTCTGTGGGAAGTGCTTTCTGTCAACCGCAGAAGCGACTTTCTGTCACCCTGTCAGAGCGGCTGTTGTACAGCCCTGCCACTGCTATAGCTTTCTTTCTTTAGCTCTATTTTCTATTATACGCATTTGCCAAAAAAACCCTGCTGTAGTTTAAATTGAACTAAACACAGAGCAAAACTGAGATCAGAAGCGTTTTGCTTTTGCTTGTCCAGGGCTGCAGGTACCGCTGTAAAAACACAAGAAGACATTCTCCTTACACTGCCTTTTGAAACGCTTTGTCGAGTTTGCGTTTCAGTTTTGTTCGGCGTCATGAACATGAACATGATCCGTATCTGTAGTAGAATCCCTGTGGAAGCTGGAATTCTGGCGTTGCCCCCTCTAGCTCTTTGGTCCTGGGATAGATTCTGGACAGTGCAGCTGTCTGTGTGGAGCTTGCATGTTCCATCCTGCGCTCCCTGACTTTCTCCTCCATTTCTGGCCTGGCGAGGCCAACTGGCGTGTGTGCTGCAACAGAGAGGTGCTCTGTGCCGGGTGGAGTCCTTCCTCCTTCCTTCCTTGTGCCCTGTCCTTTCAGGATGGGCATTGGCTCTGCAGCTTTCGGCTCTGGATTCCATCCCTAGTGACAGGGGATTAACTTACCCCTGAAGGGAAAACAGGGAGAGAATTGAAAAGTGATCCCTGATCATCCTGATGCACATTATGATAACCCAGGTATGGAGCTCTCAGCCTGCTGATTAGACTATTAAGCCTCATAGAAACACAGAACACAAGCGAATGAAATGAAAAGAAAATTAAGACAGATAGTTATATCCATAGGTGTATTAGCAACTATAAAATATGAAGTTTATATATTTTTGTGCAATACCATTTTTTAGATTTGTGCAATATTTTTTTTTAGGTTTTCAGTACCTGAATTTCAGAGGCTCCGTTCTGCATGCTGTTTAGATTCTTTAACTACCAGTTAATGACTGTGAAATTAATATCTTTGAGTGTGTTCACTCTCTTGTTCTTGCATGTCAAGTTCTTTAAGAAAACCTAATCTTCTGAACACATGCATTAAAGACGTTTGCTTAAAGTTTGATTAGCTCCACACCTATTTAATGACAGAAAAAAGCCTGTGGTTTAGTGTTGGATTTTGGCAAATCTAGTATGGCGCTGCTTCAATAACTTTGTGAAAAGTGTTTTTCAGATGCAATGTGTAAAATAATTTTATCCTTTTATTTCATGGAAACAAATTACACTTTAATGCAGGACCTTTGCTATCTGTGGCTCCCAGTGATTCCCACAGTGGACTCAGCTCAACACCACAGCCACACACAAGCTGAGGCAGCCCAGCCCAATCCAGCCCAATCCAAACTGGAGTCACTTCTGATACTCCGCAAACCTGGAATCCTGAGGGCTGGTGTTCCCGAAAGTCTGTGGATTTCCATAAACCATCCTGAGAATACAGGAGGGATGTGTCATCTCACTCAGCACAACAATGTCTTCATTCTTGTACATGGATGGGTTTCTAATATTGACGGTTGAGGTGCAGATGCCCTTGCTTATTCATCTTGTAGTGTGGACTCTTGCTGTTCAGACATACAACTTGTGTGCGGGAGGATGAAGGCTTGTAGAAATGGGGCTCACTGAGAACCCCAGCTTGTACTTATGGACAATAGAATCTTAATAGAATGCACATGAAAAAAACAAAACAAAAAATATAACTCCCATCGCATTTCAGGTTTGAAGAGCTGCACAGATACAGTAGGTGCATATTGAACAGAAGTAGCAGAAATTTTAGGCTTATGTATCTCTCTGTCAGAATTCACTCATAAATAATAACAGGCTTGGACTGTTTAAGCCAGTTACTAGTTAACTGCTCTGGCCTGCTAGTTTATTCCTGATATGTTCCTCTTTGAAAAAGGAAAATGTTTTATTTTTTTACTCCCAGACCCTCTCTCTCCGCAACCCTCACTATGTGCAGTATTTGCTATAGATATTCAGAACATTATACTGTTTCTGAGCAGGGCGTGCAATAATCTTCTCTAGCACAGGCAAGCTGTTCCTCAGTATCACTTTTACTATCAGGGTGCCGATCAATTCATCGCATGTTGACTCCGAATAAACATTGTCAACAGAGCTTGTTTACCATGCCTGTGAGATAATCATTGTGTGATACTAGATGCCCTGTCATCCAGTGCTGTTGTAATTAGATAGCTGTGTACACAATGTTAACAAGAACTTGGAGGCAGCTATGCTGTGTGACATCCTAGTGGGCTGTTCTGGGGGATTCTGACACAGCTCTCATCCTGCGTCCTCTGTACAGGACACTAGGTGCAACTGGCTGCTTCTTTCTCATTTTCCAGGCGGCCCTGGTCTCTCGTGGGAGGCATGTGGTTTCTCTCCTTACTAAACAATGCTCAACTTGTCACTTTTCTCAACGTCGAAGTGTTGTCTCCGGCCTGTGTGTAGCTGTGCGTACCCATGGCATCATTACAATTCTCGGTAATCTCAGAAAATGATTATAATTAGGATAAACATTCACAGAAAGAGGGGAAGCAGGGTCAGCGCTGTAATGCAGTCTTCATGTGTGTGTTATCTGGTGTTTCCAGTCGTGTACAATGTGAGCTGACGCAACCTCCAGGATAGGTTTCACAATCCTCCTTGGCTTCCGTAAACTAAGCTAACGGCCGGGAGGAAGAGGCAGAGTTCGGTTTGGAAAACACATGTTCTCTTTTCGAAATCTGGCAAAGTCTTACTTGACTTGATGTGACTTTTTTTCCAGATCACAGAATGGGACAACTTTACTCCTCTACTGTAGTGCCCTAGCATTTGTACGAATGGGCTCGTTGTCACTCTGTACTCTGCTGTGCAATGGTTTGAGCTGCAAGAAAACCGTTTTTCCAAATATGATCTCCTTATTCAGCTAGCATTGATATGCTGTACACTTGGCCAAGTGATTCACGCATTTCAGCCCCATGTGAACAGTGCATATTAATCACGTACCTTGTGCTCTGGGCTGATTTACTACAGGAATTATTCTTCACTGAAAGGATACACCCTGAACTAACAAGGCTGTCATGCAACACTCAAAGCTTTTTCTTTAAGATAGCCTCTCTTTCCCTTTCAATGAAACAAAGATGCATCGGGGATTAACAGGAGTTAGCGAGTGAAGGGCTCACAGGGGAAAGGAACAAGATGTGCCGGATGTACTCTCCCTGGCTCGAATCTGCTGTCTTCATCCTGCGCCGCACTTTAGGAGTTGGGAGCGCGTGATGGTGATGGCTCTTCCCCAGAGGTGCCGAGTGCCCTCGCGAAACAGCTCTCTCCCACGTGTTCGCAAGAGTGCTGACTCTGCAGGCATCAAATCTCTGCTCTTTTTTTTTTCAAATTTCCTTTCCAGTCTTTCTGCAGAGTCAGCCGGAGCTCGGCCCTGCCTTTGCTGCGGTCCTGGAAGCTGCGGATGGGAAATGTCCGCGCGGCTCATCGGCGCAGCTCCGGCTCTGTCTCGGAGCACCCTGCTGCACGAGGGACAGAAGGGCCTGTCTGAGGGTTTATTAATACCAGCCGTCATCGTCAAGACCGGCCCCTGCTCTGTGCTTGCATGGCACTTCTCTTAGAACTGCATCGCACTTATTTCTGTCAGCTTAGCTCTTTAGTTTAAAAGTGAAGGGAAGAGATTCTGAATTCAGTACAACTTATATCTTTGGTTAGCGGTAAAATCAAAGCCGAGCCGGAGCACTTTCTTGATCTCTGATTGTGCTCGTTAAGGAATAATTGTAGCTGGCTATGTGTAAAAGTTGGTGCAGCCGCTGTGCCAGTCTCGGCCGGGGAGAGAGGCAGTCGGTGACTGCAGGCTGGAGATCCCTCTTCGCCGTGGGTCCCCGCGGCCAGCCTGTTCCCTGAGGCTGCGCCCTGCCCTGAACTGGCTGCCCCCCTCCGTGGGTGAACTCCCGGTAGGCCGCTTGCTGCGTCAGGCACTGAGCAAACGCTCTGGCTCAAGACACACACAGGGGCCGGTCGCAGGGGGTATCTGTGTAAGTGCACCCCAGGATCAGCAGAGCCACTGAACTCAGGCTAGCGTTCGTCAGGGATTAGCACGGGAACATTGAGCTAACATTTAAACTCCAGTCACTTGCTCCCGTTATCAGGCCTTTTTGCACCTGTGTGATCTGACCAGGATTGGAAAGTGTAAAAGGTTCTGTGGTCATGTCCACCCTTCAAGAAAGCGCCCTCAATCTCAGCAGCTCCCTGAAAGTACCTCCCTGGAAGTACCCAGAATCACTTCTGACGTATAACACTGCAGCTATTTGTTTTAGATTGTGTACATATATCACTTGAAAAATCACAAAAAAATCATTTTCGTTTCATTGTTACTGTTGGAAATGGAAAATCACGCTGAGCGTTCCCAGTGAGCTTTGCCTTGCTAGTGAGAGCTGGTTCAGGGATGGCTGTGATTTATTAACCAGGAGATTAAGAACTTGCAGCCGCCTGATAAGCGCAGTGTTTACCTGTGACATTCTGGAGTGTGACATGACCGGCAGCTGAAGTCCTGGTGTGCAAATGTTCAAGCAGAATTTCACTTAGTGATAATAATGGGTACATTTCTACTGTATTGACACAGGTATACTGTAGGAGCTCACCGTTCAAAACTGCCACGCCCTACTAATATCAGTGAATGTTTTAGTTTTCTGCTCTTAAGAGACATAGAAAGTCAACTTCATCAAAGGGAAATAGTGTTTAAAGGTGTAGTGACAGGGCAGATTTTCTGTATTATTTCTACATTCGGTCAACACAGCTACAGTATCTGCTAAATTACTGGTCTGCCATCGTGATCCAATGGAAATGTGTTTGAACAGAACAGTATTTTGTGTGGGTGGGGTGTGACAATGAAACCCAATCACTGGGATAGATCTCTCGAACTAGATCAATACCTTTGCCAACTTTCTTGCTTAACAAAGTCCATTACAAAAAAAACCCGAACCCTGCACCATCAAGAAAGCTAATAGACATTTTGTCCTTTCAGAGCAAATGGTAGAGCAATATCTATATGTGCGTGTTATGTTGTGCTATATAACCTTTTTTGTTTAACAAGATGGATGTTATTACATTATGTGCTAAAGCATTTTATATTATGTGAAAATGCTTAATGCATTTTCAAGGTGTTCACTGAATAAGCAATACATTATTCAGTATGTTGATGGTCCCATTCAGTGTTTTTCAAAACATTGCACAAATGCTGGTGTCTTTATTTTTACCATGCAACATGCAGAACGTGCCACACGAAATTATTAATATAATAAACTGCTCCACATGATCTCAACATGTATCACAAATGAATTGTATCCAATTTCATACCACCTCCTTCCACGTGTGCTTCTGTGGCTGATACTGAAGGAGGCATTTCTAAATAACACAGTTTTAACCTACTCTCCATATTGCATTGCTGTATGTAAATGTTTTCTGCTTGCTTTGCTGTGAGATTATTATACAAAGAACAAAAGCTGTTTTTCCATTGCTCAGTCAGAATCACAAACTCTGTTCTCGCATCCTCTGGTTCCTCACACACAAAAAACACATTTGAATAATATGAGTGTAAATATTTTATAGACAGCCGCTGCCTTTACTGGAAGCAAGGTGCTCCAGTTACATCACTTCGATACGGAGGCTGACCTCCTCTTGAGCAAAACCTAAAAAAACCTATCAAACGCTTCTCTGTTTTTAATGCCTTAATACAAAATTCATATGCAGCCATAAACCCTTAGATAAACAGGACGTGCTCAGAGCAGAGGTGAAATTGCCGAAGAGGATCACAGAGGCGCAAACAGGATGATTTTTTTATTTAGCGCACATGGAACTGAATATCTAAAGGCCTTAGTAGATATTTGACCAGTATTTTATAGTTAAAATGAGAGTGAAGTAATTGCAGACTTCAAATTAGAAGTGTGGGCTGTTCTGTTAATGGTGTCTTTAATCTCTACCACATAACAATTTCTGAGAAAACTACAAACCTTATAAGAACTCAGCCTAATTATTTTATTTTGCTCTCAGGTGAAAATCTAAGGGCCTGCATTCAGTGACAATATCTGCCCGATTACATAATTGTTGCATGTTGTGAATAAATGACAGGGTTCTGGGGGAACATATTGAATTAGTGTATTCCAGTCAATTGCACTGATTCAGCAGACGCAGGAACAGGTGCTATAAGCAGATCTATCTATTAGGACAAAGTCAGTGAGGCGATCAGATAGCAGAGTGGTTAAGCTTTTTCTGAGTTTCTGAAAGGGCTCACAATCACAGGGTAATGATACAGACAGGAGAAATGAGGACTGGATGCTGTAGATGTTAATTAGTTTTCATACCACAGTCAGGAGAGCAGACAGAAAGGGTATATGATGTGTTCACTTTGTTTGGAATTTACTTTGTTTGTAGAGCTTTACCTTGGGGATTCTTGTAATTCAGAGCATTATGCTTTCATTTAGAATATTTATGGCTGTTCTGCATCTGCTGTCTGCCCTGCATTTCAGTTACTGGTGTCTTCATCAACCGATTTATTTGCTATCCATTATGAACAGGATGTAAATTTACCTGTGCCTGTCAGTTGGCTGCTGTCACTCTGTTCTTCTGTCTGCTGTGTTGTGTTTTAGAGATACTGTAGATATCTATCATTTACTCTGATGTCTCCAATTGCCAGCATCATGTTTATGGTGAGTCGAGGAAAAGTAAGACTGGCGGTCTTCTAAAAGTTAACATCATTTAGAGTATTTTATTTATTTTACTTTAAAGTCAATAATAGTGAGATGGTCTTGCGGCTTGTTTTTCTACTCGGATTCTACTCAGAGGCGTATGTCTGAATTGAATCGGTTTTTATTTTTTTGGGTTCTGTCATTTTTGTCTTTGAATTGTTTACAGCCACTGCTTTTATTCTTCTTGAAACTCTTCAAAAATAAATTTTCCATTTGCGATGCAAAGGATCATTCTTTCCTTAATGGTTTTGAAACTAAGGCTTTAATGTACTATGGAATTTTCTTTACAGACTGCTAAAAAATCCTTCATCTATTGCTGTCTCTACTTTTTTTCAGATTAAAGCAGCCTGCCTTAGGCATCTTTTAAAACTGTCGTTGACTAGCTCTGCTAAGGTGGAATTCAGAATCCCGAGAACTGAGAGACTGTTCTAAAGACAGTTAGTCTTTAATAACATCATGAATTGTTTGGATTATTTCTTTCACTTTAAATGTTTTATTAATAGGCGTCTGACCTTCAGAGGATACAACGGCTAATGAAGATGTATGATAATAGTGAGCACCCTAAAAAAACCCTGTTTGCCCATGATATACCGCACCAACAAAAAAACATTTTCTGACACGGTTGAAAATATAAAAGTAAAATTCACACCTTTACGTTCTCTTGTGCATAAAGCCCGAAACTGGCTGCCAATGTTTGTAACAGCTGTTGCACACATTTAATAAACCTGGTTGTTTACCAAGATGTAATTTTTGATATCTCTAAAGCTCACCCGTTCCTTCCTGACCTTTTATGGTGTTTCCAGCTCCGGGTGCTTTTCCTGGGCTCAGAAAAGTGGGGATTACATTTCTCTCATCTGAACAAAACCTTTGTTGAGCACCAACTGCAAGCCGGTCGCTTCACTGACACCTCTTCCAAACCCATCTCTTTCTCCCCTTATCAGGTGTCATGGGAAATTTGGCTGAGTTTTCGCCTTCACTGAGCTCCTGAAATTGTTGAAAATAAGCAGGATGGATTAATTCAATTTCTCACTCAGTCCTGCTGAACTCCGATATTTTAACGAGTTTTATTCTGACAGTGATCTGCTCAGGCAGGGGTTAACCCCTTAATAGATTCAAGAACCTATGCTCTTCGTACAGTATGCTGAAAAAAACATCTTACCTCCTTATATACATAAAATGAGTGCAGCTTGTGCATTAAAATGTATTATTAATCCAGAAAACCTTAAATCCCACCCGCTGGTGGATGGCTCAGTTTTCCTGCAGAGAGCAACTTGTTAGACATTAAGTCTAAAAGCTGTTATCTGCCCTCACATTCTGTATTATAACTTCCAGCATTCCCAGAATGCTCTTTAAGAGTGTGTGCCCATTACATCAACAAGATGTGAACCATGTGATATCCTTTTTCAAAATTATTACTGTTCTGAACTCATAGGACAAAAACCTTTCCAATCAGATAACCTTTTTTTTTCCTCAAATCAACTTTGTCTTCTTTTGCCTGCATTTGTGTTGATCCTTTTTCCCCTCACAATAAGATACTCACACTCTTAGCACAGTGATGTAAATTAATCTTTGCAAGTATTCTAGGAGATATAAAGGCAAATGAATCAGGCGATAAGAAAACAAAGACTCGCACCCTGGGGACTGAAAAAGATGATAAAACTGAGTACAGTCTGCTTATTCTAAAATCCTTCATCTCATACCTATCGTGTCAGAGTCTCAATTTAGAGTTCTTTAATGCCTACTGAAGGAAACAAATTAGTTTGGTAACCAAATCTCTTTCTGGTGCAGGAACAGAGCCGAGCGGAAAAGGGATATGAGGATCTGGAGAGCATGCAGGTGTCAAGGATGAGTCCTGAGTTACCATTGCCAGCATGATTTAACCACGGCTTGTTTTGCTGACTACCTAAAATGTGCAGTACTTTAAAAAAGAGGTCTTGTGTGGCAGTGAAGAAGTACTTTTAGTAAAAGGCCGTTAAGGAGCATTGTGTGCAAAAGTATGACTCTGGGTGCTGGTGTCAAGTGGGCATTAAAAAGAAGTATGCTTTGGACGGATCTATGATAGTACTTCTTTACACAAAGAGCTGTAGGTGTCTGGAACAAACCGCCCAGACATGTTGCTGAAGCTGGCTTCCTGAGATCAGACCAGCTTCAGCAACATGGCCTAAGACAAGGTTCTCTTTGATCAATAAGCTCCAAATTAAGAGCTGGATTGTAACGTCTTCTGATTTGTTACTCTAATTATGGTCTTAGTGTGTGTTAGCTACTGACCAAAGACAAGAGGGCCAGAGAGGGCTGGCGAGATCTATGACCCCCACCCACACAGGTCTCCTCCCTGCCTGCCTGTCAGAGACCTGCTTTTACAAGCAGTTAATATCCGTCATGGAGAGATTTTTGCACTTCAAAGTATTATGTTAAATTATTACAATTAAGCCTGAAGTGCTTTGCTGTTTGTTACAATATGCTGATGAAAGCGCTTCCCTCTCCAAAAAAATGCAACTTAGCAATAGAGCCCTGTCACTGTATCTGAAAAATGTACTAGGTTAAGTGAAGAAAGCACTCATCTAGCCTTTATGCTAGATTAAGTGCTCTAAGCACTTTAGCAAAACGGAGCACACATCCAGCAGGTTGGGGCTCTTGAGAGTGTTTTGAGGGGTTCCCTTTTGTCACTGTGATAATGCAGTTGCCACAGTATTGCCTTTCAGTTGAACTGATTCAGCTGCTGTGGCTGATTCAGATGAGGGAATGCTCTGGCTGTTACAGACAGGATAAGGAGGACTCCTTAAGGACTTTCTCCTGTATCCTTTTACAGAATCAAAATAGAGTTTGTAGAGACAGTTCGGGAGGGATGACAACAGCCATGTTCAATCAGCTTCAGCTGTCAATAATCCACAATCACTTCCTCACCTAAAACATTATAAACACTATACGTTCTTCCCATCTCCCTCACATTCCTCCTTCTGCATCCCACCTCCATCCCATCGCCACCTCTCAGCTGCCCAGGAGTCACCCCTCACTCTGCAGGGCGTTAAGACACATTTTCACAAAAAGACTCCATAATCCTTTCAGTACACTTACAGTAATTCTTGGATGTGCTTAACCCTAGTGAGATGATAAAATAACATCAGCGTTGTTTCTTATCCCTTCTCTGGAAAGACCGTAAGAAGGTCCACTCACAGTTAAGAAAATGAAACCACAAAAATTTCAACTTCAATTTCACTTTCAAAGAAAAAAACACATCTTTGAGGCTTTAGATGATTAAGAGATTACTGCATCAGTCATGCTTCATTGGTAGAGTGTTGCAGATATTAGCATGTTTAAAAAGGATTTTATGGAGTTAATGTTTCTGATGACAAAAGGATATAACATCAATATTGTGCAACAGAAATAAGGAGATATTTGTGATTTTCCAAGGCTGGGTAGAGTACATGTAAAAGAACCATTTCTTCAGCTTCTGTGCTAAATTCAGAACAGGGGTACCCTGTAGACTTGCAGTAGACCTCTCTGGGCTTAATAAACCAGTGGTTTGTCACAGTGATGACAAGGTTGAAGGAAACAATTGAAAAATGTGTCTGACAAAAATCTGTCTCACTCATAAACACTGACCCAAGAGAGAGGAATCTATACTAAGGGCCAAAAAGAAGACATAAAAGATACAGAAAAAAAATTGCAAAATGTAAAAGAGCCACAGGCTATTTTTCTAGGGTTATAAAGGACCAATCTATCAAGAAATGGAATTAATTTAGCACCATAGTTGATTGAGTGGCTAATGGTTGATTGCAATAGGCTTACATTACAGGAACAATTAACCAGTCTGGGAGGGTTCTATATGTATTTCTCTATGAAACGGAATCCGCCGCTGTCTGTGGTGAGGCCAGCGGCTGCTCCTGGGGTCCAGCTCGTGTGCGCTGAGTGAGATTGATGCTCCCCGGTAATGAACTGCGATGTTCTCACACACTGAGAGAATTCCCATCTTCCTCTGGCAGCTCTTCTTTCCACGGCTTCACACTCCCTCAAATCAGCATCATCCTAAGGACCATGGAGAGTCGTGGCGCAGTGAAGCGTGGCCTTGAAGATGTTCTTTGCTGGCTGTGACATGGCTCCTGCATTAGAGGGTAATTTCAGGAAGATGTGCCACAAGCTGAGGCAGGCAGCGGCCGAGCTGGGGCAGAGCGGAAGCAGGCGTCTCCCCCGGGTGTGTTCCAGACTCAACGTTCAGCGAATGGCTCCTTCGCCTTGACCGCCACACTGGAGCTCCAGTGTTCGTGGTCACGCCCGTGTGTTTCTTGTAGACGCCACAGTGGGAGGTTCAGACAGTGCAGGGGCAGAGTTCTCCTCCCTCCTCCTTCCGTAGAAAGATGGATTGGAACGACACCGAACAAGGACATTGGATCTGCTTAAAAGTGAGAGAATCAAGACCCATCTTAACTATTTGATTTTGTTATTGAATAAATCCTCAATATCGCCTTTATGGTTCTCACTGTTGCCTTTTGGATAAGCACTGCGATGCACTGCGAACAATGGTGTGGCCTTGCTTGGTGCCGAGTGCCTCTCATCACAGGAGTCCTACCTCTAGAGCACTCTGGCTGATTAATGGTTTCTGTCCCTTAATGACCTGAGTGAGCGGCATGAGGGCTGAGCCTGGTCCCAGCCTATTATAGTTTTTACTAGGTCTAGGACTTCTACACATTCACCAAGCAAGAAAAGAAAAAGAGCAATATCCGCATATAATAGCACCGATTGATCTGAGCAACACTGAACAAAAACCTGTTTTCCACTTAAAAGTGAGCAAATTGAGCAAATTATTTCTCTTGTTAAGTCCTCTGTATTGCTGTTATGGTGCAGTAGGTTTTTAAGTTAGGTTTAATTTCACGAGAGATGCGCTTCCAGGTTATAACTGATTACCTATTGACTTTCCTGCTTTTTTTCCTGCTTTTCTGATCAGCCAAGAAATAGGTCTTTCCTCCAAACTATTTTCTTGTTTTTCACAGTTCTTTAAAATGCCACAGCAAATCCAAAAGCAAAAGCAAGGGAAAGATGCAACCCAACCATCATCAAACTGCTTCAGAAGCACGGTCCATTAAGTTGTGCTATTAATATGTCTTGGTGATTGGGTGACAATGGCAAGTTCAGTCGTTGGTACAGTACACATATATGCAGACTGTAAATATCATTCATATAATAGTTTGCATTAGCTCTATTCAATTACAGTTATGCCTCGGTTGAACTGAATTTCGAGCCAATAAAACATTACCTTTCCATTTCCCTGACTCTATATCCTGGCATTATTAGATTCTCACCAGAGTGATTTTCACCCTATAAACGAGTAAGCCATCATTTCCACCTTTCTGAAGGAGATAATGGGTTCTACTCTGCTGTCCCAGTTCCTTCTTGCGTAGAGCCCTAGTAAACATGTAAAAGATTGTCCACAAAGGTGAAAGTAATTTACACGAATGGCCCTTAAAGAGTTTTAAATGTAGGAATTAATAACCAGTCCTGTCAGAGTACAATGAGGCTGTTGCAGATTGGTGTCAAATGTCATCTGAAGCTCATGAAAGCACATCTTCCCCAGGGGTGACTATGTGCCGTGCCCACAGCACTGCTGTTCTTGGGCCATAGAGCAGAGGTCTGGCTGGTGTTGCATGGTGTCCCCATTCACCCCTTGCTTTAAAAACAGGTTCTCATAAGGGCTGCTGGGATGTTTCGACCATCTGTTGTGCAGCGCCAGTTGCAGTTCAGACTGCGATTGTCCAGACCACAGATCCTCGGTGCGTGGATAAAAAAGACCTTGTTTTACCTCTTGGGCATTCTAGTCATTAGTCCAGGCTTAAACTGGTCTCCTGTGAGAATGCCTATTCTGTGGATCCCAGTTCATGGTCCGTAAAGTTTTGGCCTGCGCAGTCCACAGTTCCAGCTTTGCCAACAGAAGCCACGTTGGTAGAGACGTCCATTGTTGGGCGAAATTAATTTCCCCACTCCTGGATGGCATTGCTTAAGCTCACTTAAAAAACTAATTATGTTGAAATTCTAACTGCATTGTTGACCTTTATGTGAGAATGACAAATAAGCAACTGGAGAAGAGCACCAATGAACTGTGAACAATGGTGTGCCATTGTGCTGTGCCTAGTGACCTCTCCATCACGAGAATCCTACCTATAGAGCACTCTGGGGAATAAACACTTCCTGCCCCTTCGTGACTTGAATGGGGGTGAGTCTGTTCCCAGCATGTTATAGGTTTTAAAACAAAAGACTAGAACTTCTATAGGTTTTCTACAGCAGGAAAACACAAAGAAAAATATATGTGGATAGAAGCAAAGATTTCAAATTTTGAAATTTTGAAAAGCCTTCAAATTTTGTCTCCTTTTTCCAAATCCTGAAATAATTATTTAAGTAGTAAATTTCATCTTTTTAAATGTCAGCAATCCCCTTAATCAATCTCTTCAAACAGAAGCAAGGAATTGAATATGGTTGTACAAACAGTCTGTGCTGTATGCGCAACTGCCGGTTTTTAATCAGAAAACCCTGAGCAAATGGCTAATTCAGACGCCAGTGTATTTGTGTTCTGAGTCATGTTGCTGGGCTCTTGTTCTGTAGTTTCGTAAATGAATGCTCCAGCTGTTCTGTGCTCTGCGGGCTCCATCACAATAGCTGCAGAAGCCGAAAAGCAGCTTTTGCTGGCCTTCTTGGATTGATTTAAATACATCCAGATGTACTGGAAAGCTGTGCCCTAGTATTTACAGTATGGCTCTTGAGCCTGTGACCTACGTTTGTGTGAGGCATCAAGAGGTCTGGGCAAACCTTAAAAGACCGGTCCTGGACAGCTTTCGAAATGCCCTGTCTGAGACAGTGTCATTGGTGTAGCTCTCGGGGGCTGTGAAACATGTAGCGACTGTGAGAATGTCCATCCGCCTGGCTGAGGGCTGTGGGGTCAGTGGAGAGCGGGAGATCTGTGCTGGGCAGAGCAGTGTGAATCTGCGGGTGCGCTGGGCTGCCTCTCTCTCCTGCGTGGGCAGAGGAATGTGGACAGGTGGGTGGGACTGGAAGGATATGGTCACTGCAGATTTCCCCCTCTGGTGAGACAGAAACTGCACTGTAACTCATTACTCACCATTCAGGGTTCCAGCCACAAAAGGGAGGAAAAATTGCTTTTATATATATATTATATTTCATGGTTTATGACAAGTGCCAGGTTTTTTCTGACTTTGTTTCCGGAATATCATGTTACAATCTTCAGTGAAATGTGACCTTCTCTCTCTGTATTATCAGCAGTCTGTGTTGGTATCTGGAGGATTCATGATAAAGTAAGCTAAACACACCTAGGGGACAAAGACCTGCCTATAAAAACACATCACCTTTTTGTATAAATGAGATCATTCTTGTGTGTTCTGGTAGGTTTTGACAGGAACAGTGGAATATTGCCAGGATTTGTCATTTTCAGACTTTATCTGAAATGTTTAAAACTAACACTGGGCCAGTCGATCAGTTGGCAGAGTTTTTGGGCAGATTGTCACATCAGTTATAGGATCTGCAGTGACATTTTGCACCATGTGGACCTGTTAATGCGCACTACTGGAGCTTGCAACACTGTCGTGAAACTGAAAAAAAATCTTTCTCTTGGTATTGATTTCTTTTCTGTATGAGGTACCTGAGCTCAATTTCTGAACAAGGCACTGCAAGCAAACTGACAGTGCATTGATCCTTGGGGTAAGCAAGCTGGCTGGAGGATGTCTTGTTCAATAAAACTTCCACTGCAACATTTTAAGTGTGGCAAGACTGCTGACCCTTATTAACGTTTCACAGATATTTTTTTCAACTAGGAAGGCATGACTGAATTGCATCAATAAATTAGAAGAGAGATCACTTTTGAGCTTTGGCTCTGTACAATCTTTTTAATTTCTGCTCTATTATACCTGTGCCCGAGTTTCAGGAGTCATAAGCTGTTCTTTTTCTCCTTGATTGTGTGAGATTTTTAATCAACCTCATCATCATCTTGAGAATATTCTTCATACTCAGCCTGATGCTCGGTAGTTATTCATACTGCTGAAACAGTCAGGGTTAGGCTGCTGGAATTTGGAAAAAAAACGTTTTAAGAAGAAGCTGCAGAGTGGATTCTGATCACCTGGTGTCCTCTGTGTTGGAATCGCTGCACTGTACACTGCCAGTTTGTTCACAAATTGATAAGGCTCCATAATTTAAGATCTGCGCAATTAGCTTTCACTCTTGTAATGTTACATTATGAAGATAAATTATATACTGTACATCCATCCATCTATTTTCTAACTGTTTTATTCAGCACAGGGTCCCAGCAAGTAACAGGTGCAAGGCAGGATACACCCTGGATGGGACGCCAGTCCATCGCTGGGCACACAGACACAAACACACTTGCACCAGGGCCAATTTTCCCAGAAGCCAATTAAACTACCAGTAGGTCTTTGGACTGTGGAAACAGAAAACGCAGAGGAAACCTGCGTGAATACTGGAAGAACACACAAACTCCACACAGACAGCACCCCAGGAATTGAGCAGGGCTCCAGCACTGTCAACAATGCTGACCACTGCGCCGACAGGCCACCTGAGAAATTATATATATTAAATATTTACAAGATTTGAATTTTTACGTGTGTTTTTCTTCCAGCCACATCTACTGTATTGTCAGTCACTGCTGCTGTAGATCAGTACAAAACATTGCTTGCGTTCGTGTGCGTTTTCTTGTAGAGCGCTGGGTGTTGCAAGCAGGCCTGTGGCTTTAGTGGAACTGTGACGTGGGGGCAGAGGCGGGCAGGAGGCAGAAGGCTTGCAGCCAGGGCTGCCAGGCCAGGTGAGTGAAGCTGGAGCTGCCATCGCAGGCACCTGTTTGATATCACTGGCTTTCTGGGAGTCTGTTGCCCAGAGGCAAAGGGCCGTTGTGAGAGAGCTTCTAGCATGCTGTGCTCTCAAGGTCGTTTACAGTGCACAGCCTCACTGCAGGGAAAAGAGTCACCTGCTGCAAGCATAAGTGTACGTCTAATAATATTGCCTTGCCACGATGAAAACATTTTTTTATTAGAGCTGCTCGCATCAAATGAAGTATTTTACATGACTAGGAAGGAGCTGGTATAAATTATATATACTATTAACTATTATATATACTATATACTATTAACGTATATGCTGTAGCATGACAACATTGTCACCCTCAGACTTGCCGTAGTTGAGCTGCTTTGCTAAGTCTCTGGTAATGTCACGACGGTTCTTGAAAATCAAACCCTATCGAGAATAGCATCTGTTGTCAAGCGGGGGATTAACTTCATTTTTTCTAAGAACAAAGAGTGGATAAATAAGTGTTTTATTTTTCCTGTTTAGTTCATAAATTTCCTCCCCCGTATTTTCATCAGACCAGTCTTTCTCCAGAGGCTGGCCCTAAAGAGCTGAACGATGCATTTTTTTCCCCGAGAGTTAAGGACAGCGCACTGTAGGATAAGGAAGCCACTGTGCCAGGAAGGCAGCTCCGTTCTTAACCTCTGCTCAGTCTCCCTGAGCAATTTCTTTACAACCCCTCCTGGAAATTAATCACAGTTGTTTTATTTTTAGCTGCAGCAACCGCAGGCTGTACTTGATCTTGGTTTCTATGGGAAGTGTGGCACAATTAATTGAAAAAATACACCCTGCCTTCTTGCGCTGTAGGAAACCAGCAACCAGGAACTAACAGCTGTAGATAAACTTAGTGAATTCTAATAACCTGCAGGTCTGTTTTTTCATCATGGACGTACCTGTAGCGTTCTGTGCTGGGGGCCTGTGGTTGCTATGTGGGAAATACTCGGATCATTATTTCACTTTCTCCGCTGTGTGGTTGCTTGTGACGCTGAAGCTTCAGGTGAACGTGTTGGGATAGTGAGTGAAACCTCACTGGGAGGCTGGTGTAATTCAGGACAGTCCGTGGAAAAGTGCTGAAAGGAGGTGGGGGGAAAGACACTACACTACACACACTTTCTATTTCCTGTCATTAAATTAAGGAAAATTAAATGGCAAAGAATATGATGGTTTCATTCAAGAAAAGGAATCCTGAGATTCAGTAGCTCCTATCTACCGAATGGGGGGTAGAGGAGCCTGTGCCCCCTCTGGTTAGAGATCGCTCTCATGTTCTTTCCACAAAGCATCTGATGTCTCGAAAAAGAAATTAATAAAATTCTTTCTGTTGCTCAATTATAAAACAACAAAAATAACGGGGAAGGCCGGAGGTTAGATTGTGCTGCGTCACGATGCCATGAAACAGCGCTGGTGGACCCCCTGTACGAAGTGTGTCAGTGTTTGCCATGGTCCCCTGGCCACTGTTCTTCAGCTCTCTAAGCATCCCTGGAAAGGAGTGAGGCACTCAAAGCTCCGTCCTTTATGCATATAAATTAAACCATCAATCATTTTGTCAGCGTGCTCGTTACTGACCCCTTTTGTTCCTGGGATGCCCTCTAGCAGTGAGTGACCCTTAGGGAGGAGACAGGTTGTCATGCAAAGGCTAAGAAAATAATTGATGATTTATAAAACTCCCACCACGAGACTTCCCGGTGCTCGGAAACCAAGACACAGGAAAATCTCGGAATTGTCGGCTTCTCATTCCGAGGACGTAAGGAAGCAGAGCTTTGCCATGGGCGCCAGCCTTGCAGCGCACTGGGAAGCGTCTGTCTGCCCCAGAATTGTTAAGCCGCTTACATGGATTTTGGACGACCTGGGAGCTCAGAGAATCACCCAGGTGTTCATGCTCTGCTCTCGAAAATGATTTGAGATGGCCTGTCTGTTTACAGTATGTTCATTTTTTTAGCTGAATCGTGTATTCACAATGATGTAACCCTTTACGCAGCTGGGTATTTTCCAGAGGCAAACTGAGCAAAGTACCATTTCACAAGGGAACAGCAGCTGGATTTGGACCCACAGTCTTCCAGTCACAAGTTCTGAGCCCTGGTCATTACTGACTCAGTTGTTTGTTCTTTTAGAACAACCCACTGACTACCAGCCAAGCCCTGCTATAATGGGCGATGGTGCTGGGCTTTTTTCAGATGGAAGAGAAAACGAGCAAGACAACAGCATAGCCATAAACCATTTATAAGACAGGCAGCCATATGGAACAGTTCTGGTTTATGAAATCTATAATCTCTCCTTTTATTTCCCTGTCTTTAATTGCGAGCCACATACCAAACTGTTTCTAATTATGCCATCCTATAAATGAAATGCACACACACAACAGGCTGTAAACAGTGTAAGAAAACATACCAGAAAAGCGCTGCTTCGCAGGGAGAAGCATTGAAGGTGCATTGGAGGTGCTCGGCCCTCAGCAACCTTTCATGCTCGGATGGCAGAGGATCAGCTCTTCGGCTCCAGCTCGTCTAGGTCTGCCACCACTGCAGTGAGAGAAGCCTGCCTGCCTCCTTGCATCAGAATTATTCCTGACTGGGCATCGAGATGCCATGGAACTGTGGAAAATGCTAAGGAACAGCTCAGAGTGAGTGCGTTTGGGTGTTGATGAGTCAACAGTAATAACTTTCCCCACTAAAGGCTCCAGAAATCCTGGTTATGTGTATAATGCCTGTACATAGATGTAATGGTCAGCTGTGTGCAGTGCTCACTCTGATGCTCTGGCCCTTCCTGTGACAGGAGCACCAGTGTACGTTCCTGTATTGTGAGAATCCCAGGACCAGTGGCTGAAAAACATTTGTAACTCTCACAGCACCTGATATAGAACTGAAGTGTGCCAATGCAGGTGTTATTAAAGGTTTTTGTTAAAGGTAAAAGCCAAAATGTTGATACGATCTGAAGAGACGCAGGTGATCTGTACAGGTATGCTACAGAGCTGCCTGAAGTCAGGGGGAGTCGGGGAAGAACTCGGAGAGTGGGGTGTGAACTGGATAAGCCAGACTGCATTTTGGGCGAGGGTGGGAAGTTACTTTGGGCAGAACCTGCTCAGGTATTTGTGTAATCTATACAATACAAAAATATCTTTCCCTGGCAACGAAGGATGGTCTGTTTTGGAGCTCAGACGTCACTAGAGGATATTCACTGCGCTCAGAACAGGTGGCAGCCGACTGCAGAACGTCAGGACGCATCCTGAATATTCACGGATTTATGGGTCTGTTTCCCACTGAGCACAGTGCAGAGCCTGCCAAAAAAACAGGTCTTAAAATCTTTCTCACCTTGAGATTTTAGACATGCCTTGAATAACAGACTACTGCTATTGAATAATAACCACCACATTCAGCAAACCCCACTGAAACATTGATCGTTCCAAAATAAAAAAAACAGTAACAACAACAATGACTTGGTTAGTAAACAATACATTTCACAGACCCGTACATTTCCTTAAGGAAAATATGTAATATTTTAGAATTATTATTGTTGTTGTTCACAAAGCATATTTTTTATTTTTCTGTTAGTACTGAAGAGTTAGACTGGTCGAATGAAATGGTAGAAGGATGTGGTTTGTAATGCTACACCTTGGAATAAAAGGCAGGCAGATTCTCCTTTGAGATTGATTCAGATTGTTACACATAATGCCCTAGAAAACATTTCAAAGGGGCCAGTTTCTTTCAGAGAGTTTGTCTCACGATGCATGCCAATAAACTAAGATGAGATCTGTGTATTCTGCAATTGATTATAAGCCCTGTGCACAAAGTTAAAGACTCTTGCAGACAGTTTTATAAAAGCGAGTTCTGATACCTGCGCTAGGAGGCCATTGAGACAGAGGACCTATGGCCCTGGTGTTGTTATCTTGGAGTGTCTTGTTATCTAGCTACACAGATGGTGTTGTTCCCTGTGCCTGTGTCTGAGGTGTTAATCTGGTGTCCAGGAAAGACGTGCACAGAGTCGCAGAGATCCACTGCTTTCTGGTTTGGAGAGGCCCTGCAATGCTTGTTTTGTGAGAGTTCTGCTTTTCTCCCGAAAGTTTCAACATCTACTGTATAAATGAAAGCTTTTACATTTTACGTTTTCATATAGATTACAGTTTTCTAACTGCTGGCATATCTCCCTTTCAAGTGGTCACCAATACTTTCACACTGTTTAAGTACTTTCTTATATTAAGGATAAAATATAAAATGGCCTCCTCTCATTTGGAACCTTTCTTATACTCTTACAGCCTGTTTTTTTAATTGCAGGCGTCTGGCGTTTCAGTTATTGCTTGAGGTTGAAGCAACCCCTGACGCTGTCTCACAAACCAGGGTCTGTCTGCAGTCGGTACCGTTTACAGGTTTATTTCCCGGATATATCGCAGCGTTACTGAAACCAAGCAAAATGCAGTAAATCTATTTGTCTGCACTGATTTGTAACATTATATGGCTTCATAACCATCAAGGCATCTATATTTCTTAGTGTTGTGGAAAAAAAGGAGGCAAATGAATTAAACAAGGTAGGGGATCGATAAGGCGTCATGAGACTTCAGTATTGGTAATCTGTCATAGTACAGCAGCTCTGGGGCTGTTTCCCAGAGCTCCGCCAGAAATCAGGCCACTCTGCGCCTCGGAATATTCCCCAGCTGGCATTAATCTGACTGCCCACTGTAATGTGTTAAGCCTGTAAATGACTACCGCTGCCATTGTAATGGATTGGGCGGATGCAAATTGCATTTGCGCACTTGCGAAGTAATGGAAGCTAATTCTAACAAATACAGGGGAACTTTTCTAATTTATCAATATAACGTCGTGTCTATTATTATTTTTAACTACCATTTATTAATTTGACTGTTTGCTATCTGGCGACGTGCTCATCTTTCCACCCACATGTTCAACCACCTGCGTTGATGTGATTTATCGAAGCTGGGCTTGAAATGCGAGCTTTTCCATTCTTTTCCCAACCCACGGAGCAAGCACACAGCCCCCATAAAAAAATAGAAGTTTGAATCAGGTGGGGCCTGTACTTACTTTGCCATAATCATACACATTCTGCTTTACTGTAGAGTTTTAAAAAGCAATCTAAGAATTAATTAACTTTCGCTTAGAATTACCTTAATTGCATTACCAGCTCCTTATTCGCCGTCACGTGTAGGCATGCGTACCGTGCGCTGTACCTGCTGGTAGATGTGCGAGCCCACTGAAACACTGTACAAAATACCCACCGCAGTTCCACGGTGCCTTATAAAATATGTATTCCTCTTCCTTTACTGTTCTCTGCTCATGCATGTCTCCACTTACAGTATAAGAGACCTCTGGACTGTTTGTCTGGGACAGGCTGCGCGTTTGTATGCCCGCAGTGTGATCACATTTTTAGAGAAAAAAACCGAGCATGACCGTGGTTTGCTTTTAAAGTAATACACCTGTCTGCTCCGAGTTCTGCTTCAGACAGGCTGGCCAGGCTGGGCAGCGTGAGCCTCACTGCAGGTACAGCAGGTACACCTCACTGCAGGTACAGCAGGTACACCTCACTGCAGGTACAGCTCACTGCAGGTACAGCAGGTACACCTCACTGCAGGTACACCTCACTGCAGGTACAGCAGGTACACCTCACTGCAGGTACAGCAGGTACACCTCACTGCAGGTAGACTTCACTGCAGGTACAGCTCACTGCAGGTACAGCAGGTTCACCTCACTGCAGGTACAGCAGCACGATGGGCAGCGGGGTCTACCCGAACCCTCAACCCACCAGCGATACAGCGATACCCGCGGAAACGGTGGTTTTAGTGTAGAACTAACAGAATGATTGTTTTGGAGGTCACAAATTACAGTGGTTAAAATGGGAACAAAATAACCAAACACACAAGTGACGTGATACGCCGTGAAGGGCTGAACTATCCACTTCTCCCGCTGGAGCCGGGCCGCCGGGGCGCCGAGACGCTCCGGTACTGAGCTGTTTCATCGGCAAGACGCCTAAGGGCGAGGGGACAAAGTGTCCAACAGTACAAGCACTGGGCAGGCAGAGCTGGTACAGGTACTGGAAGCGCGCACCTGCGGGGCTACCTGTCGCTTTAACGGAAAGGAAAGGGTTTTATTTGCAGACCACTGTTCAGACCCTTTGGACAGCTGGACGGTTCTACCCGTCGACTGGAGACTTGCTAACGTGGCGTTTATCCCCAGCTGGGGGACCCACGCAGACATCCTGTATCTTGTCGAGGGTGCTGGGCCGCTCTGGACGCGATACTAGAACTGTGTCTCATCCGAAACCGAGCGGGCAGACCCGGTCCAGCGGCGTGACGCGTGACGCGCTGCGCGCGCCGCCCCCCCGCTCCCCGCTGAACAGCGCTGGGCGCGAGGCGAGCGTCAGAGGCGCGTGCGGCTCGCGCTCCTAACGAGCGAAACTGCGCCACCGGCCGCACCTCCGACACGTACAAGTAACGGAAACTTCATTCTCGTTGTGCGAAATGTCGAATGTCGAACAGTTTTTGAGGAAAGAATTTGCCTTCGAAAGCTGAGGGGTGGGCGTGTGTGTATCAGTCGGTAAACCGCCGGACCGAAACTGACGAGTTTCGAGCTACGACGACGGTCGTCCCTTGTAAACTCTCCCTGCAGGCCTGGTAACACCGACACGGCCCCCGTCGTGGTAAGTGAGAAGTTCTGGTTTTCAACTAAAATAATTCGCAGAAGGCTAGGGACACAGAAACACCGATAATATGAGGTAGTGCTTTCCTTCTAGATATCAGTGGTATAAAAACAGCGAAAAAAACAGACACTTGTACTTGTTGTACAAATGAAGAATGTTTTCCATTTATTTCTCCTCTTCTCCTGAGCCACGTATCATGGTTTCTGTTCTCCAGTAACATGATTGCAAGGCCCTAATTACTGCGTCCAGACAGCTTCTCCTCCTTTCCTTTCAAATTAAGAAGACGAGGCACTAGGCCCAGTTTCAGTGAGGTGGTTCAGTTGCTGCAGGTCTCACATTTTCCTACAGAAGTCCCCGGTTGGAGGACTGGTTACAGGCCCTTTCACCTCACCTTTCCCTGACCGCTGCCTTCTTTATATACGGCATCTCTCCAGTCAAACTGCCCTCCCACATGTTTGACAGGAATGTCATTGTGGTACATGGTCATAAGGTTGCCCCCTGGAGGGCGAGGAACATGGGGCCCCCCCCCCCCGAGGCATTGAGGTTCCAGTCAAGGCAGCAGGTAGCCTGGCCCTGTCCAGCGATCACTTCAGACACCTGGGGACAGAAGGGAAGCAGGAAGCAGAAAATCTGAGGGCAAAGAACTGAATCTCATAATCCTGTGATATTGATTATCATGTAAAAGAAAAAAAAGTCATTTGTCTTTTTTGGGAGTGATTCAAAAGGATGTGAACTGACGCACCAGGAAAAAAGTAATTATTGTTATGTAACTGTTGCTTTTTATTATCCTTAAAGAATGTGCTCATATATACTGTTTTAGGTATATATTATTGTAAAGATTTCTATTTAGTGAGTTTAGTGTTGATTTGTGAAAAGAAAATAAAGTTCCCCAGTGAAGTGGGCTGCACTGCTTCCCCAAGTGCTGGCTGGCAGGACGGGGGCTGTGACCAGTCCTGAAGGGGTTCGGCGAGGACCGCTCTGCACGCCAGGCAGAGCCAGAGGGCCGCTGGTGATGAGGTGCTCTTAGGCCCCGTGATCCCAGTTCATGAGCCCAGGTGGCGTCTGCATTGAAGAACTAGATCTGTGACATTATCAGACAGGGGCACTGCGATGGTGTGGGGGTGGGCAACCACAGGGGGCACTGTGTACGCCAGACTGGGACAGTAACGCCGCCATGGACACCGGCTGCGCGCGAGTCAGGGACTCTCGACTGCAGCTGCCACGCGGGCTAGACGGTTGAGCCTGAGGGGTCGCACCCAGCCCATGAGCTATATATTTGACTCCCCTGATCTAGATTCTGCTAGTTTGGAAACAGATCAGTTTCACAGTTTAGCAGAATCAGGAAACTGTCGAGGCAGCAAAGAAAATTCAAAAACACCTAGACAGAATTCAGAACTGGGCAAACGCATCATCTAGCACACCTGGCTGATGTCACTCAATTTGCCCATGTGCAAATACAGTGTACAAATACCTAATATCTTTATTGGTAATAAAGGCTTTGGTATTTATTTTGACTTTGATCATTTTCCTCCTCTAGACAATGCACCAACCATAAAGGCAAGGAGATTGTTAGGATTTATAGGTAAAAGTTTAGAATGCAAATAAAAGAATGTCAGTAATTTTACTGTACAGTGTAGTGTTAAGACCTCATTTAGAATACTGTGTGAAGTTTTGTTCATCATGCTACAAATTAAGATATTGTTGTTTTGGAATCAGTTCAGTAGCAACCAGGCATGTTTCTGGGACTAATGGAATGTCCTGCACTAAAAGACTACAGGACCCGAATCCTTTTAGTCTTGGACCCATCCTTCTCACTGAAGCGGATTCTCTGACTTCTGACAGGACACATCTGGTACTAGCAATCAAAGGAACTAACGTAGATGGGTGAGGCCTCCTCTCGTGTGCTTCCTATCTCTTTTTTTTCTCTTTTATCCCCTGTATTGCTCAGTGAACGTCACATTAATCCTAATAAAGCTGAAGATGCTTCCTGCCCTAGCTTGAGGATGTGACGCTTGGTCTGTGCTTCAGTTACAGAGCTGACCTTCCACAAGAGTTATCAAAGCCCATTATGCTATATGCAAGGTCTCCTGGCTTCTGAAGCACAGTGTGCTATAAGCAGAGGCGTTGTAAGTGTGCTAGGAGAGAAAAGAAGATCAGATGTGCTGTTTGACAAAAGCAAAGTAGAGGGTTGCCGAATGGCACTAACATAATTTATAATGTGTTGGGGGGCATTTTAACTTGTCTGACTACTTTAATGATGGTGCATTGTGAATAAAACCAAGATTTTGACCCCCCCCCAAAAAAAAACCAGCAGGCGCTCATTATGACACCACAGTGGTTGCGCTGATTTTATTTCTGGGGTCTGCAGACAAAAAAGCACATTCTGTGGCGCGATACTGTTACAGCCTCCCTGCCAGCTGCCAAGGTTAGCAAGTGCACAGCTCACAGACACAACAAGGCTCACAGACAAGGTGTGAGCTAATCCTGCAGCTTCACTCCCCCCCCTCTGCTGAACTGGTTAAACTTAAGGGTCAAGGGGGTTGCTCCTAAAAATGGCTTATGGCTTAACCAAACTGAGATCCACAGGAATGAGTAAAGAGACAGAACAGTGGGCTCTTGTCATACCCATTCCTGATATTTCTGTATTTCTGTTAAGAGGTAGCTTTGAATACAAGTTGTGCATACCGTTTCTAAATTTTGCACAAGGCAGAAATGAAATATGTTGAAGATTGAACTGTAAGACACCCAGGCACACAAATGGGTAGATATGATCCACTTGGAAAAAATATTATGTGCAAAGTTCTGTAGCTATTGCAATGATTATTTTTTAGGTTATGTGTGTGGTGCATTGATTTCAGGCCGAATTGATCAAATCAAGCATACAGTACCTCCAACTAAATCCTGTCATATCTTTTAATAACACCTTATTTGTTCTCAAGGTGCAGGAGGCAGGAGGCGAGTCCTGATTGAATCAGGCCTCCTTCTTTCTTAGTCATCAGGCATACAGGCCTAAACTTAAACTTTAGCCCCCGCACGTCTTTTGTAGAAAACGTAGCTCGCAAAATTGAGCCTGAAGTAAGGTTTAACTTCCAGTGGAAATGAGCAGAAATTTCAAAGTGGTTCCCAAGATAAACAGTTGTCTTTTTAGGATCCATGGTCCTTTGACCCGTCTGCCTCGGGTCCCTAGAAGCTGGGTGATCCAAGCATCTTATCCGGGGGAACTGGCTTCAGTGACGTGGTTGGGTAGCTTGTCATATGACACTGGTATACAATACCAAGGAACTTCTTTTATGAATCATCACTCAGTATTCTCTTGGCTAAGGTTCCCATATATCAGTCTCCAACTGGACAATCAGAGGTCGAGGTCTCTATCCTAAACTCCTTGTCAGTTCCAACTGCAACCATATCCCCTACTATTTGATGCTTCACATTTGTTTAATGTTTGACAAAAAGAGTCAGAATTGTGCTGCATGTGGAGCTTATGGTGGTGAAGGACTCCCATCACGTACGCCCATAAGACAGCTCTGCTGCATTTCTAAAAAGGCAACCAAACTGTGACAGAATGATCTTGCGATGACCCTTCATTTGCTTGTCGCCTCTTAAAGCCTAAGCCTTCATTTCTTAGAAGAAGAGAGGAAACAGGGATCTAAAGCTAAACTTTGGAATTTTAAAGGACGGGCTGCTGTCTGATCCCAGCTGGTGATGTGGCTGGATACATCTCTGTCCCTAATGAATTGCTCATCCTCTCCCCCACACTGACCTTGAAAAGACAGTCTATCTTTTTCTGCCGCCCAACTGTTTGATCTCAAGAGAGGGGACCTCCTGCTATTTGACATATAAATCAAAAAACACAATAGACTTGAAGCAATTCGGTCATGTTAAAGTGCCCTTTTGTTAGTCATTGAGGTCCTGAACGTCAGCAAGGCATTGCTATGCTTCACTTTCAGTTGTTGCTTACTTCGATGAAATAGAGAAAGATCACTGTACCTCAGTGCCTTGCTCTCACAGTGATTGCAGAAAAAAACAACTAAAAGAAAATGCAGGTCATATCTGCAGTGTTTTATTACTGATCCTTAGTAATATAATTCAGGTCTTCACTATGTGGTGACTTTCATAGTGATGCCAGACAAAGAATCTATGCAAATAAAGTATTGAACCTCTTATCTTAGTCCTTGCTGAAGTTACAAGAATATAAGAGTATTACTTATGAAAACATCTTTATACAATCATAGCTCCTTTAGAATCAAATTGTGAGTTTGCCTTTGTCAAGAGTTTGTACTGTGTGCTGCCCATGTTTGGTTGAAGCTGATGTATTGTAGGAGGCATTGCAGGACCTTGGAGACTTGTTCAGTTCTGGCTGGGACTGGGGAGGTGCAGCTCACTAATTCAGATTCTGTATGTTGATAACAGGAATGCAACGGCACCTGGGCTCCTGCTAGCGACCGTGAGCTGATGCATTTATCTGGTGTGGTGCTGACCTTCTGCGGCCAAGTGGGAACCAAAGACACATCTACTCTTGTGGTGCACAAGCTCTCCAGTGGCAAGAGGAGCGACAGACACCTGGACTGGACTGCGCACAGGTCCCGCGGACCCAGTGTGCTCTGCTGCCTGGCTGAACAGTGAGTACGGCTATTCTAGCACATGGTGGTTCTTTGACAACTTGCTGCTTCTTGAAGTGATCTTTCCTTCAACTTGCTTGTCTAATTCCTAACTGTGAGTTATTGCTGCAGAGCCAAAAGCACCCCTGAGGGAGGATATTTGCTAAAGGAGTGTGCCCTGAACTGGAGGGTGAGCTCAGTACCCTTGGGTTTGGCAGCTCAGAGTACAGTAGAGACAATAGGCTCCATTGGCGATCGCCGAATGGGCAAGTACTGCACCTGAGTGGGGTGGTGAAGCACCAGGCTGTACCAGGGTGGAGTTTAATAGAGACTGGCCAGTGAAGTGTGGTCTGGAGGGCTAACACACGTGCCCATCTTGCTCTCCCATTGGCTCAGTCAGACTGAATGAGAAGTCTGTTTCACACAGAGGTGCATGGTCATGTACAAAATCTTGTGCATTTATTACAATATGAAAAATATTGAATGAATTGTGCTAATAACAGATGACTGATTTTGCGATTCGCACAGTAAAAAAAACACCTCCTGTGAAGATGCAAATATGATTTTAAGCTCATTAAGACATGTAAAGCAGCTGAGTTCTGGTGAAAATTCTCATTATGAAAAGTAAGATTAAGGCATGCCTTTAAAATCTCAGGCTCGACAACTTGATCCATCAGGTGTATTTTTGTAGACATCCAGATTCTTCTCTAATACGCAGATTCTCCTCTCCTGCTGTCTAAAGTATAATTGAATCAGGATTGTTCTTCCTTAAACTGATTTCCATTTTTAAGTAGTGGTGCTGTCGGCTGGAAACATTTATTAACTGCCATTAGCCAAAGTAAAATTCTTTTGGAAACTGAATAAACAGTGCAGAGGAGGGGTGTACACAGATTTACATTTCTACAGGATTCACACCATGTCATCTGGAAACAGGGTTACCAGTCAGAGAAGTACTTTACCAGGGGGTGGTCGTGCTCAGCATTCAGAAACATAGGGAACATCCCTGTCAGCAGCGTAAATTTAAATTAAATGCTTCTTAGCATTGGTACAAAAGCTCTCGCCACAGGGCTTCCAGTTAAAAAAACACAACTTCCTAAGCAATACTTTATACTAATCAGCTCTCGAGCATTAATGGAAAATTGTGTTGCGCTGGTGACACCAGAGAAACAATGGTTTCAAATTCTACTTTGTCCAAAATATATGATTCTTGCAACTACATAGACAGAGTTATTAGGACGAAAGTAACATTTTGTAAGTATGAAAAATCATTATTTCTTCTAAGGCCACTTAATGATAGTGGGAGAAATTTAGTTTATTATAAAGAGAGTACCGTCACGCGTATATACTAAGTTACAAAGTAGAGAGTACATTTTTTAAATGCAGCACAGCAGTTTATAAAATGTAGGAAAAATCACAGTGGACCATAACAATTGAAGTATGCAGTCAGCTGGAAAAGCAGCAGCCCAGTAATGAATAGATACAATTAAGGTGCTACTCATAGACATCTCTCCAAGCCTGAAGCAGGTGACATGCTGCATCAGATATATTTATAAAGACCTGATCAAAGCTTTTTTCTTTCAAGATATTTGAGTATAATTTTGTAGTTTTCATCTTTAAAAAAATAATGGCACTAACACTCCTGTGGTGAAATAGACAGTTATCCTCATATATTAATTATTGCTGCCCCTGTCTGCTGTATGACAGCAAAGAAAATACCTGTTTTCACTTAGACAATGAAACAGAAAAAGCAGAGCGCAATCAGTCATTCTTGTTCAAGGGGTAACTTTGCTTTCTGCCTTTGTTTGGCACAATGAAAGGTTCTGGGACTTTCTGTTAAGATGCCTTCATACTAACTTCAATTATTGTGTTTTTTTACCCACTTTTGAGAAGACAGTCCTGTGTGCCTTTTATATGACATTGAGAAAACAATCTGTGCTGTATAACAGTTTCATACACTTATCACACACAGAGAAACAAAATGTCTATAAGAAACGTCACACGTATCCAAATCGCAGCTGCTGGTATTCCTTTTGATTGCTTTTGATAGCCTTTAAGCACGTTATATGATTGAAGAAATCACATTAGCTAGTTTGTCTAAATATATTTAAAACTCAATATATCCTGTTTACATTTTAAGTTTAATGAAATGCACTGCAGAGGTATTAATTGCAGCATGCAGTTTCTGAACCTTCTGCGGGAGGAGTTTATTAATCAATACCTTTAATTGGATCAAGCTGGCATTACCTTTCAGTTCATTTTTTAAGGACTGTCATCTTCTGACATGTTTATATTGTATGGGGATAACTAATATGTCTCAGACAAAGCAGAAAATCTTTAATGCTTTCATAATGTGCCATCTAATTACAATCAATGCATTTGGTGAATGATCTTCACTGAAGACAAATGGAAACTACTTTGAATTTTGAAATATTTGCTAATGTGATGCATTTCCAGTCAAGTCTGTTCAATGACTAAAGCTCTGTCGGGGGGCCTGATACCCTGCTTATATGCATTCAGACAGCTATGTGCGTGAAATTACAAGCTATTAGGCAGAAAATGCCGTTTTCATATATATAGAAAAGCAAAACTGGAGAAAAAAGATACAGTACTGAATGTCTGTTTTTTTCTATTTTGGTTGTTGATGCAGCAAAATAAAATACAATAACAATACTAATAAGCAATTATAACAGCTACAATTAAACAAACCCTCCTGAATGGGTTAATTCTCTTCAAATTATGGCATACTATATATACACAGGAGAAAAAAGATACATCGGGAAGATTGCCTGTATTTGCCCTCAGTAGGAGTTATTTTTCTGTCAGTGGGTGGGAAGGAAACTGCACAATTATACACAGGGATGCAAGCAGCAGCCTTCATTAATTACACAGGGGAAAACACAAATGCATCTAGTTTCCCTGCAGGCTGACATTTCTCTGCGTTCCATCCTCTCAGCGCTTGCTGGGTCAGTCCAAGCACTTCGTTCTGTGGAGGAACGCACAGGCACTGCTTGTCACCCGCCCAAATGTCACTAGCTGTTTCCTTTAACAAGGCCAGGCAGTGTAACAAATTAAGTGCCGATGAACCCTTTTGATTTCCAGTATCACGCACTTGCGAATGCATCCCAGTGAGTCAAATACCAAATCTAATCATTTAAAAGTTACAAACTGAAGGGACGGACGAGTATGTGGTGTATTTCCCCCGGAGAAGAAGGGATAATTATAGGAATGAAAGAGAAAAATTATAACCGTGAAACTGTACCAAACTGAAATCATATTTCAGGTCTCTAACAGAGATGAATTTCATTTGCACATCTCATTGCCATTTTTATGAACTGCGATGCTTGCAATGGGCACTAATTATCATTTTATTGTGAAGTGCTTTGAGATATTTATAAGATATGCCGTATGAAATGTGTTGGTTATTGTAGAATTAATAATGGTGAAAGAGAACCCAAATGATCTTGTGATGTCGTTAAAATGTATACTGTTGCACACATTGCTAGGCCTGGAAATACTTGATGAGGCTTGTCCAGTTGTGAAAATAGATGGACAGGTGTTTACTGGCAATGATATCACCTTCAGCCAGATCTGGGTATTGCTGTTAAGATTAGAAGTTTAGCCATTGTAACCCTGTTGCTGGAATTAACATTTCCAGGTACGTCCTCGAATCTGGGGCTACCCAGCCTCATGTCCTTCCACACCCCAACCATGCCCCAGCCCCAGTTAAGTTTTCCGAAAGCCTTTTCCAACAGTGCTCCCTCTGCTCTGGTCACTCCAGCTTGCTGCTGACTTAGATTGGCAAGAATGGCCCAATTGTAAACCTGTGAAGAGCTCTGCTGCCTGCAGAACACGGGAGCCCTGTGCTTCTCTGGACAGAAAGACTCCTCCCTTGCTGTTTAGTTATATCCATTAAAAATGGAGATGTGGGAAAATGATGGAGAATGGAAACTTTGTGTTGTGGAGATGTATTTGCATTCTTATTGGAATTTCCTTGGATTTTGTGGAAAGTTTCCTGTCTGGGGTTTTATGGTCTAAGACACAAGGAAAAACGACAGTGGAGGGCAAACAACTTGATGGAGACATGCGATAGAAGACCATCTTAAAGAGGGTTCCTGACCAGCTGGGAAATAAGACTGAAAGCTCTATGAATATTAACTGGCATGGAAACTATTTTTCATGTATTTCTGGAGCACAAAGAAACCATGTCTTTCTGAGTTTAGTTTGCTGAAAAAAGTAGCCTCTACATTTTGGAAAGGGTTCTGTCACTCACAGACCTTTGATGTTCGAAGACCAAGTGTAGGACTGGATTGTGGAGGAAAGCTATTTTGTGCACCAAGAGAAAACGTGGTTCCTGCAGGGGAATCATTATAAATTATGAAAGAACACCCAAACTCCCATTTAGTAAATTATAGTGAGACATTAATTGGTACAAGCAGCATATAGTAGGGGAGAGGAAGCACTCTAATGCAGGTAATTAACGTAAATCTCTTCTGCTAATGCTCCATGGTGAGCTGTGAGCCCAGAGACAGACAAGAAACAGGAATGATCAGGCTGGCACTGGAATCATATTTCACTGAGGATGATCGTTGAACATTTCTCATAATGGTTCACAGAGGAAGTTCGCCCCTTGAGGACGCAGTGTGCTCCAACGTCATCACACCAATTCTCATTACAGCTATAGTGTCATTCAAAGGGCTTCGGCTTCTTGTCTCTTTTTATCTTTCTCCAGATGTCATTAAGGTGACAAGGCGGTCTTAAAGGTGGAAAAAACTCTTTTTGTTTTAAAAAGAAAAGGACTATAGTATCTTCAGATGTTTAGATGTAAGCTCTGTAGTAGAAGTAGTTGATAGTGCTTCTTAAAGAGGAAGGAGTAAGGAAATTGTGGTGGCAATGAAACCATTCACTGAGTTTCCTCTCATAAACAGACATTTAAATCCCCTGTCTCCCGTGCACGTTCTCCAAGAGCACTAGATTTTTCCTTAAACCGTAGCATGAAAATACATCTTTGCAGAGGGAGAGTTTGGAAGTGCCTTCTTACATGAAAAGTAAAACAGATGTAATCGCAGACTGCAAAATCATCAAAGGGGCCAATAAAAGGAATGCAAATTGGTGTTTCACGCTGAACTTTGAAAATAGGGAAGGACCAGACTGTTTTGCACTGTCTGTGGCGCTGATGTGTTTCCGTTATCTCTCCTAGACATATTAGTTTAGAAATGGAAAGTGTGCAGGCACATGTACTATAGTCCACAGAACAAAGAGAAATTAGCCCAAATTCCTGTGCTGTCTTCCTTTATGGCTCTAATCTCATTAATGAAAGGCAATTTTAGACAAGGAAGAGAGCCATGGATGGCATTGAGCCCCTGAAGACATTTCTGTTTTTCATCCATCAGACAGGTAATTGCGGAAGTTATGACTGTGGTGCTCCAATCTGCAGCTGCCTTAGGAGCTGATAACACAGCACCACCGTCGAGCTCACCAGAGTGCCCCGCGCAGTAATTGAATACATCAATAAGCTTTCACCACACATCTAACTGCTCTCGCTCTGGATGGCTCGACATTAGCCATAATCATATTTTGATCAGGAGAAAATAGGACTTGGATGAAATAATATCAATTTTATTTACAGAGAGAAAAGGGAGGCAGCCATCCACTTTGTGACAGTGAAGGATTTCTCTTTTTTCCTTCTCCCCCCCTCCCCTATCTGTCTCTGTATCTGGCCATGATGTAGCACCTGGTAGTGATGGAAAGGTAAATGGCTCTATAACTCATTTACACAGGCTGCCAAGGCGATCAGTGCAAAACCTGCTGAGAGGGATTGAGCTCCCAGCAATAAACCAGGAATTAAGATAAAAAATGGTCGCAAAAATGAATCCCCTGGCCAGCGCTGCTGCTGGCTGCGATGAGAAAGGAGTGGCGATACTTTTCTGGAAGGTTGCAGGGCTGCAGTCTGCAGAAATGAATGGTGCACAGTTGCATGGAATAGTGCAAAGGCTGCATTGGGCAGCACTGGACAATGGTAAGTGTTGAAACCATGTGTGCACGTACAGCCTCATTGAGTTGGTGATGCTTTGAATGAGTCACTTTGATGCACATGGAAAGTAATGGAAGATATTTGCTGCATAATGTGGTGCTTCATGCCCTCTTAAATTGCTGGTTTCTCTGCCACTGAAACTATTTAATGGGGTAAGTGGTATCGATGTTTTCAAGTTGTAATTTGATGGGCAGCAATACCAGTCAGCTGACTGAGTTTCCAAAGAGATCCCACAGAGGACTTTTTTGCTACTGACTAAAAACACTCAGCATACGTGTTTATCTAGCCTTGGTTGGCATTGTAGTGAGTGTGCTTGTGCTGTTCTTGAAAACGTATTACAGTATTGTTAATGGAAATAAAAACAGTAGAATGATAGATCTCCCTAACACAAACATACCAGACAGCCCTCCTGATTTCTCCCTGATAAACCGAAGCACGTCTGCGGCTAATGCAAAGCTTTTTAGTATTCGCGTCCATTTGAACGCGTTAGAGTGCGGACAGTTTAGGGCTTCAAAGCAGGCGAGAGTTAATTGAAGGCGTTATGTTTAATTTGTTTCCTTTCGCCGGGCTTGATAAGAAATTAAATCTCAGCCTTTTCAGCCTCAGAGCTGCCTCTTTTTCCATTCCCTCATGGTACTTAATTCACACTTTAGTTCCATCTGCTGCTGGCAGGGGCCATCAGACCGTTTGACAGGAAGGCTGAGAAAGATCCCCTTCCCTTCAGCTGGTAGTGCAGTGCTCTGGGCTGAAGACGGTCTTGCTTTAATTTATGTCTGGCATTTCGGATTGTAATTTTCTTTCTCAATATCCCTTCTAGAGCCTCTTCTCTAGGCTGACTCTGATTCTAGCTGTGTACAAATTTAGATAGAGCTCTTTATCTTCTCCATTATTGAATCTGTAATGTCAAATACACCAAAAATCAAAATAATTTTTATTTTGAGATGTATGGGGTCTGCTCTGTGTTCTCCAATGAATGCGTTATTATTATTGTAAAATACTAGGGTGTGGTTTTTTTGCTCAGCAGTAGGAAGCAGATATGCATTATATATCCATACATATATCCACCCAGCTGTGAGTTGCAGAGTGATATGGCTGCTGGCCATTATGCTTGGTTGTTGCTCCTTGTCTTCCTCACAGAAGGGTTCCAGATGGTTTACTTAAGAACTTGTGTTTCTTCTGTTCGTGCTTTGGTCTGCCCTTATGTTTGATTGTATGCGCATTGCCGATGTGGAAGAGGGAGAAAACGTTTGTATGACATTTGTTGGCCATTGGTGCCGTAGTCTTTCGTTGAAGTGCATGCACACGCAGTCAAAGCTGGAGACTTCATGCGTCTGTACACCTGAATCTTCACACTGAATAACACATCTTTTATGTCGCCAGAAATAAGACTTGGTTCTTCAAATGTGCATACCCTTCCCAATGTTTGGCCCTTCCTATGGATTTGAAGCTAGAGATATTTAAATCATATCTAATGTTAATTTTGTTTAGTTATATGTATAAACTTTTTTTAACAGTTTATACTAATTTCTTAAGTTGTTGTCCTTTGTGATCTTGAGGTTCCTACAACAAATCTGGCAATGGTCTTTGTCACTGGCCCCAGGGGGAAATACTCCAAGCATTGGGATATTCTTCTGGTTGTTGAGTGAAAGGGCACCCCTTAAAAATTCAGCATTTGGAAATGCTAATCACGTCATCTATGTTCGTCTGTTCTGAGATCGGTATTGTCTCCACTGAGAACACACCCACCGGGGCAGGTCAATACACTGTTTTTTCTTTCTTGTACCAGAATGTCGATAATACCGATTGACCTTTAGAATTTTTACAGTTGCAGGGCATGAAATATTAACTTGGTGACATCAATCTGTTGTGGTGCATTTTTAAAGAAGTAGTATGTCTCAACACATACCAAGCATATAATATTTATTGTGTGGTGGAAGCAGCATACATTTTACATAAAAGTGAAGTGAATAAAGACATGCTATGAAGTGCACATGTATTTGGTTATGCACATATTAATATGTATATATAACTTATAATTCTACAACTGCATCTTCAGAAACATTCCAACATTGAAATCAATTTCAACTAGCTTAATATTTGTCCTCTATGCATCCATGTTAATGCATTCCGGGAAACTTACTTTTCACCTACATGTATGTGTCCAGGCAGCTTAACAGCTCCAGGTTCTCCAGATTCTGCTTTAACTAGGGTCTGGCCCTTTGACATAGGGGACTTTACCCTTGCATGAGTAGGCTCTCTGTGGCTTGGGCGCTGAGAGGTGGCTGAGTGATGCTGTTCAAATCTTGGTAAGAGATGGTAAGATGCTCTGCTGCTCTAACTTGTAATTCTCTGTGATTTTACTTCCTGGAAAAAACTGTAAACACCCCAGAGAGCCCCTCTCTCTTACTCTCATTCATCTTTCTGCATCCCCCCTCCGCCCCATCTGCACGTCTGTAGCTGCCTCTTGGTGAACTGCTCTCTCTGTAAGGGGGTCCTGACTTCCTTGTCCTACAGCCAGGCGGTTAGCCCTCAGCCAAGCGTATTCGGCTAAAGTTTCTTGTGCCGAATTCCTCAGTGAGCTTCCCTAAATGCAGGTTCTCATTGGGTGATTTTGTTCCTTATGAATCTAGGTTGAAATTTATATTGCCCAGGTTTTATGATAAATATCAAGCCCAGAATGTGTTGTGAAACACTTTTTCAAGGCACTGATAAGACAGATCAAAACCAACACTACACTTAGCCAGGAAATCCACAGCAGACATCAAAACAGTTACTAGGAAATGACTGACAATTCCATCGTCTTTAGGCAGCAACCAAGCCTGCATTTTGCCATGATATAAAGCACAGCTGACAAGTCTTTACATATGTTGAGTAATTTATGATCAGCAGTCGGACTCAATTTGAAAATCGCCAAACACTTTTTATAGTTTCATTGCTTTAAAATGCGAGATTTGATGCTTGGCTGAATGTCTATTTAATTATCTGCCTGTAAGTTAACAAATGGGTGCTTTATAAAAAAAATCATCTGTCTGAAGTATTTGTGCAGCATCCTAGTGACAAGAGTCTTGGTTCTGTGTTTCATTTCTAAAACAATGAGTGCAAAAATAGCTTAGAGGCTACTGAAGGAAAGAGATGCAGTATGCTTCAATAGATTTCTTCAACTAAACCCACTGATACTTGGAAAAACAAAACAGACTGTGAGTAAGCGTGGATGATGACACATGTAAAAATTTGGGGATGTTCGGTTAGTTTATAATGATTGTTCAATCCTTTTCTTATGATTTGCCTTAGAGCCACGTGAGTGCTAACAGCTTATGCATCTCGGTACGGAAGGCAGTGCCAGGTATGCCCAAATGCTTAATACAGCAATAGATTTCTTCAAATGTAGATTGAGATTAAGAATGGTTTAATGCATTTCTTATTAAATAAAAAAAAACATGATTTATGAAGCAAACAAATTAAACACATACATTGTTTTTAAGTTTTATTTTTCATTTCCATTCCATGGTCTGTAAAGTTTATTCGGGGTATATGGATGACATAAAACAGACAAGCATGTGCATTCGCACACATTTCATCTCTGTAATTTGTGAAGAATTGAGACATTGAAAAGCTGACATGACAGCAGCAGAAATCCAAGAAAACTGCCGCCAGGGAGCTACAAGAGAAGGCTGCTCTATCAAGGAAAGACAGTAGTTTTAAATTTTTTCATCTTGAGAAGTTCCAGCTAATTAACAAAACTAATGTGTTTGTGTAGCCTTTAAAAACAATAAAAATGCAGAATTGAGAAGCAAATTTCTATAAACAAAAAGGTTTTTTCAGTAGATTACTCCCACTCTACCACCCAGAATGATTCATTCGGCTTCACACATTTCAATTTTAAACAGTGCATTATCACATCAGTTCAAAAGAAATGGATATGATTTATACAATATATCTAACTGATAATGTAGATCAATCCAAATAAACCTGTGGTACATTACACAGATTTAATTGGGTTTCAAAAACATTATGCCGATGCACATTTAATAAAATAATACATTTTTTAAATGTGAACATCCCACATTTTGAAATGACGCATTTTGGTAATTTTCTTTTTCTTGATCATAAGTCTCTGTCAGTTCTGGATGATGATGAATGCCGCTGCTCTTTGGTCCCTGGTGGACTTTGTAAGTGTCCAGTTGTCTGTCCCCTTTTGTCGACACAGCGCTCACTGTTCGCTGCAGGGTGATGGTAAAAGAATTGACAATGGTCAATCATCACAGTCTTAAGCCTCTGCTTCTGGTGTTTGTGCCCTGTGATGGACTGGCGTCCTGTCCAGGGTGTGATCCCACCCTGAGTCTGGAATAGGCTCTGAGTTGCTGCAATCCTTACCAGGACTAAACAGTTACTGGATAACAGCTGCAAAGGAAATGAATTGGATGATTTTCAGTTAAAAGGAGGGATCTCTCCTTCACCAAAGGACTTTTGTACATGGTCAAAGTCAGGCTTGACCATAGCCAAAGGAAAAACCCAGTTTGTAACCCTTGCATCTGTGCTTTATGGAGTAAATTCAGGTAATCAACATACTGTATATGTGTAAGTGTAAGCCTATAGCACCTAAGTGCTTGGATGGGAGACTGATGTCTAATGTGCTAGTTAAAAGGACTGCTTTAGTATGCATAGAAAAAGAAATAAGGAAGTTTGCATAAATCATTGCAAGGATCGTGTTTTGAAGTATTTACCAACCTGTATTCAAGAATGACAGCTTTACTTTTAAAGAGCTTATTGGGAATTGGCAGCAGTCAGAGGAGTGCTCCTCGGAAAGTTTTCTTTAGGGGAAAAGAGGAAATAAACACTTAAAACCTGGTAAGAAGCACTGTTTTTGTTTTGGCCAACGCATATTTAACAAAATAGCTTTTTTCCACCAAAGATGATTCCCATTTGCAGAAAAATTCTTAGTGAAATTTTCAGATTTTATGTAGATGGATCTAGAGGGATAATTCTATCTCAAATATATTTAGTTTTATATTCAGTGGACTCTGTTGATGAGAAAATGTGAACCTGTTTCGGCCTTCCTTGTTTATATGGATACAGATTTTATAGAATATCAGTAATGAAGTATCCAGGGTCACTTGGGCATAATTCCCAGTGTAGGAGGAAAACATTTATTTTGATTGATACAGTATGTAATGTTATAAAATAGTGACATTTTGATTTGGAATAGATTCATATCAGCCAACCTTCATTCTAATCGAACAGACAGTTCTCTTCATGTCTTCTGTTTGTGAATAATCTTACAGATTCTTGCAGATTCACAAGTTCTTTTTTTCTTTATTTTGTCTTTGCTTTGAACATAATTGGACTGGTGTCCTGGTGAGTGGTCTTTGGATCTGTCCTCATTTAGCCATAGAACAGTCAAACCACTGATCAGCACTAAACAGCTGTTGAATGTCTTGTAACTACACAAAGAGCTCCATTCAGAGTATCCTTACCGTCACATTCCTGGGTGTAAAGGAATGTCCTGCTCTGAAAGGCTAATACTCTGACTGAGAACAGGATGCAGTGTTCTACACAAAGGTTTGTGGGAGTCTGGAACAAGATACCTTTACTTCCTTCAATGGATGAGGTCTGGATGAGAGCTTTGGATCAATTACTTATTTTCAACCAAAAGAACTAGTTTGGTCAAATCAGCCAAAATTTTGTTTCTTATGTTTATTGCAACTCCAGTTTTTTCACGAGTTGGTCAATTTAAATTGACAAAAGGCCATTTTTTCAAGGTTTGAATTGCACTTCCAAAAAAGTTACAGAACTGCATGTGGTTTAGCAGAAACTCATATTAAAAGGTAGTCAGATAACTTGCTCACTCAACGCATATTTATCTTTTTTGTCTGCAAAGCCCTCCAAGGAGGAATCAGTCCCTTTTTCTGTGTTTACATAAGTGTCTATGTTGCATTATTTATGATTATGGAAAGTGTTGGGTTTTTAAATATTCATCTGTGCCCCTTTATCTGGATCCTTGTTCCCAGAAAGCAAAAGTATAAAGACACTGGCTCATTTGAGATAGGGTTTTAAATGCTGTAGCAGGTTTTGAAACAGAGTGGCTGAAGCAGTTGATCTTTCCTTCTGTTTTCAGGGGAATTGGTATCATAAAGAATATAGAATGCACATTAAAAATACAGATTTCCTGCTGGAAAACTAAGAGATGTGTTTCATCAGGAAACAATCAGTTGAGTTTTCTTTTGGTTTCCCTCAGTACAATATATAGCTAATAACAGTGCTGGCAAATGTATAGTTCAGTATACCTACACTGTCACTATATATATTTGGAACAGTTGCATCTCATGAAGAGATTTCTGATTATTCTGTCTTTTGAACACGTTTAAACATGGGATATAGCAACTGAACCAATGCCGGTTTAATTAAATTGTGTCTTTGTATCTCTACGTTGAAATACAGAAGTATGAAATAAAAAGTTCCTACTGTCAGAGCATACAGTACTTGTACAAATTAGGGCATGTCTCGCTTGCATTAAGCTGCAAAGATACAGTGATAGACAGGTGAAGTTTCAGATTGTTCCCATCAATGGCAGTCACTGAAAATTACTGATCTTGTAATTCTTAGTGTTCATCTGGGTCCTCTCTACTTTATTTACGTTTTACAAGCTAAATCATGTTTTGGAGGAACAATATTATAAATGTCAAAAATGATGTAATTTGGGTACCTCAGGGACCTGTATCAGGACCACTGCTCTTCCTGATTCAGTTTGATCTCAGTTCTGATATACAGTAGTTAGAAAACCTGTCATTGCAAATAAATGTAAAAAGACTTCTGCCAAATTTAGCATGGGGCAAACACCTGGCAGATGACATTAAATGTAGACAAGGCAGGGTGTTGTGAGAGTAGCAAAAAACTAAACTGTAAATATAACACAGAGGGTGTTTATGGAAAAAGACTTATGTGATTATGTTGACACATCAGTATATTTGCCAGAAACTGTGGGGAAGAAATAAAAAAGGGAAATTTTAGATACTGTATATAGTTAGATGTGTAAAATGTAAATGGAGGAATATTATGTTAAAATTATGTAGTGTACTAGCAGGACCTCATTTAAACATTTTAGTCTAGAACAGAGAAAAATACAGGGGGACTTGATTCAAGCATTTAATGTTGTTGAAGGCACTAACAAGAGAAAGCCAGCGGACTTCTTTGTTACAGGAAGCACGTCTTTAAACAAAGGGTTGTGGGAGTTTGGAACACCTGCCCAGCCATATTGCTAAAGCCGATACCCCGCCTTCTTTCAAGACATGGAGATCTCGGGTGCTAAAAAGCAAATGAGCTGGACAGACCAAGGGCCTCCTCTTGTTTGGAAACTCTCAAGTTCTTAAGCAGCCTGTACTTCACCTTACGAGCAGCTAGTGCTGTAGCAGATAGTGCCTACACAAACCCATATGAACTCAAAATACATTGTGTATCTAGGTATTTTTTTCCTTATTCCTTATAAATGGAATGCCGGGAGGGTTGCAAGTTAGAATGGAGCTAGCTTATGCCTGAGTTTGTTGTAAAGGCTGTTTTCGTGCGCACTCAACCTGGAGTTCTGCTGGTTTCATTATATTGCTAGTAACAGCTTTATTTCCCAGCAGAGCCTGAGATGTGGAGCACGGCATGGGGCGTGCAAACATCCACACTGGCAGTCCCTGTGGGGACCTGCTGCTCGCAGCACAGAGACTCTAGCCTCCTGCCACTGCGGCGGCACAGACTCTGCTGCTGTGAATCCTAAATCAATACGCAGCCCGGCCTCGCTCTATCCGAAGGATTTGTTTTCTTCGGTAATGCAGGCAATTACTCCTCGGCTGCACCCGAGCTGGAGCGCACTAAGCAGAGATGACAGCATGAGACCCTCTTAAACCACAGGTCCCTGCATATCCTGTGAAGCTTGGGGATTGGTGTGCTGTGCTGTGTAACAATTGGCAGTGCGTGAGAAAGGCTGCAGTCCAGAGGTGACCATTCATCCAGTCTTGTTTTTCTGATTGTTGGTATCTTACTTAAGTAAGTTCTCCTTTAGTGATCTGCTGAAGGATCCCAAGGAATCAGCTTTGCCAACATGTTCCAGGCAACCACAGCCACTTTGTGAAGACATGCAAAGTGAGCTTTTTCGACTCATTTGTTCAGGTGTCTCTGAGTACACGTTTTAGAACTGACCCTGGAGACATGAAAGATTTTATAGTGAGAATCCCCTCCTCTACAAAAAGAAATTAATAAACTGATGTGCATTCAAGCACATGTGACAAGAACAAAGCAATGATTTTAAAAGCTGCATGCTAATGAATGAATTATTTATTTTGGATTTTGTGCTTAGTGGCTCATGGAATGTGCTTCATATTACAAAACTAACACAACTGCTCTCACATTACCAGAGTACCACAACCAGATGCATCATGGGCTGAAGGAAAGTCCAACAATGACAGGCTGGATGAGCTGAAACGGAGAAATCTGCAAGGGGACCTCATACACTTATTCAGAACACTCACGGGCTCTCACAAACTCAACCCAGCGGGTTTCTTCAGAATTAATATTGAAATACGAACAAGAGGACACAAGTGGAAACTACTGTACATGGAAATGAATTTAAAACTGACGACAGGAGGCACTTCATTACCCAAAAGGTTGTGGGAATATGGAACGTGCTACCCAGCCCTGATTGTGATTGTGAAACCGAACCCTGAATGAATCCTGGCTTCATTTGAGATGATGCTGGATGGGATCCTTGGATCAGTTAACTACTAACAATTGTCATTGTAACTGTACAATTACAGTTGTAAATGCTGTCACCCTGTCACTCCTTGATTTTAGTTAATTCAGTAATTCTCATTTCCTACTCTTAGGAACACCAAAATACTAAAGAAAACTGGAAAACTGAGAAATATCTAAGCCACAGCAGCATCAGAAAATTTGTAAATATTCCTAAAATTCCAGGATGTGCTTCTGTTTTCAAGAGAGGACTGTGTGTGATGTAATCAACTTTCATTAAGATTGATTAAGCGTGGTAAGCACTATATATCATTGTAATTAAGGAAGAGATTCAATCCTGAGCCTCCCTGCCTTAGTGGCTAATGAACCCATTAAGGAAATACAAAGTGGCTTTATAAAAGAACAAAAACAAAAAGGAATTTAAAAAGTTCCCCTTGGCAGTCTCGAGGGTCGAAGTTTCATTTTTAGAAACAATGGTGTTTATTTAAAAAGTAAAAAGATGGAATACATTTTTGCCTTGTTCTGAAATTTATCTGATAGATGGAAATTCCTGTGTCATTTTTGCTAGACACATTGTTTGTTTAAAGAATGATGCAGCAGGTAGTTTCTGTATACATCAGTAGAAGTTGAGCTCTGTCTTTATGAAATTTGAACCACACAATGTAGTTCTTTGTAAAGAGTGCTAATTGGTGATCACGGCCCACGACCCACGACCTGTGTTTTTTAATTGTGTTTTACAGTAGTGGGAGTATTCATTGACTTTGCTCATGTAAATTCAAAGCCGATTTGAGATACAAAATGATCTGAATTCTTCTACATTCAGAGTTCTGTCTTGAAAGACCCATTCAGCTGAGTTTAGAGAAAGAGGCCACTATTACATTAATGGGATTGTATTTGTCATTTTGTAACGTCTATGTACTGTATACATAGTAATTAATATTTACTTACTTAATAAGGTTCCGCTGTTAATTTGCAAGGCATATCCTTCTCATTCTTAACATCTCTTTATCACTTCCCTTTGTTTGGTGTGTGCACATGCATTATAGAAGTTAAAAACAATTAAACTGTGAACATATTACAAGTATGAAGTTGTGCACAAGGTAGCCTACGTTCCAGTACCTAATTTAAATCCAGTTGACACAAGTTAAAGTAACTTTCACAATTTTCAAAGCAATGTTAGTTTTTGTACTGCACATCAACGTAAGCATTACCGATAAGACCGTCGGTAGTTTTAAATTAGTTGTGCATCTCATATGGGTGAATATACATGTGGCAGTGGAATATACTGGGGCAGTGGAATAAACAGATCACTTCCTGTGAATTAGGTTAACTTGTCTAGATGCACTGTCAGACCACCAAGTGTGTGTATGTGTGCCCTCTCTTAAAGATTACAGTTTACAAGTTGGTCCCTGCTGGCTGTTTAGTTGACTTGAATCGAGGTTTCTTCAGATGGAAAAAAAGCATAGCAGAGTCCTTCTGTTTTTTACATTTTTCGGCTTCTGCCAGACTAGTGTCAGAAATGCTGTTGCTTGTTTTGCTTATTGGGAGAAAATGAATAAGATAGCATTGCACTTAAACTGGCCCATCTTCAGGATACACTTCAACACCGCCACTGATGAGACTAATTGCTTTCTGTCGTTTTCATAGAAATGAAGTTGTTTCTGCCTTCTTGCTCCATCAGCCAAGAGGCCACCAGTTGCGGCGGCTGGAGGTGTGAGTGGTTATGGGTGGGCATCTCCTGCACAAGGGTTCAGCGGCACTGTTATTACTGTCACTGTGGGAGTGAGCTGTCACCTGCTTCCCTCTTGTAGACCATCAGGACTGAGCTGTGAGGTCAGTGGATCAGAAAAGTGCTACGAATCACAAACGAATAAGCTAAGCACCTATTCTGTGCCTGTCGTTACAATCACACAGCCTCGGGCTCTTCATAAAATTGGTGTAGCTGAGCTACTTACTGCACAGTGAATTGGAGTCGGGCATTGCAGGACCACATCACAATAACACCTAGACCATTAAGTATCTGTGTTAACAATGCACTTAAAGTTAAATTGTGTTTCAAGTGTGTGTGGCAATTAGATTTAATTACAGTGTTGTTCCACAGACAATCTGCTTAATGGGAAACTTGTTACCTGTAATGTGCATACCAAGGCATTTGTGTCTGTGGACCTACTCAGAGCAGTAAATAAAGAGATGCAAGTTCCTTTTGTTCCTTTAAACAGTAAAGACCTGACAGCAGTGCACATATCTAAAAGCTTGAGGAATTAGACAAGAATGGGTCTCCATGAGGTTGCCAGTGAAGTGGCCCTATACAGATGGAGCTGAATGCCTTAGTCATATTGCACTCTGTTGCTTATGAAAAAATGCAAAAAAGGCTCCTGCCTATCATGAGATTAATCAAAATAAAAATCACCACTCTTGGCACCAGGTACTGTTGGCAGTTTTGCACTGTAAGATCTGCTTAGCTAACAGAGATGCTTCAATGGCTCAGAAACGCAGTGTTGGCTCCGTCAACGAGCTTTTGAAAGATCACAGTAATTAATACAGCTATGCAAAACCTGTACACCTTTATTTCCAAGTTTGTTCACAAGTATATAGCACGGGTCTCCAGTCATTGTCCTGGAGACCCCCAATCCAGATAGTTTTATAGATCACCTGTCTCTAAAGCTTGGCAACACCTGTAAGCTGTCAACGAATCAAGATTGTCATCTGTTCAATTAAAGAGAACCCTGGTTCTTGAGGGTTGAAGAATACTTAGATTTAATTACTTAATCTAACAATGCAGCTGTCTAATTGATCACAATGGAACTGTACAGTATCGGTAAAAATGAGTGATTTAATGGTGGCCTGCAAATCCTGCTTTCCAGGAGCAGGGATGGAGATCCCCGGTGTGTGGTCATGTTGAGATTTGAGCAGTCTTGCGTCTACATGATATTCATTTTGGTGCTGGAATGCTTAAATGTATGATCGCATGAGTATTTTTTTTCCTTTGTACTCAGACACAGACCTTGTAAGGCCATGAAATCTTTGTCAGTGTTGCTCTCCTTTTTTTTGCTGGGTGCTGGTGGCATACAGGCTACACTGTGGCCTAGATCTCTGGCCCATCATTCCTTCACTGCTCCGATGCCCACAGCTGCGGGCCGACCTGTGGTTCATCAGTGCGCTTGTGCGGACTGTAGGCAAATGCATTTATTTTCCAAGAGCCTTTTCTCCTTAATAAGGCAGTCGAGGTAATTGATTTCATTTACACGATGCAGGCTAATATTCCATTACTGCCAGCCCTGACCTTTCAATGCTAAACACTTAGCTTTGCTAATTCCAATGCCATTAGCCCGGCACACTCTTTTCAAGTCGTCTTCTGCCATGAGGCAGTAATGGGTTATCTACTTCGGTTGCTTAATGAGGTATAAAATGAAATGGCATATGATTTGTTTCTCATACTTCAAACTGGCTCTTAAGTACTGGCCAAGTTTGCTTAAAAAATTCCAACATAAATTTTGTTGCCTAGCCAACATTCGTTATTGATGTTACTAATCACAATTGATTAGTGTAGGAAATAAAGTTTCAGCTTTTTTTCATGAGATGTGGATGGTCAATAGTAATTGCTTTCTGCTGTGGTAAAAAAAAAAACTGAGAGGTTAGACTGTCCACTCTAAAGCTGCCAGGATATTTTTACCTTTGTAATGAGCGAAGTAATACAAAACTGTTAAAGAGCAGCTTATATGACTAAGATTTAAATAGAGTTGGCAAGTGTTTATTGCTGAAATCTAGTTTAAGAAGAAAAACCTTTAAATTTGAGCTTATTCTCCTTGTTATGATGTAATCTCAAATTCTAACTGGTATTTTCATACAACAGTTTGAAGTCAAAACAAACTGTTCATGTATAGTAAATACTGTGGGGCTAGACAATTGCCTGTATCTTAAGACTTTCCATAATAATGGCAAAACTCCGGCAACATTCCGAGTGCTGGAGATGTTTTCCAGGACTTGTGAAATGTGTTTGATTCAACTTCATTTTAGAGCTGCTTCAAGTGAACACCCACACTGCTGACAGAAGGCTCAGGAAATCCCCCAAATAGGTTTCTGACGAAAGCAGCATTAATCCCTCTGTAGTTTTAGAATTAAGATTAATGCATAGAAATAAAAGCACATTGATTCTGTTCATTGCAAAATAAATGCTGGTAGAAAATATTCAACTATCCATTGATTTTCTAATTTATGCAGCATTAATATTTTGCCCTTATCAAACTAAGCTCCTGTCACAAAGCATGCCATAGATGAATCTGTGCTCAGAAATGCACAAACAAGTATACAACAGGCTTGTTAAAAAGAGTTACATTTGGTTTGTGGAATATTACACATTTTAGTGTACACGATTTGAAATGATGTTGTTTTCTCCAAAATGTTTTCTACAATATATAATTTTGGTCAATGTCAACTGAGTTAGAATGCAACTCATACTTTTATAAACTTACTAATGTTTATAAACATGTAATTTTAAACAAGAGGTTACAAGAAATACCTTATCACTGAAGGCTGTTTAAACCCATGCCCATTAATTATGCAGGTTGTTAAATAAACACTAGGTCTGTAGAGATGCTGTATTGGTTGGATATTTTTTACTTTAGTTGCCTTCAGAAATGTATGCCTTTGGACAGTGGCAGATGTTAATGATATAAAAAACAAAGTTTTCATACTGTTTTCTTGAATTTGGAAGCAAAGGAGGAGGTCTCCACTAATCTCTGCCTTTGAAATCCTTTGACACACTTTGACCAGCACAGATCAGAGTGTATAATAATACATGCTTGTGCACTGTAAGTGTAAGAGGAAGTGCACAAGCAACAAAGGATATAAAAATGACAAAAAATGCATTAAAAATGAAAGCTGTTTTATATACTGCATAAATATGTGAGTGCAGCACTGTCTCAAAGGTATTGTCCCCCCAGTTTTTTTGTAATGCAGATGCTGTCATTATTATAGTGCCGACTTAATGCTAATGTGAGGACTGATCATTAATTAGAGCACTGCACCTAATTTAAGTCAAAAGATATATAAAATTACATTAGTTAACACATAACAACCCATCTATTAATGGCCTTATATACTGGAACCGCTGTATTAAAAACCAGATGCATCATTTAATACAGAACAAAAGCTAACACTATATACTGGCAATAGCACAGCAGCTCTTCCTGGAGGTGGGAGATGCACAGTGCATAGCCCTCCTGCCATCCTTGCAACTTTAATACCCTGCTTTAGTAGTTTGGTCACATCCTATTAAGAGTCAAGATGTAGAGGTTGTTTGGCCTAACTCGCCTAGCTGAATGGCTGTAAGGACGAAGCTGACTGGACCTTGCGAGAAATGAGCCAGGGAGCTGCTGCAAGGGTGTTGAGGGGGTGGTGGGAGGGGTAAGAGAGAGGTGTGCAAAGGGAAGCCAATTAGGTGCAATAGATATATGTGTATGGAGTAGAGCAGAAGTGGGCAAAATTACAATCTGAACTTCTTTTTTCACATTTCTTTTAAATGTTCTATGTGTTAATGTACAGCTCATGGCACCAGCGTTTATTGAAAGCACTTCTAAACTCATATTCAGGGAAAAGCAGAGAGAGACAGAGAGGGAGGGAGAGGGAGAACAGGTGAAATGAAAACCTTCATCTTCTATATTGCTCCAGTACAGGTGTATGTATTTCATGCTATAATCAACTCTGTTGAGTTAGAGAATAATAGGCTATAAATGAAGAGGCATATGAAAGTTCAGATGACAGATGTAATTTGTCCTACCTGTCTATGAGCTGATGTTTTACATTCCTAAGAAGATGCCTTGATTGCTCACATCCGTAAAGCACAGCACATGTACTGTAGATATTTACCTAGATTGAGAACCAGTCTTCTGTACTTTATGATCTTTGGCTCTTCCATAAAAGCACTTTGTATGATATGATCATTTACTCTTCATTTCAGAGTGGTTTTGTGGTTTTCTTCTTTATCGAGGTAGGTTCTTATTTTTTCTTACAAAGAAGAGATGCCAAAAAACAGACAAGTCTTTGTGATATTAAGGTTTAAGCTATAATGGGATTGCTACTTCTTTTCTGTAAAATGTAGCATAGCTTTGAGTAGAGTGTTTGTCTTGCTTTTAGAAGATGCTTACAGAGGGTACTGTCCATATACATGTACATGTAAATATACTATAATAAGCCTTAGTACCTGCGAGGGGGCTGAGGAATATGGATGCATCAACAGAGCAATTCCAGGAACAGCAACTCTACACTCAGCACTTACTCACAAGTGTACTCAGCACAACAGCAATTCTCCTGTTGCCACTCTCCCTGAACTGTCAAATCTTTGCAGGAGTCTGAGAATTATGACATCAGGAAGACTGGGCCTGTTTGCTCTCGTTGGGCCAAGATCAGAAAGTTGAGTCACATGGCCACCAGCCTCTGGGTGATAGCTCCACTCCCAGGGTCTGCACCCATAGCAACAGTGCCTGACACAGCTCACCAAAGCACAGACCAAGCTGTAGTATGGAACAGTAGTATAGTACAGAGCAGGTAGAGAACCTCACCAGCTGCACATCAAAGTATAGAACAAGACGGGGGTTATACAAACAGGTAACAACACCAAAACCAGTCCTTCTTACCTCTCCAGGGCTCTGTGTCTGTGATACTGCTTTACACATTACTAGACAATTGCCTGAAGCTAGGCTACACTGTCCCTTTTAAAACTGAAAAGTCCCACCTTCTATTCTTCACATTTAAATGCTATTGTGAAAACAGATTATAGAGACAGAAACAGGACTGAGAAATTTAATTAAATGTTTTGCCTTAGGGTCCTCTCACACTGGGCTCACATTACCAACTGAAATTCTGAGTTTAATAGCAGTTCTGTGTAGTGGTGGCACAGATGATTTCTTATCCATTAGGACTTGCTATTGCTGGAAAAATCTTTCAGGTCTTATCCTCATATATCATGTTAGAATCATCTCGTACAACCAGAATGTCTTCCTCCATCACACAAATCTCTTTGCAAATAACAGGAGGAATTACATTTTTATGCTGCATTTTTTTTCAGAGCTGTGGGTGTTCTAAATTATTGCTGATATAAGTATGACAGGAGTGAAACTGATCAGGGCTTCAGGCAGTAGTGATGTGCTTATTGGAAAAAGTGTAATAAAATTTGGAAACAGCAGTTGCCTGCACAGAAACCCACAAAGCCGTTTGCATGCTAGGCTTCTCATTAGCAGACCTAGAGCTCCTCTATCTCAATCAATCAATATGGCTTCAATCTAATTAAATGCACTCCTCTGTCGTCGGCAATGTCTGATGTCTCCAGTCAGCACCCAGACAATGAAGTGCTTCAAAAATCCTGCTGGTGGATCTGAAGTCTGAATTCTTGCAGTTCTTTATAGAGGTGTTTAGCAGCATGTTGAGGAATGCCAGTAACCTGCATACTTTTATTTAATTATCGTGAGCTAAAAACGCCATTATTTGTGACTCCTGAGGTATCAATATCAGTTAACATTTATAGTTGTGTTACAGCCATTGTTAATTGTACTGTTATAGAAAGAAAGTTCTCAGCTTTCACCTTTATGGAACATGTGATAACAATCTATATTGAATAGGGGTTATATTCTCTCAGTCCTTCATACGCAAAGATCCAGGTATTCTCATGGAACTGGTTATAAAATAGTATCCGTGTTCTGGTCAAGGATCAGGTTTCTAATTTTGAAATTTATTTTCAGTTCATTGTTTATGCCCTTGACATACACTGTGTGAAAGGTCTTTTGAACTTTCTGATAGATCACTCAAAGATTTTCTAATACATTTACTTTTCATTCCTATTTCTCTGGGTTTTCAAAGCATGAGATAGATAACGGGCTAAAAAACATGCCAAACTCGCACTGAGGTCTAGTTTTTGACACAATGAGATATTTATTTCCCTTGTGTAAACTGAATGTTAACATTTCATTCAGTCCTTGCTGATTTTTTAAAATTTCATTAAGGTCAATCAGCCTGACTGAGCAATTGTTCAATAAGCTGATATTGTATTCATTATTCAAAACCTGCACTATGGTTCTGCCAAGGTCCTCCAAAAAGGAGTTATGAAAATACCCCTTGACCTATAAAAATGAAGCATACAGCTTGTTGTCGTTTCTGAAGTCAGGGAGCAGCTGTTGGGAACAATTAATTTAGAGTGTCCTCCTGTTTTGAGGATTTCAGACAAACTCAGGTGTTCATTTGAGGGCAGAACATTGAGATTTAATGCCTAAATCTTAGATAATATGTTGGATTGCTAAATTGCACGTTTAACTGGCTTCATTATTATTATTCTCATTCTTAAAATGAGAATAGGCAGTATGGGTGGATTTTACCTGAAACGAGCAATTATCACACATCTGCTTTAATTTGCAATGCTGTCTGTCAGACCAGACACAGAGGCTCTTGGATTGACAATGTGTAAAATCCAGGACAATTTAACAGTAAAAAGAATATGGTAGAAAACAGTAAAACTTCGGCTCAAACCTAGGGAAACATTAGGTAATCATATACTGATTTCTAAGTCTATAGTTTAAACTGAGAAGCCAAATCTCTGAGTTGTATCTTGCACATTGCAAAGGCACGTGAAAAATTAAATGATGTTTTTTTGTTCTGATTGGTTTAAGCATGAAGCCCCCTCAGAAGTGTGACAGAGCTCCACAAGTGTCATTCCATCTGTAGAAGGAAGTATAGAAATGGAAAGAAATACACCTCCATAGTCTGTATTTGTCTTTTAACACATTAGTTTTTGGAATTGTTGGCATAGAACAAAAACCTTACTTCCCTGCAGCAGTCTGTTGGGAAGGGGGCTTTTCAGTGATGTCATTTCAAACTCGGTGATCTGGGAGTGAATAAAAAAGGCCATTGCAGTGAGGCTGTCTGGATCCTGAGAAAACCGATAAGGGACTGAAAGAGTTAGTACCGCAAGATCAGTATGGTTGCATTAAGCGGGAATGACGCGGTCAAACACAATTCTTTCAGAGGGTCATATGCATTAGGGAGCTATAATGAAATTGAAAGAAACAAACAACCACTGTGAAATTGATACCATAATTTGCACCATCATAAACTGGTGTATTTTGTGTGCTTTATACAACAACATGTGGCTCATAACATTTCAGGCACCTTTATCATTCGATAATGAATTTCTGGGCTCGTTAACCTTCCCCTGTCATTCCAACAGGACCTATAAGTACCCCTCTGGAGTCATTACCTAATGATAATGCCCGATTCTGAATATTTTATTGTACAGGCTAAATGACTCTTCTTCCCTAGATCTTTTCTAACTAAAAATACTTTCTCATCACAGTGCTCAAATACCTCCACCACCAAAGGCAGGAATGAATATTTGAGTCACGTGGAGGTAATATTATAACTTAATTTTTCAGCCTCACGAGGCATCTTGGAGCAGGGTGTGTGTGTTTCTCTTACAGAGCACAGAAAAATGTCATTTCAACAAACACAGTAATGAAAGCAACAGTACTTTTATTGCTTTGCAATTTTATTGCTATAATCTTCAGTACAATTGTTTTCATTCTCTAATTAAAATGCATTGAATCCTTAATAACAGTTGTTAGCCCACCTCTGGCTCAACATTCAGTCAGTTTTTTAAGCCAGTAGCAACCAGTGTCCAGAGGACGTAACCTACTGTAACTTGCCAATAGAAATGGCTCTTCCCAGGTCTACCTCTTTGGCGATTTTCTAACATACTGCACTGCAAAAAAAAAACAGACTTTTTAATGGCTGACAATGTACCGTGCAGAGGAGAAACAAAATGAAGTGAAACGGTTCATCTTCTGCACTAGGAGCTCCTGCACATCAGGGTTTATGATTTTTGGCTGAAGTTCATTTCTCCTATAAACATTAAAACTGTGGTACCTGGGATTGCCATCTGTTTCTAGCATTCATGCCACACAAACAAAGTGAATATTTTACCAAGTTTGAATATATTGAGGGACAATATGAACTGACAGCACCTGTCTGCATCTGTTGTACAAAAGCAAGAAGGCTGGCAGTACATTCAGCTGCATTTTGTTTTCCTGGCAGTAGAAGAAACTAATTTGAGTACTGTTCCGTGGCCAGTCTTGTGCTCAACTACAGTTACACTTACTCTGTTAGCTTCACTTTGCCCTTGCTATAAACTGTAAATCAGATCATCTATGTTTTCTACTGTAGTTGTCTACAGACATGACTGCAACTTAAACTTTAACATGCATGAATATTAGAAATTGCATAGTGAGCTTTTGCAAATTGTAAACATTTCTTTTACTATAACTTCTTCTTTGCCTGCAGTTCCATTGTTAGATAATTAAACTGCAGTGGAAATTCACTACAAGGACTTCAAGAACCCAAGGCAATGGCCATAATTTGTATGTTTGAGAATAGCAGGAAGTTGCACTTTCAGAGGAGAAGAGCACAAGTTCAGCCTTTTATTAGAATGCATTTAAACGAGGAAAAGTGACAGGATTCTGGGCATATTTGACATTTTTCCAACATTATGAATATTCTTTCTCTTCTGCACAGATAAAGGTCTTGAACTCCTAACATGAAGATACACACAAATACAGGCAAAAAAAGAGATCCATCCAAGGCCACTTCAGAAAATGCATATTGATTTATGGCACTCTGTATTTGAATACCTTTAACATACATGTATTTGTGCATAATATTGTAATCCCCAAGGTCATTTTGCTGTGCTATTTACTTTCTTTGTATCCAACTAAACATTAAACATTAATCTCGTGTAACATTTTATGAAATAAGAAAATAAAACTAACTGCATGTGGACAGTTATCATATCTAACAACCACCTTTGTGCTCAGTCTGAATTTCTACAAGCATGTCTTTTCCAACAATGCCTTCAAACTATGCCACTTGGGGTTAAGATGTAAATATTTGTTCTTCATTAACTATCAGACATTATCTGCCTGCTTTCCTTTGACAAAGCATACAATGAAAATGTAAATTTTGCCCAAAGGTGAATGATTTATGAATTTTAAGCTTCTGCAGAAAACAAAATTGTGAACATGGTGGATTATGTAATGACTCCTGGCCATTAGATATGTAAATCCTGAGAGTTTATTTTACAATAATATAATGAAAAAAATCAAATTTGCTAAATTTCCATCAAATTGGGTTCAGATAATGTATCAAAGAGTTTAATTAGAGCCACAGCAATGCCCGAGTATCCAGGCACAGATCAGGGGCTGTGATCAGAAGTCATGCACTCCTCAGCACCGTCAGACACTCAGCAGCATTCATGTTTTAAGGAGAGGCAGTGTGAGCATCTGCTTACAAAATACATTTGAAGGACTAATGATTACTGTACATATGCAGAAATGAATTTCCAAAGGCAGGGATGCAGAAAAAAGGCTTTTAAATATCTTCAGTTTTACTGTATGGTTGAATGACCCGTTGACATTAAGCACTTGGCAACATGTATAAAAATAAACAACAAATATAGAGAGTGAAAGAACATAAGAAAAGTTAAAAATGAGAGTAGGCCTTTCTGATGGTCCTGTTCTTTATGATGTTAGTATTGTAGCTTATTGACCCAAGGGTCCCATAGTAGTAGATGAGCTTCAGCAACTTGGTTGTGCAATGTGCTACAGACACACACAGCCACTTGCACTCTCAGACCCCTGTGTGTATTGTTATTCTAGAAGCAGACCATATGATTCAGGATTTTAAAAACTGGTATCAAGAACCCCTCATAATGGACTGTGTTCATGATTGAGGATAGACTTTATTTTCCTCTGCATTTACTGTTCCTTTTAGATTGGGAATTAATATGGATTGTTTTCAGGGTAGAAGAGTGTTGTGTTTGTGGTGGTGGGCAGACTCATCTTTGTAGAGCGCACACAGTGAAAAAGAATTAAATGTCTTCTTTTAGAAATCTATAACTGCTTGCTGAAAAAAATGAGAAAGTAGTTGATTTGAATAGTAACCAAAAGTAATGGTCTGATTATTTTTGATGTTTCAATTTCATGGCATTTCAGAAAGAAATAGTGGTGGAAGGCTGGACATCTGGAGTCAAGGAGATTTTTTTTTAAAGAAAAGATGCGTCATTGAAGAAAAGTAGAAAGTAACAGGTCATAGCAGTGTGTTCACATGCAGAAAGATAAATGGTAGCAAGAGAGCGGTATAGTTTTTCAGCGTGTGACGTCATGGGGAATTCCAACCTAGAGTAGTGGGAAAGAGAGAAGACCTACAGTACCTGTAGGTTGCTGTCATCTTTTCTGAGTTTAAAAACTCTGTTTCATGAAATACTGTTCTTAGCCTTTGTTACTTTTTTGTGAGATGTTTAAGGTAACTGTTTATGTAAAATGGATTCCAGGAAAAAAGTGTATTAATTTCATATTAAATGGCATTTATGAGAGTCATAACTTTCACTACATTTAATATACAGGCTTAATAAAACTGCTGTGGGTCAAGGTACTTCGGAAGCAAATGACTCTTACATTTGTTTCCTGATTTCAGCAAGTGAGAATTTAGTTCTAAATGTCTTTGTCCGAAACTCTGTCTGAAAGCATTTGTCGTTGTAGTTCTAGTGTCTGTAGTGTATTTCCTCTTGCCTCTCTTTTCTCTGCCAGTCACCACTTACTAGGCAATACTCACCACTCACCAGTCACCACCATTACTAGTCCCCAGTCACCACTCACCAGTCACCACCATTACTAGTCCCCAGTCACCACTCACCAGTTACCACCATTACTAGTCCCCAGTCATGCATTCAGAAATTTACCATACAAAAATAAATTTCAGATATAACATACTAATTACTCTGTGAGTCAACATGTCATATTAATCCATATTGGCTGATCCCTACTGTCAAGTCTACGTATTTTCCTGGTATTTTTTTATTTAGAATGTGCTGACATATTTCTTGAAACTGTACGTGATATGCTGGAGATTAAAATAATTAGTGAAGCTGAATAAACAAGATTTTGTACTATAATATATGTGGAGAACCGCAACAGTTAGAAATGTAGTTAGGAATTTGTAATATCGTAGCAAAGGATGATCCTCATTTATGAAAACAAAGGCATTGACATGTTTTAAAAAGGAACCTGGGGCTCCTGTGGAGATTACACCCAATAATAAAGTAATGCGTTTTTGTTCCAGTAGCTGGGATGATTGCTGTTTAGGAGGCTGTCACAGTCAGACAGCAGGAACTTACATTATTGAGCTGAAAAAATCAAGGCCAGAAATACTATTTTAGATTTCCATTTTCTTTCCAGCTTCTTTTTTGTATTTATTAACCTAATGCCTGACTCAGAACATAATAAAATAATCACATTATTCTTAATTTGAATATATAATAAAGAAGGTAAAAAATCACAGTTTTATTTTGGAATTGCTCAAAGCATGGTCTACCTGCTATAGATTCATCTGCATTACCTGGAATGGTTGAACCACTGAAGATACCAGGTTGGATTTGCAGGTTAGTTCCTATAGTCTAAACATTGTCAGTCTTGAGTTGGTGATTCATGTCATAAGCTGACTGTGAACAGTATTCTCCAAGTGCAGATTTAAGATCAGAGTGTTGCTGGAGTTCGGTAGGCTTGAGATGAATTGGCTCCCCCCTATGTGCCACCTGAGAGGGACCCTGAATTTGAATAATTATGTTAATGGTAATGATGCTGTTGTCAGCATCATGGCTCCAGTCCATGGTAACTCTCCTGGAAAGGCACCCTGTGTCCCACAGTGTAAAGAAAAGCACAGGGCCCTGAGGAGTGCTTTTGGAGGAATGATGCCCTGTACAAGGCGCAGTCTGCTCCTGTGTTAGAGGGTCACAATGGCGAGCCAAGTCCAGTGACGCATTAGGGTTCCAAAGGGGGGATTCAAAAACAGGAAAGGTGGCCCAGTGGTCAGCATTGCTGCCTTGCAGTGCTGGGGCCCTGGGTTCAGTTCTAGACCTGGGGTGCTGTCTGTGTGGAGTGTATGTTCTCCCCTTGTGTGCATGGGTTTCCTTCCACAGTGTAAAGACGTGCTGTTAGGTGAATTGGCTTCTGTTACCACTGGACCTAAGTGCTTGTGTTTGTGTGTGTGACTGGCGTCCCATCCAGGGTGTATCCTGCTTGTGCCTGTTGCTTGCTGGGACACCTTGCGACTCCCCCACGGACTCTGTATTGGATGAAGTGGTTAGAAAATGGATGGATTGATTTAAACATAAAATAGATGTTCCTTGTTTTTTCATGTTCAGTACAAAGGAAGCTTCAAATCCTAAAAACATAAGAATATAAACCACAGCCACAATGAATCATTTCCATTTCAGCTTCATTATCACAACTTTAATTCTTTTTATTACTGCACTGGTAATTATTTCTCTGTTCTTTGTAAAAGTTGCAGGTCCCTTTTATCTTTGTCTGCTTTACTCCATGGCATTGCTGGGTTTGCTTGCAGCAAATTATTCTAATTAAATTGCATTTTCAATAAGCATGTAAGTGGCAGTCCCCCCCCCCCCCGCTCTCTTCATTAATAAGGAAGATGGGGGGACATGACTAAGAGTTGAAGATTTTGCATTCAATCAAGATAGAAGGGGATTTCCTCTTCATTTTGTAAGTAGTAGTAATATTTGGTGGTGCTGTGCAAAATGAACTAATTAATCAAATTTAAAAGGAAAAACATTGCTTTTCTTTTCTCCTTTCTAACATTTCAGTCTCTCAGGTTCACAGACAAATGAAAACACAATTGTTCAATTTAAGCTTTAATAGAAAATTATTTAAACAATATACCAAACAAAAAAGTAATTATGTTTAAAAGGGTTTATGATTGTTCAGTGGGAGTGCAGAAGACACCTTCATATTCAAATATAGACTGAGTTGAATCTATTAAACGTGCTATGGCTGCACTCACAGGAGACTGCTGTTTTGGACATTACAGTTAAGTGCTGAATTGAAAACAACTTGCAACAAGAATAGTTAGGCTCCGCAGAATGTTGCTTTGCTTCTGACCAAAAATAAAGCTACTTCTCAGCCTGACTGTCACTATGGCACAGTCTCCAGAGACATGCTGGTTGGGTTTGATAGGCTACTCTAAATCGTCTATTTTTCGGTGGCCTTGAGACGGACTGGCACCCCAACCCCAGTGGGGGAGCACTTGTATGCCCTGTTCTTCAGAAATTGTCCCCAGCTTGTCACCAGGGTCAGTGACTGTCTGATAGGGGATGGATGGACAGATCTTCTTGAACTTATAACTCATTGCTTTCTCTGCTGATTCTGAAATGCTAGAAACATAAAGGGTGCAAGAAACATCAGGGTGCCACTAACATATAGTGAGTTGTAGTAAAGAAGAGATTTTTATTTTAAAAAGATTGATCTTTCCGATCACCAATTTAGGTTTCTTTTCTATTCCTGCTGTTGGGTCATTTGCCTTTTATGTCTCAGCCATTTCACTGAACTCAGTGTAATCGAAAAAATCTATGAATGTGATGTATTGTAGTCTCTGCTACTTAAATTAATTTAACCCGCAATGCAAAACATTGGAAATTACTAATTGAATTTTCTGTTTTGGAAAAATTTAACAAAAAATTCACTTTTGCATAAGAAAGAAAGGAAACAGTAGCACTTTATATAATCATGGTGATGTAAGAACAATTTAAAATTCTCAAAATCAGGAAGAAGACATTAGTAGTTATGTATATTGTTATTATTATTTTTTTGCAGAGATGAATAACACTGCTACAGACGTCCACATGGCTCCAGTGTCATGTCTTGTACCTGAGGTATTCATGCCTGACAATTTAAGTCTTCAATCAGTGGATCTTACATAGCTCTTTCACTATATCAGATGTTGCAGGAATGAACACAGAAACGTGTTTTGGGCAATAAAGGTGCACAGAACCAGTATCCAGAGGTCCAGTTATTCTCTAAATAGAAACATGAGATATTACATTTTTAACCAAATTCCTCATAAGATTCCCACAGCGGAAATGACGACTCACTGTGATGATCTCTTTTTGGACTTTTGTTTTGACCTGTGAAGGAAGCTCTGGGATGCTCGCCAAAATTACCCTCCCTTTAATTGTAACTTAGCTTCTTCACTCCAACGCTTTTAAATGTAGAGCTGAAGCAATTAGAGAGGAGGTGAAGAGCTTTTTATAAAGCTTGATTATCACCTTCTAGTTCTGCATTTCATTGCACGGGTGTTGGTACAGTCTTCTGTTTTTTTTTTCTTGTTCAGGTCCGGACTCAGGTCAAGTGACCTTTGCGCAGACATTCAGTGATGCTTTGTCCTGGAGTGGTGGGATTTATGCTACTCTTTAGAGAAATAAAGGCCGCTTACTGTAGCCTGTGCTGAAGGATGAATGAGCAGTCTCCTCTGCTCTCTGTTTTAATGAGAACACTTAGTTATTTGTTAAAATGAAAAACTGAAAGAAAACAGAGGTATTGTACTCATTTTAAGCGGGCTGTTTATTCCTGTTGGGACAATGATACTATGGATCCTAAGAGGGGGATAAAGGCACATCTTCACCAGTCTTTAATGGAATTTGTAAGGAGCTATTGATGTATTTTTAAAATACTAATTGTTTTGCCTTTGCATTTACCTGTTTTAAGTTCAAATCAATGAGTATTTGCTTTGTAGTTTGGACCAAGATTTCTTTTGTAGAAAGAGCTCAGTCTCAATGGGCTATTCTGTCTCCTTTAAATATTTGAAGATGGTGATAAATAAGTCATGTAGGTGTCTTCCATGAACCCTCTGTGTCAGATTTATCTTGAAAGCCAGTGCTTAGTGCCACAGCTCCTGTGGGGCTCATCAGGGCCAGCATCAGAGTCTGCAGGCTTTGTGCTTTTCCATGTGACCAAGTATAGACGGCCCTTCGTACTGCAATGAGTGTCTAATGCAATGAAATAGCTTCTGAAATGTTCCACCAGGGGATCCTGAAACTTAGAAATTCAGTCAGACTCAAGATCTTTTTTTCCTCTTTGTTTCAGAAAAGCAATGAGTTTTTTTCTCAGACTTGAAAGTTCAAGTGCTGTACGTAGCTCATACACCTCCCCTTTTCAGTTTTCAAGATACAGGGAAAATAGCATGTATTGTAATAAAATCAGGGACAAATTATTAAATACCTATTTTCCAGCAGTCTTCTAATCTTGGGACAGGACCTGTTTTAAATGTACCTTCCAGTTCATTCCCGTGCAGGAGAGTAGCATCCTTCCTGATTTATTATGAAGATGCAAAGTGTTTCAGGAATGGCTTAGTTTGAAAGTTTGCTTATGCTGAAAATCACAACACATCTTCCTGTAAGAGGAAAATACAATGATGTAAATGCAGAAATAGAAACTGGCATCTTGTATCTTCAATAAGTCCATTCACAACCAGAATGTCTTAACTATCAAAGTCTGGGATAATCAGTTACCTCAGAGATGTCTGTTTTTCCTAGAAGAATGGGGTAGTACTGTGAATAATTTTGTTTCAGAAATTGTACCAGTGCTCCTCCTTGCAGATGTAACTTTCTGACATTCTGTCAACTTTTTATGTTGTTTTTGTAATCACAGTAAACATGTGAGAATGTTAAACTAATTTAAGTAAAAAATTAAAAAATCAGAGGGAGAAATGGGCTCAGAGGTACAGTAAAACAGCAGCTGCTGCAGAAGGATATTAGCTAGAGAAACAAAGGAGCTACCATCATTTTTTTCTTATGGTGACCCTGAAAAACTCCTTTCAAATGAATGTAATGGATAAAGTTAGCAGGTCCAAAAATCCTAATGACTTCTGCTGGGACTTAAACGTTACCTCAAGTGAAATACAGTACGTGAAAATAAGATTTGTATTATGTGGATCAGTATGAAATACAGCTAGTTAATACCTGGAAATCTAAATGATTGCTGTGTAAAAATATCAGTTCACCAGTCTGTTTTTATTGTGTATTTTATTGTCGATTTGTAATATTTCTGTTAACATGGCTGTCAGAAGCTCCAGAGCTAGTCAGAGCACATCAATACTTCAGAAAGATGACCTCTTAATCTAATATAATGCATCTGTGCAGGCAACCCTAGGCAGTGCATCAGAATTGCAAATGAAAAATGTTAGAATAACACATCTTACATCTTGGAGGCTGGATTTCACATACAAGTATTAAAGGTCACAGTAAATCCCTGTGAATAGAGTGACATTTTCTTGACTGAAAGTGTTTTACAGTTTACATTAACCATGCAGCTCGTGGATCCCCAGTTCAGTGGTGAATGATACACATCTATTAGCTAAATCGTAAAGGTTTTACCATGGCTTTAGTGCTTTATGTACCAGTTTGCAATTTGTATTCCTTGAACCAGAATGATATGTTAATACTAGAACTAAGTTCTCTTAATGCACTCTTAATTATGACTATAATTCCTGTGACCCTGGCAATGCATGGTCAAACACTAAATAATTGGGGTAATTATCGCATAATCCTTCTGTCTTTGTCAACCTCTGGGCGCTTTCCATCTTCTTCTGAATTTTCCAGAGGTGTAGTGTCTTCATATCTCCACAGTGTGATATAATGGCAAAAACAGTGGTAGTCCTTTGGAAGTATACAGGCTAATTAAGGGCCTGTTTGGATTCATTTCATTTCCTTCCTGTCATGGCGTGAGTATCGGATTTAGGAGTAGGATTAAAGTGTGAGTCAGGGTAAATTAAGAAGATTTAATGGATGTTGCTTTTAATTTTGTTGAGCTGTGGTTTATAAGCTACATTTTAATCAATTTTAGCCTTTTGTAATTTTGCCCTAATGTGGCTCTTGGCTAGACAATGGCATTGTCAGCCCCCCATTCATACTGTTTGACTGGGATCCATTAGCTTATCCTAGGTTTCTACTAATTACCCCCGGGCACATGAAGAGTTTGTGCTGAAGCGGTATTGCCTGAGCCCATTGAATCAGCTCCAGCCTCCCTAACAGTTTAGCACACTTAGACCACTGTGTACTGTGTGCTGAACAGCACTGTTTCAGTCAGTTCTTCATTGAGAGGCACAGCAGGAACAGATTGTGTTTAGAATGCAGCCACTGTACTGCAAGAGGCATAGTTTTGCCTTTTTAAAGTTTTTTTATGGAGTGAGATAAAATAACCCTTTTGTACAGCAGGTCGTTTACTGGAACAATTAGAGTGAAGTATCTTGCCCATGGGCACTGCTTTAGCATCCCGCCTAGAATTTGAACCCAAGAACCTCTGACATGGAGTCTACAGCCGTGACCACACCTTCACACAATTAAAGCTTCTATTCCAGCTATATTCAGGCTGGAAGCACCAGGCCTTGCCAATCCCCCAGTGGTGAAATTGTTTTTTTTTTTGAGGTGAGTTAACTGGAAAGTAAAATATATTAAGACTGACGATAAACCAATAAACAACCACAACAACAAATAAACCTGTAAGTCTCACTGGGATTGAAAGTGCCCCATGTGGATGTACTGAACAATAAACACTTTCTTTTCCCAGAACATTATCCGTAATTATATTTTCTCTATAAGAAAATAAAAACACTCCCAAATGCCTTAAGAAACTACTAACTGATGCTGTACTGTTTCTAATACACAGAAGCAGATTCTGTACTTGTTTCTAATACACAGAAGCAGCACTCACTGCTACATGTAGATATCCTTTCAAATTTTCACTTATTCAATATTGCTCATTGTACCCCCTAGGCTATGAAAATTACAGAACATGTCTGTGAAGGACTTACTGAACTTTTGATAGTTTTGCTTTTCTGTGGATGCGATCTCTGCAGTTTCTGTCCTACAATGTGCCCACGTTATCATTGTGTGGTGTTCTGAATACCTTTTCTTTTATTTTTGCTGTGACTCACCCTGGTGAGAAACCTCACCTTTTGTTACATTTGGGCTTTAAGCTGAACACATCTTTCTGGGTGTGCCAAGCCCAAATTGCACCTTTTCACAGAATGTCGTTTCCCATTATTGAAGGAGCTAGCCGGGAAGAACACAATCTCAACTTGCTGGCTATTAAAAATGAAAGGCTTAAAGTCTCGAGCCTCTGACCTGTTTCTCTAGCATGTAGGTGGTTCCACACTGATGGCTTGAATAAAGGCTAAGAGCTAGTTTGACCAAACCCAGATCTCGTCACGTACAGTCTACCGCAAGAGGAATGGAGGGCTTTTATTTAAGGAAGGTACTTTGCAGTTCATAGACTATCAGTTTGTGTGTGTAGGAGGGGTGAATAGAACAGGTTGTGCAGGGCACTGCAACCATCATTACACAGGCTGTCTTTATGTTTCACCTGACGTCCACAGAACAGAGGGCCTCATTAAGAGAGAGATCATCTGAGATAATTAGAGATGGCAGTTCTCAAGATGCACTTTTCAAGGTATTCAAGTTTCTCAGCCTGATCTTTTTGGCTTGCTGCAGAAAGAAAGGCCAAAAATTCAGCATTGTATGTAAACTAATTAAATATGCATTTTGAAAGTGTGCCCTGTGCACCATGGCTTTTAATTAAGTCCAGTATTTTTGATTAATCCTTGCAGAATAATAAAGAATGCTTAGTGCTGTGATTTATTTCAGTTTTTTTATTGTATAATTAGGGGACAATTTTAGCAGGACTGGGAACACTCCAGGAGAGTTTAGCTCTATATAGTTTGAACCAGCTGTGTTTTACCTTACAAAATGTAAACAAAAGGTTGGGCTGCAGTTTGTGAATTAAATTGATCCCTTAAATGAACCCTTAAAGTTGTACAGATGGGAAACTTTTCCGTTTTTTCGTGTGCTTCAAAGTTGAAGATGTTACGTTTCATATGTAAAGTAATAGTTATAAAAATCGAATTTTAAATTAATCATAATGATAGTCCAATTATATAAGAAAGAGCTCTACTGAAACAAAATCCTGCCAGTGCAGTTTCCCATAAGCACTGTATTCAGTATATACACTGTATATGACTGTGTTTTATGTTTATATATGTATATTATACAGCTTGAAAAAGTTTTGCCAAAAATTTGATGTTTTACTGTTGCTTCTAGGAAGCCTTGCAGTGATAATGAATGAGATGCATAGTACATGTAGGAATTTGCTTGCACAGCACCTATTAGCAACGGGAGTTTATTTAGCAGCACTGACACACTGTCTCTGCATTTCTAAACAAGGTTTATTTCCTGTTTTTTATTGTTTTTGTTTTAATACGTTTGCAGTACAGTTTCAGCAATCTCATAAATGATGAGGTTTTCAGATGTGCTGGAAGCTCACAGATTAATATTTCATGCTTCTTCAGCAAACACTTTCCTTTAGCTCTTATAGAATATTTTATAACTTTATTGGAATATGCAGTCCTAATTCCAGTAGCTGAATTATGCATTGGCAACTGCGGTCAAAAGCACCCCGGATAACTGTCATTGACAGCTGCTAGGCAGTGCTGGCCTTAAATTTGTGGTTATTGTATACTCACAGGTGAACCAGTGTTTATACTGCCATTATATTAAATACCATCCAGTGACACAAGTCCAATGCAATAATACACATCTGCTTAGCGAATCCCAAAGAGCCTTCCTGCAAGACTGTGAACAAGAAGGCTTTTTTCACATCCACTGTATGTTTCTTGAAGTGAGTAACTGGGACATAGGAAAAGAAGGTTGTGTATTTTTGTGGATGAAGAAGGTGTCCGCAGCTTTAAAGATGGAAGGTCTACTGCATTTGATGTTTTTTTAAAAGATAAATGTTTATCTCAAAAATCTAGAGGCTACACATGACATTAGCAATGATGGTAATCACTGACTCCTCAGACAATTACAGTTTTGAATGTTTTCAACCTGGACAGTGTCCTGTCTCAAGATCTAGAAAACAACAACAGGAAATCCAAGCATACAGAAACAAACACAATGCGTATGTTTGTGTTACCCACATCATCACAGCCCTGTGATCTGCAAAAGGTTTTATGAGTTTTGCATGAGAGAGTTTTCAGAAATATCCGTTAAACTCAGGAAAAAAGGGAGACTTGAGCTTCCTTCTCCTACTCCTCCTCCTCTTCCAGTCATTTTCCGGTTCTCATTCTTCTCTTTTTGTAATTGTAGGACTGGCAGCCTTTCCTTTCAGTGATTGTTAGTTTTGAAAATAATGGTAATTCAGCCTCAGCTTTCAATAATATACCTTACTGGACAAGTAAGTCGTAACTACAGTATGACCAAAATGAAAGTTATTTGATCATTTAAGAAACCTTTTGCCTACCCAGGTTTCTGTCCAACTCTGATACTGTTATTGTTTTACCCAAGTGAGGGGAGTATTTTTTTCAGTTTAACACTTGAGATATGTTGTCCAGCACCTTACCAGTTCATTCACATCATTTCCTTTTGTATAGTCTTAAAAAGTGTGCCCCATCCTTTGATGAATCTGGTAAGTCTTTGAACTGAAATGCTTTCTAACAGACCCATTCTTTTACTGCTTACCATAAAACGAGACAGCATCCTTAGAAAACAATGCAATTGCAAAAAAAATCCATCTACTCCTGTGTTTTTATGCTTTGAAATGATAAAATTGATTAAAAAAAACATGTTTTTTTACAGGAAGTAAAGGGCAAACTATATGTTTAGTTGTATTTCTGTTGAAAATGAAATTTTAGCTTATTCTTGGGGAGAAAAGAGATGGACTGAGCAGTCTCGTATTAAAGAGTGCTCGATCCTTATTAGAGAATACAATTCGCAAGCTCACCCTGTGATTGCATTCCTGCTGTCTGGGAAACTTTATGTGCAGTAAGTAGACATTCACCTGCACGCTGTTTTTGATCAATAAACTATTCTGGGATTCAGAATGCTCTGTGCTCTGAGCTCTTCCTTACCTGTGCAGTAATGGCTTGGCTACGACAGCTTATTACTAAGCCATCAATATGGCTTCCCTTTCACAATCTAGACCCAGATTAGACAGATAACAGCCACCAATTACTTTTTATGCCCTCAGGAGGTACACATACTGCTCCGAAAAAAATCCCCTGACTTTCAATTATCCTTCTTCATCACCAACCCCAACAAAAAGCCATCATATTAGGATGGAAGAGAGCTGCACAAGCCTCTGTGAGATTGATACCCCTGAAGTTCAGAAACTTTAACTTTACCTCATCCTACTTCTCTTGCCTAGGACAGTGAAAGAACACAGAGCCACGTTTTAATGGAGCTCTGGCAGGGCTCACTTTATTTAATATGCTACCTGTATCTTGTGCTGTAGATAGGTAAAATCTTTGATGATGTCTGCATTGCAACAAAAATGGATGGTATTTTCAGAAGAAAAGACATACAGTATCTTAATAATGGGAAGTAAATGTTCTTTGAGTCTTAAGAGGGGAAAAAAGACTTCAAAAGGCTCAGCAGCCTTTGCCATAATTATAGTGGGATGTAGCTGTTGGTATCTCTAAATTATCTACCGAACGTCTGTGTAAATGCATGTGTGTGTTGTGGCAAGTTGACAGGAAAGAAAGGAACAACGCTGACTTTAACCTCTAGAGGGCAATAACTATCCTATAGCAACAACCCATCTTAATTTAATAAGAGAAACTCTGCGTGCGTCTGTATAAAAATAACTCAGCACGTGAAATCTAATTAGTATCACATGGGCTGTGCGCTCCTCCAAGTATAAAAGACCCACCAAGTGTTGTACGAAGTCTCGTCTCCTGGTGGAGCAGCAGGGTGACTTACTTCCCGATAACCGGAGCAGGTATGAGAGAAGACGGACAGGAAAGGAGTCTTATTACAAGCCTCAGCTTGAGAGGCGAACGCACCTCAGACATGGTAATCGCACTTGCTGAAAGAGGTCGTTAGTGCTCGATGACACTGTTTGTCACACCTACAGTTAACCAAGGAGGGTCCTGAGTCCTCCCCCGGAGGTGGTTCAGTTTGCGTGTCTCAGTAGAGACGAGGCACAGGGCACACAGTGTGAGTGCGGGTAATTCCAGAGAGGCTCATTGTGAAAGGCCGGCTCTGGTGAAGTTTATGAGGGCCATACTTGAGTCTAAATCGAGCTGGAGGAAGGAGGCATGGTGCGAGCTACTGAAAAGTGCTTAATTTCCACGGGGGGGTGACACACAAGGGGATCCCTATGCAAAGGAAAAAGGAGTTGGGATTGTATCTGAGGGAATTGCACAAACCACAGAGAATTGCATAAGGTTTGCACCTGATGCGTAAATCTACAGAGGTTGTTGGCTTGTAGTGCGAGAGTCCTGAAGGGGGCGTAATTCCTGCAGACAGGACCATGGACTATTTGGGCTGACAGCCCCTCACCTCCCTGGAAGGTGCTGTATCAGAGGAAACAGTGCCAGAGGATGGCATGAGATCTGTCTGAGGCGCAGTCACCAGGCCCAGGTCACGAAACAAAGACCACCAGGACCCTTGAGACTGAAACTAGAAGCAACCATTGTCTCACATTCCTCTGAGAAAACATGGCACAGGGTTAGTGTGCGAGCCTGGCCTTTGGGACAGGTTCTGTCCTGGCTCACCACAACCCTGTAGTGTACCATTGAAAATGGGTGGAAGGTATTGCTGCACAGGACTGCAGGATAGTGGATGAGTGTGGAACTCCACTCACAAAATTTGTGATAAAGGGTTTCTGTTGACCAGCAGCACTACAGCGTGTCATCTTGCTCCAAGAGCACTGAGAAACAGAGCAGGTTCCACTGTGGAACTTACAGCCTCCACTCTCACCCTGCGCATAAGGACAAACTGGGACAAAAACATGGGAAACTCTTCTTATCACAGCAGATCATTCTTTACAGAATCTCAGCACATCATTGCCTTTGAATTTGTGTGTCCTAATTCCAGCCCATTTTGAGTTGGCAAATGGAACTAAATGACCCATCTGTGACGTTTTAAAACAAAGGACTTGGCCGTGTTGCATGTTATGTGGCAAACATTCCAGCAGTGTATTCGTGTTTTTTGAAGAAGAAATTTATCGCTAATTATTGTTAGTTTTTCCTTTAAAGCGTAATATCTTTTTTATGTTAACATGTTGCTGCATTGACATGTTTCTATGTATTTTCCCCTTTTTTTTTCCTCTGGGAATAAAAAGAAATGAAGATCTACAGCACCAAACATAAAACTCAAATCTAGATAGGATCTCTTTTTCCTTGTAAAATTCACAGTGCATTGTAAAGCTTTGAATGAGCAGCAGTTTGTGTTCACATGCATTAGAGGCAAGTAAATACCCTTTTTTAAAGGCTGGCTGTGCAACCAGTTGTACAGACCTTGAAACCCTGCAAGGTGCATATCTGCCGGAAGAAAGGATTGTGCTCTGCACAGCAGCAATGTCTAGGCCCATTGTAAAATAGCTGTTAAAGAGGCAGAATATTGTGACATTACAGATTTGCCCTCTACCAGTATCATAAGTCGTTTGCTCAGAGCTTTTCCACTGCACATATAGCTAGTGCAAAGTCCTGACTTTCAGCAGCGTTTGGAATGCCTTTGCAAAAAAAGTCTAAAAACATTATAAATACAAACTTAATATGTCAGAAAGGAAAGCTTTTATGACCTTCATAGAAAAGAAATGTTTTAACAATGTGTTGTCAGAATAGACAAGAAAATAGCAGTGCTGTGCAAAGTGTTGTGCAAGAGTGAAACAAGTTCATTGTTCCCACTATATGACATTAGAGAACTACACCTACAGTATACATCTCAACACAGCACAGAAGTTTACATTGGATCAGATATATCAAGTAGTTCGCATGAAAAATGAATGCACTCCTTTTACTATAATAGAATATGCTTACTTTCTTGCAGTCTGCACTCTATCACCATACAGTAGAAATAGTGTTCAAATAGCATTGTGATATAAAGATGTTGAGAAGATAAATTTGGGGAAAAGGCAATATTTCCTTCTGGCTCTGAGCTGTTGTTCCCACGAGGTGCTCATGGCTTGATAACAATGTCCTTTACCAACCCAGGCGCTCAGCAGCCACTAATATTGCTGCTTCAATGGACAGTATAATGAATGCCCTTTGGTCACCACAGACTGCTCTACAATAATGCACCATTCTTTTAATGTACTCCCTGGGTAAAAGCAAGCATGGGAGCTTTTTCTAAAAAAAATTGTGAGGACAATCTTTTTAATTAATTCTGTGCCTTTCCTAGCCCCGTCCTAGCTGGGAGAATGCTCGACTCTACTGAAAGATGTCTGGTTCAGTTCTCTTTCAAAAATACAGTATGTTTAATGTTCATAGCATGACTGCTGGTGAATGCAACCTATAATAGGAAATGATAGACCTTGAAAGAGGCATTCAGACAGATCCACAAAGAGCAATGATGCAAACGCAGTTCCATGCTTTTAACCTCTCTGTATCCTCAAGGCTGTGGAGAGGTGTTTGTGACCACCTATGAAGTGTGAATATGGTTAACAGGCGGACAGGACACAGAGCATGTGGTTAACACCCACAGAGTTCCTCTGCCCTCACTCTGCACACACAGTTCTCGTCTCCTGCTGTCTGCATGCGTCCTGGGCTGTTTGTCCTGCTCACTCTCCAAGGTTATGTCACGCTCAATGCCTTTTTTGTAAGAGCAAGAAGAGAGGAGCAAAAACCAAAGGGGAGCAAAAACTTTCCTGACAGCTTTCTTGTTTCTCGTTCTCTAATTTGTGCCAACCTACGTAGAGGAAACAGCCAACAGCAGGATCGTGCCTCTTCCGTAATTTTTACAAATGTTGGCCACTCTTTTCAGTACAAAGCAGGCTCTATCATTATTCAAAAGCAGATAACAATAACAAAAACAGATGTTCTTTTGTTCTTGTTGGCCTTTCACTCTTTATTTTCGATTCTTAGTTTAAAGTAAGAGGAAACGTGCTACAGAGTAGGACCAAAGAGTTTCTCTTTTTCAGTATATGTATTTAGGTGTATTTAGATCAGTGCTTTATTGTAACTTAATGGAAATGTGCTACTTGTGCAAAAACCCCAAGTGCTTCTGCTATCTGGCTTTTGCCCTGAAGGTCTCATTCTGTCTTTGTCTAAGTGTGGAGTAAAGGTCGCAGGCAATGACAACTCAGGGAAATGCATTGATTGCTCTCAAACAATCATTCTGGCTGAACGGTGCCCCACTGAACCGCACATACATATTGAAGGAGAAACTAAATTAGTCATCCCAAAGTTGGTAACAAGATTTCTGCTGGTTGCCTCGGGCTTTGTAGTTTTTTCTCTTTTTTTTTTGTATTTTGACCTCTGAGTGAAAACTGAAGGTGAAGGAATCCTGAGCAGAACACCAGAGCAAAATAGTACTGCCTGGAGCTTTGTAGTTGAGCAGTTTTGCAAAATACTATAAAATGGTGCATCATGATTCATTATTATTATTATTATTCTGGGATGGCCTTTTAAAGGTCATGTGGATTAATTATGCACCTTTTGTTCTGTATTCTAATGCTCAGTACCTCTGCTTGTTCTGTGTTTTCACAGATTGGGATGGCGTGGCGTTTATAAAGTGTAATTCATTAATGGCATGCATTCAGAGCAGACGTTCCCTAGGTTACAGAGATAAAATGTAAACCTGGTAGAGAAAATGCTTTTAACTATGCAATTAATGTGTCTGTGTTTTAAGCCATGTCCCATTATTGTGGAGCTTAGTCTGGTCTAGCATGTCCATAAGTCGTGTCCAGTGGAATTGTGAGATGGTTGGGTTTGTGCTTGGTTGTTCCCAAGAGGTTTAGATTGCTAATGTTCAAGATTGGCAACCAGTCCTTAGGATAGATCATTTTGATGTAAATTAAAAAATTGACATGAAAGCGATGTGGAATTCCAAGACCAGAGTTGAAGATCCCTGGTTTAGATCCAGGAAGGGAAAGGGAATGCATCCGTCTTGGTCAGGAGTCTTCAGTCCTGGTCCTGTAGAGCCCCAATCCAGTATGTTTTTTAGGTCACCCTAACACCTGTTTCTAAAAATCGGGAACTTTTGCAAGCTATGAATCAATTAAGCAAGAAAATTTGTTCAATTAACTCTTGTCCTTGAGGGCTGAGGATTTTTGTTCCTAATGATCTGTGAATTACTTTAACTAATTACCTGCAATTAATCACAAGTAAAGTTTTCAAGCCTTTAGAAATCAGTGATTAACAGTTACCTATAAAATCTGTTGGATTACAGTTCTCCAGGAAGAGGGTTTGAGTATGTTAAGATTAGCAAAGAATCACTTTATCTAGAAAGTGCTGTGTTTAATGCTCAAAGACTGTTTTGAATGGAAATAGCCAGGTGACACTGGTGAAATGATGTTTATTTTTCAAGTTTATTATAAAGTGTAAATTTGAGACTGCTTTTTTAGAGGAAAAAAATCTCTTTAACAAAAAGCTAAATTAAAATGTAACTTTTGTAGGCAAACAAACCATTACAAATGTTTAATCAGAGACAGTTTGTACAAGTATTTCCAGCTTTCTGGGCCAGCTGACCTCCCATCTAATGATATTCAAATGCAAAGTACAGAACAAGAGAAAAGAAGATGCAAGTGGCTTCATAGAGCAAATAATTGATCAGTCTATTGATTTGATGTATTTTTATTTTCTTTATATCAGTCTTATAAAGACAGAATAGCACATACTGTACTTCTGCCAGTTAGCAAGGTGATTCCAAAGATGTACAGATGGCGCAGTCAGAAGGATTTTTCCATGAATATTCTATGTTGGCCAAGTAAATGAAGCTGGAATTATTTCATCCTCCAGAATTATAATTTAGGGGCTGGCATTGTTCGTAGGGCAGACTGCAGTAGACTCCTTTATTGTCTGACTGACAAGGCAGAAGAGTCATATTCTGTGAAGGTCCTTACTGCTGCGCTTTGAAGATAAGACCAATGCGATTCTTCCCGACTGAAACACATTAAGTCCTCACTTCAGCTGTTGTTAAAGCTACTTTGACGAGCCTGTTGAAAGCCTTAGGATGTATCCCCCCCACCACCATTCCTCTTTGTAAGGCAGATTATCATTAGAAAGTTATATAATCTTCACTAGATGATAATGCAGTTTTGAAGTGCAATATCCCATTATTGCCAGGCTGATAGAAACCTAATTAGGAGCATAATGGATCAGCTGCACATCAGACAAGGCTAATTAAGCCGTCTTTTATGCAAGGATAATTGGGCTTTTAGTTCAGGCCCTTGAAACATGGACCTTCATCTCACCCACATCCTCCAGAGAGCAAGATCTAGAGACCCCCAGCCTCACCATAAATCACACAGGCACCCCTTCAGAAAAATGGGGGAGACTCCCCCTACAGGGGAGATGTTACAGAAAAATTTGACATCACTAGCTACTGTCTCTGATTTCAAGTGTCAGTATTTTCCTGTCTTGTTGTGCCTGTTTCATACAGTTACCTAATGATTTTTTCTCTTTTGACCTGCTGTGAGGTTATTGAAGTAAGCAATGATTCTGATACCTCTCAAAGCTGATAGCCGGTTTGTGTGGGTAAGATAGAATCTATCGGATTTTTAGAATGTATTACAGGGTGTTCCTGCATCTCTCATTTGCTGGGACAACGATTGAGAATCTTGCAAAACATTCAAAGTGTCTCTGTTTATTGTGATGTATTCCAAGTTGGGTAGGGAGCTGGGAGGTTGTGTTCTTTAAAACATCCACTTAGTTTTCAAACCATATTTTTCACTTAACCACTGAAATGACCATATTTCCGTCTTTGGTACCTAGTTATTCCAATAATATTAAGCAGTCTTTATGTATGACAGGTAACAAAGACAGGCAGTGCTTATAATGTCCACAAGTACATTTTATTCAACTGTTCGATATTGTTTGTTTTTCACCCCAAAACAATATCATTCATTTATTGTTTACTTATCTATAGAGTATCTTCCTATCTGAATTGCAAAACATTTATGAGGGCAGAAAAGGACTGATGTTTTTGTTTAGCACTAAAGTGTAATATGCAACACTTATTGAGCGCTCCAGTAACTGTGCAGAAGGGCAGCTCCATACATAAATGAATTTGCCCATTCTGTTAAAATGAAAGGATGTTCAGTAATGGCACCAAGCCCACATGAGAAACATGGCATGGTAACAACAGTTTGCCGATATCATGGCTGCACAGGTGACAGTGCATCATAACTACCGATAATGAATGAGGCTTTAGAAGGACACACTGAGCAATGATCTCGTGTTGTCTCTCAGGGGTGCAGGGACCTGATTTGTTTGCATGTTTCAGTTTCCTTGCAATGTCCCTATCGCTCATATACTATCAGTCTCATCTTCTCCCGGAGGGCACTGTTTAGACCAGACTTTCTTGTTGATCTGGGGCATACAGCCAGTGGCAAAGAGAGGCAGGGGGTTTACTCTTGGAGAGAAGAGTGTGAAACTGATGGACTCTGGGACCCCAGACTGCAACCGTAGGAGTGGGAAAGAGCAAATCCACAAAGACAAGCTGTCCTTGTGAATGACATACTTTCCTTTTATAAAAGCTGTGCTGTTTGTGTTAAAAAGGCAGGCGGATTCAGAAATTATAGACTGCATGTTTAGCACTAGCAGGTCAAAACCAAAAGAAAGGGATTACTTGCCAACTGTGGCCACACTTAGTTGTGTTCTTGCCAATCAGAAAATTACACAAGTACTTACTCCAGCTCCATTTATATCCCCATTGATTGTAGCATTAGGAGTAATATGTGTGGATAGAAATGTATGTACAGTAAGTCATTTTTCTTTCAGTTTCTGTCTGATATTGACTTGCTCTGGTATGATGTCACTCCTTCCCCAGGCTCCAGCTTGGGCAGACGGAGCTGTTGAACAGGTGAACGGGTGGGCAGGGAGCTAGGTGCATCAGTGCTGCAGCAGCTTCCTCACTCCAGGGAAGCTGTGGCTGGGGCAAGGAGGGGCTGGTGGTTGCCAGATGCGTTTCCACTTCCCACCCTCCCTTCGTCTACCCCCCACTCTTTACCAGACAGCCTGTCTGACCCAGAGCAGAGCACACGACACCAGGCCTCTGATCTCAGCTCCACGCTGCTCTGTGAGCGATAGAAGGATGTGCCTCATCTCAGCACTGGTTTAATAAAGTTGCTCAAGCACCTCAGTGACCTCTTGTGGTGCCCCACCAATGTGCCTAAAGCTGCTGTGATAGTGTTTTGAAAAGAGGCTGCTTCACCACAGCTTTTTTTTTAAAACCTCTGGCTGGACGTTCACTTAAGTCCAAACCATACTTCAGCCTGTTTCTTTCATCAGGCTTAATTTTTTTATTCAGCTTTTTTAGTGGTAATAAGGATAAGAAAGTGTGGCTGTAAATACTGTAGTACAGTTTAATTAATTGCCGTTGAAGCTGGCACATTCAGTTACTCTGTAGTCACATGGGAAAAACATGCTTATTTGATTGTGATTGAAATGTACATTGACAAAGCAACTCAATTTGTTTCCTTCAGCATCTCATAATTAGCAGAGTCATAACAGGAATCATAGAAATCTAACAAATGTTTTGGCCTTTGAATTATTGATGTGGACAGGCCTTCCGAAGACTCCTCACTGAGACATGGCTTCTCTCATCTGGCACCCTGTTAGAAAAAAAATAATTACATTTAAACTGGCATGATTTTTGAAGTCCCAATCTATTGTGCCATCCTCTGTGAACTATTATACATCTGCAATGTAGTGGAACACTCCCAATCCAAAACTAAAGGAAGGAAAGCCAAAATGCAACCTCATGCCTCAGAGGCCACACGAACAGCATTTTCCTGACACTGGGAGGGATGTTTTGTTTTGATGATGCACAGCTCTGATCATTGAGGGGCTTCACTGTGGGATGTATCGGGGACTATTTGCAAAGCTGTCTGTAGGTTGTCTGTGCTTCAATGGGAAATAGCCATTCCTGCCCTCAGCTAATGAAGGAGAGAATTACAGCTGCCCTCTCCTTTATGGGTGAGAGAAAATCAGATGACTGACATGATTCAATTGAAGTCAGGAAGGGGTATAGGATGTATAATGGCCCCAGCACCCACATGGACAGGCCTTGCCCCTTCATTTTAAGGCTGTTTCACTGTACAGACTGACAGCTTATCCTTCAAGCTGTTACAATACAGTGTTCTTCCTGGACTGTTTTCATAGTCAGGCACACTACGTCAGACCAGCTGGGTTTCCTTCTCTACACAAGAAAGACTGTGGACACCATTTAGTCCCATATTTTCCATTTCGCAGTGAGAGCAGAAAATAACTCTGAGCTACAGAGCATTGCTACCTAGACTGTTCAATCCGTTCAAGTGTTTAATTCTTTCTTTCAGACCATGTACCACCCCTCCTGTTTTTTTCATGGATAATACTACACTATGAATCGACTTTTTATAATAGAAAAACAAATTTGGATTTGAAATAATCTTCTGGTATTGTTCAGTGTTGTGTTTCAGCTCGCTGTAGTCTCTTTTGGTTTTTGATGGGGTTGAGTGCATTGTTCGAGTACGTGGGTGTGTGCTCATTTTAGATTAAAACCAGTGCTTTTCTCTTTTTTGTTCTGGCAGTGAGAGATACAGCAGATGTGTTCTCTGTTATTTCATGTTCTTCCGATTTAATTTATATTTGATTATTGAGCATTTGGGGCATTTGGGAGTGAGAAAACATATTTTTTCACACCTTTTTATCTTTTGTTATTTTCTAGTGTTTGGTACATTTCTTCCTCTTTTCCTACTGGTGGTGATGTGTTTTGTGCAACATATGTCCAGCACCTGAGGAGCCATCTCTCACTGCTGTGCTTGTAAATGTTTTATGATGGTTTACAGTGTTTTATGTTGAAACATACGTGGCTTGAGTTCACCCATCAAAAGAGCAAAATGTTTTGACTTTTTTCACCATATATTGCCGTACTTCAGAAGTTTATCTGTGGTTGTTGACATCCACAGATAAACATAAACTCTCTAAACAGAGTTATTGCTCATTCTTGTCCTCGAACGAAAACTTAGAGCACTACAGGAGAAGAGGTGTTTCTGTATAGTAACTGAAACACTTAGTATTGTTATGCTTGTCATCAGTCTATGTACCCATTGGTTTTGGTTCCCAGTTTTTAAGTCTTGCGCGGATTGACCTGTTAGAATGTTCAGAATAAGCAATATAGTAAAAAGCTAGACTTTGATTTTTAACCCAGTGTTCTTCCAGCGTGTCTGAGTCCTGGCACTCTGCTGTTTTCAGATCTTAACACAAGATTTAAATGTAAGCGTTGATTAAAAATGGTATGATACATTTGTATTGATGTGGTAATGGTATGATCCAGGTGTCCTGGTGTACTTATGGTATAAAAAACAATGGTTTTAAAGATTTAATTTTTGTAATGGCAAAAATTATATTTTTATAGATATTAGATTTTTTGTCTCTCTATCTTTGCTGCAACACTTAGCCTTCGCTGTCTCTTCTTCTTACAGCTGGTCTGCCTCAGGTTTCTGTTCATTTGGTTTGGGTCCAGGAAGTACTTGCTGGCCTTTGCTGCAGCCACACCACAAGAGCCTATTCTTGGGGTGTGTTTACTTCAGACTTTTTTTCTTCAGCATGTAAAATGCCTGCTCAGTTGGATCAAAATCTGGATAATGACTTAGCCAGTCTAAAATGTTCCACTTCGGTCTCCTGGTCAACTCCTTGGCTGCACTGTCCATTATGTTTTGTGTTATTGTCATGCTTAATGAAACACCATCCAGGAAGAATGGGAGCATTTTCTTCTACAGTTTATAAACAGAAAAACATGTTTCTGTAAACTTAACAGTTTCTGTTTTTGTCATCACTAGTTACATCATCAATAAAGACGAATGAACCTGAACCACAAATTTTCTCTTTTTCGTGGCAAATTTGACTGCAGCCAAGATATCTGTTTTACATTTATATTATGTACAAATTCTGTTCCATTAGAACTCATTTTTTCTGATTTCTGTTGTATTTTTTGTATTTAAGAGATCCTTTCTACCCACAGCTATCTGTAGTAGTAGTAATAATAATAATAATAATAATAATAATAATAATAATAATAATAATAATAATAATAATAACAACATAACTTATATAGTGCTTTCCTGACGCTCCACTCATTTAACAAGTAATGGGGATCCCTTCTACCACCTATCTGTAGCCCACACCTGGGTGATGTGACTTCAGCCAAAGTGCACTAGTCTGCTCAACACACACCAGCTCTCAGTGGGGAGGAGAGCAGAGTGATTAAGCCAGTTCAGAGATGGAGATTATTAGGAGGCATTATTCGTAAAGGCCAAGGGGGCATTTGGCCAGGACACAGGGGTAACACCCCTACTTTTTCCAAGAAATGCCCTGGGATGTTTACTGACCATAGAGAGTCAGGACTGAAGGACTCTATCCATATACTGGTGCACCCATGCTCTATCCCTATACTGGTGCACTGCAGGGTGAGCGCCCCCTACTGGCCCCACTAACACCTCTTCCAGCAGCAGCCTCAGCTCAGCCTGGTACTGGCCAGGCTCAAACCTGTTGAGCCTCAGTGGGCTGCCAGTGGTGAGCTGCAGGGTGATATACAGGTAGCTGCTGAAGAGCTCCTAAGCAACCTGAGTCTTCATATCTACTTTTTTATTAACTGTTTTTTTTCTTTTACTGTTCTTGTGCTGTGCATGGTTTGATCTTGGCAGAATATTTATGTCCTTAAGAAGTTTAATTAAAATGAACTCTTAGAAAATGTGATGGAAAATAACTGATTGTATTCTAACAAGGTAAATAGTGTCATCATTGTGTTGGATTTATGTTTCATATTTGAGTGTCTTTTTTATTTTCAGATCTCTTTTTGAAATATAATGCCCTTGATCTCCTTCATCGGAAGAGTTTGGACTTTTTCTTGCGATCACTTCATTAGAGTTGGTTCTTTTATCTGGAGCTCTGAGAAACGGGCCACTCGCTAGCACATCAAAACAATGGAGCGCAGAGGCAAAGAGCCGTATGGACCCTGCACACCCACTCACATTCACTTGCCCGCTACAAAATATAGCCGGAAATAGCAGCACAAGTAAAGGCAAGAGCTCTTAGAAAATATTTCCTCATTGGAAGAATTTATATTTTTTGGTTTAGATTCATATAAAAAGAACAAGATTGTTATTATAATTGTCGCATGCTTTGAGGAGTTAGAAGCGACTGCAAGATAAAGTGTAGAACTCTAAGGTGCTAATACATCTTTGCTGGATTTCAGAAGCTCAGGGTAAAGCAAAATTACAGTTACAATGGAAACAAATGTGTTGCACAAGATTTAAATGCCTTGAGATCAAATACAGTAAATGTACAGTATCAGCAAATTGTGCAGGTAAAGTACAGGAAAGTTTAATGGTGCTCATCTAAAGTTGAAAATTGTTTTTTCCTAAAAGAAAATGTAAGATTATCTAATGAGCTATCACCATGCAAATATTTGATTTATATTTAATTTTACTGAATTTAAATAGATTTAATTGTGCTGCACTTTATTGTACATTTTATATATTCATTTATTTATGTACTGTAATTGTCCAATTCTCCAGGGTATTTACACAACACACAGTAAAATATTACGATATAACTGTTTATTAAGCATCTGTATATTGCTCAAAGCATGCAGTAGAGTTTTTTACTAGTGTAACAGCTTTGACGTATCGACACCTCTTTATTTGGGTGAGAAAAACAAGTTTGGGTTTAGCACTCTTTAATTCATGTTGATCAGCATTGTTAAAAACATGATCACAGCAACTCAACTGAGCAGCACATGCTGTATATTGCAATAGATAATCCATGCCATTTGACAATCAAATGTAATTGACTCGTTGTCAGGTTTTCATTGTTATTAACATAATTTGTTCCCCTCTTTGACTCCAGAAACCTAAAAGGCTACTTTTTGCACTGTTTCATAACAGAATTATCTGGACCAGTTGCCAATTTAAAGAAATGACTATAATCATAGTAGACAATCACTATGGAACTGTTTCTGCATAAAGCAGTAAAAACACTGAGTGAAAGGAGAATAACAATGTGGAATGTCTAAGATTTTTGCACAGCAGGTATATATAAACAGAAATGTAAAGAAATGTGATTTGAGTATAAGAGTAAAATCTTTTAGTGTAGTATGGTAACTTGTTTCATAGAGTATACAGTTAAACTTTCTCTAGCACACAGTTATCTGAGCCAAGAACAAGTGTTGAAAGGGAAGAAGTTATTGTTGTTATTTCACTGTGCTTCTGGAAGGTAATGATGTCCGTTTCCTTTTAACTTAAAGAGTCCTGCAGCCACTACTATGTCACTAAAAATTGCTTCTTTTGAAAACTTTTTTTTTGAAAAGGCCGCAGGTGCAGTGAGCAAACCAACCCTTGGCAAACACAGGGCTCAGTCTGTTATTTGGAATGATGTCCAATGGAAAAATTTCCTGTAAGCATTATTCAGGTTAGACAATGGCTGAGCAAACTGAATTTTTGAATGAGATCCATTTGGCTGTGGTGAATTTGAGGCTCCTCAAGACCCAACATTTTCTTTATTCAGTTTTGACATAATCCTTTAAGGCCCTGCCAGCTTCCCCAGATAACCACAGCGGGCTCAGTGCTCGCCAGAACTGTTTTTGGTCACTCTGGCGAGTGACAGATGTTATTTAAAAGTCTTTCTTTATGTACTGGTATGTAACTATTTAAAGTTCTGTTTGGAAAAGCGAATAAACAAAACATTTTTTTTCCTTTTCTTAGTGCATCACATGGTTTGTAAACAGCAAATAGATGAAATCTTTCTGGTTACCGTGGTATTGGTCTAGCCTGGCTAACGTACAGGCGTGTAGTGTACTTGTTGATCTGTTTAAAACACTGGGTTCAGTTGGACAACACTCCTTCCGATCTAACAGGAGGACCATGTGAATGGTGATGGACTGTAAAACAGGTGAAAATATCAAAGTCATGTTCTAAGAAGCAGTTAGCTGTGAAATTTACAGTAAGTTGCAGTACATATTTAAATCTTGGAGATTGTGAAGTGGATCTGAGACGAGGATCAAAAGTGGATACAAATGTCCCGGGCGCTGTAATTATGAAAAAGCTGAGAGTGAGGGAGTTAAATGAGGAGGAGAAAAGAAAGATCAGAAGATTAAAAATAGATTCTGTCTGCCTGAAAAACGGACCTATAATGGCCTATCTGAGACATGAGAACATAAGAGATGAAAGCAGGTCATTCGCCCCAGCTAGCTCATTTGGTTGCTAGTAGTAAATTGGTCAAGGCAGCCATTTATGCTTGAATGTAATGCATTTAGAAAAACATGGCTTACAACATGCAACTGAGCCAAAAACCAGCCAGCTTTGGCTTTCTTAAGGAGACCCTTCAGCGCATGTTAGTGTCTCTGAGCCTGAGGGGCGAAAGCTGGAGAAATACTTATTGGACTTAAAGTTTTGCCTACGAAAATGTACCTGTTTAAATTTTGTCTGCCCTTCGTGTTCATGCTACAACAGTCAGAGAGAAGACACTAGTTTACTATTGGCACCACTGCTATTGCTGCCTGTGTCTGGCTTTAAACTGCTTAAAACAATAACAGAGCCAGGGTGGAGAGCTGGACAGGAAGGAAGCAGAGCCATGGTACGTTTATCTAGGCCTGAGGTAGTCTGTGTTTCCTGCTAACAAAACCAGGGTAACATTAGCTTTTTTCAGTAGACTGTTATTCAAACCAAGAACACTGGTCTCCGTTCCCTGCAGTTATGACTTGGGTCCTGGGAGGTGTTGCCTTCTGTAGAAACATCTCATAGATTTGCGAGATTGGCACATTCTTTTGGTTCAGTGCAAACATTGTTGCTTGTAGCAGTTATCGACCACGAAGAGAAAACGGGAGATTTTTCCCATAAGTAATGTCAGCCTAGAACACAACATGGAAATTTTACAGGAGGGCCGTCCAATACGGCGAGAGACACTATCAGCCGAGCCCGATCCGAGAAGGCCGAGTGGTGCACGAGACAGCTGTCAAGTGTCCTGCCAGAGCTGTCTTGGGGTCACCTTGCCAGACTCGGCTATGTGCTGACTGATAGGACAACGCAGACAGTCATACATCATAAGAGACACTCTTGTGAGATGATAACTGTATGTATTAACTAAAGTAAGTAAGAAGACGGGCTTCTGTCATTAGAGGCTGACAAGATTTTTATTTGCAGAGCAGGTTGTTTAATCCTGTTGTGACTTACACACAGCTCCTAGCAGTCCGATTCTTCTGACATTGATCTGTTCGCTTGGCTTTGTTTTTACCCTCTGTGTAGAAGAGCAGGAGATGCTTTACATAGTGCAGATCTCACAGTCAGATCAAAATCAATACCACTGACAAGACATAAAGAATGAACCCCAACTACGGGCACTTTTCCGTTTCAGAAAATTGTAAAAGCCATCCTACAATTCTTTGGGACACAAAAGGTAGCCTCAATGAAGTTCGTTTAGGCAGTTCACATTTTACAATGTATTAAATAGTCTCAGTATTGAACCTTAAACTGCTAACATCCTAACCCTAGTAGTGCCAGGATTATCACGTAAAAGACTGAACTGTAGGTGACCTGAATTGTTTCTCCTTCCAGCTGAAGCATGGCTTCAGTAGTTACCCACAGCCACTTTAAGCCTTGAAGACACAGCAAAAATCAGAACTTTACCAATTGCAAAATTTCAAACTTCATCCTTGACAGAGGCTTATTCTCACCATGGTTTCATGTATCTACCCTACTTAAAGCGCTGGGAATCAGATATGTGACAGGTGGGGGCAGTTTGAGTTTCCCACAGAACTTAAGAGGGCGTAGTCTGTGACAGACATTACTATATCGTAGGAACAGATAAAGGTTTTGTTCCATCTTGTAAAGAAAAGAGACACAACCTTTCGGCTGTGAAGCCTTCTTCAGGCATGTGGCTCCATGGGCTCTGAAGCCAAAAAGTTGTGTCTCTTTTCTTTTCATTTCTGTGCGGATTAAACCTTTACTTGTTCCTTTGCAGCCTACGCATGCTGACACTGTGCATGCTCTGTACTTAAATTACTATGTCTTGAGGACTTTTTACAACACTGTTGTATTAGACACATTGTAGGTTCAGAATTCAGAGAGTTTCACAAGTTTCATCCCTTAACACTCAGAAACAAAGTGGAATCAATGGACTGACCATTCATGCACTTGAAAGCCCTTTTTTTGCTAAAGAAATCCTTCTCTCATCTCCCCATTTCCCAAACATTTATACCTGTGCCTGTTCCTGATCTAGAAGTCACAAGTTGCACGCTGAAGAATGTACTGAACAAAAACTGTCATTCAGACTACAATTATCAACTTTAAGAAAAGAAATCATTTGAAAACAACAGCAAAAAACAAACCTTAAAAAGCCCCAAATCATGCCAAATCACTGTATGTAGTCCAGAGCCTTGATGGTAAAATGGTTTCTATGAAAATGAGAGGGTAGTTTCTTGTTGTACAAAAAAATATTTGGTTTTGCTCAGGATGGCTTTCTGTGTGCCAATGTTGAAATATTGCAGGAGCCTTCAGGAATGTGTGGGTTGAAAACATTCCAAGTGGTCCCTTTTCTTGCCAACTATCCCCATATTTCACCATGATATTAACAATTAAATTAATATAGAGGAACTCTATGTGCAGTTCACATTATTAACGTGCCCTGGACTGATGTGAGGTGCCTAGATACCCTGAACATTTCCAGGTGTTTTGTGGTGATGGAGGTGTCTTTTCACACCTCTCTGAAAAGGAGAGAGTGTTTACTGTACCTCTTAAAAGCTGTTTGTCTTTTTGTATTTCATTTTAATTACTCCACCCAAAAAAGCTAATTCTACTTCAGCTTTCCATCAAATGCTTTAATTTATTGTTATATGTTTAATCTGTTGCTGCCCTGTGTGGAGTTTAAACCACATGGAATAAAACTCTTGTCTGTATATGTATCTGTCATTTATAGAACATTTGCAAATAAGGCATACAAAAATGTGGAAAATATTACTATGGGCACATTACAGTTTATACATTACACATTACAAATCATTACAGTTTAAAATACATTCTAAAACATCATCAACAATGCATACCAAGCAGTAGAGAAAATGTGTCCTGTTCTTTCTGGTAGTTTAAAACAGTGTAACTCAGTGTAATAATGCACTAGAAGTGGAAAAGAAGTACTTGGCTTTTCTTTTTGGGTCACCTTGCTTGAAGACAATGATAAAGTTGGTCCCAAGGGGTCCTAAATGGACTCCAACAAGGCAGCCTGACTGTAGGGCCTCAGCACAGTTGTCCTGGCTGTTATGAATCACCGACACCTGACAGGGCTGGGTGAGACACATGCACCAGCGCCCTTGTCCTCTTCAGTCCTGAGGGCAGTGTTTGACTCTCTAAACTGTGCAGATGAGGGCTCAGAAATCTCTCTTGGCCCATCTACTGTAAGAAACGGAGGCCAACCAGTGGCGTGAGGCTTGACCAGTGTCCCTGGGCAAGGTGACCCCAGCCTGGATTTTGGCAGGGCACATTTTCTTTTAGCTGTGCTGGAGTGCACTCTGTTGATGGAATGTTCAGTATCAGTTCACCTCTTACTTGACATTAAACATTTCAAAGTGCACATTCTTTAGTCTATTTGAATGACAAAACAAAGTCAGTTGTGCACCAGTGGATCGGCTAAATGCATTTACATAGAGCTTTTCATTCCAAAGGATCCAGAAGTGCTTTTCGTACAGGAGGGGAGTGCAGCCCCTATCTGGTTGACACACAACCTTTCTGCACCAGTAGATACAGCGACAGCAGAACTGAGAAATGATCAGGATCTTGTAGTCTAACGTTAATTCAGGTAATGCCTTCATTCAGTTGCTGCAGGTAAAAACAGTTATTGTATGAAAGGAAGGTTCTGTTTTGACAGAAGTAGGTTTATAAGTGGCAGTAAATAACCAGATAGGAATAAACATTATATATACTGGATAACATTAAATAAAGTCATCTAAAAATGTTTCACATTAATCAGTCAAACCTATAAGCTATAGCTCAAATTCTGCCAAAAAAGGCTGTTGCGGATCCAGCACAACCCATTCAGTGTGTGCGAGGACGTCTGTAGAGCCAGCTATGAATACAGCCAGCATGTCCTTGCAGATATAATATAGTTACAGTACCCTTCCTCACCAACTGGAGTCTACCATTGACCTTCTAGCGTTCAGGCTTTTCTCCATCAAGTGCTAATCCTCTTGTTAGGTACTCGTCGGCAGATTCATTTTAAGTGCCTAATGACTTACAGTGCACTGCTCCCAGCTTGACTTTTACTGGCATGTAATTAGTAGGCAATGGAGACTTGCGAGGGAGGCCTGGGTGAGTGAAGTATTGCTCCAATTTGTTTTGTGTTCCTGCTGTTCCTCTGAATTAAGGGAAATGGCAGGCTAGTTTACAGTAGCATGGTGGCAGTGTGTTAATGACATTTTGTACACTGGCTACAATCAGAATGATTTTCCTACTTCTTTACATGCATTTGTTTTCCCAACCTAATAGATAGAAGATGAACAGGCCACTTACAAATACAATATGTTGTATGCATGTGGTGTGAGTTTGTCCATTCATCCATTTTCTAGCCACTTCATCCAATTTAGGGTCGCAAGGTGGGATACAACCTGGGTGGGACATCAGTCAGTTTATATCCCACCGCCTTGTGTTCTCTGTAAGATGCATGTCTGAGTCAAGCCGTTCACAGAATGGAACTGGATGAACTAAACCATTGTTGGATCTGTAGTGTCTTGATTATTTATTACCTGCAAAATCTGCTGTGTGGTACATACCCACCAAGAGGCAGTGAAATGAGTTTATACTTCTAGGGGAAAAAAACTTGAATTTTAAGCAGAATTATAAATGGGTTATTGCCAAACAAAATATGATTTCATATCAAAAGAAACAAGGTTGATGTCTCTGATGACAGCTAAGAATTAAGTTTTGTTTTATACAGTGCAGAGCAGTGCAATGCTCACTGTTTTTGCACAGACCAGTGCTGCTGCAAATTATGCTTTTGTTTCTGAAATTTGAATTCATTCTTCAGAACACTCCCTGTAATCCTGATGCCGTTGCACTGGGTGCGTTGGTTGTAATTTGCCATCTCAGACCATCCTGCAGAAAACTCCACAGTCCAGGCCAGAGTTTGTATCGGTGTTCCTACAGAACAGTCCAGCCAGCACAATTCAGTGACTGATGCTCTGCTTGGACCAGCTGGTTGGCCTGCAGTTTGCTTTGTCAAATGCCAACTGCTGTATCAGAGGACAAACAGACACTGATTCATTTAATCACTTAATGTGGTTTCTTGTGTTAATTCTTTAATACCTCGGAAATCTTTAATTTTGGACTTACTCAGAAAGTGCCAAGACCAAATTTTATTTACAGTAAAGGCAGATGTTCAAAAGTCAGTTCACCTGTTTCTATGACTTCAAAACTGAAAGGATGCAAAGAAATGAGATGGGAATGGTTATAATCTTAGAGAAGCCTGACATGCCTGGGACACATTAGCTCCAATAAGTAAGTAACAGGATAAATCTGACAGGGACAGATGTCAAATAATTTCCATGTTTTTTTCCCTCTTGGCGTTTTATTATACAAGCAAATGCAAATATTTATAGGAATATTTGTTTAGATGATTTATGAAACAGCTTTAAAAAACAATGAAGCCAGCAAATAAACTGAAGGGTTATTGCAGGTCACTGCTGATGGTTTCAGCTCAATTCCTTATAATCTTCTCCATGGGAGTCAGCATTAGCTGGGCAATAATAAGGCCTGTGTCATAAAGGGTATAATTATATGAGGGATGCTTATAGCTGGGAGCCATTGCAAATGCAGTTTCAGAGACAGTCACACAGCCCCAAAAAAAGCAGTGCAGTCACATCTGCAATTATTGCTTTATGTAATTAGCCTCTTATAAAAACATGCTATTAAATCACCTGAGTTATGGTGATGTAGTGCCTAAGTTACACAAATCTGTATCCAACCTTCAGAGCTTACTGAGAGCTAAAGGCTGCCCAGCGTCACAGTGGACAGTTTAACACAGTTTGTTTGCAGTGCAGTGCGGTGTCATTTATGCAGCTGGGCTTGGCCTGATTCCCTTGACACAAACCCACATCAAATGACCGACATTAAAGGCTGACACTAATATTTAAAGGAATCGTTCGCACTGGGTATGTGCAAGACACTCCTGGCTCAGAGAAGGCTTGCACCAGCTGACGTGTGTGGAATGTGCTGTTGACACAGGATCAAATCCTTGAAAAAAAACAACCCCCACGCTCTCCTTTTTATTTGCCACAGGTATGTTTTGTTGAGCCACAGAATGCCTTTAAATTCTCTTGTGTTTCTGAGTTTCTCTTACATTGATAAGCCTTCTTCATGGTGGTAATTGATAATTGGTTATTTAAGAATGAAGAAAATCTTATTAATGGTGGTTAATTGGAACTCAGTCTCTTAATACATGCTTGTAATATTGTACCGTAATATGTAGGATTGTTTTTTTTTCTCAAAGTTAATTTGTTGAAACAAGTACAACACTCTCAGTTTGGAAGTAATATAAAACACTAGAGCCATATCATGCTCATGGAAGTGTAGTTGTAAGGTCTTCAGCGAGCTTCACAACTATCAGCTGAAGTGCCTGCACGCCATTCTTTGTGAACTAACTAGATTCAGTTTAGAATCAAGCTACAGATAATTGCTGCCTCCTCTCAAACCTTAGCTCTTTGTTGGTCTGCTTACATGAGAACCATGAATTATTTTGCTGGGAGGTGTAATGGCTTCTTCACAATGGTTTTGGAAAGCCTAGCAGTCTGTCAGCTAGGAAATCATGCAGCTTCACTTTCATTAGAGGTAAAACATGACATCACTCCCAGTGGTAATGCAAGCTGGAGTGGAGCAGCCCATGACTCTAATATGTTCTGACTTGTGAATTGTGAACAAGCAACAGTTAATCAACTGGAAAGAGGTTTTGCTTCAATTTGACGTTGCAACTGTAAAACTAGGCATGTACAAACAAAGTACATTGCCAAGAAACCGTTCCTTTAGCAGCATTCATTTACCCGGTCTGTTTTTCATATTTATAGGCATGATTTAATCTGTTAGCATCAGGCAAAGAGAGCGCAGGTCAGGCCTTTGCTGTATTTTTCAGATGATGAAAGTTGGCTGTAGTCTTATTTGCTTAATATCAACCCAGAAAGCAAGAATATGATAAAAAAGAAAATAAAATGGTATCCAAAATCCCGTTATTCTCACATTTACATTTGATATTTAAACACTATATTACAACAAGTAGGAGGTGAATCCCATGGTGAAATGCACAATCAAAAAGAGAAAACACAGTGTTTCAATTGTGGAGCCTCTGTAGGCCTATCAAGGAGAGAGTGAGGATTCTTCTGAAGAAGGGTTAATATGAAGAAAGTGGGTGTGGTAAAGACAAAACTGCCTATTTCATATATACCTTCTTGATGTGAATAACTTGCCTTTGGCCATACTTGATGTTATGTGGAAAGAGGGACTGTGTATAGAGAGCCACTGAAACAAGTTGAGCAATGAAGATCATCCTTCACTATGAAAAGCAGCCAAGGACCAAGTAGGGAACCCTGTAAAACACCATGTCATCATGACTTACATGTCAGGTAACTCTGTAAGAGTACAGAAGAACAGAAGAAAGGATACAATTACAAACTAGAGGAGCTATCTGGCCCATCTACCTCATTGGGTGGTTAGCAGTCTATTGATCTGAGGGTCCGAGCTCATCTTGAGCTTCTGGCTTCTTGAAAGAAGCAAAGGAAAGTGCCTTCAACAGCATAACTGGGTAGAGAAAGAGAGTGCTGATATCAGGATGAAGCCGTTTCTAGCCCAACATGAACTCCAGGAAGATTAAATGAAATAGTAAAAAGAGTATTTTAGAGATATAGAGTAAAAAGTGTATCTGCCATTGCATGTCTTAAGATATACTGCTGAAGATGTAAGCAATGCTAATTGCAGAACAAATACCATCTGAACTTTATCAAAATACCTATTAAATTCACGCATGTATAGTTATACAGTAGGATTAGATGTTCAGTAGAAATTACATCTAATAAAACTAACATTTTTACTGCAAGCACTATTAATGCTTCCATTTTTGAATTAGTGTTGCTGTAGTTTTATTTATGAAACAGGCAGTGTTAACAACAGATATAATAAAGATCAGAATATTTTGAAAGACCTAAGAAGCTTCATAACTAATGTGGTTAAATGTAATGGATTTAAAGTGAGTGACTTTAGGAAGAGACTAAGATGAAAATACTTTAATTATTAAGGTTCCACCTGCTCTTGAAAAGGATTACTAATGACCTGTTTCTGCAGCTCAGATCCTATCCTCTAGCCTGCTCTGCCTCTAACTGGAGAAGGATAATTGCTTAATTATGTTATAAAAGTATTCTGTGTACATTAATGTACAATTGATTAAGACTATGGTAGCCATAGCATTTAATAAAAGTTATCTACTACAAAGTTTTGACCTTGCTGTACAGACATACCCAATGCTCAGGATATTAACAGTACAGTCTTGTGAAGTAGTCAGTGACCGTTGACAGCCCTGAAAGTATGAATCACAGTGCAAAGGGACTTCAGGAATCCATACGAGCCTGTAAAAGTTGGCTGCTTTTAAAAGAACACATGGTGAAGACAGAGTTGCCCAACAGTATGTATTGCTAAGTCATAAACTGAATAACTTGCAGGATTATAAAATAAATTCTGAAGAAAAAATACATGTATTAAATTAATACAAAACAATAACTTGCATATTTCCACATTACCTTTGTTTACTATGCTTTCTGTACATTGCATCCTTTATTTTTGGATTTTGTAAAATAGTTTTAAGATAATATTAAATAAATTATAGAACTCCATTTTTACTTAAATATTTAATATATTGTAGTGTTGTGAGCCCCAGAGACAATCTCTCTGGTCTTTCCATTGATACAGAAAGTTAAGTGTATTCAGTTAAATATCAATTGATGTCTGTCTAGAGTCTCATATCAGCAGAAAGGGAGACGTGAATTAAATCAGTTAAGCTACAGGCAGCCATATAACCCCACAAGTTAGGGAATTGGTCATGTGGAAGCTCAGAACAGCTTTTACTGTTTTCCCTCTGTCTTCGAACATGTTTGCACTGGCTGTGAGGAAGGTGTCACCTCAGAAACCTTATCCCTGTATTACACATCACTGTCAATGTGCTTGAATTACAAATGACTTTCTTTTGGTAGTGGACTGCATCATTATGCAGATGGCTGTTATAAAATGCCACTTATTTTTTTTTTTTCGTTTCAGCTTGTAGCATGCAGCAAAATTAAAAATGAGACAGTAATTGGATTTTTCTTTCTGCTTTTGCTCTGAAGGCTGCCTTCACTCTCGGCCTTCCTCCTTCCCATTTTTCTGAACTGTTTGAAAGCGTGCCGTGTGAATGAGACTCCACAGCTTCCGGTGAAAGGCCTTGTTCAATTCTTGCACGGTTCATTTAGCCCCATTAAAAAAATAAACACTTTCTATTATAATGTGTGCTAGGGATTTATACTGTTGTGTAACTACCGTATATCAGAAAGAAAGGAAGGTTTTTTTGAGGGGGGTTTCGGTCCTTCAGTGAGACGGATGTTTTTTCATTCTGTTTTGGTATATTAAAATTGTTTTGACACCTGTGAGAGAGGATGCAACTCTAACATGTAATTGTGCAATTTATATAATAACATGCATTTAACCTTGTTTTGCACATTTGCTTACTGATGATTTTGAAGCAAGATTTAAGACATCTTCCCATTTTTTTTAAGATAGCTTCACACAGTAAATGAATTGTACAAGGTTGTAGAAAGACTGACTTACAAGTCTTTCAACAAGGCTTATTGTCAAAGAATTCTTAAATTTGTAAGCCTAGATGCTGTAGGACACAAAAGAAGAGAATGATGTGGAGTATGGCAATCTTGTTTAACAGCTGCAGATTTTAAAAGAGCGAATCACAGTGTTTATAGAGAAGACAGTGAGGTGAGGCAATGCCAGAACTTTCTCAGCCACTTGTAGGGCTCTGGGTGGTAAAAGACATCTGTGTATATTCCCGTGACAGCAGTGATCTCATAATTCTCATGGTTTTTATTTTGTGCCATACTTTTAGAGTTCAGGACTGAGATAATTTAAAGCTCTGAATCTGTAGGCGTACAGTATGTGTGTAGGTTCCTGCGCCCAGATAGCTTCTGTCCAAGGATTGGATTTCTAATTTGCAGCACTCCCTCTAATTACCTGGCCCTTTACACACGCTGGTGTTAGTCAGTGGCCTGAGGGGGGGCGGATGTAGCCCGTGGGCCGGCGTTCATTTTTAAACAGGATTTCACAGCTTTACCTGGGTCCCCATGGTCCTGGATTCCAGGCTCATCTGGGGGCTCCAGATGGGATTTTACTAGAAATACTGCAGACAATCAGTAGATTAAACTGACATATTTATATATTTTTTTCTTTCTCTGTATACCTCCCTCGCTCTCGCCCTTTCTCTCTCTGTCTCTGATTGATACACCTATTTCACGTAAAGATTTCACGTCTGAAAGACTCCAAATGGGCCCAGTCCCCTGACAGACGAATCAATTTTTATAGACTTGAAAGTCGCTGGGCTTGAAAATTGTTTGAATATCTCTGAAACACTGCAGAAAATATACTAATCCATCTGTTACACACTTTTATGACACAGATGATACGCATTAATATTTCAGACATGCAACAATCTTGAGATCATAGCCTTGGAAAAATTGTTGTTATCCTAAAGAATGAACTACTAAGTTGCTCAAATCCTTTAACATACAGTGGAAAGAATCACATTACGTTAATCACAGAATGCTTCTGAACCACATGGGATGGTTTTGATAGGATATGCAAACTCCTCCTTTTGAAAGGAATGAATATGTGTGTGGTGATGATAAGATGTTTATCTATGCTCATACTTACAGGGTAAAAAAAAGGATAATATCCATCAATCCATCTCAGAAAGCCGCTTATCCTGGTGGGAGTTGCAGTGAGCTTTATCCTGTCCCAGAAGGATTGCGTGCGTGGAGAGGTAGAGAGAACACAAGTATTCTTCACCTACTGTAGTTAGGTGCTGGGCCTAATCACACCCAGCTAGCATGTCCTTAGACAGCTATACATACAGTCCATGTACAGCACATACCTGTTCATGCTCTAGGAGAGAACATGAAGATCCCACACAGATACAGATTCAAGCCCAGGCCCCTGAAGCATGTTGGGGGCTAGCTTTCAGTGTATTGATTTTTTAATTATGAAATTCCAGCAAAAACCGGCACGCAAAGTTTTCCTTTCCATACAGAGTTCTCTAAAAATACAATTATCTAAGTAGCTACAAAATTAGTTTAATGGATCATTTCTTCAAAATTATAGTTCTTTTTTATCACAATAAAATTGTGGTTACTGCATTTTTTGTCTTCTCTCCTACTTGAAAGCAGTCAAGATAAGGTGTTCTGATGCTTCTCGGATTAATTTAACAAGAATCAGGGTTAAAATTAGTATGTGGTTCATGACGTGCAAAGCCATTTCTTTAACTGTACACCTCTTACTCCAACAGAAGGGTGAGTGTAAGGCCAAAGAGACTGTAAGCTTCTCCTGTGTTATATATAATGGGTGAAATGTCAACAAGAGAAATGTGGCACAGGAAAGACATTGCTCACTTTTGAAAGTGCAGTAGGTCCCAGTAGGTATTATTGAGCAAAGCTACATTTTCAAGACTAAAAACTCTTTTTATTCTTTCGTTCTGTTTTTCATAAAACAATAATATCCCATCTTTTATTCATTCTTCTTGCTGCAATATCTTCATATCATGCTGAAAAATGTGTGTGACAAGAAGACATTCGATTCAGGGAACACATACACTGAAGGATGTGTACACAGTCTTGTGGATTCCTAATGATGCAGGAGTTAATGAACTCAGGTTTAGAGCTTCTTTCAATGTAGCCACTGTAATTAAAATTACCCACTGTGCGTAAAGAAATGATTTTTCATTGTTGCAGTAGCCGGGATAGCTGTTGTTTAGGAGGCTGTTGGAGTCAATCAGCAGGCAGCCCTCATATTGCAGGGCCGAGAATTCTGTAAAATATTCTTTAAATTGCCACTTTGTTTCCAGCAGCTTTTTAGTATTCATTAACTTAATGCCTAACTCAAAAGCTGATGTAAACGATCACATGTTGTGCCTAAACTGAATAAAGACATGGGAAATATAGAGAATATAATATAGTGAAACTGTTAAAAAATGCTGTGCTTAGACATAAGCATTCTCCACCATTGCCTAGCTTTCTCAAATGTCTATATGTCAAATAGGACAGAAATGGTCTACTACAATTCTTAAATTCTGCCTTTTTTGGGTAGCGTCAGTATTACAGTAGGTAGGTTCATTATTTGAGATAATCATGTGCTGAAGGTAACCTGTGTGGTGACTTGTTTGAGGTCTAAGACTGAGCCAGTGACTGCGCAAGAGTGACAAGGTTGAGGCCCTGAAGTCCAGAGATCTGGTCTGGGGTCTGTCTTTTGTCAGCCATTTCCCAGGGCATGGTGAACCTGGGGTGGCGTGGGTGTGCAGTGGTGAGAATTGCTGTCTCTCAGCGCTGACCCTGAGCTCAATTCCTGGGGTGTTGTCTTCATGGAGTTTGTATCTTCTCCTCGTGTTTAAGTTTCTTCTCACAGTCCAAAGATGGACTGGTGTCCCCTCAAGGCTGTATCCTGCCTTGCTCCCATTGCTTGCTGAGGTCTGAGGCTGTGGCTCCCCCAGCCTGGTACTGAATGAAGAGCACCAGGGTCACATGGGCTTGAGCGAGCCAGGGTCCTGCCATCTCACCATACCACAGTGGTCCCTGAAAACCGCTGTGTGCTGCTGATCTTCCAGTGGTGTCACTGAGGGCTACATTGGACCTCCAGCCACAGCTAAACCTTCTTTGCACGCTGCAGGGCTGGCAATGTGCAAAAAGGTTGATAACTCTGATATGGCACTTTCTGGGAAAAGGTGAACGTTGTCTTCAGTCCCTCTCATGCTGGAGTTAAGGTAATCTGATTGACAATTAAAGATTCTAGACTTAAAGAAAAATATTCAAGAAAACCTACCTGCTCATCTTTTTTAAGAAGTACATTCACACGAATTGATGGCCAAAATCTAAACTATGAGGAGAGAAGACCATCTAGCCAAACTTGCTCATATGGTTTCTAGGAAACTATAAATTAAATGAACCCAATGGAGCTGATTCAGCCTAATTAAGCTAATTAATTGTTCCAGCCATGAAGGAAGGCTGTGTCTACTGTTGTGGCTTCAGATCAGATCGTCACGTTAATTCTGTTGTTGCTTTTTGTACTGATTGTTTTTATTGAGTTTCGGGTCAACTTTTAAGTCCTCTAAAGAGGAATAATGTGTAACCTGACTTGGCATACCTGCAGGGAACTGTTCAAATCCAAAGGAATTTAGTCTTAATAACGCAAATGTTTTATTCAAATAGAATAGCTGGCAATTATCCTGTTAAGTTGGCTAGGAAGAGAGCACCCTGCCCAAATATTCTGCAGTTTCCTGCCAAGGGGTTGGAAAAGCTAGTGAGATTTTCTATAGGGGATCTAAGCACAAGATCCAAGCAAGATGCACTGTGCTTTCTCTTCATTTGCAGCAATTTCTTACCTTCCCTGCAGACCACACAGGTGGCTGTCACAATCTCAGTTTTATTAACCCAGCATGCGTTTTGGTTCATTATCACTCAAGTAAAAAAAATGTAATGAGAATAGGGGAAAAAAATCAATGTGTTTTTATATGCATAAAATGCGTACCCACTGGGTCTCTGCTGAGCTCAGGCCTTGATGTTGAAAAAACAGCATTAGCTGACAGCAAAACCTGTAGTAGACCTGCCAAATCTACTAAAGAAAATGCGAAAATTGATACCAGTACTCATTTTTCTTCTTGAACTGTTTTCTATCATTATAGCAGTGTGAGGGGTGTATACTTATTTCACCACTATCTTCATTAACATAATTGGGAAGAATATCAGCTGCACATTACTGTGTTGAGCAAGGCCGCAGGACAGACGTGCGATTTGCAAACACAGGCAACTGGATGTATACACATGGATTCTGCCTGAGTGCTTGAACGTGTACTGCCTGTGCACCTGCTATGCTCAGCTGAGCTGTGCATGTCTAAACTGTAAGATTCTGTCTTGTACTAATCCCCTTGTGCAGGGTGTCCAGGTTGCAGTTGATGGAGAGTAAAACAAGAATGCATGATAAGTATAAAGAAGAATAACATTCTTGTACTGTTTGGCTACAAAATAGTGTAAAATGGGTTCATTCATCCTTTTGTAGTTGATTTATTGTACTTGTTTTGTGAAATATTGTACACTATATAAACTTCTGTATTGCACCTAACTGCTGCATTTTTATTGCACTAAGTAGCTTATGACATTTCAGTGATTTATAATGTTTGCCTTGTGCATGGAACACAATACATTTTGAAGCGGCTTCTAAGATGCCATTGAAAACGATTTTAACCAAGGGAACAAAACAGTATTATTAACAGTATTATTTAGCTGACACTGTTATGAATGACAATTGACAATGACACTCAGAACAATTAGCAAATTGTAAAAATCTACACACTGTGGAAGTTATACATTGTGGTGTGGTGTAACATTTTGAATTCAACATAAAAGAGAGATTATGCAGTGAGAAAACTGCTATTCAAATAAAGTATTAAATGTTTTAGCTACAGTAAATCAGAACAGTTCAGATTCTCTGAGATGAGATTCTCTCCTCTTTGCATAATCAAAAGCTGGGCGGCATTGGTGCGTCACACTGGAAGTACAGTTCAACCTTGATTTTGGTCGTAAACAGGCTCAGCTGTGTATGATGGTTCTGCTTTATTCATAGCTGCGTCAGCTGGAAAGGACTGGGTTATTAGCTGAGTGAGGGAGACAGGAAGGGGGGGCTTGGGGGTTAATCACAGCTGTTCTGTGTCTTCACTTTCCAGGCTGTTCAGACCTGGGTACTTTCTCAGCCTGTGTTTTTTTTAGATTACTGTGCCATCAGTGGCACCTGCCCAGGACCAAAAAAGTGAGGCTGGTGCTCGGAAGCTCACAAGGGCTTTCACAGTAGCATCAGAATACAGTTCTAAATCCATCTACAGTATCTTCTGATCACTGTCTGGTACAGGGTGGCAGGGCGCTGGAGCCAGTCCCGGCCAGCAGTTGGCACAAGGCAGAATGCGCTCTGGATGAGATGCCTGTCCATTGCAGGCCTGACATAGATACAAACAAGACATATACAGTACAGTACATGGCTTTCCTTACAGAGAAAGCAGTTCCACTTTGCAGATATACATTTTTCAGGGGTAGTTTCTTCCATCTTAGAAATCTGACTGACTAGACTTGAAATCCACAAACCAACAGAAACAGTGAGGCTGAGAAAACCAATATATTTGCACAATAACATACCTTGCCTTTACTTAAAAACACAAAAAGTTTACATACGAGAGGACGCTATTCAGTCAGTCTAGTCTATTTGGTAGTTAGCAGTTACTTGAGCTGAGAATCTCATCAAACTACAATCTGTTTGATGCAGTTAGATTTTAAAACCTTAATGCAAATGTGTTACATATTAAAAGCAACAAGCTTGATATAAAGCTTGATATCTTTCACATTCCCATAATGGTTCAAAGAATCAATAAATCGGCTGTGTGGGTGTCCCTTCTTCTTGAATCACCTGCTTTCCAGGCTATAGAAACAAAAAGGACAGATACTACATCTTCAGATACACATTGCTGTGAAGATAGATGGTGATGGAGAGAGCAAATTGTCCATAAATACAAAATCTTTACGATAATCATAGCCTTAGGGAATCACAAGCATTTCAGTCCTGTCCATTACAGAGGCTAATCCTTTAAAAGGCCCAATAATGGTCATTCAGCAGATTAGCCTGTCTGATGCCAGTTATAGTGCTTGCAGCAGGTACCTCTCTTTCACCTAATCTGCCCCACAGATTGTCAGTGAGACTTTTTCATTTAAAATTACTGGCTTTCCTTTGGTTTATCCTGCTGCACATTGATTTATTCTACTTGGGGATAATTCTCCAGCTACTTTCATGAGTATTACTGGAGTGCCTGTGCTCTACTTGGGGCAATAATGGCTTTCACTCTGTGCTACCTTCTTTCTCTTCTCAGCTTTGCATTACATTTTATTAACGTCCACAGATTTCCACTTCTGCGGCGCAATGTCTGTTGTGTGTTAATGGACTGTAAAAGTTTCTATCAATATCTTTCAGTATATAGTGCTAATACTCACAAGCAGCAAAGTGCTCTTACTTGTATTGCTTCTCCTATAATCGCACTGTAAGCACATGCAGTCTGCGTATCGTACGGCCATATGTAGCAGACAGTGTATTTGCATTGATACAGCACATGCGCCTTTACATTTGTATCATATCTCATTCATGAGTCACAGATTGTATGAAAGAGGAGTTTCTGCATATTTTCTGTGCTTGTTATTTACAGCACGTCCTGTATACAGTGCAACTGTGTGTACAGGGTAATGTAATTTAAATACCATTTGAAAAACAGAGCTATCTGCTTTCGGTTTCTTTTTAAGTGCTTGCTTCTTCTAGAGTAATTGTGCGCACAAGTCAAATGGGAACACCTGCAGCATTTTGCATAAATCGCTTGTGGAAATCCTTTAAGATACAAAAGCAGCAAAGAGCTCCAGAAAAAGGTGGGTAGGAGGGAAGATGCTACAAATGTTGTGTGGCTAAGAGGCTGCCATCAGGGAGATCTGGGAAGAACGCAAAGAAAAACGATGGTCTTAAGCCAGTTTTGCACAGAAAGGTCTGGTTATCCTTGCATTCTTTACATTCAATTAATTGATTCTGTTTTATTCTTATTCTATTTTGCAGTTATAGATTTATGTGAGATTCTTCTTTCTTTTTGCAAAATAGTAAAATTTAACTTAAAATAAAAAGAGACACTTTTGTTGCCAATTAATATCATGGGAATGTGCTTTTAGTCATCTGAGTGTTATTATTATATAAACCCAAGGAATGTCTTTTCACAAGTAATCTCGGCCTGTGTGAGTTCATGCCTTTTGACAGCCTGTTCCTCGAGGCAATGGATAAGGAAGAGATGTAAATTCTTCCTCATGCCACTTGGAAAAAGTGTACACCCTGACAATTTAAATCAGTCATGTGCTGTCACAGCTCTGAGCAAAAGAGGATAGAGACATGACGATACAGTTTTATTCTGAGGGATAAAAGTAATTAAAATGGCTAATCTTAATAGTTTTTACAGGGAAGGGTTTGCTATTAACTTATCATTTTAAAAATAATTTGTGCAAACCTTTGTGTTTCTAATTGGTACTAACATACTGCATGTGCAATTCAATAGCTGTGATTCTTTGTTACTTCCTGACTACATTCATATAGGTTTTAAAGTTCTTGTCAGATACAGTTATGCTGCTGCAATATTATAATAGTCAGAATGGTAATAATGATTATAATAACAACATCTGACAAATTGGGTAAATATATCCAGGCCTGTGACATGCTATTTTCACTTCTTGTTGCAGTTTATAAACCATGGTGGTTTCTTTCAGATTGTGATTAGAGGATAGATTAATACCACAGAAACTTGACACAGATTACTGGTTCAGAACAAGGCTGAGTTAAATTTGCCTTATCTTGCCTTCTCCTTCACTCCTCTCTCTGTGGGAAATGTGGTATCTGGTTCTCTTTGGGCCACTGTTCAGAATGGCCTTACTTAACCCCTGAAGACTTTTATCCTGGACAATAGCTCTTCAGTTCAGTGAGGTTTGTGCTATTCAGTAGACCTGCTGGTGTAATTGGGCTTCATGAGAGCCCGAATCCTCACATTGTGTTTCTGAAAGGGATCCTGGATGGGCAAGATCTTGCAATTGAATAATACATAAAATACCAGTTTATGTGAAGGCACTGAAAACGCTTTACATCCTGTATACTGTACATGTGCTATGCATACCTGAGTGTTTTCCATTTTATATCTCTAAATCCCCATTCAGTGTAGTAATTCATTTTTACATTTATTGGCTATGATTTAAGGTTGGAAGGAGAGTTAGACTGTTCTGTTTACTTATGGCCAATACCCTTGAGCCATCGAACAAGAAATACTGTCATCTGAAAGAGGAAGAAAACATCAATAAAAATTGCTTTCCTTTCTCGGATTTGCATGATAAAGAGAATCCAGCTGCTGGGAAGATGCTGTGATTGTGACCAATATCTCTCCTCTTTGAGCTGTACAGTCCAGGGAGGGGTGTGGGAACAGTGGCCGTACGGGGAGTGAAAAATAAATAACCAGAGCTTTGAATTCTGTGTGCTGCGGGCTAGTGCTAAATAACACAGTAAACAAGGTAAAGCACGGGCCTGACATTCCTAACGGACAGTACAATTCCCTCGTCTCTGCATAATTTATCAAAGAGAAGGCAGCTTTAGGGGGAGTGTTTGTGTACTGTGCAGTGGAAAATGACCTAGGACCCTGTGAATTCAGTTCATAAGTAAGCGTGCCATCCATCAACACAGTTCCTGTGGCCTTGGGACACTTCACAGCTAAAGCTCAGAAATGCAGAGGCCAGGAATGCCAAGAGGCACCACAGCTGTGGCGTGGTGTGGAGATCAGGGAGTCGCCAGGACAGTAGCTCCAGCCTGGCTGGGACATGCCAGTGCGAGACGACAGGTCTTCCAGCTTAACTGCTCTCTGGGCTTCTTCTGGGGTTTTTTTCTGAGCTCTTAATTGGATAATGGAAACAGTTATGCACCTCACTGAACTGATGTAACTCTTAACACAAGTCTAACTCGGGGGCTGAGTAAAAGAGTAAAAGAGACAAGCTGGACTCTGGCTTCGGGGACTGGACCTGAGTAGCACTGGATGAGGTCAGTGAAGGAGCTGCTGTCCTAGACACTTCTTTCTCTCCCTCTCGGTGTCGTCTCCCTGTGTCTCCCTGTGCGTGTAGGTGTCGGTGTTTGGCTCGTCTCTGGCTGGCTTTTGATCTGTCTCTCACGTGCCTTCCAGTCCTTTGAGCCTCACAGCCCACACAAGCAGCAGATGCAGAACCTACTAAACAAAAAACGACCCCTGACCCATATGCTTTGGGGGGTGATGTCATTGTAAAGGTTTTGCATATCTTTCATTCAGCTCAGCATTTTGCTTTGGTGTTAGTTTGTTTTTACAACTTAATCTCCCTTGTCATTTTCCCACTGTTGAATTTCAACACATTTAAGACAGATCTGCTGAGCCTAGCCCTGTGTCACTAGGGCTACTTCTGACCACAACAGTGTTAAGTCTTAATGGAGAATTTTCTAAAGCTTAATCAAAAGTCTTTTTAATTGTTTGCTTTCTATCATGTTTGAGATGTAAATCACATTGGAGTGTCCCTCCCTGCAGGCTTGTTAAAAACCCTTACATGAACTGGATGGATGTATGTTCACAACAGTGCTTTATTAACCGTAACACAGCCACAGAGCAAAAACAGATTATGACATCATTATTTATCCATCTTAATATAAACTTTCCACATCTGTATCACAGAGTTTTAGCCTTATTGAAGGTGGGGCAGGGTTTGAAGTTTCACGCCAGGGACGAATTTGTCCTGGATGCTGACAGCTTGAAAATGAGCTCTTTCAATATCTGTCAATGCAAAACTGCAAAAATGTATATCAGGAGCTGTCCGGCAAACAAAACACATATTCCCAATTGCACTGTCCTGGAAATGTCATATTTATGCATTTGCAATGTTACTAAGCATTTGTACTGTGCAGTGATGAAATCTAAAGGGTGAGTCTTCTTTTAGGAATCCCCTAGGGAAAATCCTTCAGGACTCATTTTACTTTCAAATAAAATACTGCTACAGGATTCGAGAGTCAAATTGATATTTTGCATGGGTAATGAGTTGTAATGAATACAGGCTTGTGAGCATATTTCATTTCACAAATACTGTACTGTATGGGGCATAAATTGTATGTATGTAGCTCCTATACCCTCTCTTTTTCTCCTCTCTTCTTTAACTAGTCTGCGTTGCTAATCAGGCTCTTTTATTTTTATAGGCAGCTCCCTGTGAGCTGGCCTGCAGCTATCTGTCTGCCTACCTCCTTACGACCTTGTTTACTCCTTGCAATCCTGCCAGTGTCACAGGGGCTCTGTGGCTCACACTAACAGGTTCTGTTGCTTTACCTACTCATTTCTATGTGATGAAACAGTCAAGGCATTGAACAGCTCATCAGTCCATTACACTTGCTTTGTGGCATATTTGTAGATCTATAACACATAGTGAATCAGTCTTCCAAATGCTAATACATAGAATTAGGCGAGACAAGCTGACAAAGTCAATATTGTTCATTAGAGATTTGTGTTTCTTTCTGCAATCTGTAAGAGTTTCAGAGTAAGGGGGAATGAGTCTAAGCACAAGTTGTTGCAAACCTATTTCTTTGCTGGTAGCTTAGTGTTTTCTTATTAGACACTAAAGCTTTTCTGTGACAGATATTTCTGTTCTCACAATATGCAGATTTGAGATGGTGCTTCCAATAGTAACCATGAAGAGACACTTACAACCTTTGCCTTAATCTGATGATGTCTCCTTAGCATGCTTTTCTATGTTGTAATGCAGTGTTTGTAACAGTAGCCTCCTTGATATTGAGTCAATGTTTAATCTCTCTGCCTGGACCCTTTGCAACACCTCATGATCAATACATTAGACCTTGTATGAATTGGCACAAAGGCACCAGCTGTCGAGAGAGCCTGGGTTTTAAAATGATAATCCTCTTTTCAGGTCTTTAGTAGCTTTTCTTCACATGCAATGGGATATATAAATTCAGGTCTAAACTTTAATCCACCTCCCCTGAAGGGAAAGAGGAATCTTTCTTTGCATTTATTCAGTCTATTAGGTCTGCATTTAAAACATGGTAAGAATCAGAAGGTGAAAATACACATGCTGCAGTGCATTTTATAAAAATGAAGTGCACCTGACCTTTTTAATCATGGCTATTTTAATTATACATTATCTTGGGTAAAAATATTAGGATTTTCAATTCCTGCGGGCTATTTCGGTGTTTCTGGGTGGAGGGTCGTGTGAGATTTTTATACTCGCAAAAACGGTGCTGAAAATCAAACTTTGGTTCACAACACCAAAAGCAAACATGATAGATTTGCAGAAGGGTGAGACCTCATACTCAAGTCCCACAGAGGTTACCTCTTACCTGTCAGACTGATTCCAGCAGCAGATCTCCTTCACCGTGTTGCAGGACAAGAACATCAGAGAGGTTACAGAAAAGAGGAGGCCTGGTTAGTACTGTAGCTATTTGATCCCAGGATCTTATCCACCTTATCTTATCGTGATTGAATTCCATATCCCCTTGTCTGTAGAGATTGAAATATGTTTTAGTTTTTGCAGTGTGTATTCTGTTCTTGTATCAAACACCTGCCTCCAAGATAACACCTGGCCCCAAGATTCTTCAGTGCTGGTGGTGAGATAATTTAGGTAAACTCCCAAGCTTAAGGCTTAAGGATCTATGGCTTTTGTTGCGATCTTTCAGTTGCTTTTTTATTGTCTCTTTAGAGCCAGATAAGAGGGGTTGAAGTAAATGTGGGATGGAGAAATCTGACTGTAAAATCAGCTTGTGTACATGTGTTGAGGGGCAGCAGTGTCAGCCTGGTGTATTGTGAAGAGGCAGGAGGAGCAGCCACAGAGCTAGATTGCTGATAAAGAGCACAGTGTCTTTCTTTTCTGGGCTCGATAGAAAGGATGCTCTCTTTTTCAAGAGCGAGCTTCTCTCTGTGACAGAGCTTCATGTTGATATGCTTTTGATCGTTACGTATTGCTGATAGACTTGCCAGATAGAGTGTGTGCACAAAGAAAGTCACCTCTCCAGTAATTACAACAGCTAGTCCAGAGAGTGGCTTATAGAATATGAGGTAAAGTATCCAGCTAGTAGTAATAAGCTGAAAGAATTGAATATTGGTGCATCATTTTTAACGATCGTTACTTGTTACAAACAGAAAACACTCTACTAATGCTCCTCACATCTCCTTCTTTTGGATTTCTAATGAAAATGACCGCAGGTTCCAGCTTGTCTTCACAGCAAATAGACTTGTGCTCTAGATCAGTGAGTTCACTTGAATTTGCATCTGACAGCAGTCAGTTCAGGCAAGAGTCTGCAGAGGGAAAACATTTATTCCATTCCTTGTGGGTTTTGTGTATAAATGAATAAGGCTCATGTAAACATAAGGATCTTTAAAAGAAAATGCTAAGAGTTTTATATCTAATTTCTATCAAATTCACCCTAAATGTAATTCCTTTTACAAAATGCCATTTCCCTGATGAGAAACGATATTAAACACCATAATATTTTCAAAGGTCAAAGAGGGATTAAACACAAAGGATAATAGTAGTTGTTTAGCCACAGCACAAGCGCTTTAGGAGCTGTAGAGGCTGGGTGACATCACGTCAGGCATCCATTAGGTCACTGGAATAATACAGTTGCTAAACATTGCATGTACAGTATGGCCATGCGCTTGTACTTGGTGTTCTGCTTTCCTGCAGGTTTGATTTTCTCAGATTTGTTCTTTTAATGCGTGTCAATATTCTGCCAGCGGATTACAGCCTGCAGTTTATAGCTAAACGAATTGCCATTCGGATAAGAGTGCCGTGCTCTCTCCATCCAATTCCCTTTATCTGTCTAATTTGATTGAGCAGTGCTCTCTTCGCTCCCCATAGGAGCACATGCATGTGCTTTCCTCGACCAGCGCAATCTTGTTTCAGAGGCTGAGCAGCCCTCCCGGGGTGCAGTGAAATTCATTCAATGCTGAAATGTGACGGCACCTATGGTGAGAAATCAAAAACAGAGACGTACACACCATCAACAGGAGGCCGATAATGGAGGAATAGAGGATACACACATTAACACATACATGCGTGATATTATACAGCGTCTTGCTCTCAAGGGAGCGCCACATTTCAAATCCTACACCCTTTTTAATCTGACAGATAATGCATAAAAAGAGAAAAGACTTGCCAAGCGCTGGCCAAGTGCAAAACAGCATCCATCACATTCCCCTTAATTTCAGCGCATGCGCCGATTTCAGTAACTGGCTAATCACCGACATTGTAAGATGCAATTTTTTGAACATGTGAAATACAGACCATTTCCATGGCTTTCAGCAAGTCTAGATGTTTCTGAAACTGTAGTTTATTTGCCCTACACATGAGGTGAGATGCAAATATTTGGTAGCAGAGTGTACAGAAATCCACTGCTCTTTCTGAACCACGAGAAACGTTGTCATCCTGTCGCACTGTTTTAGGGTAACTGACACCTGATGCTCAGTTGTGTCCATGTGATGATTTCATGACTCTGCTGTACTGAATTAATCACTGTTATGTTTCAAATATTAAAGCCCAGTTCACGCAACATTAGCACATCCAATTCAATAAACACATCAAGCAGGTAGTGTAAATAGATGGATAATGACGATTCACCAGGCACTGGAACAGTGCTGAAAACACCACAGAGATTAAAACTGAAGCACAAGCAAATTAATTTTATCCATCAAGTTCTGGGATTTTTTATCATTATTATTATAAGCTTTTTTTTTAATAATTATTATTACCTTCTTTTCAGAGATACTGTTGGTTGTTCACTTGACTTGTCAGTGATCACAGCACGTCACTGAGCCCGTAGACTTGTGCAGTAAATATATATTGTTGAATGCTGTGATCTTCCTATTTTACAACAATGTGCTAGCACATTGTATAATCTGCTTATGCCTGCAAGCCATGTATGAGAGGGGTAATTAGTAGGGGTAATTAGTCCTTTATATATTCTTGATGTGTCATCAGGTATAACACAATGAAAGCACCCATTGCTCACACTTAATTAATGCGTATTAGGCTTGAAAATTTTACTCTAAAACTAAAACAGTAAATGCATTATAAAGAAGCTGTTTTCAGCCTTGCATGTCCCCAACTCCAGAATATTCCATGAGCATGGGTAGATTTAAAGATCGATTTTCTTAAACCCGTAATCTGTTGTGTATGCACGCTGAGTATTGGCTATAAAAATAATTGGTGTTCAGACAAGGTCCTTTACTAACTCCAAAATATTCTTTAAGCCCCCTTTTGATTAGGCCCCATATTACTTAAAGGGTCTTGTATTTCTGGCTCTCCTGAAACTTCATGGGCATTTTCTCCTTCAGGGAAGTTGTACATGCTGCAACTGAGGCTTCACCTATCCATCATCTATTTTCTAATCGCTTTATCCAGTACAGGGCTGTGGTGGAGCCAGAGCCTAACTGGACAAGCAGTGGGTACAAGGTGTGAGACACCCTGGGTGGGACACCAGTCCATAGCAGGGCACACACTCACACCAGGGCCAATTTTCCCAGAAGCCACTTAACCTTCCAGTGTGTCTTTGTGGGAGGTGGGAGGTATCTGAGGCGTCTGGAAGAAACCCTCTTGAACACGGGGAGGACATGCAGGAATTGACCCAGGGCCCCAGGACTGCGAGGCAGCGACGCTAACCACTGCGCCACCAGGCCGCCCCTAAGGCCACACACATTTCCTTATCCAACCAGACGCTGTGCTTGTCTGTCTAACTGCATTCACAACATCCAGCATCTGGATTCTTTCAATTAGCTGCATGGATTCAGGCTTAAAGCGACACATCGTTATTTTTTTATTCAGAGAATCTGGCCAGCACATCATAGCTATTTATGACAGTGATATTACCAGTGATGTACATGATAATTAGCCATGTTTGGAGTCAGGAAAAGGCCAATTTAATTATTTTCCATTATCTTGGAAGTTGTTGGGTAGATGCAGACCACTATAATCATGATCATTAGTTTTGTTCATTAGCAGTTATATTGTGCAAAGCTCGTTTCAAGAGCCATTGGGGAGATCGTTTGGACAGATGCCCAGATCAACAGCAAAAGGAATGTAGAGAAACTCAGACTAATAAAGCCCACAAACACAGTAGTTAAGTTTAAATTACAAATGCAGGGCTTAAAAGACAAAAAAAATAAATAGAAGGAAAATGTATCCTCTAACTCCTGAATCCTTAAATCCTGAATCACATACCTGTGCAGCACATGGTCTGAGCTGAATAATAGATCATGGTATTGTTCAGCAGCTAGCAGTGTTGAGCTCTGAAAAAAAAAGTTTTTTCAAATTTATATAGTACAAATCTTTTAACTGCTAAGATACGGAGTATTATTCTACCTGCATCCTTCTTTAGATGTGGGTTGAAAATGAGTCTTGTAAAGTTTTTTGTTACTCTAGCACTATGTAACCTGCATAATTAATGTGATCTGCAGGTGTGCAGTTGCAGACATAAATATTTAATTTACTGGAACATCTTAATTATGCAAGTAATTTGCTAGGAGGAATGTTAAATACATTAAAAAGACATTCCTATGAAAAATACAAGTTATGTAACCAGTAATATTTATCATATAAAAACTAGTGATACTGTATAATGATGCAACAGATACAGGAGGCCAGTACTTTTCACTACTGTATATAGTCTGTCTACCCAGTATTTAATCTTATACTTGATTTGGACCATGGTTATGCTCAGTTTGAATTATGGTTTCCTTACAGATGTAACAAGTTAAACAGTATATGTATGTATATGTTCAGGTGGGTAGCTGCGTCAGCATGCGTAGGCTGCAAAGGAACAAGTAATAGGTTTATTCCATGCTGAAAAAAAGAAGAAAGAGAACACAACGTTTCGGCCGTGGAGCCTTCTTCAGGTGTGAGCACCTGAAGAAGGCTCCACGGCCGAAACGTTGTGTTCTCTTTCTTCTTTTTTTCAGCATGGAATAAACCTATTACTTGTTCCTATGTATGTATATTATTTATTAATTTGCTTAGCAGGTGCCCTCATTCAGGACACTTACAAAATATGTTCTTATAAGCAGCTGCTGCTACTGCCACAAAATCAACAGAAGAATTCAGACCATGTTTCCGTCCCTTAGCTGTTCTGCAGATACAGTAGAGAATGCATTTCAGCTGGATTAAAGCAATTCTGTGCTGATAGTTCAAAGTGCTGATGTCAGCTTTCTCCTAGCATAGTGATAAAAACCCAAGTTAAAGACTGATATCAGCATACAAAAAACAACCAATTTACTTTTAATGCTCTTGCGCTGTCTTGAAAAAAAGAAAAACCCACTTTAAAGGAGTTCCTGAAAGCCTACACCATTAATCTGTGACCCCAGTTTTTCTCTCATTTGTCACCCGCATCTGCCTGTTCTTGAAGGCACTTTAACTGCGGTATTGGGGAGAATTTGTCTTATCTGTATTCAGTGAAAATGTTATTATTCAGATACAGCAATGTGCCGTTCTCTTTGTTTTCTGTATAATGTCAGTGCTTTTTTAAGAACAACACTAATAAGAGAACATATTTATTGCTTCATGACTAGATGAAAGTGTCCTCTAGTCTTTTTCATGAGGTTCAGGCTTCGGCTACGCTCTTTCAACAGCCTGCTAAAAGCCCATAGTTTCACTCTTCTAAGCCGACACACTCCTGTGCTTAAAGAATGTCCTAGAGGCTAAAAGAATTGAATCTTTTCAACAGAGAAGAGTGTGAGGGGACCTGATCCAGGTATTCCAAATCCGTTCATTGGATTTCTTCAAGAGCAGCTGTAAAACATTACTTAAAGCGCACAAGTGCAAACTACAAGGAAGTGTATTTAAAGCTCAGAACAGGAGCTGCCTTTTTACAACTGCTTTTTTGTTGTGGAAGTCTGGAACAAGCTGCCTAGCCATGTTGTCAAAGCTGATACCTCGGCTTCTTCCAGCAAAAGGCTCAAAAAGTACCTTCATATCAATGATCTGCTGGCAGGAACATTTATACATACATTACTTAACGCTTGGTCTGATGGTTTTTTTTTGGAGGTGCAATGTATAAATATTTGTATACTGTAGCGCTCTCGGATTCACGTGGGTATTTACCCTCGCCTCTGCCGCCTCAGGTCGGCCCCCCACCGTTGGGGACTCGAACCCGGGCCTCCAGCGTCACTCAACAGGGACCCAGCCACTTGAGCCAAAGGGAAATCTCCCGTCAGCCCGGTGGCTGAGGTCCCTGCTGTTCACAGGGAAGGGCGGTGACGTCACCGCGCTGGTGAGCCGGCTCTCGTAACCAATGGTGGCCGTATGCGTTACACTACCTTCTGCAGTATTTGTTATAGCCAGTTAAATAAATTATATTTAGAGTGTATTTACATAGCTGGATCCCTGGTTGTTAGACTCTCTGATGGCATCTTGTTGATGGAGATGAAAATAGACAGCAATCACAGTAGATGAGTGCGGAGGTGGCATTATGCTTAAAGCTATAGAGATTCTGGTGAAGGTAAGAAAAGAAATACCATGAAAAGTTAGAAGTGTGTTAAGTATATACAGTATTTAGACATAATAAAAATCTTCATGGGTTCCAAATAAAAAATTATAAAGCCAATGTACTATATGTGCACACTGCCTTCCACAAGCTTTTAAGCATCCATTTCTTTTGACAGCTGTTTGAAATCATTTCTAACATTTTTTGTTTTCCACCTGTATATGTTTTTGAAATGTGGGCCTTTGGCACATCAGGAACTTGGCTGTAATCCATCCAGATGACTGTGTTCCCAGTCCAGGCTGTGTGGGAGTCAGCCAGCCCTGCAGTGGCTCCTCCTTAGTGCTGCCGCAGCCCGCGAGCCTCACCTGGAGAGCAGGGCGGGTCTGGCCGCAGCACAGCTGCTTGCTGAAGCAGCAGACTGTTTCAAGATAAGGCATCATCTACTGTGCCGTTGCCTGCATCTCGCACTGCACCTGAACATTTAGATCATAGAGCCAACATTCACATACTGAAGCGCTTCTACTCCAATGGGTCTAAAAAATTACACTAAGGAAGGGACCCACTTCATCCTACACCTAGTGTAGCACCTAACTGGGTCACACATGGCAGCCGGTCGGTGTCAGAACCTGGGGAAGTGAGAAATTGCTTCACCAGTTGAATAGGGGGGGGATTTGGGGAGGACAGATTGCACAAGCCCAGAGTGGAATCTAGCCAGGACACTGGTGTTTACAGCCCTGCGGTTTAGAACAGTGCAACGGGATCTTTAATGACTCAATAGCTTAACATCTCACCTGAAGGACTGTACCTCTTATCCTACACTGCAGGGCAAAAATTGCAGTTTTGCAGTTCTCTACGCTTCTCGGTGTTTTAAGTTAATTCTGCTGGTTATGTATTTTGCTGTACAAAATGTAAATTTTTAGCTTTATAGATATACAGTCCAGATAGTAACAAATGATGTTAATGATAAGGAATGCCTGACAGTGAGTCAATTAGATTTGATTTGTAAATGTTAAGGATTGACTTCTTCAGCACTTCACATTGGCTGTTCATGTATAGTTGTGATCAAGAATTTAATTACTTTGATCAATGTCCCTTAAAGACTGATGAATTAAAAGCTTGGGTTCTTCCTATACAAACTGTGCTACAGTATATGAATAAAAGTCAAAGATGTTATTAAAGAAGAAAGGATTAGTGGAGCTTTTGAATAAACTACTCATAACTTACAAATATTGTAACTATTGATAGTGAGTAAAATCAAGGTTTTTGCACAGCAGTGTATCTACAGTAAATTATACAAGTACAGTCTTTGAAATGGCACCATACAGTGGAAAATTCTCATAATAAAACTAATTTTGTAATAACAAAACTCTAATCATACATTTACTGAGGAAAATATTGCAGACATTAATCACAAAAAGTAATAAAAACAGAGCTTTTCTACACATTGCCTGAATATGTAAATTAATCTTCAATATTAAGAAGAAGTGAGTCCTGTTGTTCTTCAGCAAAAACCTCCAGTTGTCATGATCCCAAGTAGTGCTCCTTTCTTTTGGTAATATGATGATGACTGTATTCAATAATATCAACATTAGGGATCTTTTATTTCTTAATACATCTGCTCTTTAATAAGTTATTTTTCTATGTAGATGTTTTTAATTTAAAAACTTGCTAGAGCTTATCCTCTGTAAGGTTAGGCATACAAGTACTAAAACACCATTTTTGTTACAAAATGAAAAAATTAAATTAAGGGAGTTACATAGTTCCTTCCTGTCTACAGTCTTGTTCCTGCCTCACAACCAATCTGTGCTGAACAGCCTGTTGCTTGACATGCTTGATCTTAGGAATCTACAATGTAAACTTCTCCTGTAATGTAGACTTTTAGACCACACTTTTCTGCATTGCTTGCAGTATGATACAATGTCCCTACACTGATAGTAACTGGAAAGAAGTACAGATAATAAAATGTTAAGAGAACCAAGCCACTGCAAGATTAGACTTTTTTTTCGGAGGGGATTTCTGTCTCAGTTCCCTAGAAAATTGAATTTGGAGGAATACGTTTTTTGCTTTCAGCCTGCTGTGTCTGCAGTTTTTTTGAAAAAACATAATTCAACGGGCTCTTAAGATGCTCCTTTCATCTCTGTGGCTTATGAAAAACTCGAGGGACCACATGTCCGGCTGGTAACAAAACCGCTGGGATCAGGGTCAGACTGGTTATCAACACAGTGGCTAGGCTGGTGCTTCAAGGGTACATGAGAACATACTCAGATTGTGTTAAGTGACAGTTCCTCAAACAAAATGATGGTAAAGGCTAATATAAGATTCCAGAACTAACGATTTAAATGACAAAATCTGCCCTGAAACAAGGCTCGTTGCTTCAGTCCCATTCTTCGGATGCAGTTCTTTCACAGTGGAAATTTCAACATCTTAACCCGTTATTTCTGTCACATCTGTCGGTGACAATCAGCACCTGACCTCGATAGAAATCAAACGCTGCATTCTGCCTGCGTCTGCCTGACAACGCGTGTACAGTAGGAACTGATTTTTGACAAAAGCTAAAATCCTTTGATCACAGCATGGTCCGAAGACTTGATGGGGGGAGATTATTTGTTCTCAAACCACTTCAAAGATCTTCCCTTTAATTCTTTTTCTCCTACTAATATATTAAAAAAACAGCTTGTATCTCTGTTTAAACATACCTGTAGTACTGTAGAGTGCTTAGTCTTGTCAGCCTAGAAGTGACACGTGAGAAGAAGATTCTTTTTCTTAAGTGACCTTCTCCTCCATCTTCTTTTGCTGGGAGAACTTGAACAATTAAATCAGGGTCAAAAATTTTTGGCAAAAATTAAAACTGAGCATTTGAATATTAGCTTTAATAAAGTGCACATGCTCATCTGTAACTGCTTTAGATTGTTTCTTTCTCTCCCTGGCATGTTTTTAAAACAGACAATGAAAAACAAATTTTGAGAAGAAAAGCCAGCACTGATAATACAAAGAGATAATTACAGTAGCTAGCAGGCATGGGTTTCTGCAGCTCATGTAGCAGGAATCTGTCCATGTGTATCTAAGCAGTTTACTGTAGTCTTCTACAGCAGGTGTTCCCAGTCCTGGTGCTGGAGTCCCACACACCTGCTGGTGCTCAGTCCGGCTGTGCTTAATTACCTAATTGAAGCCGTAATTGAAATAACAAGTTTCTTGATTGGAATGTTCAAAGTTTTTCTTTGCTCAGAAGTTTGAAATATTATTTTATTTATGAAATGCAGTAGCTTAAAGGAAACCTCTTACATGTTTAAGAACCGAAAAATGTCAAGCAGTTCAAATCAATTAAGTCAATTGTGTAACCGAGAGCTCGGCTGGAACACAATCCGGCAGACAGCTGGGTTGTGAATCCCTGCTCTATGCTATACCCTGTCATACTATCATACTTGCACCGCTGGCCTCTTCCCTCGGCAGTGACTCAGAATGGCACCTACAGTATCTAAACAAATGTTAGTAGGCATTGCTAATTGCCACTCCTAATACTACATTTTATTTTGGGAACTTACAGATTTCTGGGTGTATTCACCATGCACCCAGACCTAATCCCAGACTCCTTGTCCCGTCATGATGCAAGGTTTTCTCTTCAGACAGGAACGTAATACAGGAAATACAATCAGAAAGAAATCTGTCACTTTCCGAACATATCGGACACTGTTCCACTTTGGGCATCATTTGTTATTGTTATTCACCAGAAAAAATGACACTCTCTTCAGAAGACCAGACTTCCGATTGACTGCAGTTTCGTGTGCGTGTCATTAATTTGAGATATACAGTATTGCAGATACACAAGTTGGTTTATTTTAACTAGTGACAGTTATATGCTTCCTATCTTGAGAACACTAGAATTAGCTTCAGCAAACTTTTGTCAGTACAATTCTGTTGTCCAATTCTGTATCACTGTATGTAAAGGCCAGAAGCCAAAATGAGTTTTTTTAATGTATTGAAACATTAGTTTTGGTGTTTAGTGCAACTGTCTCTTTGTTTTTTCAATGAATCATGCTGGTTCTGTTAAAGCCAAGCTTCTCATTTGCTAAATAGTTTACACTTGTCAAACAAGTTAGCTTATAGGTCTCAATAATAATACTACTACTACTAATAATAATAATGATAATGATAATGATAATGATAATAATATGGGTTTAGTTATGGTTATAGGTTGAGAAATTACAGGATAAAAAAGACAGGTTTTTCAGGGTTGGGCTCAAAGTCTAGACAGTGAGACAAACTGCTGAGAGAAGCAGGCTTGCCAAGCAATGTATCAGATAGCACTCTGCACACAGAACAAGCTTGTGTTCCGGAAAGTGCTGAACCTTTTTGTGGAGTGTATGACAATTGCTGGCAAGAGAATGCGTGGAGATTTGAAACGCACACACTCAAATAAAGAGATTATTTATCACAAAAGAATTAAGTCAGGGTAATCCAATGGGGCCACAAAACATGACGCAGTTATTCACTTGTTTCTTTCTTGGGAGCAACAGACAGGGCAGGAACCCAATACTACGCATATCAGATTGTTTTTTACAGTACACCTCGGCCTGCGCATTTAGTAGTATTGCATTAAACAATGGTCTTTGTAGCAGACAGATATCTCATGCCTTTTCATTACTGCCAATCTTTCTTGAATTTCTTAATGTGATTTAGAGCCGGAGGTCTTTTTTTCAAAATGCCCTTAATTCAGAGGGCTCTCCAGACACGTGCACTGCTGAGGAGACGTGTTTCTCCATGTGCTTTAATTTCACATGTGGTCATTCACACTTTTCCCAGTAAACCACACGATTCTGGTAAGTCCAGTTGGAGATTTCTTTATTGCAATAGAAGGAAGGACAGACTACGTTAACAGGTTAATCTAGTCCCTCGCTCACTTTCCTAAGGACAGCAAGAGGCTTTTTTCTTGAAGATGAGCATAGTTTTCATACAAAAACATACATTTATGATTTATCAGTAAACGTTTGTTGCCATATATGGTGTTAACAAGTCGGAAAGTTAGGCAGTTAGGTTAGCCTTGGGCAATTAACCAAGAACCCTAATTAGCTAAGACTCCTGTTTGACTCCTGCTTCCTTTCGTGTTACTAAACCAAGCAAAGGATGCATGAGGAACACCTCCACTTGAAAGACCTTGGAGAAACCTAGGCCAGCTGGGAATGCACAAAACAGTGAAACTGTTTTTAGGGCTTACTTGTTAACTCCTAACAGGCATGAGTCCCTTCAGATCACCATCTTACCATATCAGACTGCCAACCAGGTGACACAGAGAGCTCATTCCAGAGGGAGAGATGTGTTGCTATGAGCTGTTAGCAGAGGAATCCCCAAAGCCCATGAAAGCCTCTTAATGTACAATGGCAGATCTGCAAGACATGTATTAATAGTGTCTGGACAGTAGTTAAATATACACAATGAAATAAGGTGGACAAGATCTAAAATGTATTTTAAAATAATTAAAGAAGAATATGAAATTATAAACTGTTTTTTTGGTTCCTTTTAAAGTGGCAAATCTCTCCTGCAGAGCAGAATCTGATGTGCTCATGAAGCTAGTCAGCCCCCCAGTGCCTCTTCTTCAGTATTGATCTTGTATGGAAAGGTCATTGCAACCTATCACAGAATAACTTCCTGACTGATGTCTGCAGGTCACGGCTTGGGATATCTGCCATTAGTACTGCAGGAGGTGGGTTAACCCCGTAATTGCAGAAAGCTGCTCTTATCAAGGGCCACACAGCATAAGGGCACTAACAGCACTTGTGACTGTCATGCGGTGAAATCACTCTCATATTTCTGTTGTACTGTAATTGATGAGCTGATCTTGTTCTAATGCCAGAGGTAATAAAAACTGTATATTTGAGTGCAGAAAGATTGTATATACAGTATCATTACAACAGAATAGCTAAGAAGATGCAGTGATAAGAAGTGGAGACCTGGTGTCCCCTAATTACAGTAATTAATAGACCATGACCACAGTGCGATTTCAGAGCATAGTAACAAGAAACACATTCATGCCTTCACTGATTTATGGGATACATTACTGTGTTTAAAAATGTGATTTTACAGCTTAGATTTTGTGCAGGCAAACTACTGATGCTTTGGTGTTGGTGAGTGGACTAGGTGCTATATAGGTGTGCAATACTGCTGAAAAAAACTTCAACTTCAACTTCAGTGACGGTCACTATGTCTGTGCAATATGTGCAGACGGCAGCATTGCAGATCATGCTAAAGTTCATTCTGAAAATATTTAATCCAATTTAAAATGCAATTCAAGATTATATTGCATTCACAGCTGTGTAACTGCATTCCTTTAGATTAGCATTTTTGCATGATAAATAAAAGGCAGCAAAATGTTCAACAGAACTAATAGTGAGCGCATGGTACTAATTAGCAACATCGCAGCTGCAAAAAAGAACAGGTCAGGCTCAAAAGATAATAGGAAGCTTTAACAATCTTATGAATAATTGCTTGGCTCACTGTGATTGTTGGTGCCAACTGGTGGAAGTTACCATGGAGGTCATAAGCCTCACAGAGTGGCATTCATTTAGGCATGAAAAATATTCATTCTGTCAGTAGGAGCTGCCAACAAGTCTGCTTAGTTTCAGAATCTGTAAATATTGCTTATGCTAGTAAATCAATTTCTATTTTGACATTTATGTTATCAGTGTTGATAGGACCATTGCAATTGCTGTTCCCATTAGTTTTCAATTGACAGTATTTAATATACCTATTTATTTATTAACTTGTTTGTGCCTGACAGGTTTCTCTGAGTCTATTCTTCATTGCAGACAGATTCTCTGGTCTGATTATGCTTATACAAAACACGCTTCTGAGTCTGGAATATTACATCATTACTCAGAAATGGAATAAAGCAGGGGTGTCTAATCCCAATCCCCGGATCTATACATCCACTAATTACTGCTTCGTTTGACTGGTTTTCCTTAGTTAGTCCCCAGTAATTTATGGAGAACTATAAACCTGCTGGACTGTGGCTCTGGAGGATCTGGATTGCTCATCTCTAGTGTAAACTAGTCAAGAACTACATTGTCTCCACGAAAGCAAGTTTCCAAAGAAGCATAATCCAGCAGGGATTCATACCATGGCTCTCCTGGGGTGAATTCTGAAAGTTTAAAAGGGCCTGCCTTTTGAGAGGTACCCGTTTCCCCACAGTGGAAATAACAACTGCAGCTTTTTTATTTTTAAATCACTTTTTCGGATATTTACAACAGTATCATCTTTATCTTTAAGCTTGGAAATAAAAACAGATTGCAAAGACTCTTAGACTTTGGTGACAGTAAACAAAAACTTTTTTTCTTTTATTCATGGTCTTCATGAAATATTGTCAGCGAGCAAGAAAAACAAACAGATGTGCAGGGTGTCTGATTTCTCTGTTGTCATGTTGAAAGTTAAATGTTATTGCAGAATGAATTGTAACTTTGACTTGTGATGAAGCCTGGTTTAGGCTGATAATGAGAAAAGGGTGACAAAATAGAATTAATTCCTTATTTGTATAGTTCTACCTTTGCTGCTTCCAAAACATGAAAAGCAGAAATGTTTTAAACTGGGAGCTGAGTGGCCTTGATGTGTGTGAGCTCATCGGAAAGCACCAGGGAGATCAGCACTGATGGACCTCGAGGGGGACTGAGGGGGCAGTAAACCAATAACAAACCAGTGCAATTTCTTATTTTCCCGGAAATGCCCGGGGCTTGTTTTAATTGCTGTGAATTGTTCAAACCAGATGATTTAACAGGCTAATTTTTATTTGCTGGGTCAATGGGTTTGAGTGCAAGCATTAAGGACATTGGCCACAGGCTCGTACGAGGTGTCTTCCACAGTCAGAGCAGTGAACTGAGGTGTGGGAGAAGGCAAAATCTGTCCCACACCGAGCCACGAAAGGCACTGGTTCAACAGGGGCATTCCTGGTAAACAGGAAATATAGAAGCAAGAAGGAGGAGCCATTTCAGGAGTAAAGAAAGGTTAAACAGAGGAGATAGAGTTACAGCAAGATGTAAAGATCTGTTCATTCTCCCAAAGTTTTATTTCAGTTTAGTGTTATATACAGAAGGAACGTCAGATCTGGTGAGACGTAGAGACATGAATGAAACCTGTAGGTACAGGTTTGGTATTGTCCCTACTCAAAGTGGCAGAAACAAAATGTAATAGGATCATGTCTTTTATCTTTTTTAGTTAGATTTACAGATTGTGTTACAATAATAAGAAGGCAAGAAGTAGGTATTGGAAATTAGTCGATATTAGCAGTAATTTCTCTTTGTGACACTGAGATGCATCATAATTTGTAAGCACAAACTGAAAAGTGCCATCAAGTAATCCTCTGATTCAACCAGGTCAGCTGGGGCACATTCTCGTGTCCAGTCAGTATTTTCAGGCTCATTATTAACTTTTTTGTTTTTCTTCTTGCAACTCAAAAAATACTTTAAAAAAAGCATTAATGACTTTTGTGAAAGAACGTCTACTGTTTCATTATTAACTAGTGATAAGTACACAGCCTTATCAAACCCGCAAACACAGCCTTATCAAACATGCAAACCCGCTCAAGAGATGGGTTTGCATCTCTTGAGCGGGTCTAGGAATTTTATTTCACTTTCAAAATCAACTGTCAACTATTACTGCCCAGGGCAGTTTGTACTCCTTCACCTCTGGTGTCAGTTCATAAAATAAGATCATTCAGAATGTATTCCCCTTTTCGACATTCCAACATTCCCATTTTGCTGAAAAGTGGGAAGAAACCAGTTGAAAACTCAGCATGATCAGATTTCTCACAAGGTGAGAGTAGATTTGTTTGTCCCAGTGGCCTTAATGTGTAAATTGAAATCGAAGGCAGAGGCAGCAAATGTTATCGTGCAATTCAGAAGATTGTAACATTTTTTGTTTTAGGTGATTTAAAGGATGTTTTAAAGGATGACCAATGAGTAAAAAAGCCTGTGCTTTGTGTTCTGTGAACCACCGCCTTAATGTAGCCTCCATGTGTGTGCGTTTTTGGTGCTTTGATCATAATGCCTTCCTTCTTGCTCCATTTGCTGTACATGCAAGAATCAAGCAGTTGGATGGCAGAAAAGCTTAATTAGTAGAATTTATCTAATAGCTCTTAGATGGGTATCTTATGTCTCATTGAGCTGTGTAGTCCTGCTGGAGTTTAAAGCTGTCTTTGGTAGTAAAGACACTTCCATAGAGGAATAGTTTTGTTCAGCGGAGCTCAGCAGATTCTGTGGAAGGCAATCATTCATAGCCTCTGAATCATCATGGAGTATGGCTCCACAATCTGTTAGGGGACAGAAACACTAATATTGTCAATATTTTCACAGGATTTTATCGTAGGCAAAAAATGCTTGTTCAATGAATTTAAACAACAACCTCCGCCGCATCAACAAACCCTCCCTCAGACAATTGCAGTTTTCTCCACCATTAAAGAAACTCTAATGGCACAAGGAGAATCATTTTGAAGATGTTATTTTAGCTTTTGCTGAAAGACGTAACAAACTTATTAGATATATTACAGACATTAAGTGTAAAAATGACAAACTGGCAATAATGGAGGATGTGTTTGTGAGGCTTTCTCCTAATTTTACAGCTCTACAGTTGCAGGGGTTCTGAGACATGTACACTGGGCATTCACATCACTGCTGTGCTGGATTCAGCCCAGAGAAGAGCAGTCACGTGCAGTAGGTCCTGGGGCGCAAAGGGACAGCTCACACTCACAGAACTGAACACTTCGAGCCTGGAATAGAGGGGACCTGACATTGACATCCTTTACAGAATTAACCAAGTTAAGTGGACAATGAAACACGAACCAGAGAACACAACTGAAAACGAACTGTTCTGAAGGTTTGGGTGTGGTTCAACTAAATCCAGCTCTGTAGGAGAAAGGTCTTTTAGAGTATTCACATTGTCATTTAACCCAAAACAAATGGCAGTATAGTAAAAACAACAGCCCAAATGAGCCAGTGCATACTCTCCATTGCCTGTTCTGTGGGCGTTGTAACTCGAAAGACACCTCATAAGCTGAAGAGTAAAATCCGCTCTCTGCTATTTCCTGCACAACACAGTGCCAGTGAGACAGTTGACCTTGTTATGGTCCCTCATTATTTGACTCTCCCCATGCTCAGTTATCTAGAAGGCAATCCCTGCTGCGCTCCATATTAATACTTAATTTAAAAATGCCAAGGAGCTTTAGAAAATAAATCAAGGAACCAATTAAGTGTAATATAATGTTCAGAAATGTTTTTATGGTCTTTATGCAGCAGTCTTTTCTCCCATTCTCCTTGCACTTCCATGTGATCTAAGTTCTCTCCGTTTACAGTTATGTATAGTATGAAACGATAAACATGTAAGCAAGCCGTTTCTCACAGTCTCCAAAGACAATCGCAAAGGAGAGGGAAGGGCCTGAACTGAAGGAGCAGGAAGCATTAAGTTAGATCAATATAAAATCATTGAAACAGATACAGTAAGTCAATAGTGAAGAAGCTTGTTTTATACCATTTGCACTGAGAAAAGGGGTTTAATTCTACAGGGCTCATCAAGTTTCCTCAGGTGCTTTTGAATGGCTTGATTGTGTATATAATGGCTACACATATCCTGACACTAAGTACAATTGAGCTGTTATAAAATGAGATGAATAAAGGAAAGAGAGTATTAAAACTGTGACAAGTGAATGTTGTGCAAATCAATTGAAATGAGTGGTTGAAAAAAAAACCTGTAAAGAAGAGAGACGGAACCAGAAAGATCAAATCTAAACCTGTCCTTCATTTGTCAGATGTGCTCATTTTCCAAAAGCATGAACAACAAGAGCAAGAGGCAGTTTGTTCTGGTACTTTTATTTTCACCATGCAAATTTGAAGTGGCAAAACGCTTTATCCCTGTCTGTGCAAGTAAGAATCGGAAATAAAAAATGCACTCCAGTAGCTGATAGATGAGGCACATTCAGCAGTGAATGGGAGAAAGACATTAGCATTGTGAGTAAGAAGACGGGAAGGTGCATTGATATTTTAAAAGTACTATTGGTGCACTATTGAAAAGGTCTAACTATCAATAATTCTATTACTTTTTCCAATTTTGCTTGAGCATACTTTACCACAGGGCAGTGTAGCATAGTGGATAAGTCTTTGGACTCGTTAAGACTCATAACTGCCTAGTTGTGGGTTCAAGTAGTCCTTGCTGCAGAAACTTGCTGTTGTAACTTCAATGAGATTCTGTACCCCAGTAGCTCCAGTCCACCCAGCTGTGTAAGTGGGGACCAGCATTGCTGGTGGTAACTCCTGTGATGGGCCAGCGTCTCCTCCAGGGGTGCTGTTGTGCTCTGTAATCCAATGAATGCTGTAGAACCCAGGATGAAGTCTGTCCCTGTGAGCCCCTAGCTCTGGTTCGAACTACCCCCCTTCCTTACCACATCATGGCAAAATCCTGAGTTACAGTTTTGAAAGCTGTGCAGTATAAACATTTAGATGTGTCTGCTTGAACAACTGATATCCAAGTTTATTTTTCATGGCTTAAAGTAACTATATAACAAAAGACAAGCGTTCTGAAGAAAAAAGGCAACATTGCAGAATTCATATGTGCTTTGCTTGTGTGTGATGTACAATATGAGAATGTTGGACACTTTCTTTAAAGAACAGATTTGCAAAATCGGCTAAAAAAACCCCAAGAGAATAAGTAATAACTTTAAAATGATGCTGTTTAGTTACATGAGGGAGATGTAGCCATAACGTCCCAAGGTTGGGATGGTGGGAGCTCAGGCTGCAGGAAGTCTCTGAATCTGTGGCTTTACAGCAGTGACATTGGTCAGACTCTTATATTGCCACATCCTTTGATTCTGAAGAGTTAAGCAGTTAAGAGGTTATTTCTCTTGGCTTGGACAAAAGACCCAATTTTTATCTTGTGCAGCGTGAGCTCTCTTGTTATCTTTGAGGTCTTTCTCAATCTGCTTTGTAAAGTGAGGATGCATGCTCTTTCATCCATTAGGAACATGCAAGCAGGATGAAGGATGCTTTAATGGTATACAAAGATGAGTCATTGTCTTCAAGAGAAAATGTTTTTTGCAGTGGATGACAGTAACGAACTTCTGCAGGTGCCCACTTGCCAACATTCAAAAATGAAAAAGGCACTCTAGAGTGATGTCTTTCTATACAGTACCTCCATGCAGCTTTCTTTGAGCTTTTCGTTGAATGTTACATAAAACCTGAAGAAAGGAAAAAAAAATAGGCCATAATAATTGCTCAGTATCCCAGGATGCATTGTCTGTTGTCATGGGATTTAACAAGTCCCTTTTTGACAGAGCAGTGTGAATGTGAGACAGAACTCAACACAAAGCACGTCAAGGTCTGAAGGAATTTGATTCAGTTATTGAAGTATGTTGTGATGAATTCATCAGGTTGATTGTGTATTAGGCATAATGATTGTGATTGCCTAATTACCACGAGGGACCTCTAGTCAAGAGTTACCTGGTTGCATTGTAATTTAATGATTGTTATTATTTGGAATAAGTGCAGTTGCACGTGGGGTGTAATTAATGGGGTAGCTACTGTAGCCTCATGCCTCTGTGTGAGTAGCAGTGTTTCCCTGGTGTATGGAGGTTGGAGGGAGGCTGGTAGAACTTGGCTGGAGTTGGCTGGCAGTAGAACCCCCAAATCCTGTATCTGTTCTTCGGTCTGTCTGTATTTTTGAGGTACTGTAGACAGCTGTTCGAGCTGACACAGGATGCCATCTGCACGGTACAGTATTTTTCATTCTTTTCTGCAAGGGTCTCTTGTTTCCTGGTGTTAAGAGCCAAAAACAATCAATTCACCCACCTGGTCCTTCTAAAACATGAGTGACTGGGTGTCAGGTAATTATCTTATTGGTGAGGAATGAAATTCCACATTCTTCAACAGCTGTAGTTACCTTGGGTATATAAAGGGTTTATAAGCCCATTATGCTTGGGTATGCAGTATAATGAGCTGCACAGTGTTTGGGTTGGGGATTTAAGAATCTGGAGTCTGAGAGAGGTTGCTGTAAGAGTTTATTAATGGAGAGAAGGTTACTACTCTAGAGTCTTTTTGTGTAAGACCTGCAAAACTCTGCCTTAAAGTCTCCTGCATCTTACAACATTGGTCATTTTCACTCTCTGTGTGCTCAGATCCCTGGAGCCATCTCATCTAAGGGCGGGGTCTTGTCACACAAGGTGATTATTTTAAAATTGCAGCAATTAACCTTACAGTGAAGCACAGAAGACCATAAATGGTTAACCTGAACATTTTTATTCCTATGCCTTGTGTATTGCCCTGCATGTTAGATTATAACACTTATTTCAGTTTTAATCTCAGGAATGCCTTATGCAAATAAATAGGAAATTAAATCCAGCAGAGCCACAGTCAGCTTGCGGGGACTGTAATCAGTCTTCTCACCATATGTTGCTCAGTGCTGGATTTCAATATGAAATGAATTTCAATTGTGTGGCTTGTAGGGCTTGTTGCAGTTTAAGCGAAACCTGGATATTTTCAATACAGCACAAAGCAACTGTTTAGCTTGAAATAATATAATATAATGGAATAGACTGATTCAGGACAGGTGCCAGGTGTTGTAGTGCTGTACAGCAGCATATGATACATCTTTTGGTGAACCTTGAGGTCATTAGAGACAAGCTATTGATTGGTTGTGGCACAGAGAAATGCTCTAAACAACCCCAAAACTTGTTTCCAACCTGCTTAGCTCTCTAGATACAGTGCAGCCACTCAGCCATCTGTGTTGAACCCTGGTTAGTCTATATTTTCCATGTGGTGCAAAATGTTAAATGGCTGCTGTGTCAATCCATAGAAGTATACCTAGTGTACCCCCCAGAACATGGCAATATTGTGAGCATGATCAAACACAGCTTGCTCTTTTTTACCACTTCAGAACTAAAAGTCAAACCATTTCACCTTTCTTGTAACATCATCTGAGGTAGTCTTCCTGAAAACTCCACATTAACCACTGCAATTTGTTCATTCACACCTCATATTAAGCAAACCTGTGCTGATGATCCGAAACCACAGAACAGCATTTCTTTTCATTAGGTCTGCGTCTCTGAGATAAAAAAAAACTCAAACTGAGAAGCGAGTGGAAAACAGATCAAAACTCTTGAAATTCGTTTAATGAATGAAAAGCAAAATCTATCGACCGTTTTTTCTCTTGTGGTTTATGCAGGAGAATATTCTAACACCCAAGAGAGCTTTCAGAGCTTTCCATACTTGATGCTGCTCAGTTCTGGGAAAATGTATTTTTTGTTTGCTGACTGTAAGACTGACCCCTGGGACTGGGGCTGAGTCTTTGCGGCCCCCTGGGGCTTTAGAAGTGGAGTGGGGAAAGGGGGATTGAGACGTGCTAACCATGCTGGAGGACAGCACGGCACATCCGTGGACACGGCCTGTTGTGCAGACAGGCTCTCCAGGCTGTCATCTCCAGCTCTCCTGCTGACACGTGGAATGTCAAGGCAGCTGTTGGGCTCCAGTCAGTGAGACGAGAAATCTTGAGACTGAAACAGGGAGAGAAGACAGAATAGGAGCAAAGAAAGGGCCAAGTGGTCCCCTATCATTTTTAACCTTTTTAATGATTTGGTTTCATATTGTAGCAAATACTAATTTCTAATACAAGACATTTTGGTTACATTGAAAAGCTGCTTGCTCGTGGTTAACTGCACTTGCTCAAATATTTATCCTGATGTACAGTAAAGTGCTCCATGTGTATATACTGTATAGTGCTTTCGGCAATGACCTTAATAAGTCACCCATTCCGCCTAGTAACTAAGAAGCTCAGGTCTACCAAGCAAAGTCACACTAATTTTCTCCAGCACACCATAGCCGTAATGTCATCTTTTGCATACTTAATTTAGGGAGCTTATAATCAACGTGCCTGCAGTTCTTTAAAAGCATCTTCACTTGTAAGCTTATATTTGGATATTTAAGTATCTTTCAGCACAACCATTATTGCTATAGGACTCCAAGTGCAGTTTTCTTATGCTGCTGTAGTTGCTTTTGTGTGATAGATCTGTGATCACTTCCATCAGGCAGGCAGTCAACAAGCCATTCTAGGCATCAGCTGAGAAAGTCCGTACTGTTCCATTGTGGTTAAACTGAATGACTTAATAGTCATACTGTATATATTTTTGGTCAACACCAGTATGATGAGACTCAATGGTACTGCATTTGGAAGTCAATTTAAATCCTAATCGATCTGGCTGTGTCAGGGAAGGACGCTTTATCATGCCACCTGTGCAATAAAATTGTACTGCAGTAGAATGCAGTGGGAATAAAATATCAAATAGATGGAGTTACTTTTCCCTTCTAATTCAGAGAGACAGACATACAGTTTCTCAAGATGCTTTAAGGTCTGACTCATAGGACCTTTACCAAGACAACTAAATGCAGCTTTTTGACTGTGTGCCACATGATATGCATTGACAGCAGTATCCCAGAATGACCACACCTGGCTTGAAAGGCCAGTAGCTTTCAGTATCTACAGTATGTGCTAATATGTCTTAACTGGGAGTAGATGCTATTGTGGGGAAGGGCAATACTTCTCTGAGCAAAGTGACTTTTCTCCATTAGTCGTGTCGTGAATCTTTGTTTGCTGTTATTGATGGTTTAATAATGCCTTTGATTTCTGCACCTACTCGTGTTCCTCAACTTGCCATTTCAAAGCTTATTATACATAAAACCTGTGTTTGATGCTTGGAGTCTACAGAGCTCCTTGTTTCTGTGCCTGTGCTTTGACACTTTTTCTGTAACGAAATTACAGTACAGCTGTAACTGTAAAACTCACCCCCTGTACTGTCATGGCTGTCAGTCAGTAATCTGGCCCTTTCAATCAGCAATCTGTTCTTAACGTTGGGCAGTGTGATGTGAATAATTATGGTTTCAAAACGGTGAACAATTGTTAATATGAAATATTTGAATAAAATGCAATCTGCGTGTGTGCGCGTAAGGTGTTTGATTCACGGGTTCTGAGTGCAAAGTCGACACATTCATCAGAAGTTACTGTATATAAAAATGCTTTGGGAGATTTCTTTTTGCTGATAATTCAGTTTATCAGTATGAAGCGGTTTTAAAAGGTAATTAGCAGGTGCTGATGGAGAGTGGGAATTTACCAGGAGATTTATTTTAAATGTACGCACAGCATATACGTGCTTTCAGAAGCTGTGATAAAATGAAGATTGAATGTTAATCCTTCTACATTCCTACCACACTTATCCTGCACCTGTATTGTTGACCCTTAGCTCTGCCTTCAGGAGACAGGCTCTCTCGCCGGTTTCTTCGGCCTGTCACAACACATGAGGGTGTGACGCGCATGTGCAGTGACTGGCTGTGCGATCAACCAGCTGAATTAACATTTTAACACATAAGACCTGTGTTCCTCTGTCATTTTGCACTCCACACATCACTATTTTTACATTCAGAGAGCAAGTTCCACCATTCAAAACAAAATCCAGCAGCAGAACTTGAACCCGAATGCAAACTCATATAAAAGGCAGAGCAAAGGTGTATGTAGACCTTACAGTGTCATATTTCTAATGTGTTATTGTTCATGTCACTGAGGCACTTGAACACAAGGACAGGGCATCATCCATTCATAAATAATAGATACACCAACACTCACATTCTGCGAGGAGATGCATCATGCTATATCGAATTTTCACAAGAAAGGACAACGATACACACTAAGTTAAAAACATTAGTATTTTGAATATGCCACATGTGTTATTGTAAGGGTCTGGTATTTACTGTATGCACACCAATCACTTCTTTTCTGAATATAATCACAGGTTCTATTCATGTATATCAAGTATAAAGGCTGTACTGATGCAACAGTCACTACTGGGAAGAAGAGAAGTATTTTTTTAAACTCGCATTAATTTTTGTCTGGACTTTATTCTTGAAGTGGAGGCCTAAAAACTCTGGGACGTAAACATTATTACTGAATGAAAAATGAGTGCCCTGTATGATGGTGTTTAAACATTTACCTGCGTCTGTTAGTGTTCCGCAGTGCAGAGGTGTTTGATTGCATTACACTTTCATTACAGTTGTAGTTAATGGTTGTGTCACAGTCTATTAACCGCATTCATCTTCACTGTGATATATAACAAGACATCATTGCATGCAACAAAGAAAAATGACTGTCACTTGGGAAGATGGTGCTGTAATGTACAGTATACATTATTTTCTTCAGTGTAGAGCACTGAACAACTTCTGTATTCTGTCTTCACACTGTGAGCATTTGCTTTGCATACAGTACCAACACTGATAATGAAACCTTTTTTGTCTAGTCAATTTAATCAATAATATAGTCAACAATACTAAGCAGAGAATATACCATTGACAATTAATATCAGAAACAGACAAATGTTGCACTAACTGCAGAGAACTGACCTACTCGTTAGAACAGGTTTGAAAATGCAGTTTGTGCCTTGCATTGCTTAAATCAATTTTGAAGTTCCAAACTATAGTAGTGAGCTCACAGTTTGACAAATTTCATGTATTTGAAGGTGTTTTCAAAGGCTTCTTCGACAGGCATTGCTGTTTCACTTCATCATTGTGAGAACAGAGGGGACTGAATGAATAAACAGATGAACATCTGTCTTCATTCTTAGCAGCAGAGCACAAGCAAAGCCTCAGTACAAATGTATTCTTTATAGACGTATCTCATTGGAAGGCACATCACAATTTACAAATTCACAAAACAACTTAAAAAGAACTCTGGGAGGGCTTTGAATGGACGTCACATAGAAGCCATCCTGCTCTGTCAGTAGTTATGCCATAATATTTCCATTTTGCCGCAAGGGCATACATAATAGAAAAAGATATCAAGGTAAATTAGCATCCAGCTAGTGGCAAGAGCATCTAACCATTGTTTCCCTTACAGGAGATTGAAATTTGCCTTGACACTTAAATAGTAATGAAGACAAGTGTGGAAACGTTCATGGGTCTCTTTTAATTAATATTTATTCTCTGTCAGCATTCATTAGTCACTGCCTGAACCATGGTCTTACCTGGTTTCGACATTTCCCAGCAACAGATGAGTCAGCCTTACAGCAAATTCTTTATTACCAGAGCTCATATGTAGATCAATGTGTATATATATATTTATTATTTTAAACATTTTTGTTTCTCTTCTGTATAAAACTGACCACAGACTGTTTCTGTCGGCTGGTTCTTCCAAGATGGACTTGGATTCACTAAGCCACTAAAGTACCAAACAAGCAATTTGTAGCCAGATAGATGGAATGGCCTCGTCTCATTCCTGATCTTTCTTTTGTTCTTAAAATAGCCTTAAAATCACCCCCTCCAATCTCTCATCCAGTGGTTAAACTCTGCTGCGTCTACCGTCTCTAAGCATGGCTAAGAACAGCTTTTCAGAGTTACAGTTACAGTCTTCTTCAAGAGCAATCAAGAGTCGTGATGTAAGTGGTGAGAGTAGTTATGTCTCGCCACTGAGTCTTAATGAGGGCAACACAGCTGTTCATGGCTGGTAAATGCCTTATATTATATTATACAGTATGTTGGCCAAACTCAATATCCACCTACCCGTGTTCACCTGTGTTCAAGAAGTTAATATCATTACACTGAACAGGTGCTCTCTCACTGTTCAAATTCGGGTACCTGAGACCTCAGACTGGAAACTCCCAGGCCAGGGAGCCAATGAGCTGTGCTGTACACAGAGGATGAGCCTGGCTCACTTCGTATTCCATTACAGACACCAGCTGTAGAGAGGGAGCCACAAGGGGCGATGGGATATTGACATGTGCAGGAGAGAGAACAAGGAGAGGCATGTCACACAATATTTTAAGCCAAGTTAGTGCACATGGCTGTAAATCATTAAGCTAAAGCGGTTTATTTACTTCAAGCACATCTTGATACAACAGCTGCTGCAGCCAGTGCCTTCATCACAATCTTTTTTTTTCTTTGTATTGTTTATGTTGTTTAAAATTTTAACCATTTATCTGCTATTTTTCAACTGCACAATCTTGATTTCTTGATACTGATTTACTGGGAACTCAGACTCAATGTTACTGGCATCCCTATAAACATACTTTTTCACTGTGCTGTTGTTAAGAACTATTATTTTTTATTAACTGCTGTCAATCAACAGCTGTGTGCACGACTCATTAGGAAACAAAGCATTGCTATTTCTGTTGAAAATTAGGACATTTAATAGCACAAAAATAATGCAGTACAAGCTCACTATGTAGTGGATGTGCAGTATGAGGAAATAAAACCACCCCATTCTTCAGGCTCATTTAAAGGCATCTGTTCATTATAGGAGCCTCATGAAATGGGGCTGCTAATCTCCCCAAAGTATGATGGGTATTTGGAAAGAAAAATGTTTTAAAATGACATGAAGAAAACTGAGATAGTTCCACCTCCTTGACCTGCCAGCCTGACATTACCTGCTCCTCATTTCAAACAGAGCTGACACACTGCTGAGACGCCTTTTTAAATATTTAATCCACTGTCGGATCCTGGAGTGCTATATAACTAATGCAAAGTGACAAATGAAATGGCTGTGTTCCTGGAGCACCTCTCCGCGCTTCTGACTTTATTCTGCAATGGTGCATGACTTCCTCAAAAGGAAAGAGAGAAGTTACCAACACTTTGAGTAGAACATTTCCCAGTGGGAACTGGTAGTGCTGTAGGAGCTGGCTACCACCTCGCAGACTGTTAGGATGAATTAGGCTCAGTTTTATGTAACAATGACAGTTGATTGTATGATACATTTCAAACAGATTAGGGCACACATTTAAGCTACAGATGTCCCACTGCAGCATATTAGTTTAATCCTGGGTCACAGTCACTCTGAAATGTTTTCTATGAAGCTCAGGTCAGTTGCAAGTTATAGGTGGGAGAGAAAGAAACTCTTCATATTGCATATTCTCATCAGCCATGCAGAAATGATATCATATACCCTACCCACCTGCTGAGATAATAACCACTAGCCCAGCAACATACCAGATTGCAGTCCAAGAATATATCATTAACAGCCTCTGGGTATGCTTGTTTTTCTCTTGCATATAAACACTACTTTTCATCACAACATCTCTTACACACTATACTGTACGTAAATTTGCACCTAGCTGTAATCTCTACCATCATTAGTCATTCAGAAGAAGATATAAGATTTGTTCCTATTTATAATGTATAATATTTGCACATAGAAACAAACTGAATCGGCAAAAGATGCAAAAGACTTCATTTGGTGCATTAAATCAAGAAAGCTTAATATCAATTGACACCATCTTTCTGCCAGTTATCAGAATTCTGCTTAATATCATCATCATTGCAATTCTGATAATTGACCCACCTATACCGAAACAAAGTAGTAGGAAAAAAACATTCAGTAAATGCCAGATTTTTAAAAACTTTACTTAATAAACCTCTTCCTACTAAAAGACTTTTCCTGGTGTTTGAGCTGATGGCCGATCTTGGTAGCTATCTACTAATTGTTTCAAAGGCGGATTGCATAATTCAGGAAGCCTAGTGAGAGATCTGGCTCCTGGCAAGAAGAGAGGCTTAGATGAGGGCAGCCAGGGCAGCCTCCTGGTACTTACAGCTGTCTAATGACCAGGCAGAACAAGCCGTTAGCAACCTTTCACCTGCTGCCTCCTTAAATATGTTCTTTGCAAATGACTCTTCGGGTAGACGAATGCCCATTTAAAACATTTAACTTCTCGCTGAATTTAATCTGTGTTAAATCTCTACCAAATTAAAATAAACCATTTTTCATATTGCACCGGTACAATCTCTGTGCTTTAAAGGCCTATTAAAGCTTGTTTGGTGATGCTACATGCATTGATGCTGAAAGATAGCAAGCATTTTAGTATCAATATCGGGCAAGGGAATTGCTTACTTTCAGTGTGGATGTTGCCTCCGCATGCTGCCAGCACTATGGGCGTCATGGACGCTGCGGGACTCTGAGTGTAATGGCCGGATCAAGACTTGGGCAGTGCCTGTTCGGAAGGAAGCGAACACAGCTGTGGGGGGGTGGGAATCCAGTTCCGAACAGACCGCGGGGATCAGCATACAGCACAGTTGTCCCTCACATGCTGTTTAGGGGCATCAGTGTCCCCAGTTATGGTGGTGAGAGCCTGTCAACTCACTACTTAATAACTCACATTGAAGACACAAAATTAAGCCCTCTAAGTAAATAGCTAATGGCCTGAACCGGAGACATGTTTTATTTGTGTGTCGCCCACAGCGTGTTTAAATCCTCTTTTGCTTTTGCCAAAGTATTTCAGTTTCTTGTAGAGCTGCACAGCTTTGTGTGAGGAGGGGGGGGGGGGCACATATTCTAAACTAATTTTCTTGATTTAAGCAGGTTTAGAATTCACTGCTTTTTTGTCGAAGCGGAATACAAAGAAAAACACCAGGCATCATGGCACCTGAATGTATTTAATTACGTATTTGTTTTCCCCCAGAATAACATAAATAATTTCAGTACTAATCATTAATCTCTTTGTCACATAGACAGTGATGTTTCATTTTCAGCTTGGAACATCTTGTTTTTATGTAGAATGGGAGTATACAGTATATATGCACAAACCTAATATATATATATATAAACCACACAGTTTTCAGTGAAGTGTAAAAATTAATTTCCCTCACTTTTTTGCATTATCAAAGGACATTTAAAATCTTGTAATGCAAAAAAAAAGCTGCAAAAGAAACTTTGGCTGTGCGACAAGAAATGAATTAAAAAGTCTTAATCTGTTTTCTCCATAATTGTCCTAGGGCCAAAAAAAAGAATCCATTTCAACATGGATAATTAATCTTACAGATAGCACACTATATTAAACATTACTTTTTGTAGGTGCTTCAACAGGCACATTTGAAAGCTCGGGGTTTTCCAGTCTGACTAATTGCTAATTTTCAGATGGCTAATTTAGCCAGCGAGTGTCTGCAGACCACAGGATGGTCTTTTGGCAGTGGCTTTTCTCTGCTTCAGCAGCGGCCCTGCCGCCCAGGGTAAAGAGCACCTCATCTGCATTCATGGAGTTTCTCCCTGATTGAGCAGCAGCCTGCGCTCGGAGGATCCGGCACAATTGCTGAACCCCCGCGTTCCCAGCCTGCTGCCTGGAGCCAGACTGTGCCCTGCGGACATGCCGTTATGGTCATGGTTAAATCTCCGGCAAAGCAAAAAAAAAGAGAAAAAGAAAATCCGCTTGTCTGGAGTTAATGCGGTTTCAGCAGAGAATAAGTATGGACTTTTTCCCCTTTTTTTTAGAGCTTTGCTGCTTTACAGAGGGATTGTTAAAGCCCTGCCAGGTTTCATTTCCCATTCATAACGTTTTACCAACCATGGTGAAAATAACATGTGACCCACATTATTAATTGAGGGCCTTGGGCATCCAAGCCTAAGAAGGCAGGGGCTGAGCAGCGTTAGTGCTGTGCATACACATTACTGAATTGGGGTGTGGACTCTTTCGTACTCTCACAGCTCTGTCAGGCTATTTTAACAAACTGCCAAGAATGCGCTCTTCTCATCTGAGTCATCAGGATTCTTGAATAAATTTAAATAAGAATTAATTATGGCATTGCTACACAAGAGCTTGCCTCATACATGACTTTAATAGAAAGGCATTTCTGGCTCACAGTTTCAGCTTTATGCCTTCACCCAGGAAGCCATGAAAAAATTCCTCCTTCGACTCAAAGAGGCTTTGGCTGCGTGGATGTAGTTCATTTTCAGTCATGCGTACGACATTGTAAATCACGTTGGATAGTGTACCTGTGTGTGAGAGGCTGTTTGCACTGGCTAAAGCCCCAGTGACAATGGAATCTTATCCAGGAGCTGCGTGAATCCAGTTCATTCTGCCTTCTGTGGAGTACAAGATGCAGCACCATTTTTCTGAGACACAAAAGGTCTCAATACAGGGTCAACAGAAACATTGGACTTTAATCTCTTCCAGTCCACATAAAAAACGCATTGACATGGGGGGAGAAGACCATATGCAAAAGCATCTTGGATAAATATCGGTCTTGTGAACACTCCTGAGACAGGGCGTTTCTTCTTGTGTCGTTAGAACATGGAGGAGGAAGACTGAATTTGTGCAGCGCGTCTTTCGTTGTAGTGACACACAGTGGCCCAGTCAGCGTGAGTATTTGCTTTCAGGCCCCAACTCCCTGCTCTCTTCTCCCAGCCAGAATGGTGTGGTTTAGCCTAGGTGTGATCCAGCCACTCAGCAAAAGACCTGGACTCCAGGAGGAGGCTTTGCTGGATAAGCTACTTTTGTTGCCTCATGTGATGAACTCTGTGTATTTCTCCCACCCCATATTTGAAAGGTACTGTACTGAGAGTTTGTATCCTCATGGTACCCATTCATTTACTGTTAAGTGTAGCCATAGGAACAGTTATGCAAATTAAAGGTATGTTATGATTAAATACACTCATATGCCCATCAAAAGCAATTCCCATAGACACTGATTAATCACTAATATGATGCTTACCCTCTATATAGACAGATCATCTTCAGAAAATATATTATCTATAGCAAAATCATCCATCAGCATGCTGATACCCCTTATCCCTGGTGTGATGTTGTTTGGTGCTGTGGATTGAACCTTCACCTGGTGATCGCTTCACTGTTACAAAGACTGATGCCAATTTATTCGTCAACATCTGTTGATTTGAAAACCGTGCTTTCCTTTATTAGCTCTCTAATGGATAGCTAATGCTGTTTAATGGTGCAGCTGCGATAAACTGGCGATTCATTTTTCTTGTTAGACTTAATGAATGGAAATCTCAGCTCTCTTTTTTTCCATCACAAAGTTTGGATGAACATCAAGCTTATTATGAGATGAAACACAGACATGGCTTTTCTTGTGCTCCTGTGCAAGGAAGATTGCAGTGGCATTGCATGGTGGTACCAGACAGTTCGGGCTGTTTAGGTCTGGGGTGGCCAGCCCTGGTCCAGGAGAGCCACAGTTCAGCAGATCTTGTAGGTCACCTCAGATTGTAAAGTTTTAATTAATTCAGGATGTTAATTGGTGTAAAGAAGTCAGGAATGGCCAGCTCCGGTCTTTGAGAGCTACAGAGTGTTGGCACTTAAGTTTGGAATGATTTCTGAGTTTGGAATTATTTCTAAACTGCTTATTTGAGCAAATCATCTTCTTCAAGAAACAAACAAAAATCCGAAATTCCTGTAGGATTGCTCATCTCTGCAACAAACTCTATTTTACAAAATAATATCTTAGTGTTTCAAGCAGGAACCATATACAGTATATACTTCAGCAATGGGACATCATTTTGTGAGATTTGACACTTTTAATTATTTTTTATTTAATTTGATTTAATATACTGTATATGAAACCTTCACAGACACCAGGTATTTGCATTTAGTGCATGCTGAAAAGGGATTTCTGTTTTTGAAGGTACCTCTGGTATTAAAAGTTTTGAGTAACTCTAATTCCATTTTACCCATGATTAGCACACAGAAGTCAAGCTTTTGTGATTGAAATGTCATGTTGTATTGTATGAGTTAGCCTGTCCTTTATTAGAAATTAATAGACAGCTGGCACAAGGGCTGACTCCAGGGAATTACCTTGGTGTTGCTGCAACCTGTGTGAGATACTGTCTAGTTAGAAGTATCAGCTCCTTTATCGATGTGATGAAAGTAGCACAGCTTAAAAGGCGTAATATATAAAATAGAATCCCAATTAGAAATGTACAGTAAGTGGGACCTGGTGTCGGTCTCCCCAGAGTAGACAGTACAGAGTGGTTCAGTGTCACACCAGGCTGCACCTCCTAGACAGCTCTGCTTGTAACATCTTGTAGGATCAGTTGCTTTACGTTTATGCTGTCCAGTGGGAACACAAATTCTTAAATGCCAATTTCTGTTTCATTAAACATTGATTGCAGGATGTAAAACATACATCAACAAAAGAGTGGCAGGGGTCTCCTTGCAATAGGAAGGGGATGAAGGCAATATATTGCCACAGCTGACACTGACATCACTGTGCTCCGCTCTGGGGGATTCAGTGTTAAACTGTGATACTGTGAATGTGAACTGCCTGGCTTAGGAAGCCTATTGGCAAGCATTGCCAGTCTGTGCCATCCTGCTTTGGTTGTATCTCACTTCCATAGAGAGTTTAAAATGTAGTTTGACCTGGTTTAAGTGATTTGCTATGATTGTTGTACAGAACAGCTGCATCCTATAAAACCCTGTTATTGCATCTAGTATATGCATTGTTATTCTGACACAACTTCACACAACTCTGTTGCAGGTGTTCATTTAATCAGCAAATGATCAGAAATTGTTTGCCGGGTAAGTCATGTATCATTGCTGTCCTCAGTGCAGCCAATATGGCTATAATGCCCTGGTATTCATTGAAGTTCACGACACAGCCTATTTTGACACGGGATCCAGCACCCATGGATGCAATACAACACCCAAAGTAACCACCCCATAATATTTCACCATGTACATGTTTTTTCAGCATGAGCTTCATAAACAAAACCAACACACCAAACACGATGCTGTCGAGCATGTCCAAAAAAGCTCAATTTACATTTCATCTGACCATCAGACCTTGTTAAATTCTCATTCAAATGTTGTTTGACATGTTGGAGTCGTCTCTTTTTGTGATTCGCCCTTAGAAGAGAAACCCTTCCTTCCTTGCAAACCAGCTATGAATGCCGCATTGCAGGGAACATTAGACGTTTTCGACCCTTGATATCCTGAAGATTGGCGATATCCCGCTGTGGGAGATCTCCCAAGCCACTTGTTTCATAACCCATGGTGGCAAAATACACTTGTGTCCTCTTCTTAGCAGGGTGCCCACTATATAATCTATCCTTTTATTTTCTAACCAGTGCTTGCAATACAGGGTCTCAGGGAAGCCAGAGGTTAGCCCAGCAAACAGTGGGCTCAAGGCAGGACACACACAGACACAGAAACACAGACGTCACAGTTGCACATGAGAGGAAACCAATGCAAACACGGGAGAGCATACAAACTCCATGCAGACAGTGCCCCAGGTCCAGAATTGAGCTCAGGGCCCCAGCACTGCAAGGCAGCAATGCTCACCACTGCGTCACTGTGGTGCTCACCACTATACCAGTAGCTTTATATTTCTGAATAATAGAAACTGCAGTATTCCCCAGCTGGTGGAGGTCAATGACCGTCTGCCTACAGTCTCCAAAGAGTTCTTTGACTTCAGCTATGATGATGTGTGTTTTTACTGTGTGTTTTCCATTAATTACCAAATGATTTACCCTGAAAAACTGAAAATATTCAAAACCCTCTCTATAGTTCCACAGGTTTCTTGTTGCATTTCTAAAGAGCAGAATGTTATTGAACAGAATGTTCTTGTTGCATTTTATTTAAAGGAATATGTAGAGGTGTGAATAATTGTCAGTCTTTTTTTTTCTCTTCATCAATTATTTTGACAAATATGACTTTGCTGTATGTGATGCTGCTATGAATTCAGTACAATATTATTAGAATTTTAAGTAAGATACATTATTCAGTCTGCTCATTCTTCTCTGTTTTTTGTTTCTATTTTATCAGGAGTGGGACAAAATCTGGAAAGCACTGTAACAAGAATATAATAGCTGGTCTCATATGGTTCCATATAATCTAATTTCCAAATACACAGGTTTTGCATTGTTATATCAATGATTCTTGAAGACATGTGACTTTACTCATTTATTTTCATTTTATAGTAATTATTTTAAATCAGATATTTACTAGATATTTGTGCAGTATCCATATTTGTGTTCTGCCTGCCAAAAGCATTGGAGTTTAATGAATTTTACTGCTTATAGCTGAGTTTCGTATTCACTTAGGGAGTTTGTTGCAAATCAGAATGTTCTGATAGTGCAGCCCAGCCCAGCATTAACAAACGATGCCAGTAAAATGGAGTAAGACCCATCAGGAATTCATTTTTACCAAGAGGTGCTGATAACTAATCATTTCAAAAAGTGAACTTTAAACCCTGCCCCACAAAAGGTGATAAGGAATCATTAAAGTGTAAATTGCACATTGCAATGCAGTGGATTTTAATTTTTATTCTTAAAGGAATGCATGCTCACCATTTGGACTTAATGCCAAGATAATGTACAACCACAAAACTCGCCACTGTTCATGTGACATCTGCTGAAAGTATGAAAAAGCCTGTGTTGTAACAAAAATCAGAACAAGAGCTTCAGCAGACTGCATTATCCTCAGTTACAGTAATTGTCTGCTCATTTCACAGTAATTACTCCCCTGTTACACAGTATTACTAAATTACTGCCATTACATACAGTACAAAGGCACATTGTCAGGCACTGTAGCCAGCATGTGGACTCCAAGTATGTGAGAGCATGTTGGAGGGTTAAGATAACATTTAAGGATGCAAAGATAGTGAATAATTTAGCTTATATAGAGAAGCCAGAGCCAAAATAAACTAAAACTTCATTAAAACTTTGAATACAGTGATACATTATATTCTTCATATCTTGAAGATCAAAAGAAAAAAGAATAGCAAACCTCTTTAATTTACCCACGACCTTCAAAACCAGGCTCTAGACTGAGAATTCTCAGTGTTGTCTTCATTAATCTTAATGATAAAGACTGAAATAGACCATTAAAGGGGACCAATTCAACAGTTCATCACACTTTTACCACATTTGGGCAGCTCATAAAACCTGGATTTTTGTGAGAAAAAAATGTTGAAATTATCTAATGTAATTCAAGAAGAACAGGTGTAAAATGTGTTTAACATTTTCCTCAGTGTCAAAAATGAAAACAATTATTCTAGGAGGATTCATTATTGTCCTCTGTTTTCAAGGAGAGTCAGTGCTGCTTCATAAAAATCTGTCCACTAAGTACTAAGATTTGCTCTTTCTTCCTGTCAGAGGCCAGGGGTCTCTAGCCAGGTTTTATTCATCACTATTAAATCCGTCTCTAGGAAGATACGGAACAATTCCATTGTGATCAATTAAACAGGTGATTTGTTAAATTACATCAATTAAGTCTAACATCTAAGTACTCTTAAGCTCTCAAGGAGCAGAGCTTTCTTAATTGAACAGATTACTTTTTGATTCATCATTACTTTACAGGTTTTGCCAGTCTTTCAAAACAGGCGATATTAGGTTGGCAGCCCTCGTCCTTAAGAAGGGTTACAAAGAGGAGGTGGCCATCTGGCCCATCTAACTCATTTGGTAACTATGCAAGGTCTCATCCAGCCTTTTCCTGAAAGATGCCATGGTATGGGCTTCATCAGCATGCCTGAGTCGTGTTTGCAGCAGTGATACAGCAAGTCTCCCCGTGTTGCATCTGTATTTCAGCCATTTCGTACCCCCAGATCACTCAAGTGAACTCATTGATAGGAACTGCTTTGTATGGCAAACCTATATTTTTCGGTTTTTAATTCTGTACTGTATATGCAAACTGTTTTGCAAACAGTTGTAGAATAGAGGTAACGGACTCCAGGGTGTGTGCTGTGCAGGGATGATGATATTCATTATTCCTTTATAAGAGCAGCTTTTCAGTTGATGTCTTCATGTTTCTTCTCTGTTCATGAACACCAAATTCACCACTTAAACATTATTTCTGGAGGTGAAATGGAAATTTTATTTGTAAAGGACAATTCATTATGTCTTTGTGAATCATTTGCTCTCTTTGTAATCCAGACAGATCCTTAGTTCTGTTCTTGACTTCAAACAGCCTCATTTTACTCAACACATCTATAAAATCTTCTTTCTTTATTTCTCTCCATTTTCTTTATTGTTCACAGCTAAATATTCTAATTGTAGCCCGAGGCCCTTTTCCTTATTAAGCAGTGTAGCTACTTCTAATAAATCAGATTTATTAGTTCATTAACTGCATACTGTCAGAGACAGCATGTCTGTCACTAAGTCATATGAAATAATCTTCGTTATGTATTGGCAGTTATGTCTCAGAATTACAAGTGTTTCAACTGTGACTAAGGGCGACATAGTTATTAATTTGGAGGGTTGATGAAAAAGACTGATTGGATATTAATTTGGTTTACTGCAAGAAACATGAGCTTCAGCTCTGAGGCTCAGATGTTTGCTAGAATGATCCCATCCTTAACATCCTGTACAATTTTGAAAGTATGTATACTTTTCTTTGATATATATTGTAGACAAGAAAATCTGAGAAAATCTTTCAGACTGGTTTTGCTTCATCTGACGTTTTTAATGCTTCAGAATCTTTTTGATGGACCTGGACAAGGACTTTACCTTGGACATTTGCGTTACCTTTTGTGACTCAAGGAAAAGCCAAACTCTGAAAACATCCAGTGCACAATGAGTTGCAGTTACAGTATATTGTCACATTGAGGTTCGAGTTATGTGGCATCAAGAAGAATACTAGTGCATGTTAAATACAAAATATTTTCCAACACAATGAATCTGTTTAATGACTTCCTATTATCATTTGATAGTTTTGATTCATTCAGATCGACCAGTACAGGCAGAAAAAATAAGACTACTGTCATAAGTTGAACAGAACTTGAAAACCAACTTTTCGTTTCATTTCAAACAGCTTTGTCTTGGTCTGTGATACCAAAGCATCAGGAACTGATTTTTTGTATCCAAGGCAATTTATCTATCTGAGTTTCTGTTTGCAGAGAATGGTTTGGATAGCATTAAATAGATTTTCACTCTATCATCATCGATGGAGTTTTTCATGAAAGATGAGTTATTTAATGAAATCTTTATTACTTTAATAAATACGAAAAGACTGATGTTTCTTAAGGTTAACTATTATGCATGATCCACATTAATACTTCAAGACAGTTTATCACTTATGGGTTCACAATAGAAAATAAATAAAGTGCAGTTTAATCAATACAATAAAAGGAAAATATGAAATTCTCCACATAATCTTCTTTCAAGATATGAATCTTGGAAACAGGAATGGCATCTGTAGCTGTCCTCTTTTTTTTTTCATAACATATCTAGTGAATTATTCGCTCGTCTCCCTTCAGAAATAAGTACATTTAATGAGTTTATTCTTACTGCCAGAATGGTCCAGATAAGGTTTTCTGCGTTATGCATGTATGACTCCATTAATCTGTATAGGTCCTCCGTAGTAAGCAGTGTGTTTTACCTGGGGATGCTTTCACATGCTCTTGATGTGAAGCCTCCTCTTCAGTACGAGCTTGTCCCTGAATGTCATATTTCAGGACGTCTTCTAGTCTGTCATCTTCAGCCCATTGTGACAGTCAGCTCTATATATAATTTATTTGTACCCAAACAAATCACTTCTATAATTAAAGCAATCTTTCAGTCATGGTAGTACAGATTGCAAGAACTTCTTGTTAAGAACTCCTTATCTGTACGGACAGTTCTTTCTATTTGACATTCAAACTCACTTTTTTATTACTGGGACACCAGAAATTGATTTCCTTAAGTTTGAAGAAGTTATTGGTTATCCCATTAATAATATATGCCATACACTAGTATTCCAGTGGTATAGGGTTGGCAATATTTAATAATAAACATATCCATTGGAATATGGAATTATATATAATTACAAGCTTTGAGTAATGTGTGACTATCATCCCTGTATTATCCCTGCTTCCTCCTAATTTACTCTTAATACTCTGAATTATTGAACACCAAGAGCATCAAGACTGTAAGTATAGAGACAGATATTTTTTTTTGCTTCTTTATGCTTAAAATGACATTTTTAACTATTCCTTCGAATGGTGTGGGTACTTTTACTGTGCTTAAAGTCACTAATGTTTGAAATTTCTGTCATACAAAACATTGACATTGGAGAAACAGTGTGATTGAAATAAACATCACACTTCTCTTTTTTCAGTTGTACTGGTAGTAGTTATTGTCCAGAAGTGACACTAGAAGTGAGATTCTGTGTTGACAGTGGAAGTATCCTGGCCTTGATCTCACATCTGATTCATCTGATTAGTAGTTTTGCGACAGTCTGTTAGGGCTGTTTATTTGAAATTACAGTTAATAATCTATAAACAGAGTTGATATGGGTGCTGCTCTCGCCAGTTATTCGGCATTGTTACCACGTGGCTTGGTATGCAGTTAAAGCTGAGCAGAAAACAGCAATAAAGCAAGAATAGAACATTACTGACTTTAAATTGGCTCCCTTCAGCATACTTTGCATTTCCAGGGCTATTAACAGCAGGCCAAATGTTCAGATCCCATCTTATTGAGGACCATGATTACTTGGCTTGGCTTTCTGAATTAACTTCACGTGCTGTAGTATAGGGGTTAGGAGACAGAGCATATTGAAACTGAATTGGCAAAACTACAAACACGTTTCCTACATTGCAGAAATTTCAGCGATCCCTCAGGCCGATCTTTCTCAATAGTTAATAAATGGCTTACAACAGCAGGAAAGTTTATTTGCACTTCCAGCAACTGATTGGCTATAGCAATATTCTTATAAAATATTCAGTGTTTTTACATCTCAATCTGATTGCAAAAAATCTGATTTTTTTTCCTATTTGGAATAGTCAGCTGTGGTGTTTTATACATGTCACCTAGTTACTGTGAACCCCATGGGAATCGGGAGGTGAAGGCAGACTCCTCTAACCCTGCCTACCTTTTGAGCCACTCCCTTTTAACACATCACAGGCCACACCTCCCTCTGCAGGATTTCAACTCAACTCCAATTGGATGAGACGTTTATCTTACTGACACCACTTGCAGCTTTCCTGGGGTTTATATTTAGTCGTTTACTTCTCATCCTTTTTAAGTCATCAACTCATAGAGTTATACAGCTAAAGAGACGTATTTCATGCAATAGGTAGCACAGACATTGACATTATAAATACATACTAAGGTGATAAAATGTAATGTTTCTGTTTTAGGTGAGTGGCTAGTGATCAAGAAGAAAGATTTTATTATCTTTGGCCTTTGAACTTGTTATTTTTAACTTTTCTAATTATCAGTATTGAAAGTAAACCTCTTTCTCTTGCTGTTGAATGAGCTCTTAAGACACACTAGACTACTGTGTGCTTCTCTGATTAAAAAAGTAAATATTGAACAATTTCAGAAGAATTACATTGAAATCATCTACATTAAATAACAGAAGGACAAAGACTCTCTTTGGAATAAGACTGGAAAAACAATTTACATTATATGTACCACTACTGTACAGTATATATGGTTAGTTCTTTTCTGATGCTCTTCTCACATTTCTAGATAAAACATTTAAGACACAAGAAGGCAGAATGCTTTTAGAGGGTAGTTGTACAGATTGTTCTTACTGAGAATGTATAAATGGATCTCTTCCCTAGTGGAAACACGAAGTTCAGGGTGACCTTCATTCTGGTGAAGTCTGATTGAGAACTTAGCAGTGAAAATGTGTACGTAGTCATGAGAGATTCATTATTGTGTCCCGTTCTTCTGTGGCTTATGAAGAGCAGATGATTCTTGATTTTGTCTCTTTTCCACTTGTTTCTCTGATTGGCAGAAATATACAATTTAAGTGCATGAAACTGGACTTTGTCACTACTGTATGTTGGAACGCTAGCCTGAAGCCTCTCATCTCCATTGTATAACAAGATGCCAGGCTGCACTTGAGAAAACACTTATTTCTGATTTGGAGTTTTCCAGAGGTTTTGGAACTGGAATGGGGCTCCTCTTTGTCAATCAAGTGCAACATCAGCCGCACGATTCCCAGACTCTCTTTCGATGGCACAGCACTTCCTCCTGAGCATGCTGATGGAAGATCCAACCTGATGCTTTTCAAGTTATACACGGAGGTTCTTAGATCTCGTTGCAATTCTTTCTGTCTCCTATTTTCACTTTTAAGGTTGTAATTTGCTACAGATACCGTTTTTATAACAGATCATAAAAATTGATAGACTAGCATAAAAGTTTGTGCTTTGTAATTGCCAATCTACTGTAGATCCCGAGCTGAGCGATTAAGTTAATTTCCTTTAAGCTTAAAACATAGAACTCGGTAATCTCTCCCTTTTCCCTCATTCACCTCATTCTCAGTATGTGTAATAATATGCACCATATGGGAGCACAGGGGGGTGGTAACTGCAGTCCCACAGCTCTGGGGTCCTAGCCGGTTCAGGACCGAGGCACCTTCTGCTACAGTTTACATGGCGTGCCTGTGGGTTTCGGTCCAGCGTCCAGAGACATGCAGTCCAGGATCATTGGCCTGTGTGAGACATTTTCTGTACTCAAAGGTTGGAGATTTTAAGTTATTTGATAAAATCAAGTTAAAAGGTAACCTCCTGTATGTTTAGAAAAGTTCATGGAGTCTTTGGTGGGTTCAGTTATTTAATTGAGTGCTCAGGTGGAGCAGAAACCAGCAGGTGTGGGGTCCCCAGGACTGGGATTGGCTGCCCGTGAACAGTTCTCAGGGGGACCACTGCGCCACCATACTGCCCTCTTGCTTTGTAAATAAATGGTTATCGTGTAGCTACTTGAATGAATGCTCCTGTGACAGTGAGTGATACCCTCTTGGCTTTCAACAGCCTTCTACAGTATGTACAGATCACTGCTGACTGTGGAATGACATTGTGGTGGACAGTGGGAAATTCAGGGTGGATGTGGTGATTTGAGTTTTGACCTTGTCTTGTGACATAGACGCCTGAATCTTTTAGCCTTGGAGCGCATGCAGTTGAATTTCTTTCTCCGAGTGTCCATATGTCCACTGAATACACTGAAGACAATGTTTAGCCTGTGTTGCTGGCTGCTTGTGAGCTCGTGTATTTCCACGCCGGGTTTGAGTCTGGCCTGGTTATTTAATTTAAAATGCATTCTTTAACATCTCACCTTGCTTTAGGCTTTGCTTTAGAAACGCATGCTTTCAAATTGAAGCTTTATGCAAGAGAGACAAAAGATACTAATCTGCTCAGAATTAAAAGGAAATATTGATCTTGTAATGTGAACAGAAAAATGAAGAATAAAAGAGTGCATTACAGATCAAAGAATCAATATGTCAAAAGGCAAATGAGATGATTGCTGTTAAATTTGTTCCAAATATATTGTTGATCACTTCAGTGATATTAGGTAGTAGGGTCAACCAAATAATTAAAGGTTAATTAAGAAATTAGAATATTGGTTGGCATAAACTAGGAGAGTCCCAGTCAAATTTTTCTTTATTGTACATAAAGATATTAAGATGTCAATAACTGTGGAATTTCAACTTGTTGTTATATTGTTAAGTAGCTTTAATTACCTGACGATGCGTAGTAATCTTACGTATTAAGTGACAGGGTATAAATTTACTGGACGCATATATAAAGCATGTTTTGATGTGTTCTTTCGAGATGACGCATATATAGAGCATGCGCATTCTTTGTACCTGGGCATGTAGGTGTGTGCTTAAATGCCTTTTTCTTCTCTTCTTTCAAGATCCATTTTATCTAGTTTAAGAGAAAGAAAGGACTGAACACAATATGAGATTACACCCTGGACCTGTGCCTTTTCTTAGAAAAATAACCAGTTTGCAGGATGGCTTAATTCCAAATTGGCTGATGGTGGACATTCTCATTAATCACCATGCTAAAAATAATTTAGTTGTGCTTATTATATTGATTTGGTTTAATGGTTTTGCAAAGAAGAAAAGCAACACTTATGTTGCAAGTTTATTCACATCTTTGAATGATGGTGTGTATTTATAAAAATTAAGCATCTGCTCAAAATGTACTCAATAAAGGGCAAACTACAAAAAGCATTGATTTAGTGAGGTAGTGTAATACAGTATTGTTGTTTATGGGTTTCTTTTTAGAATACCTAATGTCTGACGAAGCAAGGCTTTCATTTTAAATTTCAATTTTATTATTAATGATGATAAAATAAATTATAATGTTTTCATAGCAGATGCCCTCTGGGGTGGCTTATGGTTTGAACAAAGCTTGTATTAAGTGTGATACAAAAGACTTGATTGAAAGCAAGTACAATATAAAATGAAGTAACAAAATGGCTAACACATTAAAGTTGGAAGTGCTACACAAATTTGTATTTTATTTTTAATGATCTTTTAGAACATATGTTTCAAATGCAATATGATAACACATTTGCAAGTCATAATGAGATATTTCATATTTTAACCCTGAAAAAAAAAATTAAAGACTTTTAATTAGCTGCACACAGCATGATTTCTGTACCTTTCGCTGGCCTCAGGCTCTTGCTGGCTACAAAGGAACATGCTCAAAAGCTAATTACTTACCTTTTCTAATCATAACCAAACTTAGTGTGTTCTCACTCACAGCTGTTGTCTAAATACACAGCGATTCTCTCCAGGAATTTGCCATGCTGACTTTCTGAGGTCATGTGTTCAAATTGAATTGAAAAATAATTTCCTAAATCATAAAAAAATATTAATTGTAGTTAAAATATGTGTATAAAATACTGCGTGGAATACATAAACGTGCAAAGAAATGTTGAAGCACAAATTGTGATCCACTAGCTTTCTGTTACCATGCTAACTTGAACTTAACACACATTATGATGGGATTTTTTCAGATGGCTAAATGATTAAGATTATAGCAGCGCTTGCTCCTTTCCTGTTCTCCCTCTCTGCTCCATTTGCTCAGAGCACCATGTGATTGAAATGGATGTGTGGGTTTTTCTTTTCCATTTAAAAAGTGCTCCCAGTGCCAGATTGTGAGTTTATTTTTATTTAATGACTGAGCGCTGTTCTTTAACAGATTTATGAGAAGAGAAGAAAGACCTTGGATTTCTAATGTATTACCATCCACCCTGTTGTGAATTCCAAAAGGTCTGCACTTTGTAGATCTCATTCGCAGGTATGGAAGCATCCTTGCTTCACATAATCAAAAGGCCTTATTAGAAATGGAGGTTCTTCCTTGTTAGAGCATTTTTGCTCTCTTAAAGATTAGTAATTCCAATGCTAAAAGGAAGGGGGTAATTTGAAAACAATCATCACATATGGCACATTTTTGCCAAAAGTTCGGTAGGGCCTCCCTCACCGCTGCTGCTCTGACTCGTAGTTCTCTGTGATGTCACTTCCTGGAAAAAACTAAACACCCCAGAGAGCCCCTCTCTCTTGCTCTCATTCATCTTTCTGCATCCCTCCTCCGCCCCATCTGCACGTCTGTAGCTGCCTCTTGGTGAACTGCTCTCTCTGTAAGGGGGTCCTGACTTCCTCGTCCTACAGCCAGGCGGTTAGCCCTCAGCCAAGCGTATTCGGCCAAAGTTTCTTGTGCCGAATTCCTCAATGAGCTTTCCTAAATGCAGGTTCTCATTGGGTGATCTTGTGCCTCATAAATACAAGGAGGCAGAGAGAAACCTTTTCATACTGACAAAGGATATGTTTTTAATTGAATTTAATAATAAAATAAACGTTTAGCAGGATCTAGTTTGATAATGTGGTGTAAGCACAGGTAGAGAACAAAATCTAAAGCAAGTATTCCACGAAGCAATCTGTTAAAGTATACATGCAACACGGACTGTTGTGAAAGTGATATTAATATGATATCTGAGGGCATGGAACACATGCAGCATTAATATATGCTAGTTCAATGAGAATATCGACCTTTTCATTATTATTTCTTTATTAAAGTACAGTTAAAGTAAAAGGTCAAGGTTTTGGAAGAAAAATTACTAAATGTCAATGACAGAACAAAAAAACATTAATGTTCTTTTTTGTTCTTGTCTTTTAAAATATACGTGAAGACTTTATGGAACTAGTAACCGCTACTGCCCAGAATGAGGCATTGTTATGATTAAGGTTTGAGCTTTGTGCAAATCTCTTTTGATTTGTCAAAAACAGTTTTCCAAACATCACAGTCTGTTTATCTGTGCCATTTCTGAGTAATTATTGAATTGCTGATCTCCTTAAATATTGGACTGATTGATATTCACTCCACCAGAGGCGATTCATACAGAAATGGCCACTGAAATGGGTAGTGAAATCTCATAGTTTCAAACCCCTGGCATATGAAAGATGTAATTTAAAGATCAAAGATGTGGAATTTGAAATGGGCACACTCAGCACTAAAGCATGAGGAATCATCATGTCATTCTCTGTCTCCAATTACCAGACAGGCGTTGAGATCCTAAAACAAAGGCTCATTTGGAAGGTTAAAGAGATTCTGTAGCAGAACCACAATATGTATTAAAAAGCATCCATGGCAGAAATCTCTCTTCGTTGAGAAAACTAAGCATGCTTTCTCTGAGACTCCAGAAAATGTTTTCTTGTCCTTGAAAGGCACATCTTTACATTGCAACATTTTGCCCTAAAGGGGAAAGAGAAGTTTCTAAAGACCCTACAAAACAAGAAAACAGTACTGCCTCTGTAACAGAAAGTTCAAGAGGACTGTATTTTTCTTTTTTGTTTCCTCTTGAGAGGGTGTTCAGCAATCTGTTTTTCCCTGAGACTCCTTTGTGGAATTCTGGTCTGGCTATGAACAGGAGCTACAGGGCTGCTTCACAGGAGAGTGACTGTGGGGATGTGTGCTAAACATGTGGTGGTCAGAATCTCCTTCTGAAGGACCAACGCTGCCGTGTTAACATCCCAGAGCTTTGCCAAAAAGAGAATAAAGCCATTTTTATGATTTTAGTTAATTGAGTAATTGAAGCACCCCTCTGGCAGCACCAGTCAATCAGCATCTTGAAAGAAACTAGTTAGCTGATGCAGATCTTCAGTTCCTACCACCTGTTAAGGTGTCACAGTACTGTGCCTTTTATCACCAGCGGGACTGAAAAGAAAAAAAAACATAGATATGTGAATCGCCGTGACACCCCCAGACTCCCAAACCCCACTTTCTTCTCCCTCTCATCCCTGATCATCACCTCTTCTCCTTCCACCGCTGGATGAACACCTTCCTTTCCCAAGGCTTCAGCTGTCCCGATCCCAGTCGCTACTTGATGCTTTCATCCTGCCACAGAGCAGCTCTTGTAGATATCGCCTTGGTCTTTCGGATGTGATGTTCAGTATCAAAAGGTCAATTCTCAAGATTAGTGTGGCAAGCAACCCTCTAAGGAAGGAGGTTCTTGGGGCCTGACACATACGATGGACCACGGACTGCAGGGCACGTGGTCTTTAGTCAGCAAAACTCTTCTCAGTTACCCCCAAGGACTAGGCTCTGCAACCACCTAACACCAAATATCACCACACCCTCCCTTTCATATTGAAAACACTCTGATTTACACCCATGTGCAAGTGTGGCTTTCTTAACCCTTCCCCAGTTATCTAATAATTAATTCTCTTCAGGTGTACCTGTATACAACTTAACAACTTTACCGACCTCTAGTGGCTGGTCAGCTGTAACTACTGTCCTTACGACAGCTGGCCTGTGATGTTGACCTTTCAATATTGTGGGTGATAGCTGCTTTAATACTCTTGAACTGGACTACATCACAACCAGCCTCCTGGCCAACCGGAAATCCAAGCAAGAGCCTCTCCACTCCCCCTAGTGCCAGGGTTTACGGTTTTGCGACTGGCTGCTGTGAGGATGGCTTGATTTGGTGTGGGCCCATGTTAAGAAAATAGAAACACCTCAGAAATGAGAACTGTCCTTGGAGAAAGCTTTGTTTTGGGAGAGAGCAGTTCAAATAGATGGCTGTATCTGACAGTTGAAATAGGAAAAATGTTTTATTGGTGTCGTCATGTGTATCAGATTCCATTGGAAAGCGGACCAAGCTGACTTTCCATTATTTCTCACTTGCGAACTCCAGTTACATCTGGACTGTTCCTGTCATCCTCTGGCTCTGTTTCAGTGACTCAAAACCTTCCAGATTCATCACACAGGAGGATTCTTTAGTAGCGCCCTACAGCTGTCAAACTGTGGTGTGGTCTCCATTTACCAGTCACCAGCAGCCACATCACCCTGCAACTCCCAGCTGGCAGCCCACTGGAGCTCAGCGGTGTGAGCCTGGCCAGTACGTGGTGGGGAGACTCCTGGGAGAGCTGAGGCTGCTGCTGGAAGAGGTATTAGTGGCGCCAGTAGGGGGCGCTTACCCCTTCTGTCGTTGAGGACCCCAGAGGAAAATATCCCCTGAGTATTCTATAGTATTACAGTAGGACACATAAACATGTGCTTCACAGGAACCTTCAACAGCCAGTTTAATCACACCCTAGTCAATCACTAGGGGGCAGTATACCAGATGGGATGGGTTGCTCTGCGAAGAAGTATTGTAATAACAGTATGAATGACCAATACTAATCCTCAGCCAGTCATTTTTAAAACATCAGTTCCTTTTCATTGCTTACCACATAGTGACAAGTTTTATACAACAGGAAAACAAAGGGCTTGTTTTACACTAACCTTTACTGTTCGTACAAAATACATTTGTAAACATGTAGGTTTGGAATAATACTGTATTTTATATAATACCAGAAACACTCTGCATTATGGTACCCTTCTATACAGTTCACTTTCTGTGAAAAAACTGTTGTAATTGTCTGAAGATCATAAGCACCGTATGATGTATGTGACGTCTGTATGATTCCAATTGGACAATGTTTATGCGCTGTGTAAGATTTTTTATTACATGAAAAGCACAGCGAGCCAGGACCCAGTCAAATTCCTTGCGCACACGTGTTGGACGAAGTCCAGTTCTGCAGTGATATATTAGCAAGTGTTCTGAATGAGACAGGGTAGGGTGATGTGCCACATGTTCTGTCAGTCCTCTGCAGATCCCCTCTGTCTATCCCTTGCAGTTCCTGCTCCCCAAGACCCAAATCTTGGCTACTATTATTTCTGGCTAATCTGGACACCGACAGAGGGGTATCTGCAGAGGCAGCATTTACAAACTTACATCTAAAAACACCTAAAACAGCCCCCCTGGTGACACATTTTCAATTAAGTAAAATAATTTTAAAAAAGTCAAGGCAGCAGGATGGCCATGGGACGTGTAATGGAATTACAGTGGCTTGAGTGACAGGCGAAGGTGCTAGGACAGGTGAAATGATGACCTGTTTGATATTAAGTGGAAGTGGCACCTGTCTCCACATTCATTTCCCAGAGCCACGCTCTGGGCTTCAGAAGAGCCGTCAGGAGCATCAGGTATTCACAGGTCATTGGCTGTGATTGATGTGCTTTTGTGGTATATGTTGTATCCAGCAGTGTGATGCTTTTGTTTGTCTTCCCAGGATGCACTTTTATGGGACATTTTTTCACTTCTGTAGGGTTTCTCGCATTAAGTCAGTATCATGTGTTTGTTCCATGGTAACTTAGAGACTTTTACTTATTTTTTAAAATAGGCTTCATTGCATGTGTGGAAAAGATACCATGGTGTAGGGAGATGGGGTGAAATTAGCACAAGGATCTTTGCGAAAACCGAACAATGCTTGTTCCAAATCTGCAGAAGAACATTCAAGGAGAAACAACTTGGTTTATGGTGGTTTATCGGTGGCAGAATGATTTCCTGCCAATTGCACATTTCTGGGCACACCAGATAGGTGCTGCTTAACAGACTGGGAATGGATTATGGTGATGCTAATTGTTTACTTTAATACAATGAATTGAGGATGTCAATGAATGCATTGTTAATATTTAGTCAGCATAATTAGTAAAAGAGAATCAGTCACAGATGGAATCAGCTTTCCGTAGTGTTTTCACTTGCACACATTAATTGATTTATTACAACAAAGGCTTTGTGGTTTAAATTTCAGAGTATTTCTGAATCTAAACAAGAAAAAGTGTCTTAATTTCGGTACTGTGTTTATCTGAATTATTATTTTTAGTTGTTTCTTCTTGGTTAGCTGTTTTTGGTTGTTTTTCATTTCTGTATTTGTTATTATTTAGATTGAAATACACATTTTGTAGGACATTAATTAAGATAGGTTATCATTTGCGTTACTTCTGGTTCTTTCAATTAATTTCCACTTAATTCTTTCAAATTATGGTTATAGAACTGGAAGACAAGGTTCCGTGTGGATTTCAGTCTTATTTATTTTACAACCAAGCAGTTTCTGTTTAGTAAATGTGCTAAGCCATCTGTAGGATCCATTGAAATTGGAGCACCAATGTACAAACAGAATGAATGCCATTCCAAGCACTTTAAATTGATTTTGAAACTTTGCTGATGCAATTTATACAGCCCTTTGGATATATGACTCATAGTAAACCATCTCTGCAGTTCTTTTTTTCACACCACAATTGATTTTTTACTCATATGAATACAATGCATGCTTGTATTCAACCAAGGAGGGAGTGTTTCCTTCTAGTACATAGCACCTCTTAGGATCCTTGCAGATCAAAAATCCATCTTTAACTTTCGCCCCTTCCCAACACTCACAAACATTTGGAAACAGAAAAACAAGCACACTAAAGCAGAAAACAGGAACTAAATAAAACACATTAAACACAGGGAAGAGTCTTAGCATGCAAAATGGATATGACAATGATGAAGACCTTTCTTTTAAAAAGAAGTATTTAGACAAAACGTATGTCAGTCAGTACTGACTCCAGATCCAGGCATCCTCCTGACAGAGTGTTATGATGGAGTCAATCGATTCCCTCTCTGATATCCTATCTTGTGGTTTATTGATCAGACAGCGTATTGTTATGCATTGGTAGCATTGTGAGTCACTTGCAAAATCCATGTAAGAAATATTTTCTCTTATCTGCTTTTCTTTACTTAAATATCCTCAGGATATTTAACCTGCAGACCTTAGAAGTGTGCAGCATCCTGTCTCAAAGATTTTATTTGAGAAGTGGCAAAACCATGTTATCTGCAAAGCACAGAGTTTACAATCAGGGTCTCAGAATGGTACAAGCTCATTTTGCTAATCTGTAAATGGTACACCTTCTTCTTCTACTGCTTTTATTATTGTATTATCCAAGACAAGGTAAAATACACAGCCTAAAGCTCCATCAAAAGCAGACACAAGCTCTAAGACAGTCCTGGTCCTGGAGGAACACTGTGTCTACAGGTTTTCACTCCTGCTGAGCTTTAAATATGCAGCTCTAATTGATGACTCAATTAATCAGTTTGCTTGTATAGACATTTACTTAAACAGTTTCTTTGGTAAGTAACAAATACCCACTTCGAGGCTACTGTTTCCAGCAACTGTAGCAAACAGAGCTTTGCTGAGCATCTCCTCAGCCTGCATGGTGTAAACAGCCCCTTACAGATGATCAGTTGTTGAGGGTCAGACACAGGTAAGCACTGTATCACTTGGGAATGACACTATATCAGACACACTCACAGCTGGAGTGACAGTGTGTCAGACACACCCACAGCTGGAGTGACTGTGTGTCAGAGATGCCCACAATGACCATTTATTCCTTCTGAAGAGGCCTAGTTGGTTGTATTGTAGCCATCACACCTGAATGAGAGCAGGTAGAAATTCTCAGAGATTGACACCAATTACAAATCACCTGACCTTTTAAGAGCAGGAAAGAAATATGCAAACGTGCCCCAAACAAAAAAAACTGAAACCAATTATCCCGAGATTAAGCTTATTTTTACTTGGCTGGAGGAAGAAGCAAAAGTCAGAGTGTTCCTCCAGGACTAGGGTGTGTAACCACTGCTCTAAGGCACCTTCCCCAAGAGTGAGCAAATTATTTTCTTCTGTTGGCCTTTGCTGAAATCACTCCTAACAAACATTTGGAACTAAATTTGATATAAAATCATTTTATTTTAAAATGATGTGAGATTTACAAAATGCAGCATTTAAAAACATGGAGATGTAAAGGACTTTACTAACCCTTTATGTTTAACATTTACATTAGGATCCCTAAATGGTTGAATAGGGATGTTATCTCTAAATGTGCAGTCTGTGGGGTGGCTATAACTGGATAATACTTGCAAAAATGTGCCTCTCATGTAGGAGGCTACAGGCACTTGCTTGTCCTGGAAAGGTCACATGTGTCATAGGACATGAAAGAGAACACAAAACCCATTACAGTCCATCTCGGCATGTCTGCACTGACTCGCTGCTATGACTGTATTGACCATGTATGTTTTTCAAAATGGCTGTGCAATTTGATTGCACCAAAAAGTAGTTTCCAGAACTGCAAGACCAGTCCTGTCAGCACAGCTGCCTCCTGCTAAGGGGTTGTGTCAGGTCTAGATGCATCTACAGTTGTAGCTTTGGCAATAATTCATGCCATGTTTCCCATATGTTTTTTTCACGTTTACCTTGATCTCACAAATAGCTTCCTGAGGCTTGTTCACCATGGCTCAATAAGCTTTTTCTAATTCTTTCTTATTGCAGTAGGACTTTTCCTTTTCAATGTGTCCCCCAAAATATCAGTGATGAGGTAAAAAAATTAAGATGATCTCATGTGTATGAAAGTCACAGTGTTCTTTTCTAGTGTTTGATTTGGACCATATCCTGCATATCCTGTGTTCTGTGCATTTGCCTTGTGCTTACAGTATTTCATCTATAGTTTGTTAATCGTGCATATTTTTATCTGCAATAGCAAACCACATTGCAAACAGGAGCTGAAGTAGCATGTCATACTGCACACTAAAAATAAGCAATTAAGAAGCTTGATGAATTGCAGCGATTGTATGATTCATACCTTGACCTTTTGGTTAATAAAGGCTACGTTGTGTTGCATTGTCTGCCTGCTGAATGCCGTCGTCTGGGGATTCTGCAATTTGCAGCACTTTTAAGAGTATTTTAATCCCTGGCATCTCTCCCTGTTCATGCCTGTCATAATAATTAATGCAATCAGCTGATTAATGGATCCAGATTTTCTCCACGCTGAGGTGTATTGTATCCCTGTCTTTCTTTTTTCACCACTCCCTCTTTTTAGTGTACAATTTTCCCTTCATAAAGGCCAGATTTATTTCACAATTAGCTGAACTGTGTTGGTCCTAAATAGTGTAGTAACAGGGGTGGAAATAAGTCCTCCGCCACACAGCAGTTTGATCCATTTAGCTGTTTGAAACTGCAGGCTCTTGTACTTAAATCAACACCAAGTATGGCGGTTTACTGTGGGATACCTTATGCTGAATTCATATAGAGAGACATGGAGTTTAAATAAGAACTGAAACATCTGCTTTTCTTCCGCACTTATTTCATTGGCACATTTTCTACAGCAGCCTGAGGCCTGAAGCTTAAAAATCTGAAATGGATCAAACTGCTACACAAGGGGTAGGTTTATTTCCAAGTCGTAGTTCTCACACAGATGGAATTTCTTGAATACAAAAAAAACATTCACTTGGAACCATTTCCACTTCCATATGGTAAGATGGTCATTAAATGCAATAAAGAACTTTTTGAAAGTCACAAGCTGTTAGTTCCAAATCCAAAAAAGAGATAACAGCATAAGGCATGGGAATTCTTTCTGGGATTAGGATCTGTCAGGCAGTGGCGTACCAAAAATTGTATTTGGGTGGGGAGTGGGGGGGTGTAAAACTTTAATGTAATAATAAACCACACTGCAAAACTCTCAAAAATGGGAGCAATCTGCATAATCACAAAACAAATCGCTTATTTTAGAAAAACTTTGGAAAGCATTTCATGTGTTAAAGTTCAAGTAACATGGAACTGGAGTGACAGAGGTTGCAGGTGGGAGGCTTATACATTGCAAACCACCTTTCTGACTGTGACACCACTGTCAGGTTTCCACCTCCTCCTACTCTTTGTGCTTGAGATTGATGACCTTGGCATTTCACACTTTATACACCAATGAATCAAATACAGGCAGGACACAGACTGATGGTGTATTTGATCAGTAATGTCGTCATAATTTTGTTCGTTTGTGGGCTGTACTTCACAGGTAGGAATAAACAAAAAGTTAGATTTGCATTAAATAGCACATCTTAATCCTTAATAAACGCACCTGTAACACAGGAATCCGAATCCCGAATTTATTTCAAAAGTAGGTTGGATAAGTGAATCGGCACCTCATGTTTTACGCCCGATGAATGAAATCAACCTGCCGGGCTTTGATGTGTTTCTCCACCTTGCCATCTCTCAAGAGCTCATCTGAGAGAAGCCATGGGCAGTTAGAGGAGCATGATGTCACTCGGGGGACGTGAGCTGGTGGTCATGGCACTGCTGGCCCTGGAGCGCGTGTCCCTTTCGCTGCTCAGGATACACAACCGCATGTCTGACCTGTCTTAGTCATGCTTGCTATTAAGATGGTATTTGCTAATATCTGTATTGTGATTTTTAAGATGATTGAAAAGATATTTTTTTTAATCAGTCATTAAATTGTATTTCTTCAGAGCCAGAAGCGAGACGTGAATCTGAGGACACTACAGCGCCGTGTCTGTAGGGCTGAGGCAGAGGCACAATGGGGAGCGGGAGTGTGGCGCAAGCTACCTAGTCCTGTTGTTACAGGTCGCACCCTGGCTTCTCTCTAGAAGGGGCTGAATGAGATCTTGGGATCAATGAGATACTGACAAACAAGATGGGCTTCATGGCCTCCTCTTGTTCCCATCTTCTTTTATATTCTAACCAGTTTTATAGCTATTCGTGTAGAGTCTGTTCTAGACACAATGGAAACAAGCTTTCTTTGTGTCCAATATTCTCACTTGAAGCTAGTCGTTTGAGATTCCTAGTAAGAGCGTTCTGTAGGGGGTGTTCATTTAAAAAACAGGTTGGAAGACCAGCTTCTCTGTATGGGCTCCTTACAGTGGGGAAGAAAAGAATTGTCATTGCAGCTCAATCAGAAGTTTTCTTTAGGGCTTTGGTTTTAGCATTCAGCAATTCTGCGAAGTAGAATCATTTTCAAGAATGGGATTGTAGCACAGTGTAAAATAGACTAACATCACTGAAAATGTTTTCTACATTTCTACCTGCATGTGAACAAAACAGCCTGCCGGCTGCATTGTGATTTTGCAAACTTGTCTTTTGCATAATACAGTACATTTTTAGTGTTTTTTCTGATGCCTGCATTGTTATATATTTCACTTTTTATTTTTACTTAAGTCAGAGTGCTAATCCTGTTACTGTGCTTTGTGTGGCTCGATGCTCAGAAATCGTTTTTTCATGCCAACTGAATAGCAGCAGTTTTGTGCTGAGTATGTAGGGATACAGAGCTATCACATTTATTTCTCAGTAAACCATACAGGGAAGAAACATATGGCTCCAGGCCATGTAATTCCATTGACTGCCTTATCCCTTCTGGATGTCTCCGGTCCACACTGGGGAGCAGCACATCATAGGAAATGATTTAGAATGATATCAGGCGCTGTAAGTCATTGTGAGGCTCTGCTTCTCTCTCTCTGCCAGGTAACTCACACGGAATTCTCTTTTTAATGGGGCTTGTTTCTGGTTCTGTGAAAAATGTGCCTCGCAGGGGAGTTCTGCTCTGCACTCCTTCATTTCCCCATATGATAAGCGTGTTTGTTCTTGTTCGTTTAGCCCCGATAAAAGCTGCCAGATGTTTCGAGCCAAAGCTTCCCGGGTAAATGAAGCAACAAAGTCAGTACCAGCTGAAAGCCAATTAGCCACAAGTGTAGTTAGGAGTATCTGTGCCAGAAAGAGTGATGTATGTTTGATCTACCTAATGTTGAACTGAACAGCAAAGAACACTTAAAACTGTTCCAAGAGGTACATTTGCCTTTGGAGACGCCCCAGCCCCTTTTAGGTGCCAGTATTAATTCAGAACCATTTTAGTGCTGATAGTATTGTTGTACACACTACACATTAAAAATATCAAAAGATTCAAGCACAGATTAGAGATAATTGCCTTAAACCATACCCCAGTGTAGAAAATGTCCTTCACAGTCAATACTGCTGGTTATCTATTTTATTCCACATTCATTTTGTACCAGTTTTAAATCCGCATTCAAAGCCTTCCAACCCTGAAATTGTGTTCAGATGTTGAAGTAACTGATAAGGCGCGTATTGCTTGTGCGCTGATGAAAAAGTGACTTCACTCAGGCTGTTTTCCAGCAAAACCCAGAGAAGGCTAGTCTGCTGTTACTGGCACAGGAACGAAAGTCTGCATCAGAAATGTGGCTTAACAGGTGTTTATAATGGATGTTGACAGCAGGTTTTGTTAAACGGGATAGCACATATTCCAGCTGCTGAACCACTTCATCACTGTTCTTCAATACAAGAAACACCTTAACTGTCCTGCCTACTGTCCTATCAATTAAACATGTAATGCGTAACATTGGAGTGAATTTTGAGCTCTAGAGTTGAAGTGCTTCCATTTTAACTGCTCAGAAGGGCAGAATGATAACATATAGCATATCATCTATATGTAATTCTTAACTGTCAAATGTGCACTTGACAAGCTTGCAATAATACGGGAATGTTAGAAGGATACAGAGGCCTGCAAGATGATGAATTTAGCTTTTTGTGTTGAACTACCAACGTGTAGCATAGCAATAATTAGCTCACTGTGCTTGTGAGTTGTCAGATCTTTGCAGATAAATACTGAGCTGTAGGGTGCATGCCAGCTGATTGATTTGCTAATACTTTGTGTTTGGAGGGCTCCATTAATTTATTAATATTGTCGGTGAATATGAATTGCATGCGACGCACAAGCTTGTCAAGTGTAGCAAGCCATTGCTATTATTATGTTTTTGTTCCCCAATCTGAATTAATAAATTAATTAGGAGCACTTATACACGGCGCTAGCTGAACGATTAAGCACTCTCGTTAAGCGTTTCCTTACTCGCGTGAAACTCGAGGGTGGAAACAAGAACACATTCCCGCCAGCTAAAACTTAATTGCCTTCGCTTCCATGAGTCAAATCCTGTCCCCTATATTTATGCAAATTGCACTTGACTTCCTTCAACAGAATGAAAAGAGCCTGCCTTGGAATAAAACCAGGCCAGCCTCATAAAGGATACAGGACCCTTTGCCTGTACCTGAGTGAAGTGGGAATGGTGCAGTATCTTGGAATGATTGCCTTTGTAGTGAAATCGCCTGCAGGGAGAATTCATGGCAGCACAGGCAGTCCTGAGGGGGGGTGGTGTCCATCGTGCCCTGTTCTCAGGGCTGCATTCAAGTGGTTTGACTCCGTTTCTCTCGAAATAAAATAAATCACATTTCCCTCATGTCCAGTAGAGAAAGAAACTTCAAGGAGGAAGAGGAATCTGTAAAAATTGTAATGCCCAGGAAGAAAACCCTCAGAGATGAATTTAAGAGCATGAATGGAAAAACAGGGGGGGGAGGCGGACCCTCCCCCTGCAGAAGGCCCAGCGCTGTTTGGTGGAGAGGTGTGTCCCTTACAGTCCCCTACATGACAGCAAGTGTCCCGGACACCACTGGGCTCGTTGTGTCGCATTGAGCTGACAGAGTTCTGGCGAGTAAATTCATAACTGCTTCTTCATTATTTCACTCACCCAATTGCGAAACATCTCTTTCATAGTAGCAAGATTAGCTAAAGCAAACATTTGAAATGTGAAAATCTGAAACGAGGTTGGCAACTTCTGCTTCTAGCTTAAGCAGCTTATGATTTTTTCCAAAAAACAGACACAGAAATGCCTCATCTCAGATCAGTTGGCGGTCCTTCTTGGTCACCTGTAAGCGTAGACATCAAGCCAGGCATCAGCTGGAAACAGTTCCAACCTTTTAGAGGTGGGGTGCCGGAATTTCAGGCTGCCACTGATTTTTTGAAAAAGTTGTCCAAAACCTTCCTGGGTTCTAAAAAAGATGGCAGTCAAATGGATTCAATGATTGTTTCAGGCATCTGTATCTCTTGGTCTCTTGCTTAATACAGCTGACTCGAATGAAGTCTTTGCAATCTGCTTTAATGCATTGAAACTCATAACTGGAGATGGATCCTGATTTTCTTCTCTGACCTTGAGATATGATTTAACCGTAGAAAGCTGTGAGGTCTCGCAATAGGGTAGGATTCAAATCTCCCCTCTCTGATCTGACTGCAGATGATGAGAGTCGGAATGCAAGACGTAAATAGATGAGCTGTGATTGAAAACTGTGACATCAGGGCCCCTGAAGCTCAGAGCCTTCCCTTGTCTTCCTGTCTGTCTGAAACCATTGAATGCAATCAGTCTTGAGAGCTGCACTTGTTTACTGTATGTGCGCATAAGTCTGTCTGAAGAAGTGTTTGTGTTTATTAAAAAAGCTGTCAGAATGACTTCATGTGTTTTCTTGGATAATTTGCCTAAAAATGAATGGGCATATTTTAGCTCTTTAGAACTGAAAATGCATATGTGATTTGTACTTTTCTGGGTTGCAGTCTGGATAATGTTGACAGAAAGCCATCCAGGGGTACGAGTGCTCTTTTTCACATAATACAAACGCGCAGGATATGAAATTTCCAAATTTCCTCTACTTCTTTGCTTGTGTGTGATTATTTGGTTTTCTGAGGTTTTCTTTCAAAAATGTTAGTTGAATTTTGTTACATTCTAATTGAATAGCAACAGTTTTGTGATGCGTGTTGTCAATACTGTAGGGGTACAGAGCCATCACATTTTATTCTTGGCCTCCATATAGGGAAGAAACTAAAGGCAGAGAAACAAAATAAAATATTAAAGAAACCAGTTAGAGTGTAAAACAAACAAATGTAATATTATAATAACATAGGAGATTAATAATTATGTTCATAGATTAGATAACCTTTCGTTATTGTCCTTTTGCTATGGTCGGCATACTGATCTTAATACATTGCTAGTGGCTTCATAGTAACACACGGAAAGACCTTAATTATGGGGTTACAAGGTCTGAGGAGGAAAAGCCAAATGATATCCCTTCATGATGGACTCTGTATGAAGCCCTAATGCAGCGTGTAGTGCTGACTCCCTGGGGGGAAACACTGTGAAGGTCAATCAAGTGTTTCCACTCTGGGTTGCCTTTTTTTTCCGCAAACTGTCTTTCTGAGGCTGGGGCAGCGACAGCTCTGAGCTCTGAATCCGCAAGCTGCGGGAACATCTTCAATAGCCTCTCGAAAACCGGACAGCCACAGGCCGAGGAGGAAGGGGAGGGGGGTTAAAGGCTGAGAGAAGGAAAGAAATTTAAGGGAAGGGGAAAAAGCACACCTTAGAGACGGAACGCTGGCGAAAGAGGCAGGCGCTGGAGAGAGGCACAGAGAGGATTAAATCCTTGTTTGTAACCTTCTTGCCCCCAGAGGTGTCTCCATCTATTTCCTGCTGACACTGATGGGAGCTGCAGGGCCAGTGAGGAGCCAATGGGGTTAGACAGTGATTCACATGCCTTGGCACCCACTTGGCACAGAGGCGGGCGCCAGGCTCAGGGCAACATCCCTGTCACACCGAGCGCTGCTCACAGCCCTGACGTGTCCAGCTGCAGCAGACAGAGCGTGTCAGGAAGGAGGCAATGTCTTTCAGGGCACGCGAAAAAAATGAGCCCGTTTCCTCACCCAAGCTCATCCAAGCAGCGCTGTGTGAGCTGCATTTGCAAAGCAGCTTGGCGTCGTCTTCTCAGCGCTGTATTATAGCCAGCTGCCTTTGTAATTAGTATAAATTTCACCGATGCCTTTGTCAAAAGAGACTCACACGGATTAGAATAAACAAACCCTAGTGCATTATAGTTACAGGAAATCCATTGCAATCACAGCCATGTAATAAGTGATGAAAGAAAGTGATATGTAGTTGACTGGTTAGAGGATTTTTTGGGGTTGTGTGTTTTGCCCTTTTATCACCCAGTGATGTCAGATACAATTTCTTTCAAAAACTCAGATTAACATTTTAAATTGTATCCAAGATAAACCTTTAGGGATCATGAATCATATTTGCAAGCAGTCAGGCAGAATATGAATAACATAATAAAATACAGGCCTATACATTCAGTGTAACTGAATAATAATAATAATTATGAATTAATGATAAAGCTTTGAAAATATATTAAAAGCTACCATATGAATGAAAAAAACATCCCCAGTAGTGTGCATTCATGCACCTATTTACAGGAATTCTGGTGCTTGTCACTCTGTTGTTGACCCCAGCAGGCAGCGAGCTCCTGAATTTTCAATGCATCTGACCGCAGACGTGTCACTGAGGTCATGACTGCATCCCACAGCAGCCCAGGCCTGCCTGTCATGTCCGACCAGGGTCAGCCAGCAGTGTGCTCTTTACCAGCCTCCGTCCTGACCTTCAGAGAAATAACATCTTTGATCTCCAGGAAATGATGAACAGTAGCAGCTTACAGCACAAAACAGGCGATGCGTACAGTAGCTGAACATAGAACTGTCAACATGAAAGTCAATAACAGGACAGAGGTACTGAAAGGGAATTACTGTATAAGTGCAGAAAAACTGAACAAAAAATGTGGTTATTCTGAATGAACAACAAAACTGTTGATTTACACTATACTGTTGGTGTTTCTTGGCATTTGCTTTACAGAAGGGCAATATTAAAAACAAGTTGGTCTTTACCGGACTCAAAATTCATGCATTTCTCTTTTTGTGGAGGATACTAGACTGTACATTTCCAAATTTTTGCAAATGAGAAGCTTAACCTGGCCCAAAATCAATGAAAGAACATCACTTCAGATATGTAGTCTTGCTGCAGCAAAATGCTGTTGCACCTGATTTAAGCACTCTGAAATCCACAGCATAAATGAGAAGCATGCAGGTTTGAAATGGGCCTGTGGATTGCGAGTGACTGATGATTGTCTTTTTAATACCCACTTGTTCCAGGCCTGTCTTCACTGTGATCAGTAATAACTGTTAGGGAAGTGCAATTCACTAGATTGGCTGGTAGGAACCAGGGACAAAGAGTAAAATCAGATGATTCTCTAGGTCCTCTCAATCAGGTGAGATAAATGAGCAGTACCCCAAAGTGAGATTAGAAAGACCTACACAAGGAGCCCGATGTGCACTGGCTTTTCTGAAGGCAGCCATGTCTTGTTCATGTGCTGCTTTGTCATGAGAAGGAATGGTAGTGGAATTTCTGCGGTTTCCGTGGTGAATTGAAACGGCTTTGTACCAGATTGCAGTGACAATTACTAGAGCTGTGGAATCCCCTGTAGATGTTCGCACATAACAGCCATTAGCACATATTCACAATTATTGACAAAACAATCCTTGTGGCAGTTACCCAGTAATGCAGGATTTCCAGGTTATAATCTAGTTACTGTTGTCTGCTTGCTTAATTGGTTTTAATTAGTGGATTAAATGTAAAACCTCAATATGTTGAATGTATCAATATTTATGCTGCCGCATGTATAAAGTTTTGTTGAATCTTGTAGAGAGGAGGAGAATAACGTTCTCAACCAAAATTTTAATACATTTTCTACACTCCAGAATTATTCAGAGAGATGCGAGAAACCTGCAGCATGAAACACGGCAATTAGCACACCTCAGAGGGCGGGAGCTGTGTTGAACAATACTGAGAAAACACCCTGGAACAGCTGCAGGGGGTGAGGAGTAGGAGATTTGCAAAAAAAGTGTTTAACATCCTGTAAAATTATAATGAGAAAAACATCAAACTAATCTAGATCTCTGTTTTATACAGTCCAAACCATTTTTACCTGGTGATACTGATCCAATCTAAGTTCTAAAATCCATCTGCCTATTTCTGCATCAAGCGTCTGTGTTTGAGCTGCACGTTAGCTGCTACATTGGTGACATTACCATTCATGTAAAGATTCACACAGTTTCCAATTCTCTTTTCTATCTTGTTGGAAAAAAAAAACATTTTACTGAAACTGGTTTCTTTTGTTAAGTCAACGCAGAAAAGTGACATTAACAGAAAAGGCAAGAAGCTCACGAATGTACAGTATGTTTGATAGCTTGTCAGTGATGCCTACACCTTTCCTATCATTGGTAATGATGTTCAATAGTGTTTACATACAGCAGGCACTTGGCATTTCCCCTGAAAAGAAAATTCACTACATGTCCACGGTTCTTTCAGTACTGCCAGTATCTTCATTTTCTCTGCCAGCTTGACAACTCTTGAGTAATTTGTTTAAGACAACATTGTGTATCAAAGGGGCTGTATCAGATTATGTAAATTCCTCCTAAATGGGGTTTTTATAAGAGAAAAAAAAGATAAGGTTGATTACGGATAACAATATTTACATACCGAGTGATTTAGCTGGAATCTCAATTGCTAATTCTGCTGCACAGTGCTCGTCAGACAACCTTGTTTGCAAACATTATGCAAAGCAAAATGAAATGGAAACTGTCATGGATGGGGCGCAACCTGCACAAAACACAGTATTGTGCATGTCTCTGTCTGAATAGTTTTCCAGGAAAACATGTCCTTCTGAGTAGTGCAATCACAATGATACTCATTTATGGGTATCACATGGTCCGCAAACCCGAGCTCTTCTCAAATCCACAAACAGGCTTTGGAAGAAAGAATACCCCCCCCCCTCCCCAAGGTCACAAGGTAATTAAACCCTTTCAGAGTTTACTTGGCCCACCTTTTCTGTTTTGTCAAGTTTTACAATGCAACAACTTTGTAAAAGCAGATATTTTCCTGTATTTCTTCCCAATCTGCAGCTAGATATGGGGCTCGATCTATCCTTTGCACTGCTTATTGCACAGCAAGAATGCACAGTAACTCTGCCCTTCTGCCTGTATCACAGTCCCTGAGAAAGCTAGCTGGTCTTTTTGTGTGAATGTCAAATTGTAAATGTGCTGCATTAAAAACTCTCAAACTAATAGCAAAAAGGCCCAGTGTCACTGATATATCCATTTATTTACTGAAAAAATCTCAGTTCTTCTGCATCTGCAGGCGAAAGATTGGCAGTGTAGTTGATTTTTATTCAAAGTAAAGTTCTGCATATCTTGTAACTCTTGAGGGGCAAGATAATTAATATTTTGCATGTTATATTTCTTTGCTTCAAGTACATGTGAAGTGTTCTTGTTTTGTAAAAACGGCATAAACAAAATCATTAACAACACTTATGATTCAGAAATGACTTTAATTTGTGATTTAAATCAAGATTAGTTCCCACTTGGAAAAGTCTGTCTGTTTCTGTTCTTAAGCCAGGGTGTGGGGGAGCCTGGCACAGAAGGTTTGCCTTGAGTGCACATTTAAATGAAACGCAACAAGACAGCAGAGGCACGCAGAGGCCAAAGTGGTCAGTGACCACATCCTCAGCAAAACAAATGTCTATTTTGAGGCTGAATTTTGAAAACGTTTTTGTGTAAAATAAAAAGTTAGATAATCGTAAAACTGAAGGCATTTCTCCCTTAATATCCTGTACCTGTACATGACCAGTAATAAGATAAATAAGCACAACATGCTGAATGCAGAGGGGCTGTGGAGGAAAGACATCCAGAACACTGGCAGTTCATTTTGGTATCAAACTGACCTTCTCCTGGTGCCCTGTTCCTCTGGGAGTTGTGATTTCATCATCACAGAATTTCTGCGTGGTCCTTTTGGTCTATTTCCTTCCCCACACAACTGTTCTTCCTTGATGTCAAGTTCCATCATCGCATTCCGCCCTTCTCCGGAAGGATGTGATGGGGATGCCGGGGAAGGCAGAGCAGGACAGGTACTGCTCTGCCTTCCCCGGTGGACAGGGACAGGCTGTATTGGTTATTTTGAAAAGTCAAGGTTAGGGTTCTGGAAATCCTGGTGTGTTGTACTAATTAGGACACGTATTGGTCCAATTAAGTTGCAAGCTCTGCTGGAAAAGCAGAGTTTGGCTCCCCAGTACTGGGTCGTCTGTTCCAAAGAGGCTGAAATATGATGCTTTCTTTTCTCATGTGGGAGAGAATATGGACAGCAGCAGAATGGTTCAGTATCAATGGGAGTGTTATCCTGAAAAGAATAAGATGTATTCTTTAGTAAAACTTCCTCAAGGTGCTTCTGCTGGCTGTGCCTGTGATTCATTAGGGGGTCCATTTCGGTGTCCTGCATATGGTTTATGTAGTGTTTGTGTGCATGTGACTGGATGAATGTGCATGCTTCTTAAATATTTCTTTCATGCATTCTGTTGCCTCGGGATGCAATGATAACCACCTTTGTTCTATAAAATACAAGGTGTAATTGAATTATGTCTGTACTTAGTTTAGACATGCAGTACAGAAGGGCTAAAAATGGAACACATAAATATTTTCACACCATCTGAATCCAGAAAGCAAATTCAGCACCTTTAAAATACAAAAAGGTGCATGAATAATGTATGGCACTCTTTGAAACTCATGAGCTATCTGAGCCTCTTTACTTTGTCTGCCTGTCCCTGGGGGGTGGGTTGGCTACAGGAAGCACTGTCAGTCAGTGGTGCTGAGTTTTAATCCAGAGCTCTTTTTCCACGTCTGCTCAGAAAGCCCAGTGGTCTCGTCTCCGTGTGGCTGTGAAAGATTGCTGTGTGGAGAGGCCTGACTTCTTGATGTAATGTTGGTGCCTGGCCTAGCAGTATTCAGAAGAGCACACTGGCACTTCCTAAACACAGCAACAAAAGGAGCATGACACTGGAGCCGCCTGAAGACCCAAGTCCCTCTAGATAGGGTTTTCTGTAGGCCTCTGGACAGTGATAAATCATTTTGTGCAGCAGAACTGAACTAGTAATGCTATGCAGGAGATTTATGAAGTCTGTAGGAAAGAACTCTGCTTTCAGAATAAATATTAAATATATTTCAATGATGCCTTTTGTCCATGGAAACTTACAAGGATTGCATGAAGGAAAAGAAAATTCATTATAAATAATCTTATAAATCATACACGCATAATAAGTGCAAATCATTTGTATAAGGAGGTGCAGAGGTTTGGAGACAATAAGTAGAATTGTCTCCAAACCAATTCTACTTAACTCAAGAGAGGCTGGAGGAGCGTGTTGGGAGACAGACAGTGGGGAAGGTAGCTGGTTCCACCACAGAGGGCGGAGAGGAGAGAGGGGGAGGCACCATCAAGCCAGCAGGAGAGAGCAGTGAGCCAAGACAAGGACTGTGCAATACATACTGTGCACAGCAAACTGCTTTGACCTGAGCTCTGTCACCCACACTGATGCATTTGTTGTCCGTCACTCAAAGCATCTTTTGTACAGTACCTACTGCTTCTGTTTTTGATACACTGTAATGAATTTGTGTAAAGTCCAACTAGGTATCACCTTGTTTGGCACAGCATGACGAGAATCTGTGCAGTTATTTCTGTGACATTTACCTGTGCTCCTCCTGTGCACTGGCTCAAGGGCAGTGGCATAGTCACCATCCTGTGACCCACATGATCTCACTTTATATAACCATGTTCACACATTTGTGTTCTATGTTATTTTTTTTGCTTTTGGTTGATTGTAGCATAGGAATGCACTAAATAATGTATGACTTTCACAAATTCTGACATTAATTCATGCAATTTGTAGACACTGCATATACAATATATATATATATTTATTCTGCAGTGCTTAGCTCTCTCGTAAGTACTTTCTCTACTGCTTCTTTTTGCCCAGAGTCATAATCTCACCAAAATCAAGCTTGCTTCCTCAAGGCCACTTGACTCGGTTAGTCACTCTCCATACATGCATAGCGCTGTTTCATAATACATTTTTTGCTGTCATAAAGCTCAGGTTTTTGAAGACAAACCTTTGTAGGTTGTAGGGAGAGGTGTCAAACACAAATCATTTTGTTGTCATGGACAGCAGAGTGATGCTCTTCATTTAAACCCTTGTATTGACAACAGGCTGATAGAGTAACTCCACTTCTCAGGACTTGTATAAATCTGGTTAAATGTATTTGCCTGTACTGTATATTCCAAGCACCCAATTAGAACTTTTTTAATTAAGTTGGGTGCTGTAGTTGCAAACCTAAAACATTGTTCCTGATAGTGTTCTGTTCGTCTGGGTTTAAGACAACGGAAAGCTGTACTTTGGCTGTGAAATTTGAGAAGTTGAAGATTGGGGATCTTAGAAAGTACTGATACAATCCAGTCCTTTGACATGTCTGCTGAAATTGTAACATACTGTAAAAAAGTATTGCTGTCCATGTCAACTCCTGTAATTCGTCTAGACTTGGAAGACTGTAAATTGCAAAGATTAGTTCGTTGTTTCTTAACATTAGTGCAGGGAAAGTGGAGAGCAACTGATGTCTTTTCCATTTATTCTGAAGGAGAATTAAAGGATTTAGAAAAGTATACTGGTATACATGCACTCTTATGTGAAGGCTGCATAATGCAGAATTATTCATAGAGATTAATATTCAGGGTAGGCAAGGCAGCTTTGCTCTTGATTTTCTTCACTGCAAAGCTACTGTTCAATATTTTGGGATTGGATTATTAAAAATGACCACTGTGACATAAATCTGAAAAAGCATTAATCTTAATCCCACCTGCGTTTCAGTTGCACCCTGGAAAATATCTGGCAGAGGAGGAGAAGGCGCAGATTAGTGAATGACGTTGTGTTTAATAGAACGTTGATTTATATAGAAAAGTATTCAGAATAGGAAATGTATGCCAACTTTGGGATGAAATTGTGATTAGAAAGAAACAGGTTGAAATGCTAAGGTATCATTAAGAGGCACATTTTCGTCTAAAAGTGAGAGAGTGAGTCATTGTGATGATATCCCCGTGTTAAATGATAATATTCCCAGCTGGAATTAGCATGCTGTAAACAATATCATTTTTAGCATTGACACCTTGCAGAAATGCAAATCGTTCATTATTATCTTTGCTAATGACTGATTTTTTCCCCTGCATTTTTTATCAAAGAAAAGTCGCTGTTTCTGGTGCTTAATTAACATGCCTCAGAATAATTCAAGAATGTATGTCATTTAAGATTACTTTGCCATCTGAGCTGTCGATCACTGTCTAATTAAGCTTTCAGTGGAAAGCTGCACACTGCTAAACATTAAGTAACTGACAAGGCAATTTTGGGTCGATTAGATACAGAGAGGAGGGAAAGAAAGAAATAAGAAGATACTAATAAGTTTTATCTAGTTTTGAGAGAGGCAAGGAGGGGAGGTCATCAGACTTGCATAGCTGTCACACAAGTATCTGAGAATCAATAAATCATTGGCACCTATTCTTTTGTTTTTAATTATAACAAAAGTACAGTATCTTAGTGCAATCTGATGATCTCGCTGAAAGGTAATGAGGTTATTTGTTCTAACATAACCTGACACCTTGATGAATTTCACAATCTTCCCTGATGACATAGGGGAGATAAAAACTGGGTTTAACCGTTAAAATGACCCACTCGTACAGTGCAGAGACACACGCATACACATCATTAAACAGCATTAAATAAGATTATAAATCACTGTCCTCAGAATAAGTGAGTAAGTGCAGAAGATATATGCCTGCCTTGCATTCATTTCTGCTACATAACACAGAAACTGCATAGTCGGAGATCGTGTGTGTGTTTTCAACATTGAAATTAGAATAATTTTAAACATAAATAATAATCTGTAAATAGAGCAGGTATCCTGCCATGAAATGACCCACTCCTTTTAAATCAAACCTATGTAAGAAACCTTCTGTTGTAACTATAACTTTGATGGAATTGAAAAGCTTTTCACTTCTTCTGAGAAAAGTTTCACTTCGGTCTGTGTCTGACAGAGAAGGCACCTGTCTGTTGGAGGTGGGAGGAGCAAGATTACCTGGAGAAAAGCCAAATGCACAAAGAGAACATGCAGACTCCACACAGAAGGTACCCCAGTCCCCCAGTTCAGAATCAAGAACTGCGAGGCAGTAGCACTGACCATCTCGCCACTCTACCACACACCTGAGCTTTTTATTTTTCTTTTGAAAATTCAGTATACTGCTCACACCTCGGCTCTGACAAGAGTGGTTACCCGCAGGCAAGACTTCGCACCATGACCTTCTGGTTGTGGGGTTCTTGTCAGACACTCTTAAAATAAGAAGCAGCAAACCCCAGGACAGTAACATCTTAATATCATTAAAATGTCACAAAAAGAGAATTATCAGAGCTGTAGCTACTTTCATCTGGAAATAACACAGGAGTCTTGTTATCACGTGGGTGGAAATTGGTTACCAGTTGTTCCGAATCCCAGGGAGTCTGTGTCTCAGTCTTACAACAGGAAGATTTGCATTTGCCTCTTCCAGCCTGGCTGCCCTCAGGATAAGTTAGGGAGGAACGCAATACTGAGCACTTCTTCTGAACTGCACAGAAAATAAAAAAACAAGCCTTAGGATTTATGCACGTTGCAAGAGACAGCTGGTGTCTCCCTCTGCTTTGAGGAATTTTTCTTTGTGCTCGTCTCAGAAACTATACACCCCCACGTCCCCCACCGACACACACATACAGTACACACAAGTGAAAGAAGCTCCAAACAAACCAGGGACTTCAAAGAGAGAAGAGAATCTGAAGGTAATTTGCTGTGCTTTCCAATTCTCAGTGCAGATTCTATGGCAATTATTTATGTGCCGAGGAGAAAAGGTTGCAATGCCATTAGGCTGCACTGAGTCTGCGGGAGCCAACGCTGACAGAAAGTAAAAAAGGATGACCTAACCTTCTATCATCTCCCCCCACCCATCTTTCCTCTTCCGTTTCAACCAGCTTTTTACTTAACAGGTGTCTGTGACTCACAGCTTTTACATTTTAGTGTTTAAACTTGAGCTGCCATTTCTGCTTCCTGTGCGCTAGCATCAAGCACAACAAGAATCCAATTAGCTGTAAGCAGAATGCCACATAGGGGAGCCCGCTCAGCGCTATAAACAAAAAGGAGAGAGAGAGCCAGACAAGCTAGAGAACAGAAGCAAAGTACTATTGTCTTTTTAAAACAAGGTTATATAAGAGACATATTAGATTATGTGCATGCTCCATTATCTTATACACAGTGAAATTCACCCTTGACTGCTTGAGCTGGAATGCTGCTTCTTTTGATCCAATTTCTTTCGGCATGCAGGGACTTCACAAGACCCTTACAGAGTTTCCCCCCAAACACCTCAGCCTGAGCTGAAATTTTCAGCCCTGCTTCACCCTGCAGCAGTGGGGATGTGCTTGACCTTTCCACCCCTGCTGACCCAGCTCAACAAGACACATGGGAAAAGGCCCTTAATTAGAATTCATTAATTAGCCCTTTAAGAATAACTGAATACACTCCCTCCAGAACAGAAATCACACCACATCTGAAGTATCTGGAAATATCTGCTTTGTAAAAACCTCTGGGTGTCAGAAGGATGTGGCAGGAGCTGAATAGACCGAACCTCAAAGAAAACATGAATCATCATAATAATACTTTTACATTAAAAACATTTTGTTATATTACATGTGACACTTCCTAATCTTGAATTTATCAACTGTCTTAACTGAATAAAATGTGTGGTGAAAAGGTAGTCTTCAGTTAACAATTAACAGTTACAAAAATTTACCAGAAGTGCAAGACAGTATGTGAGGTTCACACTATGGACTCTCTTCAGCTGAGACCAAAGCACATTCTCATTGCACATCGGCGAGATGCTGCAAGAATTATCTGAGCTCTAGAACTTGCAATTATGGTGGGTCAGTGAGGTCAATCTGGGGGCTTTATTGCACCCAGACACCATGACAGCATCTCTACAGCTTTCATTGCTGTTTACCAATGCAGCCCAATTGACTGAGGCTGTTCCCTAGAGTTTTCTGTGGTGCCAGAGGTCATCTGTTCTACTCTGCAAAACTCCACACTAATTCCCCCACTCCGGTTGGCTGACAACCCACTGCTAACCCACTTACGTGCTTGCGGTTCCATTATGCACCTCCACAGTGACAAGGCCTACCCCTGTGCAAAGGTAAAATGGAAGTTCGAAAACTTGAGAGTTTGACACACTGAGAGGGCTATGTAGTGTCACAAGTCTTGCACAACCTCAGAACTGCTGCATATTTTTAGATAGCTTAATCTACATGTACCTGCTTTCTGTGTTTGGTTGTGCAATAAAACACCGAAGGGCATTGTGTTAAATATTGTTTGATTACAGGTGATTACATGATATGCTCTAGATTTCCTTATAGAAAATTTGCATGAGCAAATATTGCCATATCTTGTGCAGGGATCAGATCAAATGCAAAGCGTAGCACTGGCAATTTAAAGTAAAAAACCTTCAGCTTGAAAAACACAACAATAGTACTTTAGTTTTCCTGAAAATGCGAAGAGATGAGAAACACACAAGATTTCTGTGTGCTGTTTCCTTCCAGTGCTAAAGGTTAGGTAAGGGGTAGCCAACCTGTTGTAAAGCAGTTTGCATGTTGTTCTTTCACTGGCCTGATTTAGTTGTGACATTCAGAGCAAAAGCTTTCCTTCAGACTCGGGGTTCTTAATTGCTCTCTTGGGAATTTGTCAAGCTCCTTCTTCTTCACCAAACGGACAGATTAAAATTCAGAAAGGGGTCTGTGCTTTGGCTCAGTGCTTTTTTTTCCACAGGCACATTTGTGCTCAAACTTGGCATGGCAGAGTATCCTCTGAAGGTTTACAGTAACCAGAATAACCTGCCTCTTGAGATTTAGTCATTCCATTCTATGAGCATCGAGAGTTCACTCTTGGCACTGACATCTCACTGGAGTCACTGGTGAAAAATAGCCAATATCGTAAGATGCTTAATTACGATATGTTCTGTGATGATCCCAACTTCTGTTGGCTTTAAATGCAGACTATTTCTAAATGGTTTTCTGTCACAATCCTGACCTTTCCAAATTATCTTTCAACCTTATAAGATATTTCTTGCACTCTTTAGTCCTAAATGTCAAGAGGAGATTTGTGGTCCCTTCATTGCTGTCATTTCTGCTGCATGGTAAACTTTGGATTTTTCTATGGTGAACAGCAACAACAACAAAAAAATAAAGCATTGCTTTTCTGTTTATTTTAAAAATGTGAATGTTAATTGTGTAACATTTGTCTGTTAATCAGAAAAGCATGCATGATGCCCTGAAGGACTGTTTTGCATTTAGATTTCCTACAAAGCAGGATAGGGGTTCAGTTTAAGATTTTGTATAGCATGCAGAATTCCAGCTTGTATCTAGTGCAGGTAAAACATTTAAATGCAATCAACATGGGTACATATTTAAAAAATCTGTTTCATACATGAGGTTCATAGTTGCCATTTCCAAGAAAACCTATTAATCTGACAGCAAAACCTTTCTGTTTGGACCGGTGTTTAGTGTTTTTACAATGGATCACTTTCAGTGTTTTCATTGATATTATATTTTGAAGTACTCCCTCGGGAGGGAGGTCAGAATACCTCCTGGGTATCCCTGCCTGTCGTAAGAGGCGACTAAAAGGGTTGTGTCAGGAAGGGCATCCGACGTAAAACCATCTTGCCAAAACCATGGTTGCAAAGAATTATATTTTGAAGTTGCAAGACAGTCTACCCTTCTTAACCAATTAGTATTCCAGCTCCTGGCTGTGTATGTAAATGCACATATATATATGTGTGTATGCATATACAGCAGAAAATAACATGTATAAAAAAACAAATGCATGATTAAACTGGGATCCATATTTATATACAAACACTATAAACCATTCTCCCCCCTCACCTGAAAGAAAATGTAAATCAGATTTATTTCAGTGTAGGTTTACAATTACTTATCACATTAGGCATTAGTAGTCTTCTCAAAGTGCACTGGCTCGCAAAATTAGAATCCTTATCTGTACGTTCCAGCCACTCCACTATATTTTCCAATAAAATGTGCAAATTACGTAGGATGTTCTTTGTACAGAAAAACCACACATGGGGATACAGGGAGGCCTTTTAAAATACTAATCATTAGATTGTTTCTCATGCAAGTTTCCTAATGGGTGTGGGAGGCACCACTGTTGTTTTTCCATTGGCTCAGTTTGTTCTTTTTCCTTTGTTTAATGGCCTAATATGCACAATACTCCCATTCCATTGATTTCCTTTGTTCTAAGGAAAAAGTGTGTTGGTTCCCAATGCTTTAAGTATTGGTATACAAATCCTGCAGATTGTTTGCATCCAACCCCTGTGTTAAAAGTATGTTTCCTCCACTGTTCAGATAGAATACATGATGTTTGCCTGGTTTCAAATAGAAACTTAGTTTGATTTATTTTGCTTAATGAACACACAATAATATATATATATATATTCGCTTCAGAGAGCATGTTAGGGCTGTGAAGATGAATTCTCCAAGTCCATAGCTTCTCATCTCACCTCAGATTTCCATGATCACACTGATCTCTCCGTCTGCGTTCTCAAAGTTGGGTTTCTCAACTCCCACAGCAGAAAGACATCAGAAACTAAAATTATTCTGAAACTTGGCTCACACCTCCCCCTTCTCTCAACGACAGACTTGTTTCCTTCTGATTCTTTCTATTCATTTGTTGGTTTCGTTTCACACCTCCCCCACCTCTCTCTTGACCTTGCACCACTTGACTCTCCCCTGCTTCGCCCCTCCTCTCTCTTGGCTGTTGCTTTCCCTGAAGAAGACTCCACAGCCAAAACGTTGTTTCCTATCTTCTCTTTTCAGCAGGAATAAAGTTTTCCTTGTTCCTTTACGCAGCTACCCACCTACAATATATATATATATCTCAGTATCACCCTTCCTGTTGCCTTTTATCTATTTTTAAGTTATTACAGTCAGTTTTTATCATTTTATTTGTGAACTGAATTTGATATTGCAGGTTATTTGTCACGACGGAGAAGTGAGAGTGCCAGGTGACTGGCTGCCTGAGGAGGCCCTGGGTGCCTCAAGTTCACACAAATCTGTCTCAGCTTTGCTGTTAAAGTATTGTCAGTTTAAGTCTGGGCAGTGTTAAATAGGGCTTAGACTGTGATCCAAATAAGACCTGTATTTGAGTTTCCCTACTTCTTTTAGCCTTTCCTAACATGTAGGACTTAACCGTACCTTTCTGACTCTTTTTTGTTTGAAGGTGCCTTAAACTGGGAGCCCCTGACTATGTGGTCATTAGAAAACCCATGACAGTCGGGGTGAGAGGACAACTGCACTCTGTACTCCTCCACGTTCGCCTGGAATTCAGCTGCTCCACCTGGTCTGCTGTGCTGTGGGGATGCTATGTTTTCCAGGTGGGTGTTGGCCTTCAATGATGGATACAGTGAGAGCCCTCCTATATGTAAAGTTTCTTGGGATCCTTTGGGATGAAAAGTTCTATACAAGCCGAGACAGAAAATAGAATAAGACTTTATGTAGCCTTAGGGCATTAAAGACCCATTTGCATTGTGCAGTGAACAGGACATAATGCAACTCTCAAGTGATCTGGGTCATGAATCTTTAAAATTAGATCCTGCTATCTGTTTTTGTTAGATGCAAGTTCACTGCTTTGATCCATTTTCAGTGCATTTCCTTTCTGGTTTCTTTTGCCTTTTACCAAAGAGCCTAAATGAAAAATAAATTCCAGGACCTTGAGTAGTGCAGGAAAAGTTTTGAAAAAGAAGCTTTACAAAGGAAAAACCCAGCCTTTTTTGCGTGTGTGTGCTTACATTTGTGTGGCAAAATACAGTAAAGAACAAAAGAGCACATCAGTGACAAAGTTCAAGCAGAAATTGTTCTTTATATACTGTATGTCCAGTATTATATATGTGGGTATTTGTTTTCTTCGAATCGTATAATCTTACACTCATCTTAGCCAGCCTGTTGTCGGAGCCAGCTGGCAAGATTAGTAAGGTGCGCATGGAGCTAAGTCTTATATAATTTTATACCTTCGATTATCATGGAGCTACAGTATAGGGATACTGAAGAAGAGCAGAAAAAACAATCACAAATCACAAATATTAAATACAGGCAGATATGAAATAATGCCACAATTTACATGACTAATTTCAGTGATTTCTAATCTTATGTTAAAATCAAATCCTCTTGCATTTACATATGGTAGATAATATGTTCACACAAGTAGTTTCGAGATTAAATGTACAAACTGCTGCTGGGTAAAGAAAGAAAAGAAAGATGTTCTCTTAGGAGGGCTCAGATTTCTTGTACGTGTTTACCATTTTGTTGATAATTACTAGGGAGCAGAAAATCAGTCAGAGTGTGAGTGGCTGCCTGTGTAGTCATGAATGAGCATGTGACATGTTCTGTACAGGGGCTAACAATATGTGTTGCATGTACTGTAAATGTTAGTATCGCCCCTGTGTACAGCACATGTATCAGTGTACAGATAGATCTGTATATTTACAATGCTGTTACTCCATGCATTATTGATAGTTAAATCAGGCGTGTGGTATTTACCAGATTTATCTGCCCTCAGAGGGTCTGTAAAATTTTAATCGTGTAGAGTCACACTGTACAAGACAAGGCCAGTCTGACTGCTTAATATGTCTTTAACAATGTCCATTAGCCAGCTGTCCAATAGCTAGAGGCATGACCCCTGTCATGAGCAGCCCTGTTTCTGTACAGCCTATACACACTGTGGGAGAGTATCCCAAAACAGTAAAACCATCACTAACAAAACTGTTCCCCCCTTTTATTCATTCAGACGTCCATTTAGCGGGTATGCATGGGATCGTACCGAAGGTTTTAGTTCATTGTACAGTATACTGTATATACAAACAAAGCTGAGTTTTTATTCATTTTCTTGTTAAGCTGCAAAACAGCATGGCATAACAGCACAGGGCATGGAGTGCAGTTTTCAAGGCAGAGAGAAATAATGTGGCAGATGCTGACCAGCAGAGTTAGAGGAAGAATACTCCCTGTTGCTGGCTGTGGGCCTCTTGAATGATTCCAGTAAGTACTGTTGAGCAAGTACACGTATGACACAAAAGAGGTTAAAATATTTAAGCAAATGTAAAATTGTGTTGTACAGTATGATAAATCTCAGACCAGGCAGGCAGAACAGAGTGCTCAGCTCTCCCATCACGACCTTTAAAGTTACAGCCACAGCATCTCTGATTTATGAGGGATAAAATGCACCTGTTTCATTGTTAATTACAACATGCATCACTCAAGAAAAGGGACAATAATAGAGATATTTGGCAGGCATATTACTTAAATACAGGAAATTGGATCAAATGGATAATTGGAAAGAAAGCAACTGAAGGTTTTGCCAAACAAAATGTTGTTTGATCTTTCATCCTAGGAGGAAGAGAGTTAGGCACTCTAGACCTAATGCATTTTTTAGCGTAGAATCTACAAAGCAGACTTGACTTGACAATCAGCCTGAACTTGAATACAGACAGATGATCTCTCAGTGATTCCCTGAATTACTGTGTGCTTGCTTTCTTTTGCCCTAAGTGCATTATGTTTCTCAAGCAGTATCTCTGATGCAGTGCAGGAACACTTAAAAGCACAGGCCAATTTAGCACCGGGCCAGAGAACCACTTTGATTTGTATTTTGTCTGATACGCTGGACCACTTTAACCAACAACAAAGACTTACTTTTCTATAACAGTAGGATGTGTATTTGTGGATATAGCTCAAGGAGAGTTGCTTAAATCTGAATCTTTGTTTTCTACAAAGCATAAGAGCGGAGCCTTTGAGTGACTTTTTGCATTAAGTATGATATCTTGGGAGATGGCCAATTTCTTTTTTTAAAACACTTTATGTCTCTGTCGACCGTTTTTCTAAAGCCTGTTTTTTTCACTGGCATGTTGCATCTGCAGGCTCTAAAACATGAAAAAGGAGCTTTGGGAATTTACTAAATTAGGCTTTAGACCTTTAATACAATCCTATAACTGCAAAGTATTGTAGCTGGCATACTTGTTACAGTGTCTCTTAACGGAGGGCTAAGAACAATTCTCTTTTTTAACTATGGCAGTATTATTTTTGGGTCTGAAATAACACAGAAAATCCATACTGTAGTGTCGCAAATATGTATCCCTGTGACTCCCATAAGCATCTAAGGAAGAACAGCTTTATTTTTCATTGACTTGAGGAAAACATCTACACCAGTTAGGGGTAATATGACACCAAGGGCACTAAGCCAAACTACTGTAATGAAGCCAACTATTGTCAACAGTTAAATATGGGAAGTAAAGTAAAGTTTCTTGGCAGTACAGTATGTTAAACCCAGCCCAGGCTTTCTTCGGATACCCCCAATTTGAGTTTTTCTCATAAAACAGCTGAACAGGACAATGTTTTTTTTACTGAAGCAGAGTCCACCAAAGACAGCACAGTGAGTTCCCTAGCAGGCCTGCCGTTGGGACAGTGTCTTTTGTGCCTTGTCTTTGTCTATGGGAATGTGTTCTCTGTTGGTCCCTGTCTCTTTTCACCCGTTGCTTTACTGTACAGTACTTTACACAATACAGATGTTTGAATATGCCAGCAAACTTTACAAGCTCTCTGCACATGTGTCTTTTCTCTTACTGCATGTGCTGAAATACATTGTGGCATCAAACAATCATCTGAGATGAAGAAAGGCAGTTCACAACGCTGAGCTGTGGTGTTTTTATATGTGTCTCATAAAGGGGGCTCGCAGTAAATATTGTCTAACTCCAGCATCTGTGCCTTTTCAAGGGTGTTCAGGGCTATAATAAATATTTTATATTGAGTTACATAATATCATTCCAAGATGCACAGAATAAATATTTTATTCTACACTAAACAGTATAACAATCCCTTTTCACTTTGCTCCACTTGTGGTACGAATTATGTAAAGGAGACTGTGGCATTTCTGTGACTGTGGCAGGAGAGCTGTGAATTTCTCCAGAGCAGCTGAGGGATGTCTGATGGTATTGCCGTACAATGACATCTAACTTTTTAATTGAACCTTTCAGCATCTGGGCTGTTTTCCATTTTACCTGTCCGTTGTTTCCTTCTACACATGACACAGCATCTTTACTGTGCTAAAAGGCTTGCATAAATGCTTTGAGTGTGTTAACTGAAAATGTGCGTTTATTGGCCTTTATAAAATTAAAATTGTTTTTTGGGTGCTTTTTGATATGAAAGTTTCCTTAAAAAAACAACTATAGAAAGACTACCGACTGAAGTCTAATAGAAACTGAATTCTTCATGCAGTAATGATCACACCAGATGTGAGGACGTTTAGATTGCAGTCTCCCGCTTCAGAGAGAAACCAGGCTGAGTATTGCCATCAGTTTATATATCTTTTTACTTTTGTATACAAATTTATTTTATTTTGTGTACAGCATACTTTTTATTAATTTTTCGGACATATGCAACAGAGTCTCCAAAATAGAAGAATTAAGTCATGCGTGTTTATTTCAAGCAGGAACAGAGGGCCGGAGGTGTACGGCGTGCTGACTTCTTTATGGCATTAACTGCTTTATTAACAGACGAGGCTTTGTCGCTCTTGAGCCCGAGCTGAGCTGAATAAAATATTCAGAACACAGACCAACACAAGGTTTTTAAGTAGAATTTATTCTGAAAACTCTTATTGAAGTGAAAGAGCAGAAAAAAACTCAAATTTCTCTCATGCCAGAAAATATGTGGCTTCTTGTCAATTTGATGTGAAATTCCAGAAAAATACTCTCACTCTTTTTATTTTTTGGTTTGCTGCAGACTGGAGCTCCAGTTCTCGCACAGAGTGAAGCAGGCTCCGCTATATTAACAGCATTAACAGTGGAATGCTGATGTGTAATGTGTATAACGCAATATATATGATAATAAGTCTGCTGAGGGCACCTATGTTTAATAACTCCAGCACAATCGAGCATGAGTCATGGGAAGTCAGAAGCCTAGCAGTTGTCAAATACTGTACCTGCGCAAAAATGAGATGCTGTTATATTATCTCCATATCTACTACAATATTCATTTTAATTTAGAAAGACAATTTAGTTGGGAAATGAACATATGTGTACTCCTACTGAATAATTACTGATTAGGTGTGTAAAAAAGTGTGGAATGAAATGCCGTTCTGCGATTGCTCAGTCCAGAAGAGCACAGTACCGTGGTTCCGCATGTAGGTGGCAGTCGGGTTCACCCCAGTGTGCTGTACTGATGAGGCGCTTCCCCAGCACCAGAGAACCGTCACGTCAAGCCTTGGAGCACGGCTCTCGCGCTGAAGTGCACCGGTCTCTTTGATTTACTTCATTTACTCCCCCTGATTATGATCCTGTGTAATGTTGCGCGCGCACAAAGAATGTCTCCTACTTTGTTTCATGAAATAAAAATACAGTGAACAGAAAAGGCAATGAACCAAATGAAATGCAGAACAGCCATAACAATTTCCCCTTGAAAAGTTTCTGAGTATTGCTCATCTGTGTTGCGGTCATTATTTGCAATGTGAAATTGGCCGTTACACCTGACTTTACTGATATTTGTGTATACTGTAGGTCCCAAAGAATGTATTGGGAGTTCAACCACAATGTCTTACTGATATACAGAGGTATTTCTGACACCTCAGAGAGACTTCAGCTGGTGAACAGCGTGCTCAGAATGTCATTCATTTCAGGGTGAAATTTAGAGGAGAGAGGGCATGTCCTCTGTCTGATTAGCAAGCAAAGTTCATATTCCCTGCCCCTTGTGCTTCAGTCAGCTCAACCTGTATGTTTGTTCCAATCACCACCTCCAACCTGCTTTACATTGCTTTACAATGTACATCTCATCGATGTGAAAGTCAATTACTGAATGAATGCAATAAGTTGCTTTAAAACACAATATAAAGTTGTTGTTAAAGTGTTTTTTTTTTAAATATTGATTTGTGCAATCTTGGCAGAAGGAATGCTGGGATAAAAAGTTAGTGTATCCTATCCTCTCTCTAAATATTGATGGTAAATTAACTCTCTAGTAAATGAAAGTAATTTTAACCTTCATACGTTTTCAAGAGCAACAGATTCAAGATTTAACAGTTGGTTCTTGACATTACATTAGTTTTTGCTCTATTTTGTATTTAGAATTATAATTTGTAGAAAAGCCATCACAATTCTACATATAAACACATTTTTTTGTTTTACTTTTTGTATTATTTTGTGCCTGAACCGAGACTCTCTTCCCTAATTTGTATGCAATCTTATTTACGGAGAGGCACAAGCAGGTTAAAAATGTTCCTTGGCACCTACTTTCCAGGAATTTCATTAAAGGAAGCAATTGTTTCTCTAGGACCTCTATCATTCTCTTCAAGAATAGGTGCTATTAGCTTGAACTTAACGTCTCTGGAATAAAACTGCAGTCTTTCAGCTGCTGGTCAGAGATCTACCCATTCCAACAAACCCATTAAAACCACAGTACCTGAAGCTGAACTCTAGCAAATATGTATTAGAGCCCAAATTGTTTGTCACTCGATGTGACTCTAATAGGACTCAAGCAGATAGAGATTTCAAATGTTATCCGCTATTTTGTTTTCCAGCAAAACTGTGCTCTTTAGGAATCCTGACACCATGTAAGGCAGAAGAAATATCTTTATGAAATATATGTACTGTAGGAACAATTTGAAAACTGTTAGAATATATGAGCATATATATAAACTGTCTTTGTTCTTGAGTTCCCTTCACCACACAGCATCTGTCATACATGGGATTGCTGCATTGATTTTTACATCTGTGTAGTGCTTTACAGTGTAAACAACAGTTGCGCAAGAAATATAATTATTTAAAGTTTTCTTACAGGAAAGCTTTGTTTATTTCTACACACTGCATTCCAAGATTAGACATGGGTAAAATAAATTCAGGAAAAAAGTCGTTCCAGACAGCCCAAACTCAAAATAAGAGGTTCCTTGTTTGTCTGTTATTTCAGATCGACAGGGCAAAGAGGCTTTAGGTTGAATTCAGTGCAACAACATTTATTCACATGCTTCACACAGAACATCTGTAAATTGAAAGCTTTCTTAACCAGCCTTTGTATGGAAAAATACACATACATTACATGTACAGTAGATCATCTCATTTAGACAGGTTCGAGTGTAATTGTTTTTGTGATTTACAGATCCCTTTTACAGTTACTGTATCATAGACCTTGAATATGATCGGATTTTTTCCTTCAGTCAGATTTTACTGTTTACTGTTACAGGTCGTCATACAGTACTTCCTACAGACCAATGGCAAATGCAACAATCTGAACAAGCATTCAGTATGGTTGTCAAGCAGCAAATCACAAAAACAGAGGAAAGGTTGTAAACTTGGTTGTGTTTGTTGCTTGATCTAAGGATTGTTGATGCTGTTTTGTTTTCTGCATATAGCATTTTATATACAGTACATTTATCTACGGCAACATTATATAAAAACTACTAGGGCTCAATCACTGTGGAAATTAAATCAAAAGGCTTCCTTGGAAACATAATATAACTCTCTCCTCAGGGTACATATAGAGAAAGTGGAAACACTCAAAAAGGGGCATTTATTAATTATAAAAACAAAAAATCCATTTCCCATTATATATAAATTCCCTCTGGTCTGCACTTCTTCAATTGTATTGTGTCCAAGCTAGTTTTTGCCTTCTGATGCCTTTCAAAAGGCCATTGGGGATCAGCTTTCTAGATTTATCCTTGTAAAGGATAAATTAAAATGACTGCAGGGCATGTCTTCCTATTGACAGAAGCACAGACCTGATACAGTCACGTAATGGAATATTCCTGAGTAACCTGGTTTCACATCACCCAGGACTGTCCAGGCTCTGTAAATAAGACACCACTGCAGAGCTGTACCATATTCTGCCCGGTGATGTGAAGTCTGTGGAGAGGGTACACCTGCGGAGTTGTTCCTGGGGCCCTGTGGCTCATTATCTGTGCCCGAGCATGCTCCCACTGCTCCGCACTCCTCTGGGATGATTCCCCTCGGACACTGAGCAGGTTATGGTCATGCTTTTCTAGACTAGAACAGAGACCCCAGCTTGAAGTTCTTTTAAATTATCTTAAATTATCTTCTCCAGGTTGAAGTCATTTTTCAAACCTCATTGTTACTTTCTTAGTTCCAAATGCAGTTGTTTTTTTGTTTAATATGTTTCTTTTTACATGCAGTATTTATTACCCCTACTCATTTCTTCGGCTGACACTGTACAAGGTGTTTATTTATTTGTATCTACTAGCCACTTGATAGTTTTGTCTCCCTGTGAAATTAAGAGTTAACCTTGTATAAGGCACAGAGCAGTCTAGCCTCAGGCTACCTTAAAACTCCAACATGAGCCCAACATTTAATTTATTATCTGCTGATTCAGCTTTTGTACTACCGTAGACCAAGCGCTATACAAATGGGCAATAGAGCCCCCTTTTGTGCAGCACCACAATTGTGGAATTAATTACCCAGATCCCATTGAAACTCTGCAACTGTGGATTTTTTTTAAGCTAGTTTAAAGACCTATCTTTTTCTAAAGCCTTTAATGAATTTACTTGTAGATTTCCTAGGTCAGTTTCCTCTGTGTATTTTTTTACATCTATTACATAATTTATGCATGTACCATTTGACTGCCCTTAGAGTTTCTAAAGAGCTCTTACAAATAAAGTGTACAGTATTTCTCTCTACTGTTCTCTTGTAAACCCCCAGTTAGGAATCACTAGCTGCCAGGCACCTTGGCTCACACCTACTGCCCTTGTACGCGTTTGGGAGGGAAGGAGTTTCACACACACCTCCTTCTGAAGCGTGCTTCATCAATCCTTTCCCCTCTTTTCACACTCTCACCTCTCGCTGCTCACAGGCAAGCTAGCCGGCAGTGCTGGAGAGGGGCGGCTCTCTCCGCCAGCACTGCAAGTGCACATGAGCGCCCAGGCCGCAGGGCAGCTGTGTGGACATGAAGCTGAGTGCAGTCGCCAGACATGAGCCTGCCCAGGCCTGGTCATCTTTGAGTAACTGTGCTGCAGTCCCAGCTGGAGGTGACAGCCCAGTCACGAAGCTCTGCAGCAGTCTGGCTTCAAGTTATCTGTACTCCTCCAGGCCATACAGGGCACTTTCTTCCCCAGCTAGGTGTAGCGCCTCTTTTCACCTCATCAGTAGCATTCTGAGCTGGTGTTCTTCTCCCAGGGCCTTGTCGTGACAGCTCCATGAAAAAAGCATTAGAACTCGGATCATGGAAAGTGGCTGTATAAATTAAATAAAAGGCTTTATGGGATTAAAAATAATGAAAGGATATGAAAAACACTGACCTTAATCCTTAAAAGCTCATTAAATAACATATATTGTCATAGACGCACGGAAGGCTTACATGATCCTTTCATTAGAATTTTTAATAAGACCTTTAAACCTGTCTTAACCAAGTTATTAATGCAAGTATGGATAATATCCTTATTCAGTCCACAACATGATCCCGCAAAGAACAGGAAGATGAAATGCTAAATAGGTAACTTACAATGTATGTTTTTTAATGAGTCCCCAAGGCCTCCGAGCACCGAGGGCTCTGATTCTGTTATTAGAATGCACATCAGCCCTGACCTTTGCTTTTGCTGGGGTTTTGAGAAGTTCATTTTGAAGCACAAACTCAAGCATGGTAGCTGATAAGACTCAAAGGCATTTTTCCCGTTTTATGTGACACTTTTCTGCAATTAGCTTTCTGTGTCTGCCACAGTAACACAATGGCTCTCTTAATCAGCTGGCAGTTGAAAGCCTTGCGTGGCACAAGTGGCACACGTCTTTTCATCTCAGGGGAAGCGCACAGGAGGGCAATTACTCCCGCAGACGGCTGTTAATGAAGTGTTGTCCAGCGGTGCAGTAGGGAATCAGATTTCTAACCACCAGGGCCTTGACAAAAGCAGCATTTCTCACTCGTAACTCATGGTTACCAGTGGTTAAAAATACAAGCACAAAAAGACAGCAAAGCATATGTTTGTTTTTAAAATCTGTTTCTGGGCACAAGCCTAGGGTTTCTCCCTGCTGAATGATCACAAATTCCTTTTTCGTCTCTGATCCATATGAACTTGTCGACGGTGCTCTGAGCTGCCTGGTATTAAAGCAGGGAAGGATTGTCACTTTACATCTCTGATTGCATTTTCATCTGATGCACTTGTGTTGTGCTAAGGCCTTTCATTCCTGCAGCTCCTGTGTCTCGAAATACCAAGATAGGTTTATCAAAGCCACAGTGGCAAATACTAGACATGGGCCTGCTCTGACACAGGTGACTGTTCCCAGATCCTGGGTGGACAGTGCTGTTGTACTCTTGAGCATTGTGCTTTACAGCAATCCAGTGAACCTCTGCACAAATGGGTCTCCAGATTGTAATTAAACATTGAGAATATTTTCTCCATTTACCTGGTAAAGTAAACGGAATGGGAGAAAAAAAGTGAAGCAGTTTCCCTTTTCCTTCTCTACCTTATCTGCTGTGCAGTGGGACTGCTGGTGCAGAAATGCCTGCCTTGTGTCACTCAGGTGGGGCTATACTTCAGTGGTGGACTACAACTATAGTTGGTCTACTGGAGCAGGCATCAAAGAGAATCTTCAGATGATCATTTTTGAGATGGAAGTGGATCATACCTTCACAGGGGATTAGGGAAATAAATTGATTAATCAACCATATGGATGGAGATTATATTAGTTGTGACATTCTGTTATTGTGTAGGGAAAACAGGGTGTAAATAGTGGTTTTCTGTTTAAAATAGAAAAATTAGATGTTTAGGGGTATTTGTCCCCTAAGCTAGTGATCATCATTTCTAGCACTGGTCTTTCATTCAAAGAACAGTACCACCTATCTGAATCAGTCATTGAGTTATGCAGTGGAGCTTCGTGGTCTTTGAACATCATCTCTGTAGGGTTACTGAATGAACTGTTGTTGTTGGCTTCTTCATCCAGAGCTTCCACTGTAAATCTTTTAAGCTAATTCATTTAGAACAGTATTTAGTATGTTGGATACAGTGGAGAATCCCAAATGCGTACAAGTGCTTCTACAGTATATAGTATCTTCTCTTAATTTATGATATTTCTCTTTGTTATACTACAAGCTTTTCACATGGGAGCAGGCAGGCCATCAAGGTATGGTTTCAGAAAAAGGATCTGGAAAGCTGATTGTCCTCTGCTCTTCTTGCTCTGTCTTGAAAACTCAGGCGTTGATGCAGACAACAATTTACCGGCAAGCTAGAGACAGAAAGAGCCCTGTGAATTTATGATATAGCAAAAACCTTTTTATATAATTCATTTTTGATTTCATGTTATTTTATACAAATTGATTTTTTTAAGATGGGGCCAGTCTAACCCCAGAATTAAAATAACCTTCCTTTATGTATATATACAGTACCAGCAATTGCCAGAACCATCAACTTTTGGATGTGCCTTTCAAGTCTTCCTCGAGGCAACTGTAGGATTAGATCTATGATGGACTTGAATTTTGGTCAAACCAAATCCATGTTTTTTCTTTTGCTCAATGTCTGCCTATTCAAAGGAAAGCAACTTGAAAAGTTAGGGAAAAATTGATGTACCACCTACTCTGTGGGTGTGCCACCTACTCTCTTTATGTAGTCCTCTACATTTTCTTCTAAATTGCACAGTTCAAGAAAAACGAGAGGGTTTTATTCTGCTGTTTAAAGGCATTTTAAGATACCTCAGAGCCACTTAGGTGAGTAATTTGCCAACAGGGAAGATCGGGGCCCTTGAACTCAATTTATTAACGTTTTTGAAATACAATGAAATTGAATTTTCAGAAAAAATTGAACATTTATTGGCTACATTAGTGTATCTGTTGGAAACTGTGCACTCTGCTCATCACAGAACTTCGGTGGATGTTGCCTAAGCATTCCTGAAATACAGAGCTGATGTACTGTATCCCCGCGGACTCACTCTCACGTGACAGCTCAAGAAGTCATTAATATGCTGAGCTGCTGTCGTCTCCTTCCTCAACAGTGTGGTCACGATACACAAAGAAAGATCTGTCACTATTATATTCTCTGTCCAGAGATCTTTTCCTCTTTATCAGCGAGATTCTGAAAAGAGTTTTGTGCACTTTCCATCATAAGAATCTGACCATGTCTCTTTGGTAATGAAATTTTTAATCATCCAGCATGCTGTTTAGATTGATTGTTCTTGTTTTCAGACTATATTAAGTTTGCACATGCCTGAGGACTGACAGTCCTGGGAGAATGTTATTCTTAAATGCTTCATTGTACTCCTTTGTGAAATGTGAGCAATTTTTCAATCTTCTGCATGGTTCTGTGACTCACACACCTGTTTTTGATCCTCGAAATAATGTCATCAATAATTTAGAGATCAGTCTTGTGGTTTACTGGCTTTGACACTGGTACAAACTGCACCGACTTGTACAGACCGTTAGTACATGTGTCTGATAAGGCAACTCCTACCCTTAGCCAATTCACATGTTTCACTAATGTGATAAGTCTCTGAGGCTGTGGGGTTCATTTTGAGGGTTTATAAAAAACTCCAACCTCATTCCGAGCCATAAAAGAAGATGTACTCCTCTGTTTTTGCTAACTTTCATTTAGGGCTGTTAAACCTGGTGTCCTGGATAAATTCTACATTGAGCTTTTTCAGTCTCGCTTCCCAAACATCCTCCTTAATTCAGTTGCTGAAGTCATTTCTTAGTCCTGCGACTGGCTGTTAATGCATAATGGTGGCCACAGGTCACCATTGCTGTTGCTGCACTTCAGTAGTGGATTAAGTAGTTTCCTTCCTAGTAGAGCAGTTTGGGATCCTTTGGGATCAAAAGCGCTGTGTAAACGCAATGAATTCTCATTATTTAATCCACCGATGTTCACTTCTGGTCCTGGAGTGACACCATCTCTTCTGGTTTCACTGCACTCTGGACTCTTAATGCCCTAAGTGGAATCAGTTGTTCACCTCGTTGGTCTTTATTACCCCTGTTTCCAGGTCTGTGCTCTGTTGCTTATTAATCCTTGCGAACAGAGGCCCTCCTGGACCATGAGTCCATACCACTGATTCAATTCGAATTGTTCCTTTGTTGCTTTGTCCCAGACCCTGGATGATTTCATACCTATACGCTGAGCAGCATTTCACCTCAAATTTTAAAACGAGGTGAATGAGGACCTTGCAGAGTGAGAAGCACGCTCACGAGTGCGCTGTGTGAAATCAGTACAGGGCACTTGCAAGGAATTGGAGAGGAGAGTTGTTCTACTGTGCTCTAACAAGTAGCCAGCGAATGTTGTTTCCTTCAGTCCTTTATCTCTTTTTCTGTATTTTAAGCCCTTACATGATTATGCTCATAAAAAACGTTGTCTCATTCACATATATGTACATTTATGACATAACACTGTACATAACTCATACAATTTATTGTCAGTGTGTACTTTCAACTAATGATATGCTAAATGGTTATTCTTAGCTATTATTACACCATTGTAAATCTGCAGTTTTTATACTTTGTGTACAGTACCTTTTTTTAATTGTCATTTTAAGAAGGAGGCAAGAGTAAATTAACTTTGAAAATAGCAGAGATTTTAAAAAACTAGGGAACCATTTAAAAAGGGTTAACTAAAGAGATTCTAATAGAACACTTACATTAGAATTATAGTGAGGTTTGCGAAAACTTTTTATTTTATAATTAAAATATAATGAAAGAGACCCCTGGAAAGGGAAAAAAAACGGGAAAATAGGCTTAATGCATATTGAACAAATTGAACACATAGCGCGCAATGCTGCAGGCACGTGTTGCCTCCAGTGCCTCGGTTCCTGAGGTTTGCACCTCTGCAGGAGCAGCTCCAAATCGGAAAGGGCCCCTGTGAGGACCGCACATCAAGCCCAGCAGGCCAGACGTCACAGTTTCAAGCCGGAGCTGTGTCATTCGCCATGTGTGGATGCCCAGGAGACTTCACAGAATTGGCGTGCCAGTGTTAAATGGACTGGATTCGAAGGGGCTCTTTCTTTGGTGCATCAGCAACTTTAGTGACTAGCCAGGTGGCAGTGATCCTGCAGTGTTGTGAATGAATGAACATTAGGTGCGCTACTCCTCCAGGCTCTGAGAAGGGCCGTCAGAAAGGTGCGTGCACAGGCCCCTGTCCATCCTGGAAGAACCAGGGCGATGGAGGGCATGACAAAATATTTGGTGACTTCAATCTTAACAAGACAAAAGAAAAAAGGAAAGTGAAATGGAGGTCAGATTATATTCTCAAACTGTGAAAAGAGGCTGTAAGTGTGACACATTAGCACGTGACTACCTGACGTGCGGTTTGCCTGCTGTGCAACAAAACAGACTACCCCTGTGTGGCATACTGTGTTAGAGAGGAGATGAAATACGAGTGAGGAGAAGAACTGGAATTGAAAAAGATAAGAGAAAGCACAATTAAAAGAAAAAAAGACAAGGTATTACAAATAAAATAAGAGGTATATAGGATTTAGTAATACCTATGTTCACATTTGGTTTTATATGCATGAAAAACATTTGCCACGGTACAGCCCAAGGAGTCATTACATGACAGCTCTGTGATCATCAGTTTCAGCCAAATATCATGCTGCGTAGAAGAGTTATTGGTGTGTAGATGAGTTATAAGCAGAAAACAAAAGTTGTGTGCTCACAGAACAGCAGCAGATGTTGCACACATGGGATAAGATCTTTGCTGGAAGATGATGTGTCAGGGATTAATCCTGGGTATTTATTTCTGAGGGGCTGTGTTCGCTCTCAGAAGAGAAGGGACTGAAACAGGAGTGCCAGGCAGGTGGAAGTGATATAGCAATTTGAGAGCGTGGCGTGTGATGCAGGGAAAAACAAACAATAGGAAAAAAATCTCTTATCTGTGGCGACATAATTCCACATTCCCTAAATTGGGCTTGTTTTACTTTGCAAGACAATATCTTACAAACATTTACTCCTGGGAGATGCGTGTTATTCGTTATAGGGGGTGAGTGAGCTGTTCAGAGAGAATGTTAATGGTTTATACATATGGGAATAGTAGAAAGTTCAGTTCTGATTTAGTGTCATGTTTTTTTTATGGAAATCATCCGAGAGTAAGGGTTGTGCGTGTGTTTTTTTTACCAATTTGCGGCAGAAGATTTCTTACAATTATTTTTTCAGTTGCCTGCTGGCCCTTTACTTGTTTTGGTCTTGACAAAGGAGTCTTTCCTCCAGCTCGTAGAGAGCTCTTCTTCTGCCAGGCCCTGAAGAGCTCGCTTTCAGTCAGTTATGTGAAGTCTAGTATGCTAGCATTTACTGTGCATGAGCATTCAAGAAATTATTTCTCTTTATAACTAGTTATATATAAAATGACTGTAACAACCACACTGTAAGTGTAGGTTAATTTTTATATTTAATTATGTTTTACTACATTTTTTTTCTAAGCCTAAACATTTTCTGGTCTTATTCTATACATTAAATATGCCTGCAACAAGGATAAGAACTGCTCTTTTGACTCAGGACTGTATTTTTTTCCTTTTAGAAGGTACATGCCTGTTTTGTCATTCTACTGCCCATGTGGCTTGCACCCGGAAACATCAAGGAGAAATGATATTTTGAATAACTGACAGGCAATTAATCCATACCTATCCCTATAACAGCTCCACAGGGGGAAAGAAAAAATCTATACATTTAAAACGGCCTCCTGCTTGGCTGAGCATCTTGGTTTGTGGGAAAGGTGGAGGAGTTGCACAGAAAATGTCTCTTGTATTGAACTGCCCTGAAATCCAATAGTGAAATAGATAGGAAAACATTGAACCAGCAGGTCACATAGGCCTGTCAGTTACAGAGCCAGATCTACTGTACTCATGATGAGCTGGCTGCCAAGGCTTCAATAACAGAGGCTACAAACCATTCTTAAAAGCACGGATCATCCAGGCTGGAGTGGCGGAGAGTCACCATTCCAGTTAAACTGGATGTCAAACATGAAATGAAGTGTGCTCTGTGGGCTTGCTTCTCAACTTCAGGAGCCATCCGTGAGTGACTGCTCGTGGGAGTGACTGCTCGTGGGGAGAAAGAATGGGGCTGAGGGAGAGAGCAGTTATTTTCCACGATGATTAGGTTTCAGCTTCGTTATTGTTCTTTGGAAATAAGTTTGATCAAGATGATGAATTATGATGAATCTCTGTGTCAGATCTGACCTGCTGCTCCTGCTTTCCTTCACTCAGTCTCTACTCGGGGAGGCTGCTGTGCAGTCGCACTCCAGGAAATAACCCTGTGCAAAATCCAATGAAACAGGGCCTCCTGCCATTGGATTAATTCACTTTCAGTATGAATTCCAGGTTGCGCCCTTAATGAACGCTGATTACAGCTCCCTCAATTATAATTCGCTGCATGAATATTGATAAAGAACATTTGTATTTTTGGAATGAGAAAGGCCTTAATATTATTACAAAGATACTGGCAAAATAAGCCAACATACTGTATGTGTGACCAAATACAAGTTTACATATGGACTATTCACATAACTATATAAAAGCAGCTAAAATTCTATTTCATTTGACAGTATGTCTTTAGAAAAAATATAGCATAATTACAGTGCTGTTTTGCAGAAAGGACCATTCACTTCTAAGGTTAAAGATATTAAGTGCTTTTTAATAATGAGCAGTAATATAATTGCTTTTGTACAAATCAGGCAGTTTAACACAGATTTGCAAGATGCCAAGGACTGGTATATGAGCCATGATATCATTGCTTTTTAATTGCTGGCACTTTTCTTGGATTTTTTGTGATAAGAGTCAGAGAAGAGGCCATCACAGCAGTGATTCCAGCCTAAAAGCCCAAATTCTCAGTTTGAAAAGAAAAGTTTCCTTTACCTTCAGTCCCTGTTTTGTGCGTACCCCTCCAATGCATTGCATTCAAATTGAAGAGCAGATGCAAAATACAAAGACACACTGTCTGACCCAGTTCAGAGCGGGCACAAGGTGAAGGGCTGCACTGTGTGCATCACGCTGGAGAAATGTTAATAACACACATCTGTATAAATGAACTCACAGGACTAAGAAGGGAAATGATCATCAGCCCATTGAACAAGACTGGACAGCAGTAAAAATGAAGCCCTATTACCCAGAGTGGCCATTTGTGACATTTCAAGTCCTCCTGCATATAGATCAAAATGCACTGCATTAAGCTAAGTGTAGGTGATGTGGGGCATTTGATCAAGAAAATTAGCATCATCGCTCTTCGCCTCTGCACACACTCCCCCATCCCTACAATCTTCCTGTCGCTGGCAGTAAAGGAGATGACAGGCTCTGTGTTGTGCTTAGTATAATTATTGGAGTTGCATGCGGCGAATGCCCACAGGAATTTGAACGTTAATGCTTCATTTCAGACTCCACAGGCAATTTAGGGTCAACTAGACAGTGATAGGGGCAACGAAGAGGAGTTTTCATTGAAGCAAGTTCAGGAAGCAGTGACACAGAAAAAACTTGTCGGGCAGCAAAAAGGCCTAGCGAGCTATTCTCTGTCACAACCCACTATTATTAGTTAGCAAGCTCACACCTATTATACGAAGATAATACAGAAGAAGTATTTCACGTTTGCTTGTGGCATCTGGAAATTGGAAAAGTTATTTTTTTCTTGTTCTTTTCTGATAAGAACTCCACTGTGCTGTAAGGAAGTCAGAGCTGCATTAGATCCAGCTGTGTATAGGGACATAGAATGAAAATGGTAGCCTGGCTCTTTGTTAGAAAGGACTCCACAACAAGTGAAGATGCATTGGGTACATTAAGAGTGGCAGTGTGGATTACTCATACATACTCATTCACAGACTCATACAGTCTTAAAGAGTCATATCCATAAAGCCTCTTTGAAGTTGGCACTTTATAGCCTAATGTTGGAGTTCTGTGTTATTATTGTTATTGTTATTGATAAAAAAGCTCCACCCATTTGTTAAAATCTATATGTCTTCTAAAGGCATTTTCTCAATTGTTCTTAAATTGTTCTGTCCTTGTTCAGGACACACCTGAAGAAGGCTCCACGGCCGAAACGTTGTGTTCTCTTTCTTCTTCTTTTTTTCAGCATGGAATAAACCTATTACTTGTTCCTTATTATATGATTTTGTTTCTAATGCGCATAGCACCTTTTTCAAAGTGACACTTGCAATAAAGTAAATTACACTTCATTTCATTTTTGTATTTGTTTTGCATTTGCAAATGTAATATGCATTCAGAACAAGAACAGGTGCCTCTCAACCTTTCAAGCACATGGGGAAGTCAATGGGTGAATTTGAATTTAACAATAGAATTATGGTGGTTCACTCCAGCTTTTAAGAACAGCTGGTTTGCTGTTATTTCTACCACTAATCAATTAATAAATCAATCAGCATAAAACTGGTCTTGCTATTAAATTTGAACACCTATGAACATTGATGACTGTCTTTTTCTACTGGTGTCTCTGGTTGCTCTTAAATTATTTAAAAAACAGTGTAGCTAAGAGTCTGCGTTTATAGGGGAAAAACAGACTTGCACTTCAAGTTGATCTTGAAGATCAGTGGATATTCTGGTTTTCCCTTAAATGCAGACAGAAGCTATCTCAAAATTGTACTTTCTTACCATTTATTAGAGAGAAAAATAGTAATCAGATACACAAATTGAAAGGAGTATTTTTACACTTTCCCACCCTAAGCACATAACTGGAGCCAGAAATAGACATATGATCTGTGTAACTAATGCACTGGAGTTTCATAGAGAATCTATCAGCTGAATGATATACATTGCACTGCCCTGAAGGAACAGAGAAAAGAAAACCAAACCGAACCAGGTCAAGGTTTACTTCTCACACAACTCTTCTTGCAAGTCCCTCCACACAGGAAGATGTGTTCATTCTCTTCACCCTACCCCTATCCCAGCAGACCTTCTGCAGTGGCTGTAGCAAAGGTACAGCAGGCAGTCTCCTGGAGTCGCAGTTATTCCAATTCCTTTTGGTGTCATTTTTCTTTTTTTTTAAGAAATGCGTTAAGAAACGGTTCTTGCTGTCAGCTACTGAATCTGAAAGTGTTAGGGGGAGAAAGCCCACTCCACTTGCTGTCTGTGCAGTATTTAGTTAGTGTTAATACACTGTACTTGGCACCACTGTAACTCATTGTTCATGCCAAGCTCCTGGAATTTGAATTGAATACAGGCTGCATACAGGAACAGGCCCCAGTGTTTTTGGCCTGTTTCACTTTTTGACTTTGTGTCCTGTCCCTGCATCTCAGGATTTTCTCAAGTGTCTGAGAGGTTTGCGTAGGTTTGAATTCAGTGCTCCCTCCATGTAGCATCCTCTGCTGTGAGGAATGAGACCTGCATTGTAACATGATGTGAGCTAATAGGCCTTTTGCTTACTTTAAATGCTTAATGGCAGAGCCAGCTTGAGCTCTTTTTCGTGTTTAATGAGCATAAATTGCAGAGCATGAAGTGAAATGATGCAGCGTGCATCTGTCTGGGACCCTGTCTCTATTCTGCTGCCCAGTCAGGCTCTGCAGTGGCAGAGAGACATGCTAATGACATAGTTCATTCTGTGTAGCCCTGAGGGCCACAAATGAGTGAGTTTGGTACCTAATGTTGTGGATCTAAGATAATCCAGGCAGCAGATGAGGCATAAATGTCTGAGATCCCCTTGTTCTACATCTAACAAAAAACACATTTATTCCACTGGCCTGTTTGCAGTTCAGGGCTGATTAGCGTAAAATAAGAGAACATACAGGGGGCATGGAGGGGGGCAAGATGCCTGGTTAGGTAAAAGGCCCTTTCCCTAAAAATATCCCCAATGTGTTTGTTTCATTAATTAATTCCTGTATTTACGATATTCTTTTTTCCTCCTGCAATTGAGGAAAGGGGAACAGGTGGAGCACAGGATGCAACAGCTGTTAATAATTAAGTCAGTTGTGCTTGTCCTTAAAGCAGAGTTACAGTGATAACATAACTGCTCAGTGAATTATGGGAAAGATTTGCTCAAAACCTTGAATTAGATTAGATCAGTCAGTGCACTCACTGTTTTATCAGTGTTAGTTCTCTCTCTGGCTGGCTCTGAGTCTCCAAGGCAGCCATCTTGGCTTCTGAGTTCTTCTGCTTCTGCTCAAACTGCAGAGCCTCACTTTTCTCCTTCAGCACATCACTCTATTTTTTGCACTCTTGCAGCGGTTTATTCCAGTGTGTTTTATTCTGCTTGCTCTCACTCTGAGCTCCAAGTCAACAGCCAGTGACTTCTTACCCTCTGCAAACCCACTCTGCGTTGGTCTTCTCCTGTTCTTTGCCTCAGGGCTCATCAGGACCTCAGACTTGCCCTCTTCAGGTCCTCACTCTTGTATTGCAGCTCCCTCGTTCCCGTCTTCATCTAGTCTGTGTCCTCCTCGTCATAAGGACAGACTTGTGCAATGTGGCCATACTCCATGCAGGATGCACATCATGGAGCCCCCTCCAGTGCAAGCAGCATCTGGCTCTGCTCCCAGATGCTCTCGTACAAGTCCCAGACCACATCTGACATGGGGTTCAAGCGGAGTGGGCGTCTCTTTAATTCTGTTCTGCTGCCAGAAAAGTTCGGCGAGATTTTCACAGAATCTGAAGGAACGTACTTCAGTCCCTCTGCACTTTGGGGATCACTCACCCACTCTGAGGTCAACTTTTTTTTTTTACACAGTTCCTGTGCACAATCTGTGGAATGTGATCCCCGCTGGGGCTGTGCTCTTCACACTTGCTAACAGTAGAAGAGAAGAATGTCATCAGGGTGTAGCCACATGTGGAAGGTATCGATTCTGAGGGCCATGAGAAGACACGCACTACATTACGCCTAAGAAGAAAACAGCTCCTCTCAAGTGACCAGGCTTTCCTGGGAATCTTGTTGTAAACAATGCAAAGGCAAAATTACCAGTAATTTAAGTGATGTGAACTTGGCATCCACAGCTGAATGAAAATTCCTGGCTCCAAATGTTGGTTGCTTGCAATAGAAGTGCATAAGAACACACCACTGCTAAAACTGTAGTCCCGAAATAACTAAGACGCACAGCTGTGGTTTATGAAAACATATTCAAAGAAATGGCAATACTGTGGACTGGCTGCACTATGAAAACAGCTTCATCCTTCTTATTTGTTTATACATGCCAGTTGCCATGTATGCTGATATATACTTTATGTCTTTTTACTTCCTCTTGCTTTCACAAAAGACTTTTTGAGGCATGTTTAATTGTAAATGTATACACCTGGAGAATGACAGTCGGGCCCAACACAGTGATGTCAGCAGGAAATTCTATATCACTTTTTCTCCCGTCATTCTGGCCTTTTCACATGAGTATAAGTGATGCAAAGTGTTTTATTGTTGCTACTTGACTGCTATATTCGATATGCAGACATGTTAATATGTGTAAATCCTTCTCAACTGCCTCTTGGAGCACAATATTTTGCAAACACAGCAGGATATATACAGGGATAGGTTATTGAGGAAACTGACCAATAAATGCAAATTTTTACATTTTTTTTCCACAGCTTACCAGTATGACCTTTCTCACTACTGAGATGAGAAAAATACCCCAGCAGAAACTGAGTGGTGGGATTTGCTCTTCTGAGCTCTGAGTACATTTTAGAATGCACTGTAACTATGGAAACAAAGCATCTAACTCCCAAAACACTGCTCAGTCCGAATTTGAAATCCTAGAATAATGAGTTGATCTGTGGTGTAAGTCCCTGAAAGACATTATAAATTACTTTGTTTTCAGCAAATAATATTTCTGGAAAAAAGATAAATGCAGGAATTATAGAATGTAACTGCTTTCTGTCAGTGTCTTTTTAATTCAAGGGCAAACAACTGAAATCACAGAAGGTGGTTAGTGTCTGACCTGCCTGTGTCCAGCAGTCTGATCTGAACTCTCTTAAATGATAGGGAGGCTTTGATCTGTATAATTCCTGGGGTCACACTTGTCAAAAGGCAGGTTAAATAAGTGGTTTCCCTCCACTGGAGGTAGAAATGAATCAAACTCTCAATTTTTTTCTTGTCAGCCTTGCCTGTCGCTGTCAGACCTTTAACAAGCGATGTTTGAACGTGACCAAGGCCCATCAGCACGTAAAGTGGGGGGTCCAGCGTTTCAGCGTCTTCCAGCTCGAGAGCTCCTGGGCTTGAAGAGCTCTCCCCACACACCCCATGCTTGATGAAATAAGTGTGCGGCTACAATGCTTTCCATTGGGTTCCTGTGGCCAGCTGTGCGTGACCGAGCTTCAGATATAAGCATCACAAAACAAGTGTTTGCAATGTTGTGTTGTCCTTACGGAACAAGAATGGCTGCCTGTAGACATTTGACTTATTGTATACTTTTCCATTCCGAACAGTCAGAACAATCTCCACGTGCCTATCCAAGCCTTAATTTGATCGTAATATTTGTGCCATATTAACTCCAGTGTAGTATGTCAGGATAACTTGCAAAACCTTCAACTGATTCTTTTCAGCTGTTTGTTCTCTGTGCTGAAACAGCGAATTAAAATATAGTAGACCACCCCCCACCCAGCGTTCTCTGTTTTGAACGAAAGCATGACCTTTAACAGTTAGTGTATGGATATTACTCAGGACTCACTCCTTTTTATACAAACCAAATCATATCATCTATGAAGTTGCATATAGATAAAGCAAGAAAGACATATTGTGTTTATTTGGTTTTATGTACAGTAAGTTTCATAGGTTTAAGTTTAATAGGTCTCTCTGCTGGATAATTTCTGACAAAAGAAAATATCCTTTTTATAACTTTCAGCAGTCTTTGACGTATAAGAAGCAGTAAAATGTATGTTTATAATGTTTTACCATGATTTTAATTTATTTTATCAGCTTAGTCTGTGAAGTACTCATTTCCCTGGAGATGCATTTATTGTATACAACTGGCTCTTTATTGGAAAAATAGCAAAGGACCCAGGATATGAACCCACCGGTCTCTGGTCAGAAATCCAGAGTACCTAACCACTACTCCACACTACTACCTTAGAAAACAAATGCCTACAGTTGTGCAGGGCACAAGAGTATTTCTTGTACAGGGCAGCAAATCAAAAACAAACTGAAAGTTATGTAAAGCACGCTCTTTAGCTGTACTGTAATCACTGTTCCCGAAATGTTTTTGTTAAGCTACAACAATTTCTAGAATTACATTCAGTGTGTAGTCATGTATGGGGAAAATAACTTTTCCAAATATTGCAAAAAATCAATTCTAGTCCTGATAATAATTGCCCTAATGATAGAATCATTAACCCAAAACTCTGTAACAGATTAAAAACAACCTCATTTGTAATGCTGCTATGGTTTCACTTTTTTGCTTTCTTTCCAATATTATGGTTGCCTATGCTATTGAGTGCTCTGCTTGACTAAGTACCCAGGCATTCTGAATGCAGGCCTTATACAGTTTGCATGTCCCATTTTTCATGTATCTGTAAGGGGCTGTAAAATATTTAAAGGGTATTTCATCCCTGCCTGTGTTATCCAGGCATTAATCAAGGTTAAATACATTATCAATCTGACACCAAGGGTACGTAGCACACAGAACACAACATTTGATCTTATAAAGCTTTTAGAAAGAAATCTGACCTTTCCCATGATGGATTATGTAGAGACCTAGCAGCCAGAACAAAAAGAATTATTTTAACCAATTTGGCATTTACATCCCTATTTCCTGACTGTGTTTGAAGCCGCATGAGGATATGGACTTATTGGAATCTGGCAGCAATAACCACATATTAGGACATTAAGACAATTACGTGTATGGCCTGTACATAACGGGGATCCATATTTTTTTAAACTGCCTGTAAATGAAAACCTGTTGTGAGATTTCTTTGTGCTTCAGCCAATATATAGTACATTTACCAATGCATGAACATGCTGCACATCCAGGTTTCTGTATCCTCTTCCCATAAGCTGTGATTATTTTTTTACACAACCTTTTTCAAACGCCTCTTTGCTGGCGTTTCCGTGCAAATCTGTTTTGCATGCAGACGTAGGTTTTAATATAATTAATAGGCAGTCATTCTAGGGATGCTGGTGAGGTGTGGTTTCCTTAGGCAGCTCCCCTAGAAGACACCTCCGGTATTGCACTAATTATCCACACATGCCAGCCTGGAAATTAGAGGTCTTGTCTTGTGTAGGACAAAAAAAGATAAATGTCACGTGTGTCAGATACATACACTTTGTGGTTGAAGATTTATCAAATAAAATAAGAGACGTTTAACATGCTTAACTTAAATCATCACTCTCTAATCAAAGTGACTGTTTTCTGTCTTTTTTTTTTAAATCTACATATTTTACTTATTACATGAAAGCAAACAGCCTGGACACCTACAATGAGTGAGCTTGTAAAGATTTGACATATATGTACACACGGTGCTTGTTTTTAATGACTTATAGTATAGTCTGTAATGTATGTGTGTGACCTTCACGCGCAGGTGAGGTGCCTAAGTGTGTGTGGAGAGCTTGGCTTCATTACCCTCTTCCCTGTCCTGTCGTTGGCAGACGTGCAGAACTATTATGATTACACTTTCAAGGGACAATGTAATGGAGGCAAACATTTCAACATTAAAGAAAAGGAGGATGGGCTGCTGCTAAAATGTTTTAAATATCTCAGCGCTGTGACAGTAAGAAGTGTATTTTCATAAAATATATGAAACGCATTCAAGTGTGATATTGTCACACGTGGGGAGTGACAGGCACTCGGGGTGTCGTGTTTATGTAAAGATATTCAAATACAGAACAAAAGATATGAGATTTATGGTGCTCAGAAGGAGGATTAAATTATGATGGCTTTTTTCCCCTCTTCACAGGGAATGGCGTTTTCCATAAAGTCATGTTCCCCTCCAGGCAGTGTCTCACACGTTGGCTATTTCAATCAGCTATCCTCCTGAGGTCTGAGATGTAAATTCATAAGTCGAAAGGGTAATGGAATTAGATTTTGCAGTCCCTTTTTGCAGAGGTTGTAAAATAGCTTATTTGTAATAACTCTGTGCTCCTCCTCCCCCACATCCTGAATTAGACAAATCCCAGCTACGGGACTTCAGCAGCTATGGTTTAGCACAACAGCATTATACACAAACTAGGATATGAAAATCTAATTTAGTTGATTCTTGAAGCAAGGCAAGAGTATGTCACAGTCACTTATAAGTTTATCTGTGATGGTGTAGTTTTAAGACAAGAAAAGGACCGAGGATCCTTGATCCTTAATGTCCAAACATCAACACTACATCGGGTCTAATTAACTAATATTTGTTTAGATACCCACAAATGTGTAGCTTCCATTAAACCCCGTCAGGAAGCTAGGAAAAGTGTGATATGTTTGGCAGAATCAGTTAAGCAGGCTTGCTCTTTTTGCAGCAGCAGGAAACGTTTCCCTCACGAGTGCTCATCTTGAGCTAGCTAGTCCCGACGAGAGGCTCTAGAGCACGGCCTGTGACAGCTGAGGAGCACAGTGCGGTGGTTTAGCAGGCAGCTTTTCTCCCAGCCAGCCCAGACTGGAGGAGCACGAGCAGTGACCTAATGGCAAAGGGGGCAGGCAACAGCAGACTGGAAGAGGACAAAAGAGCTAGAAGGGCTGCAGTCCTCTCTCTCTCTCTCTCTCTCTCTCTCTCTCTCTCTCTCTCTCTGTCTTTTGGTCGTGAAAACCACTTATTATAATTGCTGATTTACGATCGCTGCCGTTGATAAAAGACTACAAATTAGATTTACTGTGTTCATCTGGTTCAGTGTCTTCATAAATTCAAAGCCAGAACCCTTGCTTTTGTTTCTTTTGGATTAAGAGCTGCAGTTAGAAAAGGCAAGGGCTATCCTGTGTTACAATTTACATTTTAATGGTCTTTCCCTAAATTCTGGGATCGTCAGCTATTTTCTTGGGTTCTGCCAAGATATACACTGGCGATTCGGAGCCGGTGGTTGTCACTCAACTCTACCACCAAAAACCTGTAACCTTTATTTTTATGTTATGAGTTATTGAGATAGACTGGCATCCCATGCAGGGTGTATCCTGCCTTACACCCATGGCTTGCTGGCATAGGCTCCACTGCGACCCTGTTCTTGATAAAGCACCTAGAAAATGGATGGATGAATACTATGAGTACCATGGCTTCAGCGGGTGGGATTAGTATCTATCTGCAAGTAATGCATCTATGAAAAGAATACGGCAAGATCACCATCAGCCAGCAGGTCCCAGGGGTGATCACCGGTTGACTGCAGCTCGCCCAGCCATGGCACTGCTTTGCCGGGGGGGTCCCATTCAGAGTCGGCAGATGGCAGACCTGATGTGCTGATGGGTGGACAGAGCCTGTGGTCTTAACGGGCATCTTTGCTGGTGAAGTCTGCATCCTCAGTGCAGCCTTTTGTCTCGGCGTTCTGAGGTTTACCTGCAGTTCCTGGGCCTTATAATGTGGCCCACATTATCAGTCATTTCCTTTTGATTGGAAATGATGCCATAACGTGGTTCACCGTAGTTTTGAGATAAGTTTATAATGAAGGAGCCTGGAGAGCTGAGCAATGACATGCAATAGTATACCAACTCACTCAACCCACCGCTGAGCACTGACATTTCTGAGTGCTTGTTGCTTTATGTGAAGTGCCTCCTGTTACCATAAATATCATGATAGGAAAAGAGCCTACTTGGCGTGAATAAAACCTTCACCCAGGATCCAATTTCCATAGATAATTCAGCTGCCTAAAAATGTCACACATTTACAGGTCTAGCCAGCTAAATCAACATTTCTCACTGCTGCAAAATTATAACAGTGGTCTGCTTTCTTCCTTAAACAGGAAGAAGAAACTTTAAGAAGATAAGAGCTTAACAAAGATTAAAAAAACTAAAGGAGTCAATTTGGCTCATCTAGTCCACTAGTACTTACATCCAGCTACTGTATTTTTTTATGGAAGCCAAAGTATTGTCTTTAACCATATTGCTACAGTAGGTAGCTTGTTCCATTCTCCCACAACCCTTTGGGTAAAGATGAATGTATCTGCCTGCACTTCAGCAATATCTTTTTTATAAAATAAATTAGTTTAATCCTAAATTAATTTGCAACTGTATTATAAAGCACAAAATCACCCCCATGTTTACAGGTGAATCAGTGTCTTTTGAAGGTGCAATTGCATGTGGTTTGATTACTGGCACTCTCTGGAGCTAGCAGCACCCTGAGGCCTACAGTGCGTATAATCAAAGCTTAAACTGCCCACCAATCACAAATGACAGGTGGGATAATCCAGTACTTGATAAATAATTGCCACTGTGTAAGAGCCAAAGCAAAGAGCCACCCCTCATTTACTAGCTTCCTGGTTTACAATTGGCAGGTGGGTAGAAGCTTTTATTTAACCTTCTGATCATGTCTTTTAATACACTGACTATGCTGCTTTTGGGCCCTTTGAGTCCCCTGCAGATGTTTTGCTTCTGCTCTATACTGCACTGAACATGTCCCAGTAGTCAGGGGTGCTTATGGGAATTTATATAGATACCTCTGAAGCTGTACTTTATCAGAAAAATACAGCCACATATTTTCTTACAAAACCCTCCTAATCACTCAGCTCTTCCACTCCCATTCCACAGTGCAGACATTTTCTGCTTTTGAAAGCAATTTCCTCTGAGAAAACGTCCTCACTGTCTTCATAACAAGTTTGGTAAATTAGCTGATCAGTACAGCTCTTGTAGGTGTTTGTGAAGCAAGCTGAAATGCCTTTCAAAAGGAAACAAAGGGGGGCTTGCGTCTGAACATGAGGCAAACAAGGACATCAAGAGGAAGGGTGTTTGAGCCAAACAGGAAAGCATGCCAAGCAAACTCGGGCGGTTTGAACCGATTATTAAAATTAGGATGGATTTCAGTCTAGGGTCAAGTCTGAGGCCAAGCAGAGCAAATTGGATTTCAAAGGCAATTACTGGACATAGAAGAGATGTGCTGTGGTTCCAGATCAGATATATGTCTTCTGAATTATATGCAGAGGCTCCCCATTATAAGTTTCCTTTGCATGTACATCGCCACTTCATTAAAAAAAACGGACTGTTTTGGAATCCAGGCTGCAGGTGTGCTGTGCCGTAACAGCCTCCGTGCTGTATGCGAGTTTTGCAGTGAAAACATCACAAGGGCACATACTTTATCTTCATATATTTGTCCTTTTGCCATGCCTGGAGAATCAAGTGTTGGTGCAAAGTGCTATTCACAAGAGGCAGTGTGAAAATAGACATCCACCATCAAGCACATCAAGTCCATTAATAATGTAAGAATAATTACATACTTGTCAGATCTGTTTCTGTTTATTGTTTTTTTAGGGTTTAGGGTTAAACTGTAGGTACAGTACATTTTATGTACTGAATATGCATGTGTCTGAATGGTCTGTTTTGGGAGCGTATCTCCAGCTGATTACATTTCTCTTCGTGGATATGAATTCCCTTTATATGGCATTCCACTGTCAGTTACATTATTTAGGGATGTAACCTAGACTTTCAATGGGAACCCTCTGGATCCTTTTGTCACAAGTGATGAACAAGTAAAAGGTACAGTTTTTGTACTCATGAGTTCTTAGATAACATGGTTACAATTCCCTTTCTGTTTTCAGCCAAAACATGGTTTCCATGGATTCATATTTTTTTACTCTGTAAGAGCCCTGCGGACAAAATTTAAATACTTTCCAGCAGCTGAAGAAATTTTTACATGTGAGCTAATCGAAGACTAATTCTTTTAAAATGGTACGTAGTTTTATAAGTGAATAGTGCAATGAAGATATAAAGAGGAGTGTATTAAAACACATTTGCTGCTAAGTACATTTGCTGCTACTGTGCAAATAATGAAGATGGAAGTGTTATGTCAGTGCTACAGTATAATTGACTTCTAATTTCTTACAGTCAATTATTGTCATCGTTATTAGCGTTATTATTTTGTCTGGTCCTGGAAGTTTGTGTTGCTTTTAGGAGTATCTTAAAATTCTTTAAAAAAAGAGTCAGCAGATCTTTAACATTTCCAGTGGTTTCCTTGTGAATTATATTGATGTCAATCAAGACAGGATGACTTATGACGATGGACAGTGAACTTGACAGGCTGGGAATGAGCCAATTAATACACTCTGGGCAGCACTCTGCCAGGGTTAAAGTCTGAGTTCATTACCGTCTCTCATTGCCTGCTCAGCGCTTTTCGGTCAGGGCATTAACTTTGTTTCCAGCAGAGATCACTCTGTATTGTGCAAGCCTTCAGTCCTTTCAGGCTTTGCACTTTTCATTTCTTCTCTTCATGGCAGAAGAGTGCCATAATTTCTTGGCACAGGAACTGGTTCATTTTCTGTGACTGCAAAGAAGGCGTCCTTCACATCCACAAGAAAGACTTTTCAAAGTAACCTAGTCTTTGCCTGAATCCATCTTCCAGCTAAGTGCATAAGGTGAACCACACTAATCCTATGTATCGTAATTAAAGCTGGACTCAGATCTGCTAGCTGGTGCAACTTTCTAGGGCACAGTAATATAAAAAGGGCTGAGGAATATCTGCAAAGCAACGAAACTCATTCAATCACAGTGATACTATAAGTGAAAATGTCTTTGTGTCTGCTAACTACATAAATAACCACAGTCATTTACCAATCAACCAGTCACCAGTCAATGGAAGGCATGAAGTTTGGAAACAAGCCCACAGACCAATTGTACATTGTGCTGGAATTCTCCGCCTTCGCCTGATGCAGTGGCTTCATGACAGCTCCAGAACAGTTACTGATGAGAAGAGGCCATTTGGCCCATCTCACCCACTTGGCAGTTAGTGACTGGCGTCAGCTGACAAGGGGGTGGAGGGCGGGATGGTATGTCAGGTGTTCTCCTTCTGGGATCATGTCACGTCTCAGGCAAGGGCACAAGAAATGAATAATGCTATGCAGGTCCTTTAATGGTGAAGCCAATAGGACCATGCAGTGTTGTAATGCCAAATGGTATGAAACACTGCAGTGTGCCGTTATATCATCTTAACACTGTACACAGCTCATCGCATAAGTTCTCCTGACTGAAATGCAGAACAATGATAATTTGAAGCAGCTCTTTATTACGAGGGTCTACGCACTGAACTTAAGAACAAGAAGGAGCTCATTCGTACTTTAATGTTTATCGTTGACAATAAACTGTAATTAGGCCTGCAAGGTCCCTCAAGGTGCATTCTAAACACCCTTTGTCAATCCCTTAGCTGTCAAAGGATACGGTGAAAAATGTAACACTTTTAAAATTATGTAAATTTATGAGCATAGTAAATTTTATGTCTTGAATCCAGCGCATATGTAGAAGCACGTATATTTTTCATTCTCAAAAGCCTAATTCACATGCCAGTACTGTACATGGACAATCCTTGAAAACTACTAAGTGTGTAGTGTAGTTGTTATTGAAAATGTAAGCGTTTTGACAGATTTACTCTCAACATTAATTCAGGAGAAAGGGCCCTGTGAGATTCTATGCCTTTGGTTTCACTTGACTCAATATTTTGAGACCGTACTGCATGTCTCTTGCTGCTTTCCCAGGCCAAATCTTTGATTTGTATTCAATCAGTGTTCTTCGCTCCCATTTTCGAGTGACACACATGCGTCATATTAAGGTACAGCAGGGGACCCAGAAACACAGAACGACTGAAAGAGTTTCTATTGAACTGCACAGTGTTGGCGCAGCTGGGAACAGGCCACTGATAAGTATTGCATCCGCATCAACTCCCCTGCCACTCATCCTCATCTTATTCTCACCGAAGCACTACGCCTCTTTATTCCTTTCTAGTGCACTGCAGTCAGCGCCTCTCGGACTCCTACAAGTCTATTGTACATGCTTCTGCCGGAAGCCAGTGATTGTAATCCAGCTGTAACATTTGTAGTGATGTAGATCCATGTGTAACGCAATGGGATTTATTGAGTGGAGCCCAGCACAATGATTGGTGACACTTATGAAAATATCCTTGTGGCTTCGACACTGACAGAAACCTCTGCCTGGAGTAGAAGTGCTATTGGTTGCTTTCAGGTCTGCTTTATTGCATTCTACCCCATCTTTTCAGACTCATACTGCATCTTATATCACTGCTTAAATCACCCTCTTAGAATTACTAGGATGATGATTATATTACATGCAATATACAGTATGCCATCTTCTTTTTACAGCTATCACTGCTTCAGGTATCTACAGCACCACATGGCAGGAGCTGTCAGCACTTTTGGGTCTCGTTAGCCTTGATGCTGGGATAAACATGAGTCCTGTGGTCCCTTTTATAAAGCTCACATCTGTTTTGTGAAATATTCTGAAGCAGTATTCTGTCAGTACAGTATGTTCATTTGATTTTTTTTTGCAATAAAGTGCATTCAAGGAAACTAAATTTGTAATAACATTTGACTATCAACGTACAATAATACTGTATATTATTTTAATAATGAAAGGTCTGAAGGAAGACATACCCCTTTTTCTACCCTTCACCTGGTACCACATGGCAGTGAATAACTGGTCAGTGCCCAGCAGCATTCCCAGTCTGCCCCTCTGGCACATTAGGCCAGTCAGGTTAAAGCCAAAGACAGTGCAGTTGCCTTGACTTGATAGAGGGCTTGTCTGAGCTAGTAAAATCTGCTCTCCTCTCAAGGCTTCGGTGTAAGAGTAAACTTCACAGTTATAGTACTTCAGATGCACTACTTAAAGTAAAAGAATGCATTTTGTTTTAAAACTGAAATTGAGCTTTTCTAAGCTCCCTGTTAGCTCTGTCAGGCAGCACATTTAAAACCAATCTAGACTGCTGGGTTCCTAAAGTAATTTTCCCTTTGAGAGTAATTGGACTTACTCAGCAATTCTGGTGATACACACATCTTTACCATTAAACTAAGGAAAAGAGTTGCAAATAGTTTAAGACAACACCAGGCCAAAGTTAATTAACTGGTGTCCAGCTGTTGCCTGCAGACCTAAGTGCAGAAATAGTAGTGTATGTGGTATACAATATTCTGATACAAGGTTCTGATAAGCACAGCTATCGTCTGACCACAGGAAGCCATGTAAAAGGACAGCTTGCATCCCCAGCTGACCAGCAAGACACAGTGTGGTTTGTGTGTCAGAACCCGAAGGAAATGAATTCAGTGCAAATGGGGAGACAGCCACACAGTCGGGGTCAAAAAAGGAAAAGAGCCCTTCAAGGTGAAAATAAATGTATTAACACAGAAATGAGGTCTGTGTGGGAAAGCTTAGTAAAATATATTGGTAAAGCAAAAGTGCCTACCCTAGGAGACTCCTAAAATAAGAGCAGGCGAAGTGAGCTTTTTATTTGACTACATTAGTGTGCTTCTGTCTTCTGGTCCCTCAGAGCGTAAGCCATTACCTTTGACAATATTGTTTGAGGCTGCTGTGTTGCTGTGCTGTAATGACAAGGCCCCAGCTTTACTAATGCTCATGGAAGGCCGCGGCCATTTTTTTTATTCCGAGAGTAATAGTAGCCACTTTTACTGGCAGAGGAGTCGCATTGTTCTGCTGCTCTCTCCATAAATCCAGTCTTCCCGCTCCGGCTGGGGCAGTCTAGCTGGCAGAAGCGATGATGCGATGATGTGGTCAATCAGGCCAGGGCCTTGGGCTGCTCACACATCGACACGCAGGCTCTGCGCGTGGGCTTGAAATATGAAGGCAGTTAAACCGCAGTGAGGGTGCAGTAAATTGGTGTAGACCCTCTCCTGGTATACTTACTCTACACCTTTCGCTTTCCATATAGTACCTTCCCTTCTCCGTCACCCAGCTGAAACCTCGAACAGAGACTGAGGCAGAGAAGAGAAGTGACACCCGTTCTCACGTGACACTGGGAACTAAGGGATGCTGAGATGCTTCATTGCTAGTAGTTCAACAGAAGAGAGTGGAGAAGAGAGTGGACGTACAGTCTGTCTGCCTCCGCCTTGGTGTATAATGAAACTGCAGTGAAGAAAATACAGTAGGTTTATTCACACTGACTCTGTGCACCAAATTTTCAAGATTACCAGATACAAAAATGTTAATATCCACAAAGAACACCATGTAACTCCTGACGTGCGCAAAACCCCAAAAGTGGGAGGAGAGCAGCGATCACAGTCCAGTTAGATTTCCTTAGTTTAGGTTCCAACACCTAATGATTTTTATCCTCCTCTGGAAGTGGTGAGCACATGAGATATTAAATAGTGAGAATAGATGCTGGTGGAAAAACCTGGAAAAAAGATTATAAGATCCGGTAAAATTTGCATTTATGCCCATGAGTGATATTAGTTCTAATTTATTTTTCTGATATGTTTCTCAGACCAAAAATAACTATTAATGAAACTTAAATTTGTATCCAATAATAAAGGTGTGTGTTTTACTAGGACAGTTCAGGTAAAGCAAATTGCTCAGTGGTACAACAGGCAGTTTCTCACCTGGGATTTGAACCCTCAACCTGTGACCACCAGCTCCAGGTCAAGTTGCTGTAGCACCAGCTAGGTCAGTTTCTAAATTGAAAATGATATTTCTTTGCCCTCATATATAGGAGCATCATAACCTGTTCAAGGCAGAACCACATAAACGCAATATTGTGTGTAAACAGACCCTTGTAAGAGCCTTCTATTTTAATTCCATTAGTTTGTATACCGTGTGTATTCGAGCTTTATTTCCCCACCTCTTCTTTACACTCTCCTACAAGTGCAGGTCTCTGATTCAGCCACCGCCTGCTTGAGTGATTCCCAATGTGTGTACCGTGATAAGAAGCCATTGTTTCTTTAGAAATTCAGGCATTCACATTTTACAATAAAAGAACAATTTTGCAGCTTATGGAATTTGAGTGGGTAGGCTGGTTGGTTGACAGGCAGTTACCACTGTTTTGTGGTTGGATGGCATGTGCCCAGCTGGGCCCACAGTGCAGAAGTGGACTAACAGTGCCTGTGTTCTAAAGGCAGATTACTGTGACATGAACACGCTGATAGCCAGTTGACTACTGGGGACACAGAAAACCTACAGCTGCTCCCCATGGCTCTGTAAATCATTCATTGTGAAGGGTTTAGCTCCGCAAACTCTAGGCTTATTCACAGCTGGAAATATTCTAGAGAAGGGGTGACTGTTTGGTGTTGCCAGTCAAGGGCCAGTAGACTACAAGTCTGAAAAAACGGACTGTTTGTTCATTTTGCTGCAGGGAGTTATCTGAAAGTGTAGCAAAAATGCCTTCTCGAAGAAATTAAACCTCTTTGTCACTCTGGAGCTGCAATAGGGAAGGGGTTATGAGAAATCGTATTTATTGTTGAGCCATCAAAACTTGTAATGGTGATGATAAATTGGCAGTCATTTCTCACTCAAGGAACATCAGAAAAACCTTGATTATCTTACCAATTTGCTAGAGTCTGTGGCTTCCATCCATCAAAGTGCAGGGGAAATAACATCATGATCTTATTTCTCAAGGACAAAAGCCCTGGTCACCATTGCTGCTAGCTGAGCTGCAGCAGTAAATCTGTATCTTTTTCAGAAGATGGAAACTACTACATTTGCTACTTTTACTACTACAAATACAACCACCACTACATTTACTACTGTTACTCTTAAGTCAAAATGTATTGTGTTGAAAAAATGTAATAGTATCCAAAATGCATCATTTAAGCTCCTTGTGGGTAAGAACTGGAGATAAAAAGTACAGTAAGTGTTTAAATCTTGAATATCTTATTGGTTTAATTAAAGTATTTTAAAGTGATTAGCACACTTTAATAAACAAGGGAACTAGCAGTGAACCCTGCACCAGGGGACACAAGTGAAAACTATAGGTGAACTGCAAGTCCATATAAAACTAAAAACAGTGGGCTCTTTGTTCATCTTGTTAAAAATGTTGACTTTCAAGACATGTTTGATTGAGATTCCCCAAATTAATTAGCTTCTAACAACCAAAAAACTAAGTGGGATGAATAACTTCCTATCATTTGCAAACTTTCTTATGTGCTTATGTATTGCTTTCAGGGTAGATGACAGGTTAAGTGCTTTTATTACAGATGTCTGCATTGCAGACATGGGATCGCCGTACAGTAACTGTACAGTATATGAAATACAGAATACGATATTGTGAGGTGACTGTCGGTTTTCTCCCATTGCACCTTGTGTATTAAACTAGAGTGCGAGTTAGTAACTGGCACCCTGTTCTGCTCATGCTAAGTGTCCAGTCTGCACTTGAGCTAATGGAGGGATGAAATGGCAACAGATACTAGTGGCAGTGTCTCTCTGTGATGCACATTTCATATTACTACAGGATCATTCAAGGGCCCTTTTACACTTTGTAGTTTTATTTTGTATACAAGACACACAAATATTTTTTTATCAAACCTGTCAAAGCATGTGCGTGTCTCTCCCACATCCCACCTCAGTGTAAGATGCGCAGAGGAGATGCATCAAGGAATGTGTTCAGTAAAGCAAAATACCAACTCTTTTAAGCACAAATTGAAAGAGACAGTGAGGAGGCAGGAAGAGGCAGCAAATATCATTATACCTGACAACTATAGTAACAATAGCCTGCACTTAGCTGGTGGTTTAGGAGCACTGTGTCCTAAATTCAAATGACATAACTAATAGAACAATTAAAAAACATTGATGAGGAGGACCTTCTTGTGGAGATCCCTGTAGCTCTGGTTTGTTGCTCAAGACTCCATTGAATAAGTGTGAAGTGAGTCCGGGTGGACAGACATATCTGTGCCGTTCATTTCAGCTGCATGTAGTGATACTGTCTAGAAAGCTTAATACATATTTGTCTCCCAGGGTTTGATGCCAGACATTGGAGTTCGCAAAACCATTAAGGCTCTTAATAGATTTCATTTAAATTCTTTCAATTACTTCAGGCTATTAACATTTGCCTGTCTCACGATCGTCACACTGTTATGGAAATAGAGTGTGATAAATGTATTACAATTATTTTTTTAAGAATTAGGTTAATGATAAGGATCAAAATCTCTGCTGGAGCTTTTTTTCTCTCACTTTGCGAAACGGATATGGAGGCAGCTGAAATGCAAATTCCTGGCTGTGATAATAAGGAGACTTTTTCCCCTCTAGGATCGGGGTGTATCAGATTCAGCTGATTAGAGCTGAGAGGTATAGCTGACCTTCTCTCATTCAGAGCTGATGTTTCCAGAAGCAAGAAAAGAACCAACAGGCTTGTCTGCACTGGGAACACTTCCAGTTGATATTGTTGTACAAAACTGCAGAACAATTGGAGCTTGAACTGAAAGACTGCTCCAGCCCTGATCTCGCCCAGTCCCCCTGGCCTGTGTACCAGTATCGCGCTTCTTGCTGCCTTGCGCTGGACTCATTTCGCACCCCTCCCCCCACCCCTTCTTTGCCCCTGCAGCAGCTCCATGGCTAGTGCCTCAGGAGAAAGAGGGGGTTCGACAGCTCTGTTCTAACAGACAGATTTTGCATTTCTCTTCCAGGCAAGTTACCCCAGCTCATTTACTGCCTGCATGTACGGTATAATATTTATTATATTGACAGTTAACATCGTCTTTAGCCCACTTGATCTGCCCCCACTGCACCGTATAGCCCTCTGCTGTCCAGGGTACTGTGACCAGAGATCAGACACTAGGGCTAAACACTTTCATATAATACCTGGAATTAAGACATCTTCTGTTAAAGTGATGAATCATTTTACCCACACAGAAGAGTTCAGTATCTTCTTAGGAGCATGTTTTACTGAAGTAAGCTATGTATTGTATATAATATTCCTAATGTTCAAATTTGGTAAACATCATTGGAGGAGCAAACAAACCAATTCTGTTTCAGTTGCAAGGAACACACACTATTATGTATTACCTAATTTTATTTTGAAGTCCTTTGTTTTTATACTGTATTCATTGACACGTTAATGCTGTTGAATTAAGTGACAGACGTGGCAGGTCATAGGTTAGAACTACATTTTCTTTTTTCATTTTAGATCTTATGAATTGTTTCAGATTTTTTATGAGTACTGACTGATTATATTCAGGGAAAAATTAAATGTCAGGGATGGCACAGATTGTCCAGTAATTGTGATACCTGCAGATTATTGTATTGTTTTATGTAGGCAATGGATTAGTTGTAGTTTAATGCATATTTTAGATAGCTGTTGGAGTCCTGTAGGCTTAGTGAATTCTGGATAGAATTACATTTCTTCATTTTGTTGTGTGTGAGCATTTAACTGGCTGACTTTTAACTGATGAACTGATGCATCTGTTTCAGAAGCTACCATTTTTAAATAGGTACCATCTTCTAATTGCAGCACAATTACAGTTTTTGATTGTAAAGTCCTCTGGGATGTCCTTGCAGAGAGAACATCACTGAAAGACTTACCACAGGAATTTAAATCTGAAAGTAGAAGGCCCTTTTTTACACAAATGATTGTGGGAGTGAGGAACAAGCTACAGAGGTACCATGCTTGAGGCTGATACCCTGGATCAATGAGCCTTCTCTAGTGTGTTCTTGAGTCTTTACAATAAAATATGAAAAAGTAAAAAAATGCAGAATTAGGTAAAAAAAAGTCATTCACAAAAGAATGTCTTACAGAATAAAATTCTATGAAGTATTGCAAGCCTGCATTTCCCTTGGTTTTTACTGACAGCTGCTTCCCAGCACATTGGTGTTCTTACCTTGTGACTGTGCAGTCTTGTTGAGAGTCAGGGACAGTCTGGGCTGAAGGACTGCCAGCTCTGTGCCCTGGTGCTTTGCTGTGCCCCAGCCTGGAGGACAGCAGCGCTGTCTCTGGTCCCTCTTGCATGTTGAGCAGCCTTCTCTCCGAGATCAGCAACCCTGTCAGCACCAGGCATCTTTAACCAATTAATTGTGCTTCTCCAAGGATAGAAGTGCCAGGGCTAATTTCTCAGCAGGCAATGATTCGCTGACTTGAGAGCTCCTCTTCGTGTCTGACAGGATAGGTCCCACCACAACCTCTCCGTCCGACTTTGATTTAATTTACTCTGTAATAGAAGGATTGGCATGTTCAGCAGAGATTCTCTCTCAACTGAAATTGGACAAGGGCACCAGGGCCTCGGAGTGCACAACTGCCTGAACAGCTGTTTGAGTGCTTGGCACTCAGAGAATCATGGGAAACTTTTCTGAGGATCATGGGAAATGGCATCTGCAGGCCCCTGGTGCACAGCACATTACACAGGAAGGCACACAACTTTAACAAGTGCGTAACAAACATTTTCAGTTGATCTTTAAAGGAACATATCAAGTAATAAATGCACATGAAAACAAGAGCAGGACAAATGAAGCACTCGTTTAGTTATTTCCTTGATATTTCTAATTTGTCACATCATCTGACATTACATAAAACGTACCTTTTAGCCTGGAGCTCTTTGCTGTCAAATGCGTTCAGTAGTCACACTTAGGTCTCTGTCTGACAGTGAGGTTTAATTATTTAATGGTGTAAAGTACTTTTCAAGAAGTAAAAATGATAAAATAATTACAACTGTTGTATGATTCATACCTATATGAAG